>NC_139344.1:176980584-177695639 GCF_055883805.1 Amblyomma maculatum | reverse complement strand
CTTGTACGCGCATCAGAAGTCTCTTGAGTTCCACTTCACTTTCTGCCATTAAAGCGGCATCATCCGCATATCTAAGGTTGTTGATACGTTTTCCAGCAATCTTCACTGCAGCTGAAGACTCGTCCAGACCGGCCTTCCTTATGATGCACTCTGCATATAGGTTAAATAGGCAGGGCGACAGTATGCAGCCTTGCCTCACTCCTTTCTCAATCGGAAACCAATCAGTAAGACCATGCCCAGTTCTGACTGTGGCCTCTTGCCCTTCATACAGGTTCCTGAGGAGACAGATGAGGTGAATTAGAACTCCCATCTCTTGGAGAGCTTGCCACAATCTGCTGTGATCTACGCAGTCAAACGCTTTCGCACAATCAATAAAGCAGAAGTAGATGCGTTTCTGGAACTCTCTTGCTTTTTCCATGTTCCAGCGAAGGTTAGCAATTTGATAGTTCCTCTGCCCTTGCGAAACCCAGCTTGCACGTCCGGAAGCTTCTGATCCACATACTGCTGCAGCCTACCTTGGAGGATTTTCAACATCACCTTGCTAGCATGCGAAATAAGCGCGATCGTGCGGTAGTTGGAACAATCTTTGGCACTGGCTTTCTTTGGAATGGGGATGTAAACTGACCTCCTCCAATCCTGTGGCCACTGCAGGGTTGTCCAAATTTTCTGACATAATGTATGCAGAATATTAACAGCGTCATGGTTGAGGTTTTGAAGCAACTCAGCTGGAATGCCATCAATTCCGCTAGCTTTGTTCTTAGCAAGGCTGGCTAAGGCCCATTCAACTTCACTCTTCAGGATGCCCGGCTCGAGATCAGTAATCACAACCGTCTTATGTTGGGTTTGCACATTCGTGTCCTTCATGTACAGTTCTTCTGTGTATTCCTGCCACCTCTTCTTTATCTCTGAGGCTTCAGTGAGGTCCTTGCCTCGTTTGTCCTTTATCACGCCCAGCTTAGCACAGAAGCTTCCTTTGATATATATTTGATAGTCTTATACAGAGCTCTTGTGTTCCTTAATTGGCTGTTGTCCTCAACTGCTTGGCACTGTATGTTCAAGAAGGCATTCTTATCTCTCCTTGCTATTTTCTGAAAATCCGCATTGAGAACCTTGTATCTTTCTCTTTCCCCCATAACTTTTGCCATCCTCCTTTCCTCAGCTATTTTCAAAGCCTCTTCAGATAGCCAGTTTGCTTTCTTGCATTTCTTTTGCTTTAAACCTACCTTAGTATCAACTTCTTGTATTATATCACGAACATCAGTCCACATCTCTTCGGGCTCTCTGTCTTCTAGATCTAATTCTTGAAATCGATTCCTCACTTCCACTGCATATTCTAATGGAATTTGATCCAGATCATACCTGAAAGGCCTTCTAGTTTTCTGCGTTTTCCTCAATCGAAGCTTAATTTTGGCAACAAGAAGCTGATGATCGGTGCCACAATCGGCCCCAGGCCTTGTTTTTACTGCTTGTATAGCGCTTCTCCATCTCTGCCGGCAAATAATATAATCGATCTGATTCCTATACAGATCGTCCGGTGAAGTCCATGTGTACAGGCGCCTCTTGTGCTGTTGAAAATGAGTATTCGCTATGGTCAGGTTGTTTTCTTGACAAAAC
Source organism: Amblyomma maculatum (assembly GCF_055883805.1). Classification (NCBI taxonomy): domain Eukaryota; kingdom Metazoa; phylum Arthropoda; class Arachnida; order Ixodida; family Ixodidae; genus Amblyomma; species Amblyomma maculatum. Next base: position 177,694,025 of record NC_139344.1, on the reverse strand, counting down.
TCTACTAGCCTCTGCCCAGCTTCATTTGGCTCACCAAGACCGAACTTGCCTATAATTACGGATATTTCTTCACTCCCGACCTTAGCATTCCAGTCTCCTATGAGAAAAAGGATGTCTGATGATGGGGTGCGGTCTAAAAGGCATTGTAGGTCCGCATAAAATCTCTCAACGTCAGCTTCTTCAGCAGTAGTGGTCGGTGCATAGACTTGGATAACTGTTATGTTGAAAGGGTGACCTTGGATCCGAAGTGAAATCATTCGGTCGTTTTTGGGGTTGTACTCTAGCACTGCTTTGCCCATTCGTCTGTTTACTATGAGAGCGACCCCATTCCTTCTCTTGGATTCGTGCCCACAATAAAAGACATAATGGTCGCCGGAGTTAAATTCTCCCATTCCGCTCCACTTGAGCTCGCTGATACCCAAGATATCAATGTTCAATCTGTCCATTTCTCGCTTGATGACATCCAGTTTACCTTGCGTCATAGATCTTACATTCCATGTTGCTATGTGATATATCTCCTTGCAACATCGGACTTTCCGGTCGCTTCCCGACACATCCACAACTGAGCGTCCTTTTGGCTTTAGCCCAGCCGCTCCCACGTCCTGGTGCTACTAGGAATCGCCCTTTGTTCATCCCCAGTAACATGTGGGACGCCTTCCAACCTGGGGGGCTCATCTTCCGGCGCCATATCATTAATGGTATTGTGACTGGCCATAGGGTTTTTTTGGCAGGAAATACTGGAGTGGGTTGCCATTACCTTCTCCAGTGAATCCCATTTTGTCAGAACTCTTTGCCGTGACCTGTCTATCTTGGGTGGCCCTACACAGCAGAGCTCACGACTTCATCGAGTTTCGCAAGCCCCTCCGCCACGACAAGGCAGTGATCCATGAAGGTTTTTTTTTTTTTTTTTTGAATAACAATGATGCTTTCTTGTGTTTATTTATGAGCTCAACGAAGGGTTCATTCGAATTTGATACTGTAAGAAAACAATATAATTTTCGGTGAAAGGCACTTCAGTTAGTTTTTCCGTTATGGCGTCGGAGTGGTAGCATATGAATTCTAACAAAATAGTGACTCAGCCGAGAAACAAGCTCATTACGGGCATTGCAGCAAACAGCAAAAAAGAAAAAAAGAATATCGAAAGACGCTAGCCTTCCGTCATAGAAAACAAACCTCGTCTTAACAGTTGATGGGCACGATTCAAAATTCCGTCTTTTTGTTCGGTTTTCCTACATGCCCGTCCCATGAATTACACTGCTGCATAAAACTCAAAAGCTCGAATAGGCCACCGAATTGACGGTCGACCTAACTCCTGCGGTGTAACGGGGCGGCATACTTTTTTAGTCGCCAGCTCGTCAGCGAAGTGATTTCATTCTTGTTAGTGTTTGGCACGCTTCCCCTTTCGGCCTCGATTGGCAAGGTATTAGCGACTGCACGTTATCAAGGAGGCAAGCAGCTCCGGCTGCTCCGTCCGCGGGGGTGTACCCTGCTTGGCGCTTGCAGAGGCAGCGCGTAGTGGCGGGGCTGAGGAGGCCTGCGTGACGCCGCCTTGGCGCGCGCTCCGCGGCGGAGGGAACCACCTGGGGAAAGCGCTTCCGTCGGAATCAACGCCCCGTCGAAGCGTGTCATGAGTGGGCGATTGAGTCATGCGCGCGCTGGCACGCCCAGGGTGACTCAATCGCCGCCCTTTGCTCGAGCAACCCCACGCGGCGCAGACGACAAAGTTCTTCAGAGGCGTCCCGCCGCTAGACGCATGTGCCTTTCTTTCGCCCCCTCTTTTGGTATATCTTTTTTTTTTTCCCTGGTTGAGTGACGAACGTGAGGAAGCCGGGCGCGGAAGACAGATAAGGACGGAAGAATACCATAGAAGGTCAAAGAACCGGGATTTCATTGAATATGGTCGCGATTGCAGCGGAATCGCCTTCATAATAAATGACAAAAGGAGACTAGATGTTTTACCGTTAACGCAAGCACACGCGCACAAATGTAAGCCGAATTATTTTTCCGACGCTTTTTCAACCCGTAAAAGTTGGCCAACGCGTATACGCCATGAGAGCGCTTGCGAAATCTTAACAACAACAACAAAAAATTTTGACATTTGAAACAGTTGTTCGGAGCAGTGGAAGGAGCGGAGTAAAGGCTTCAAGCACACATGCAAGCCGTCGATACGGCGAGGTCGTCCATTAGTGTGGTTGCAGAGCACGTTAGACATTTAATGTCACCCAGAATACCATTTTGGACTCACTTCCAAAAGAGGTGCCCAAAGCGCGCTGATTACATATTTTATGGACGCTCTCATCTGTATAGCAAGATGGGAAATTAAGAAGCCTGGTCCTGTAGTCATTGTAATTGGTCGGTTGCCGTCGATATCCTAACCTGTCGATTTTATTTTGCACCCATCAGTATTGTCTTGAATTGCCTGAAATGTCATTTTTGGAAAGGGGTGTCAGGTTGGCTTCGAGGACAGGGAAAAGTGAGTAGGGTGATTAACTGACCAGGTCCGCAGTTGGAGTGGTGCCTGAAAACCCCATCAATAATAGTAAGGACTGAGGATGACATTCACTAAAAACCCACTCTCCAAACTAGGGCTCACGAGGGCAGGAGTGTCATGCACGTGCACCGCCGCTGCGGGACCTGAAAGGCCGCCGTGGGTGCCGGCGGATAGAGACCCGGTCAGCCGCGCGTGTGACGTATTCGCGCCCGCCCGCCGTCCTCGGGCGAAGAGAGGCGCGACAGCCCAAATCCTTGAGACATGATTCTCCACTCGGCAGGCCGGAGGCGCACGAACCTGCCGCCTCGTCGCGATAAGGAGGTCGCCGCATTCGTCGCCACCACCGCCGCTACGGCGGAGAGGATATGCGCGCGCGCAGCAGCGCGGGAGGGGGAGGCCCTGCGCGGGGCCTTCCGTCCGGTCGTCCACGCATTTCGAGTTGTCACGGTAGAGAAAAGGGACAGGGGACAGCGGATACGGCCGCGGAGCTCCGGTGGCCGCAGCGGCCGCTTTGATTTCGTTCTGTGCCCGAAGCACCGCTGTAAGCCGACGCGCCCGAACAAAAGAGACAGCGATCAGAACGCGCGACCCGAAAAGACCGATGGCCAGCCGTTTTCATCCGCCGGGTCATCCACCTTACTCGGCACTTGGGTGCTCTTTGCGGTGCTCCTGCGATGTTGTAGCTTTCGTCGCTGTTGGTGTGAGCGGAGGCTGCAACCGCTACACTACGCGGCACAACGCCGGCCACGCGAATGGGCGCACGCACGTCTCCGCGCCGGCACTATAGGACGTACTAGAGCAGGCAGAGGTTCTTTCACGAGACAACGAAAGGGATGGGGTAGTAAACTTCGATCGACCCTTGGTTTCCGAGGAAACAAGCCGTGCGAGATCAGAGCAAGGCAGTTTTTGTTATGTTTCATTTTTCAATCCGCTAGCACTAAGAGCCCCTACTCTCGCATTTTTTCACTGTTCGTCGGGTCTTCCTCGCGAGCATGACTCTGCCAGGGAGTATTGGCAGGTGGCATGGCCGGGCACCAATTGGTCAGCGGGTTTTTTGATGGTATGCGACAGCGTCATATGACTGAATCTGGGCATAACTTTTCAGATGGTAACTGGACTCTGGGCGCTGGACCCTTGGCTCTTCAGTCAGACACCCCCCTACTCCTAGGCCATGCAGGCACCTTCATAAGTCTTGGTTAAAGCGCGGCTATACACATATATATATATATATATATATATATATATATATATATATATATATATATATATATATATATATATATATATATATATATATATATATATATATATATATATATATATATATATATATATATTGTGCATAAGCGTATATGCTGTGTTCAGGTAAGAATGGTAATCGAGGTCGCATGGCCATTTCTTGTTTTCTATAAAATTTTTATATTTGCTGGGCAAATGCCTCGACACAAAGGAGTAAACCTTAGTGTTTCAAGATACGGTGCAATTTTCTCGAAAAAAAAAATCGTAAAGGACTAGAGGTGAAAAATGCCGTTTTTTTCCATTTCAAAAAGTTTCAAGTTTGGAGACCTGCTGCTTCCGCAATAAAATCTTGTCATCTATTAATTTTACCCACTAAATCTATGCAACCCGCAATTTTATTAAAACTGTTAAAAACCTGCTTTGTTGTTGAAGTTGATTTAGTAAAAAATCGCAAATTTTGCCTCAGGAACAGCACGCTGCAAAAATGTTAATCCTCGCCGTTACATACTGGCACAATGCCTTAAGTTGTTTGCAATAAATATTTTGTATGTATTATGCGGGTTACTGTCTTAGTTTCGCACAAAATTTGGAGCTCTAGGTGGTTAGGTGTGTTTTCCGCAACGCATAAAAGTCGCCCGAAAGTTGAAAACAGCAAAAAGAAAAAAAGAAGAGGGGGGGGGGGGGGGGGGACTTTGATTCCATTACAAAAACTAAAAAAAAAGTAACCTTAGATTTTTATTAAAATCTCTCTCAAGAATCCTTAGTACCTCAGAAATATTAAGGACTAAAAAAGTGTTGCATTATGTCGTTTAATGTTATAACAATAAATATAAAACCTAGCGCTCATCCTGAAAATTGACAATATTCAGCCCTATGTTCTGGCTTGACTCAGTGAAGTGTTGACCATGAAACCTTTTCTATATATTATACAGGCCTTGTTCTTCATTTCGGTAAAATGGGGAAGGTCTAGATCTCTCCGTTCTTTTTCCATAACATTTTGAAATTGACCAAAATTCGATAATGTAAGAAAATGGACAACTGTGATTAGAAATTAAAGAACTACCGCGACTTAGGTAATTGTCAAAATCAACTAAAAACAATCCTAAGTACTTTGTAAATATGAGGAACAAAAAGTATTGCATTATGCACGCTATATATAACTGTACGCGTTTTTAATCTATTGAAGTGCTCATGCTTCCCTTAAGGAGTAGGCGTCAAAACTTCGACATATTATTTGCTGGATTTAGCTACATTTCATCTTATGTAATATACAAAGCCTTCTCAATGCTTATAAAGTTTTCTTATGCTTGTTGGCAGGTTGAAGGTATCTTAAAATCGAATAAATTCGTTATTTCTGGCAATTTCATAGGATAACGTAAAGTATACGGTTAAACTTTTGTGCATCTAAGTGACGGTTGAACTTTTTATCTATCCTGTATCTTTTTAATTTCGAGGTGCAATGACATTCAATCTAGTTCTTAATTATAATATTTCATTTTTTGGTAAAACATTTAACACTACTTTAATGTTAACCTTTTTATTAACTTTAAATAAATAACGTTATTTAAAATAATAAATTAAATTAAAATACTTTGATTAACACTACTTTATTTATATTTTCGCACATTATTTTTCTAATGTGCACAAATGTACAATCATAAGCAGAGCGCTTTACAGCATGATCGTTTTGGTGGAATCTTAAATTTCTTTATGGCAGCAGCACGAATGAGCCGAGATGACGAGTGTTCATATCGACAGAGCTGTGTCACTCAGAGAAAAAGCGAGCCAACACAGGGCGAACCCGCCCTCCGCCTAAATTGCAGGGTGCGCTTTGCAGGTTAGGTGGACGGTGGGTTCGCTCCGTGCTAGCTAGCCTTCTTTCTGGGATGCATAGCTCTGTCGACAAGAATACTCGTCATCCCGACTCATTCGGGCTGCTTCCATAAATAACCTTTTTTTTAATTCAAGGAAGCCTGTCATGCTGCCAAGCTTTCTGCTTAGGATTGTACTTAGGTGCACATTAGAAAAATCGCCTTCAAAAATGTAGTATTGTTAATTTTTGTGAAAAACGAGAATTGAAATAATAATATTAAGAACTGGATTGAATAGCACTGCACCCCCCAATAAAAGAGATTACAGGATTGAGAAAAAGTTCAAACGTCACTTGTGTTCTCCCATGAAATTGCAAGAAAAAGCCAACTTATTCCATTTTGAGCTATCATCAACCCTGTCAACAAGAACAAAACGACTTTGTAAGCATTGAGATGGCTTTCGATAATGCATAAGATAAAATGTAACTAATTCAGCAAATACTAAGCCCAAAGTTTGACGCCTACTCCTTAAGGGAAAGCCTTAACACTCCTATAGAATAAAAAAAAAAATGCGTTTAGTTTTATATTTATCTTTATATCTTCAGGTTACATAATGCAATACTTTTTAGTACCTGATATTTATAAAGTACTTAGGATTGTTTAATTAATTTTTATAAATATTAAAGTCGCGGTAGTTTGTTTAAATTTGAATCAAAGTTGTCCATTTTTTTATATTCTTGAATTTTGGCTGATTTAAAAAATAATACGGAAAAAGAAAAGACAGCTCTAAAGCATCATGTTTTAACAAAAATAAAGAACAAAGCCTTGATAATATTGTAACAGTACGGAAGAAGATGAAGTTTAGAAGACAAGTGAAGGAGAAAGACGTTGAAAAAGGACTCTCGTGCCGAACGCGCTGCCGTTGACCAGCTGAGCTCCCTACCCTATCGTCTTGTAGTTCAGCGCTCCGACGTCTTACCCCCTTCGTAACAAATTGGTGGAGGTGCTGGGTACGACTACCCTCAAGACGCATCCTCAATCGCTGGAGCTTCGTCGGAGCCGTCGCCTCGCTGGTCTCCCACCCTTTTCAACAAGAATGCAGCAGACTACCGAGCAGCCCCGAACATCAACACGGGACCCTCTACCCTCGTCTCGCGATGCGCCGCCGACCACCACGAATGCGACGCTACCATTTCGCGAGCCTAGTTCCTTTGCCGGCCAAGCAGGGGAAGATGTTGATGACTAGCTCACTCATTATGAACGTGTGAGCCGCTATAACCGCTGGGATTCAGTGGCTAAACTAGCCAATGTAGTCTTTTTTTGACGCAAACCGCCTTGATGTGGTATGAGAACCACGAGGACTCCCTGACAACTTGGGAAAGCTTTGTCGAAGCCATCAAGGAATGTTTCGGTGACCTAGCTGCAAAGAAGAAACAGGCAGAGCAGACACTTGCTCAGAGGGCCCAGGCAGCCGGAGAAACCTGCACCACCTACATAGAGGCCATACTCAAGTTGTGCAAGACCGTCGACAGCAGGATGACTGAAGATGATAAGGTAGGCCATCTGCTCAAGGGCATTGCGGAAGATGTCTACCACTTCCTAATTGCCAAGGAAAACTTGAGTTCGGTCTCTGACGTTATCCGGCACTGCCGAACATTCGAGGCCCTAAAGACTCGCCGCATTACACCGAAATTTGGACGGCTCGCAAATGTGACTACAGTGGCTAGCATTGAAGAGTCGCCATCTCAAAGCCTCCTGTGCGCCATCCGTGAAATTGTTCGAGATGAGATGTCACGACGTGAGCAGTTTGTCCGACCCAATGGCTTCGGAGGGGACGTATATATGCTCGTCCAACTTGTGGGGGTGCGTGCCCGCCGATGTCCGCGAATGTCACCGACTTTGTCTGCCGCGAAAACCTATACACTCCGCGACCAAGGCCTGAAGAGAATTTCCAACAATTCTCTTGCCATCAGCGTACAGATCCTCGCTCTTACTCCAGTCGTACATCGCGCCGACCGCCGGACAACTACATCGTTCCGGAACCACCATCCGGATATTCGTCGCGGCCTACCATGCAGGAACCAGCTGACACGCCACTTTTTCAGCGACCTCTTCCGGTGTGCTACCGGTGTGGTGTCGCGGGTCACATTTCCCGCTACTGTAATCGGCGCACATCGTTTCGGAATCCCCCGACGGCACCGAACCGACGCATCGTCCAGCCCTACATCGACAACTATCGGCCAGAACATCCTTCCCGGAGGGGCCGTTTTCAAAACGAAGGGCACCGCAGCCATTCGCCAGCGTCTGACCGTAGTGTGACACCACCTCCGTCATTTCGTGTGCGCCGCTCCCCGTCTCCACGGCGCCGATCTCCACCACCAACGCAGGAAAACTAGCCAGCGCGGCCAATGGAGGTGAGGTCGCTGGACAATGTGCGCTGCTACCTATTATTCCTCCGTCTGTGTTCATGTTAAAGAACAAGGTCAATGTGATTGTTGATGGTTTGCCAACGATGGCGTTGGTAGACACTGGTGCTACAGTTTCAGTAATGAGTTTAAATTTTAAGAACCTTTTGAAGAACAAAGTTATGTTTGTTTGGGACAAAATTTCAAATTTTTATGGAGTAAGTGGAGAGTTATTGTATCCGGTTGGGGTATGCAGCGTTAAAGTTTCCTTGGGGGGCACAGTGTTTCCGGCGGAGTTTGCAGTACTGCCCCGATCTACACATGACGTAATCTTGGGAATTGACTTCCTGCGTATGTGCGGCGCTACAGTTGACTGTCGAACGGGAGAGCTAAGTGTTAGTGGTTCTCTTCCTCGTGAACTTTTGGAAGAGACATCAAATTATGAAGACGTTTTGTGTGTGTGTGATGAAGTCGTCATACCGCCACATTCAGCAGTGTGTGTCCAGGTGTCCTGCTCCCGTGCTATTAACGACTCTTTTGAGGCTACTGTGGCGCCTCTTAATTTACAGTGCGTAAAGAAAAATGCGTTAGTGCCGCATTGTTTGGTTCACGTGAAAGAGGGCCGTACCGGACTGTGGACTATAAATTGCTCATCGGAACCAGTTTTTTTTCCAGCGGGTTCCAAACTAGCTTCATGTAGCGCAACTCTCCCGAATTGTGTAGCTGTCGTTACTCCTTCCCTAGACAACCCCGCTACTAACTCACCTGCTGACGAAAAGCTTCTTCCGATGATCAGCGCATCGTTGAACACCTCACAACGACAGATATTGAGGAACCTCTTGTCCCAGCACCTATCCGTCTTTGATTTCACGCAGTCCAACGGCTCGCAACGTTTTCCGCTGTCGCGCGCACGTCACAGGATTGACACGGGATCTGCCCATCCGATCCGTCAAAAGCCGTACCGTGTGTCACCATCAGAGCGTAAGATCATCACCGAGCAAGTCCAAGACATGTTGAACAGGGGCGTAATACAGGAATCCTCCAGTCCTTGGGCTGCTCCCGTGATATTGGTGAAGAAAAAAGACGGAACATGGAGGTTCTGCATTGACTATCGTCGCCTCAACTCCATCACTAAAAAGGATGTGTATCCTCTACCACGCATCGACGATGCCATAGATTGCCTTTTTTCCGCGTCTTATTTCTCTTCAGTTGATTTGCGATCGGGTTATTGGCAGATTCCGATGGATCCTGCTGACAAGGAAAAAACTGCATTTGTTACCCCGGACGGCCTATTTGAATTTAACGTGATGCCCTTCGGCCTATGTAATGCGCCGGCCACATTTGAAAGATTTATGGACACAATACTTCGTGGCCTCAAGTGGGAAATCTGTATGTGCTATTTAGACGATGTTATTTTTGGCCGGACTTTTACTGAACATAACACGCGACTCGCTGTTGTGTTAGATTGCCTGCAGAAGGCTGGCCTTGTCCTGAATTCTAAAAAGTGCCGTTTTGGTGAACGTCAAGCGCTGGTACTCGGGCATCTCGTCGACCGCGATGGAGTTCGGCCAGATCCACAGAAGACTGCAGCAGTTGCAGCATTCCAACGACCACAGACTCAAAAGGAGCTCCGCAGTTTTCTGGGCCTGTGTTCCTACTTTCGACGATTCATTCCAAAGTTTGCCGACGTCGCCTACCCTCTGACATCCCTTCTACAAAAGGACGTCCCTTTCGACTGGACCTCAGATTGCGACGCGTCTTTCCGCCAACTAAAGTTTCTGCTAACATCACATCCCATACTACGGCACTTCAACCCCTCCGCTCCGACTGAAGTCCACACTGATGCAAGTGGGATTGGTGTTGGCGCTGTGCTTGTGCAACGTTCGACAACAGGCGAGCATGTAATTGCGTATGCAAGCCGTTCCCTCAGCAAACCTGAGCGTAACTACACTGTTACGGAGCAGGAGTGTCTCGCTGTAGTTTTCGCTGTTCAGCGGTTTCGTTGCTACCTATATGGACGCCATTTCACGGTTGTGACGGACCATCATGCCCTGTGTTGGCTTGTCAACCTTCGTGATCCATCTGGTCGTCTGGCACGCTGGGCCCTTCGTCTGCAAGAGTACGACTTCACTGTTTCGTACAAGAGTGGCCGCAAACACGCCGATGCAGACTGTCTCTCACGCCTTCCTCTTCCTACGGCCGAATGTGACTCTGGTGATTTCGATCATTACATCGCCTCCGTCGTGCCCGAGTTTCCCGACGCCTCGGCTCTGAGGACTGCGCAAGAGACCGACATAAGCCTCGAGCCCCTGCTTGCGGAGGCGCGGGATTCCACTGCTTCCAGCCCATTTTGTCTCCGTGATGGCCTTTTGTACAAAAAGGCTTACTCAAGCACCGGTACGAATTTTCTGCTTGTGGTTCCCGAGAGCTACCGCTCGTGCATCTTACGCGCCATGCACGACGACCCCACTTCCGGTAACCTGGGCTCTGCAAGAACGCTCCATCGTGCCCGCAACCGGTTTTATTGGCCAAAGATGCGCCAGACAACTGAGCGATATGTGGCGAGCTGCACTGAGTGCCAACGACACAAACGCCCTACGTCCACGCCACAGGGCCTGCTGCATCCTGTGACTCCACCACGTGGCGCATTTGAGAAAATCGGAATCGACCTTATGGGTCCCTTCCCGAAGTCATCCGACGGAAATCGTTGGATCGTGGTTTGTGCCGACTACCTCACCCGCTACTGCGAAACGGCAGCTCTTCCTTCAGCCACCGCTCACCACGTGTCCCAGTTCTTGCTCCGTTCTGTGATCCTCCGCCATGGACCTCCGCGAGTGATCATCAGTGACCGAGGTCGCCAGTTTATGGCAGATGTTGTGGAAGAGCTTCTTCGTTTGTGTGCGTCGCATTTTAGGCATTCCACACCATATCACCCTCAAACCAACGGCTTGACGGAGCGCACAAACCGCACACTCACAAACATGCTATCTATGTACATCGCATCTGACCACAAGAATTGGGATACTATACTGCCATTTATAACGTTTGCATTCAACACCGCAACCCATGAGACTACTGGCTACAGCCCGTTCTTCCTGCTATATGCCCGTCCTCCTCGGTATTGTCTAGATACCATTCTTCCTTACTCCGTCCATGATGAACCGTGCATTGCGGAAACTCTTTGTCGAACCGAAGAAGCTCGGCGTCTCGCCCGTTTGCGAATTCTCGCTTCTCAAGAGCGTTCAAAAGCTCGGTACGACAGCCGGCATAACCATGTGTCTTACGCCCCTGGAGATTTAGTGTGGCTTTGGCGACCTCTCCGAAAGCGTGGTTTAGCGCAGAAAATGTTGGCGCATTACGCTGGCCCTTACGTTGTGCTTGAACGCGTCAGTGAAGTGAACTACCAAATAGCACGTATGACAGCAAGTGGTCGTCGTTCAGTCAGAACTGAAGTTGCCCATGTCGCCCGGATGAAGCCGTGTCACTCTCGTGGAAACGAATAACTACCTCGCCCGGGGGGCTTCGTCTGCAAAGGGGGAAAATGTAACAGTACGGAAGAAGATGAAGTTTAGAAGACAAGTGAAGGAGAAAGACGTTGAAAAAGGACTCTCGTGCCGGACGCGCTGCCGTTGACCAGCTGAGCTCCCTACCCTATCGTCTTGTAGTTCAGCGCTCCGACGTCTTACCCCCTTCGTAACAATATATACAAAACGTTTCAGTGGCAACACTTCATTGAGTCGTGCCAGAATGTAGAGCTGAATATTGGCAATTTTCAAGACAAGCGCTATGTTTTATATTTATTTATAACTTTAAACAATATAATGCAACACTTTTTAGTCCGTAATATTTCGCATCAAGGTTGCCCCATTTTTTTCTGTTTTCAACTTTCGGACGATTTTGATGCGTTGTGGAAAACACACCTAGGAATCTAGAGCTCAAAATTTTGTGTGACATTGAGAACGTAACCCGCATAATACAAAAAAAAGTTAAAAAGCTTTAGCGCAAACAACTAAAGCCATCATGCCAGTAAGTAAGCTTGAAAATGAGCATTTCTGCAGCGTGTCGCTCCTGAACCAAAGTTCACGATTTTTTACTAAATCAACTGGAACAACAAAACAAGATTCTAATGGTTTTTGTAAAAGTAAAAGTTGCATAGATTTAATGAGTAAAAATAATAGATTACAAGATTTTAGTGCGGAAGAAGCAGGTCTCTAAACTTGTAACTTTTTGAAATGGCAAAAACAGCGCTTTAATCCTTTAGTGATACACGAAGTTTTTCGAGAAAACTGCTACATATCTTTCAAAACTAAGGTTCATTTCTCTGTGCCGAGTTATTTGCCCACCACGTTTAAAAATTTCACTTAAAACAAAAAGGGTCATGAGACCCCAATTACCGTTCTTATGTAAACCACACACACACACACACACACACACACACACACACACACACACACACACACACACACACACACACACACACACACACACACACACACACACACACACACACACACACACACACACACACACACACACACACACACACACACACACACACACACACACACACACACACACACACACACACACACACACACACACACACACACACACACACACACACACACACACACACACACACACACACACACACACACACACACACACACACACACACACACACACACACACACACACACACACACACACACACACACACACACACACACACACACACACACACACACACACACACACACACACACACACACACACACACACACACACACACACACACACACACACACACACACACACACACACACACACACACACACACACACACACACACGCACACACGCACACACGCACACACACACGCACACACACACGCACACACACACACACGCGCACACACACACACACACACACACACACACACACACACACACACACACACACACACGCACACACACGCACACACACACACACACACACGCACACACACGCACACGCACACACGCTCACACACGCTCGCACACACGCACACACACGCACACGCACACACACGCGCACACGCTCACACACGCTCGCACACACGCACACACACACGCACACACACGCACACGCACACACACGCACACACGCTCGCACACACGCACGCACACACGCACACACACACGCACACACACGCACACACACACACACACACGCACACACGCACACACACACGCATATATATATATATATATATATATATATATATATATATATATATATATATATATATATATATATATATATATTGCAGTGGGCTAATCTTCGTCGTCTTCGTTGCAGCCACTGGCATGCATCGTATGCGCGACGAATTTGGTCGCTGTCTTTGTCATTCGCTACGCCTGAAGCTCTTCTGCGAGTGCATCATGAGCAGCTGGATCCATCTGGGTCGACTGAATAAACACTACCGTTGACACGTACAATATATATATATATATATATATATATATATATATATATATATATATATATATATATATATATATATATATATATATATATATATATATATATATATATATATATATATATATATATATATATATATATTGTACGTGGGACCCGAAACCGAAATCGCAGAAAAGCCCCTAGTCAGCATTTGGCCATATACCACACTATGCCATACTTTTTTTTTTTTTCTTGCTTATAGCGTGCTGCTTTTGTGATTGCCGCATTTCGTTGATCGCATTTAAGGAAGAGGGATGTCATATGGTAACGGTCGAGATACCTAACCATATTGAGCGTTTGTTGGATGAAAGGTTAAGACATGGGGTGCAGAATTAGGCTATTCCTGTGATTAAGCTCGGATCATTCCGCTATACTCGCGATGATGATGATGAAGACCGCGAGAAGAAAAGTGATACTGACAGCTGCGAGCTATTTTTAAATTATATGTTCGAGGATTGCTGGTTTCCTGTCTTATGAGGCACAGTTGTTACGTTACACCTTGCGGGGGCACCTCTATAGGAAGGTCTGGCCTCCTCTTTCTACGAATTATGGAACTAAATTAAATGAAGTTATAGCAAGCGTCCGGATAAGCTGTACACGTATTGAAATTATTTTGAAGGTGAAACACGTTGAGCCGGCAAAGTTTGCACCTTACTCAAATTTTTATGCCAGGATGTGAGAGATACGAGCGGGAGAATAATACGGTTGCGAACATAAAAGTTTGTTTTCTATGTAATAGCGTTTTTTTTTTTTTGAAGTTACGAAGAAAGGAGTGAGACGAGCGGAACATGTGAAGTGAAATATGCATGTAGGACCTTGAGAGCGAACGCTTGTCAGTCATACGGCGTCTTCACATTCAGGTCCAATGCTATCAGCAAGCGACTTCTTTCAGAGAAGCAACGCGAAGCAGAAATCGAAACGAGGGCAGGAAGCGAAGTTTCCTCTCGGCAACCCTCAGCGATTCTCGAGCGTCGCTCTTTTATTCCGACGATGCCAGGTAAAAGGGATAACTATTAATTTTGTTTACGAGGTGCAAAAATACTCCAAAACAAACAAACAAACAAACCGATTTCTATTTCATTCGGTCTTATGTCGCAGTGACAATTCAGTGAGCAGCTGTCGATGCATTGGACAGAGGCGCTCGAAGAGCTGCATTAAAGAGGTCTCTTGAGTGACCCAGCACGAGACCGGCATTGAGAGTTCCAACGGTTGTTTTGTGTAGATTCAAAAACATAGTTTACTTCCTTCGTGAAATTTAGTTGTTTTCATTGAAACAATAAAACCGTAATACGCCTCATGTGAACAGCTCCATGGGGACAGATCAAGAGCCCACAGTGAAGATACGCAAACTTCATTCTGTACTCGGGGGCGGCAGCGGCAGGCAGCTCAGTTTTTGTCGTCCTGCTTCGGGAAATCTCGATTTTTGCAGGTTGGTACACTTTCATTCTTAACTACCTTATATAAGGTCAGATGCACTGCTGCTGTTGCCTCCGTTGTTTATGATAAGAAAATAAGAAAGCACTGAGTGTTGTCGTGTGGAGTGCAAACATATTTTTAATTTATCGCCAGAAACCTAAACCAGCTACTCGCTTTGAATGCTGCACTTGACGAAATCCTTAGTTGCTGGCATTACAACTACCGTTACAGAAGCGCACCATACGCGTATGAGTATATAGTCTCCTGAGCAACTCGTATTCCCGAAAGTCATGAAGTTTTCAATGCTGGTCAATATGTTTGAAAATGTAGTGACATGTAATGCGCGCAGCAGTTTTAAGGGTATGACAAGCAGCATTCCTCGTCTGCAGAGCGAAGATTCATGTAAATTTTTCTACTGGTCCTCTGGTTGAGATTGAACAGAAAACTGTGACCCTTTGCAAACTGTGAGTGTGACGTAACCCTGTGGCAATTCACATCCCTCTAGCGTGTTGCCTTGTCTATCCATAGGCAAAGAGAAAGACAGTAGCTGACCTCACTCTAGGTGAAGTTATGAGACAAGAGACAAAATTAGCATCGAACTGAAAAGATTCAGCTAGCAACCGCTGCAAATTTTAGCGACGGCGACTATTTGGAGTTTATCGTTAGGCCACCACACCTGACAGCCCCGAAGGCACAGGTAAATACAAGAGGGCATGCAAGCCAGCTACCTGCTCCTTAATCCGACTGCGTTCCCGATGCGCGTGCTGACAGGATGTCCCACATCCGTCGTCATGCTCGCAGCGGAGCTGGTTATCGCTTCCAAGGCTAGGCTACATGCACTGTATAAATGAACGTAAATATTCATGGCCGCCGAGTCACCGCCGTAGCTCATAGGTAGGGCACCGCACGCAACACGTATACTAGACGCGTTCAGCGCTCTTTTGCAGCCTTCAAGGCGCGCAATAGCAATGAGATTTCATTTACGCCTTACTTGAGAAAGCATTAGAATTTTGTTGTTCTTCGTTATCTGCGATTGCTTGACTTTTTATTTTATTTTTCTTTAGTGAACTTACAACTCGCTGTGTGCTGTGCGCGCGTCTTTATCTCAGTTATAGCTTCAAGCGGACCTCACTGATTCGGCATGCTCCCACTGCATATATTCTCACTCGGCATGCTTTAGCTGTTGTTTTCTTTCCGTGCTTAGAATGACTGTATTTTGAATTATTCATGCGTCGTGACTATTTAGCAGCAAGGGAGTCAACGCGATGTTTTGCACCCTATTGCATATTTAGGCAAATTTCTTTCACGTGCAAAAGTTTTTGTAGAAGTGCAGTGCCCCTAGCTTGGCCCTCTCGTTTTATATTTCTGCATGGTAAAGCAGCCAGCCGCACAGGGTCCGAACACAGTGTCAGCCTCCAGAAGTTGAACCATTTGCAGTTAGCGCCGCGATGCGGTAACCACACACACACACACACACACACACACACACACACACACACACACACACACACACACACACACACACACACACACACACACACACACACACACACACACACACACACACACACACACACACACACACACACACACACACACACACACACACACACACACACACACACACACACACACACACACACACACACACACACACACACACACACACACACACACACACACACACACACACACACACACACACACACACACACACACACACACACACACACACACACGCACACACACACACACACACACGCACACACGCACGCACGCACGCACACACACACACACACACACACACACACACACACACACACACACACACACACACACACACACACACACACACACACACACACACACACACACACACACACACACACACACACACACACACACACACACAAGCAAAGGCGGTACTTAAGCTCCGCCTTAACGTTACGACGCGATACTCGTCAGCTGTTCCACCTGCAGATACTCGCTTGTTTACTTATCCATTCATTTGCAAAGCCTCTATTACCTACAAGGGAGGGATCGCTGCTCAATTTCTCCATTCTGCTCCATTCTGTTCCAAACTGCTTTCCCTGCTCCATCCGACTCGAAAGAATATTGCTCCAAAACTGCCCCTAACGGATGCCGCAGTGTTTTGCTATCAGATTTAACTGAATGCGGGAATGATGCCAGAGCACCGGTGGCAGAGGTGTAACACATCCTGCACCTACGAGAGCACGGTGCATAATTAATATTTTGTCGCAAGTAAGCTCAATATGGGTCACAAGCGATTGGAGAGAATTGCGAAAGAATGCTCAATGCATGTGACATAGCACTTTCATGCAGCCTTTTGAATCGCCACTGGAGAGAGGAACGAGAGTAGCAAGCAAAGCGGATATCGTAAAGTACCGCGAGCCGCTGGGGAGCTTGTCCGGTAGCGAAAAACAAACACACAAGTTGTTCTAATGCTTTGGCTGGGAGAACAAGAGGTACTCCGATACCTTTGTCAATGACAACCATGTGAGGCTTACCTTAGACAAAAACATACATTTACCGGGAAGCGTTATGGGGTGGTTTACTGAGGGTACTAATCACTATAAAAGTGAAGTAAAGAAGGTGAAGGATGAAAATTAAGGCTACTCATGAGTGCCTCTATCCTTCCTGACGGCACACTGACCAGCGCTTCGGAATTTTGTCAGCAGAGGCGTAGGATCAAAAAGAATATGCAAAGGATAGACAGCAGAAACGTGCTTCGCAAACATCAACATCAAAGTGGTAGACCCCACGTTTGAATCTATCAAGTCAAAATAGGTAGACACTTTAGGTCAGACTTGGTGTTCAGTTATGAAGTGCACCAGCAAGCATTCCGTTTGCTGCTAGTTTATGCTAGTTTATTCGTAATTGTTCCTTAGGTCAGCATGTGTTATTTTATACATATCGACATGTTTTCGTCCTTTGTCTTACTTTGTCAGGGATGTATGCTTAGTCGTATAAACATTTATTGTTGCATAAAAAGGAATCAAATTGGCGATTCTGTGTGTCAGGAATAGAAAACTGCAATTATCAGAGGCAATTGACTTAAGAAACCTGCTCCCAAACATAACTAGATTTCACCAAAATTCTCCCTTCAATTCTTGAAATCTGCTCAAAAATGGCATCGTTATTGCTCCCTGAACTGCTCCAAAATGTTCAGCCTGCCTCCAGTCCTGTATCTACAACATGCTCATTGGCATACAGTCGTAAGCTACCACATTACATGGAAGACCGCCCGACATGGATATATGAAGCCCCACTTTAACCCAGCCGTATGAACATGCCTGCGTGGCCTATAGGAGCAGTAGAGGGCCTTACTTGGGATCCGAGGGTCAGGGAGGGATAGGTTCCAATCTAATCCTCCCATTAAAAAAAAAAAAAAAAAGTCCAAGTTGACAACTGCTATGTCATGTGATCTTGTGACGTCACAAAAACCCGCCGACCAATTAGTCACCTGCCTCTTACCAAAGTCAATGTCACCTGCCCATTATCGCTTTCCAGACCCCGTGATTTTTCCCCTACAGCGCCGACAACGCCGGGTTTTCTGCAGAACGAGGATGTTAATGCTATCACGTTAAAGAGAGAGAGCAGCCAGTTTGTCTCGCTGAGGGCTAGCGCGAAATACTGACGAAACAGTGCAACGAAGGCGGGGCGAACGGCCTTTGCCGGGCTCCGTCTTCGAGCGCGCGCCAGAAGGAAAAAGGCGCGCACGGAAAACGCATGACAGCGGTCGACCTCCCACGGGGGCCAAATGTTCTGTCCCGAGAAGCGTGACCGGTTCGCGAAGCCTTGGGGAGCCGCGTGTAGCGCCCAACTGCAGCGCCTGTTACGACCAAGCATCCGCAATTGCGCGCTCTATTGTTCGCCTGTGGGCATGGATAAGTTTTGTGAATATGTGGTGATGGTCCAATGGCTCTAAGTGAGCCTGTTTCCAGGAATCCTGTTTTGTAAGCATGTTTTGCTTTGTGGACAACCTGCAAATGCCAAATTGACCCTTTCAAGAGAACGTCTGGAAAGACACAAAGAAACGTCCCCCTGCGGGAAATAGCAGGAAGTGCTTTCTTTTGTTCACCCTTCCAGTCGAGAAGGGCTATCGTCCAGTGAGGAATGTCTACTTTTCAAAGGAGACGACAGAGTGACATGTCCGCTGACGTGCAGGACAAGAAAGGAGCATGACGCATACAGCCATTAAGTGATTTCCCAGGAATGCAGGAAAGATTTGCAATTGTCGAAAACGGACAATGCTGGGAGCGGATGCGGCGCCACGTGCACTCGGGTTTCTGAGAAGTAAAACCCCTTGACAGAACCAGCCTGTGGTTTCTCTGCTGAAGAATAGAAATGTACCTCCTCTCCTCGTCGTTCCCAAGCTTTTCCCGCCAACAAGTGATCACGACCAACGAATGAATGCCGGACCAGTCAGTGCTTCAGACCATCAGTGCAGTGATGTGTTCGATTGGATGCCGATACCTGAGGGGCGTGCCCTGGATTTGGTTGGTCAGCATCTTCAGAGAGGGGCTGGACATAGGGGGTTTTTAAGGACGCTGCAGAGCACGAAATGTCGCTCTGGGCCCTGGGTAAACGGCTCATCCAGTCGCTTCTCGCTATGAACTCTTAACGCTTGTCATTTTGCTGATGTACCCTTCTTCTTCATGTAAATATTCTTGTAAATACGTTTTCTCAAAGTGCCAGTAAACCTGCTTGTACATATTTCACCAACTTCGAAGATTCAATCCTACTTCAACCCCGAGTCTCTGCACGCTACCAAGTGAAGGCCGGGTCGACGTAGCCCCAGCGTCACGACAACTGGTGGCAGCGGTGGGGTCTGAATCTGCAAGCACAACGACTGGTGACCAGCGTTGGGATCTGAATCTACAAGCCACAACATCTGGTGATTGGAGGTGGATCAGAATCTGCAAGCCACAACATCTAGTGATCGGAGGTGGCATCTCAAGCAACAAGCAGGAGCAACAATCGGCCAACAAGAGAGCAGCTCGGAACATCGATCGCATGTGTGGGTGAGTGCTTGGCTTTTCTTCTGATGTGGACCAGGTTCTAGAACAGGGTTAGATTTTAGAACTGGTAAAAAGTGTTGAAACGCCTTTAGGTTTGGTAGTTTGCACTGTTGTTTTGGAAGTAGCCGACACTCGGAGCGATCATGGACCTACAAAAGCTGCAGAAACCGGAACTGTTGCAATTGTGTGAGGAATTGGGAATTGATACAAGTGGTTTGGCACGAAAACCCTTGATTATAAAGGCAATCACTGATCTGGGAACCGATGATGAGGAGCTCAGTGAAGCATGGAACCTCATCGGTCAAAAAAAGGAGCAGCTCAGACAGCAGAAAGAGCGGGAAAAAGAGGAAAAGAGGCGTGAGCGTGAACGTGAGTGGGAAAGAGAGGAAAAGAAGCGTGAAAGAGAAGCAAAAAAGCTGGACCAAGAAATTGAGCTCCGGAAATTAGAACTAGAGTTGAGCAAGAGGTCGGGCAATTGTCCCCAGCTAGCGGTACCTCTTCTCAACAAGGAGGCAGATTTCAAGATGTCAAAGTACATGCAGCCATATGTGATATCAGGGGATATCGGTCTGTATCTGGCTAACTTTGAGCGAACCTGCGAAAAACTGTCCTTCCAGCGAGACACTTGGTCTCAGAGATTATTGACGGTTCTGCCCTGCGAGGCAGCGGAGGTTGTCGCGCGGCTAAGCAAGGAGGACGCGGACAACTACGAGAAGGTCAAAGCTTGCCTTCTGAGAAAGTATAGGCTTAGCGCCGAGGCGTTCAGACAACGTTTTCGGAAAGCTACTAAGTCCAGGGACGAGAGTTACCCTGAATTCCTGTACAATTTAAGAGTTAATTTGGGCGAGTGGCTAAAGAGCACAGATTCCTACAGTGATAGGGACGCTGTAGTCGAGCGAATTCTTTTGGAGCAGTTTTATAACTGCCTCCCAGAAAAAGAAAGAAATTGGTTACAGGACCGAGGCGAAATTAAGTCGGCAACTGAAGCTGCCGAACTTATTGAGGAGTATGCTTCGCGCCGACAATTCAGCAACCCAGCAGTGGATAGGCCCCGCAATCCCAAGTTCAGTGTGAAAAACCGTCAGGAAAGGCACTTTGCTAGAGTTGGAAACGAAGAAATGAAGGTTTCTTCAGGCAAATTCCCTAGAAAGGACGGCAGTGAGAAAAGTGGGGAAGTGACCAACGTGCAGAACACAAAGAATAAGCTTGAGGCTAGGAAGCCGCTCACATGCTTTAGGTGTAATGAGCAGGGTCACATTGCCGTCAACTGCCGGAAAGAAAAGATTGCTTTCTCGTATGTCAGGGACTGCGATGAAAATATGCAGCTTTTAGAACCCTACCTGCATGACCTAGTAGTCAACGGGAAGCCTTGCAAGGTACTGCGCGATTCGGCCGCAACGATGGATGTTGTCCATCCGGCGTATGTATCGCCTTCCGACTATACAGGACAGTGTGCATGGATCCGACAGGTAGTTGAGGAACAGAGTGTGTGCTTGCCGATCGCGAACGTGGTCATCGAGGGCCCTTTCGGCGAATTAACAACCGAGGCTGCCGTTTCAGGAAAGCTTCCTAAGTGCTATCCGTATTTGTTCTCCAACAAATCGGACATGCTGCTGCGAAAGAGGGGCATCCTTTTCGGAGACAGAGTTGTGCAAGCCTTAACACGTTCAAAGGCGCGAGAACTAGCTACACTGCTCATTCCAGAAAAGTCCACAGCGGAGGAAACGGCAGTTAAAACAGTGGTAAATGCGGAAGATAGCAGGTCAGAAAACTTTGAGAGCGAGGCATCTCAGATATGTCAACTTGAAAGGGAGCTTGATGAGACGCGGAATGAGGACGTTCTTGAGAGTAACCTCTTGCCGCCAGTGTCTAGTAATCTCACGAGACTTTTAAGTGGAACCCGAGAGGACTTAGCTATAGAGCAAGCCAATGATCCCAAGATACAGGAGATAAGGGAGCGCCACCGCGCCACTAAGACAGCAAAGAACATTTCTTTTGAGATGAGAAAGGGAGTGCTGTATCGCTTATTCAAGGATAAGCGCGGAGTAGAGCGGGACCAATTAGTCGTTCCCCAAAAGTACCGCGGAGACTTACTGCGACTTTCCCATGGCAGCTCGTGGTCATGTCACCTTGGAATAAGGAAAACAAAGCAGAGGCTGTTGCAAGAATACTATTGGCCTGGATGTTTTAAGGACACGGAAAATTTTGTACGATCATGCGACACGTGCCAGCGGGTTGGAAAGGCGCAAGATAAGTGGAAAGCTCCGATGGTGTTAGTACCAATCATTACCGAGCCGTTTCACCGGTTAGTAATAGATGTAGTTGGGCCACTTCCTGTGACAGAGTCAGGGTACCGTTATATCCTCACTATGTTATGCCCAGCCACAAAGTTTCCAGAGGCTGTTCCGCTGCGCGAGGTGACGTCCGAGAGTGTAGTGGATTCGCTGCTGTCAGTGTTTGCACGAGTTGGATTCCCTTCCGAGGTCCAAAGTGATCAGGGTAGCGTTTTCACGAGTGTCCTGACCACCTCATTTCTCGAGCGATGCGGCATTAAGGTAGTGCATAGCTCGATCCATCATCCGCAGAGCAACAGCGTAGAAAGATGGCACTCTGTTCTCAAACGAGTCCTGAGGGGACTGTGCTATGAAAACAAGCGCGAATGGGATACCTGCCTGCCTGCAGCGCTTTTCGCTTTGCGGTCAGTGCCGCACGAATCCACTGGATTTAGCCCAGCCGAGTTGGTGTACGAAAGGTCACTGCGCTCACCTTTGCGAATGGTGCGCGAAGCCTGGGAGGGGCGCGGAGAAGACCCAACAGTAGTAGAATTCATTCTGAACCTCTTGAATCGCTTACATAACACTAAGGAACTCGTTGAGGCCAGCATGAAGTCAGCCCAGGCTCGTTCCAAGGTGTACTATGATAAGACAGCCCGTCAAAGGACGTTTTGTATCGGGGACCAGGTGATGTTGCTGAGAAGTTCAAGGCAGAATAAGCTCGAAGTACAGTGGGAAGGACCGGCTGAAGTCGTTGCAAAGCTTTCTAACACTAACTACGCAGTGAAAATTCCCGGTAGGCGTAAAGAAGTGCGCATTTATCATTGCAATCTTATGAAGCCTTATGTGCAGAGGGAAGCCGTGGTAAATCTAACGTTAAACCTTCCCGAGGAGATGGGGGACAACTTGATTTGCCTCAGCGGAAAAGGAAGCAACGCTCAGGAGCTTCTCAAAAAGACGGAGCAGAGAGGAGAACTAAAGAAATCCCAGCTGTCCGATCTGGGCGAGATAATAACAGAGTTTGAGGCCTGCTTCGTGGACAGGCCAGGCAGAACTGATTTGACTGAGCACGATATTGAGCTGACTTCAGACGTGCCAGTGCGATCAAGGTGCTACCGATTTTCTCCAAGGCAAAGAGAAATTCTGGATAGGGAAGTAACTCGCATGCTGGAATTGGGAGTAATAAAACCTTCGGAAAGCGATTATGCTTCGCCTATGATCTTAGTAGAAGCTCCAGGTAAAGACCCTAGGCCTGTGGTAGACTACCGAAAGCTAAATTCTCTCACCAGGGATCAAGTGTATCCTATTCCGAATATTGAGGAGAGAGTAGAACAGGTCAGTAGAGCGGCATATGTGACTACGCTGGACCTTACTCGAGGATACTGGCAAGTACCGCTCACTGAACGCGCCAGCAGATACGCGGCTTTCGTCACTCCGACGGGCAGCTACCAGCCAACAATGATGAGTTTCGGGCTCAAAAATGCTCCATTTTGTTTTTCCCGACTCATGGATAGGGTTTTAAAGGGGTGTGAAACATTCGCGGTGCCTTATTTAGACGACATTGCGGTTTTTTCCGACTCATGGGCGGACCATATGGTACATCTAAGAGCTGTACTGAGCCTTTTGCGTCAAGCTGGACTAACCGTAAAGGCCGAGAAATGTTGCCTGGCAAGGGCGACCGTGGACTACTTGGGTCACAATGTAGGTCAAGGTTTCAGGAAACCCAGCGAGATTAAGATTTCTGCGGTAGCAGACTATCCGCGGCCGAGCACGAAGACGGAAATTCGAGCATTCCTAGGTCTGACTGGGTACTACAATCACTACATCCCTAACTATTCAGCTTTGGCTAGCCCTCTGACCGACGCTCTCCGCAAGACAGAACCGACAAATGTAGTCTGGGACGAACAAAAGGAAGCCTCCTTCGTAAACCTGAAGGCTGTGCTGATTAGCCGTCCGGTATTGCGAGCTCCAGACTATGACCGGGAATTCACGGTCCAGTGTGATGCCAGTGATCGAGGGCTAGGTGCTGTTCTCTGCCAGAGAGATGACGACGGTAATGAGCACCCGGTGCTCTACCTGAGCAGAAAACTGAGTTCTAGAGAGAGGGCTTATTGCGCGTCAGAGAAAGAGTGCGCTTGCATTGTATGGGCCATTCAAAAATTGCAGTGCTATCTTGGAGGGGCCAAATTCACCGTAGAGACGGACCATTGTCCCCTGGCTTGGCTGCAAACTGCGACATCGAAGAACAGTCGCCTTCTTAGGTGGAGCTTGATTTTACAGCAGTACAATTTTGAAATAAGATACAAAAAGGGGAAGTTAAATGGGAATGCGGACGCGCTTAGCCGCTCTTTCTAAGCGGTCCGAGATGTTCCTCACCATGTATCCAAATTGATAATGAGGTTTTTTTTTTTTTTTTCGTGCGCTTGTATATGTGTGACTATGTAAAGCAGCACGTTTGGTTTTCTAGGAATACGTGGGTCCTGAACGTCTTGAGTGTGGGCTTTTCTCGAACAACAATGGCAGTTTTCTTTTGACCTGGTCTCTTCAGACGGGAGCCGAGTGCTTGCTTCGACATGTGGTTGAGTTTCAGACAGCTCGAGCAATTTGGCCTACAACAATCAAGACAACGCGACAAGCAACAGCGAGCTTCAAGCGTTCACGTGCAGGCCATTAAGTCGTCTCTTCATGCAGCAGCTGGGACTGCTGCCCTCCGAGACTCTTCTGGCGGGGGAGGAGGCTGTTACGACCAAGCATCCGCAATTGCGCGCTCTATTGTTCGCCTGTGGGCATGGATAAGTTTTGTGAATATGTGGTGATGGTCCAATGGCTCTAAGTGAGCCTGTTTCCAGGAATCCTGTTTTGTAAGCATGTTTTGCTTTGTGGACAACCTGCAAATGCCAAATTGACCCTTTCAAGAGAACGTCTGGAAAGACACAAAGAAACGTCCCCCTGCGGGAAATAGCAGGAAGTGCTTTCTTTTGTTCACCCTTCCAGTCGAGAAGGGCTATCGTCCAGTGAGGAATGTCTACTTTTCAAAGGAGACGACAGAGTGACATGTCCGCTGACGTGCAGGACAAGAAAGGAGCATGACGCATACAGCCATTAAGTGATTTCCCAGGAATGCAGGAAAGATTTGCAATTGTCGAAAACGGACAATGCTGGGAGCGGATGCGGCGCCACGTGCACTCGGGTTTCTGAGAAGTAAAACCCCTTGACAGAACCAGCCTGTGGTTTCTCTGCTGAAGAATAGAAATGTACCTCCTCTCCTCGCCGTTCCCAAGCTTTTCCCGCCAACAAGTGATCACGACCAACGAATGAATGCCGGACCAGTCAGTGCTTCAGACCATCAGTGCAGTGATGTGTTCGATTGGATGCCGATACCTGAGGGGCGTGCCCTGGATTTGGTTGGTCAGCATCTTCAGAGAGGGGCTGGACATAGGGGGTTTTTAAGGACGCTGCAGAGCACGAAATGTCGCTCTGGGCCCTGGGTAAACGGCTCATCCAGTCGCTTCTCGCTATGAACTCTTAACGCTTGTCATTTTGCTGATGTACCCTTCTTCTTCATGTAAATATTCTTGTAAATACGTTTTCTCAAAGTGCCAGTAAACCTGCTTGTACATATTTCACCAACTTCGAAGATTCAATCCTACTTCAACCCCGAGTCTCTGCACGCTACCAAGTGAAGGCCGGGTCGACGTAGCCCCAGCGTCACAACACGCCCAAGATCTCCGTCGGCCGGGCACTGTCGTCGCCCTCGGCAGCACCTCGCGTACTTCTTTTTCCTTTTTTAGTTTTATTACTGCGGTCGGACCCTGAATGGACGACTGACTTCGCAGGCCGCCGCCTTCTCACGTTTTGGGAGAAGCGTAGTACCAGTGTCTTCGGGTCGCAAAAAGCTTGTTTCGCTGAGCCGCGTATATATACTGTATAGAGTTGCTGTTTTCTCGACATGTGAGCAGCCACGAGCGGCAAGTGCTGGAAAGGAACTTTTCGCTTGTGTGAAAGTATTCATAAAACTCAGGGAGGGCATAAGATGCTTTATGCTTTCACCCACTAAGCTGATTATGAGCTTATCGTCCGTGTTGCACCGCCCGCCTACCGTTCTCGGTAAATTCTAGTATTGTGCATAAAAATGTGCGACACAGAGGCAAGAGACAAACTAATAGTTGCTTAATGATTACAGGCTTGAGCAGTAGTTGCCATAAATTTGGCACATTTCAGAAGCAGGAAACAAAGTATGGCATTTTACAGTGCAGAAACATGACACAAGTAGTGCAATGTGCAATGTTTGCATAGGGCAGTCTCCATAGTGAGCCTTTCAGGACTACAGGCCAGCATATACAGTTAGGATGAGAACGCATGGATAGTACCTTTGCTTAGTCCTCACCAGCATAGCATATCAAGGATAAAGCTGACGAATGCATAATATGTATTGCGAGTTTTAGTGCTCACAGTGATTGGAGCATAAGTGAAAAATTCCATAGGTATACAAACTGGTGCAAGAACATCACAGATGCATCATGCAAATGGTGTGTGGGCAGCAGGTATCGCTCAAAATCAAAGCAACCCAGTCATGGATAACGCTGAAAAAATACAGCACACATTACAATGGACGCTACATCGAAAGCCCTGTCACGGTGGCACTGCAGTGAATGAAGGCTTCGGGTTCAGTCCCGGCAGGGGTGGAAGCATTCCCATGGTCGTGTTCTTTTCCTAGCTATCCAGCTACACACAAGCAGATGATCGCATACAACCACAGAGCTTCATTTTGGCCTACACTACATGCTTCACAGTCGTCTTGAGAAACAAATAGAACCACAGAGCCTGCACGTTTCACTTTCAGCACTTTTCTCATCGATACTCGTAGGCGCCGACCGAAAACACCCCCGCAAGTTGGCTTTGTCCATTTCCGTGTCAAGCGCTCTAAGAAATTTTATCGCTGCAGGCCCTGAACTTCGACTCCATTCTGTTAGATTTTCAGCATGCTCACGGCACCCGCACGGTACCTCGATTTCGGACGACGCTTAAACAAAACAGCACCTTGTCGGGGAATCAGCTGTTTGCTTGCAGGCCGCCATGTGCACGCCTTGACGCCGCCCTCGCGGCCACCAAAGTTACCTAACAGCAAAATTACAAACCTGAGAAGGCTTCTACTTGAGCTTAATGTTGTTCAATATTAAAAATAGTACCTTGCCAAAATAAACCTTTGTTTGTTTTATTTATTGCGCATTAATTGCGTCGTGTTACAAAAAGTTAGGAGACGATCCCTGGTCGGTTTTGTGCCACGTTGTGGCAACAGCATTTACCGTGGATTCCGGGCTACTGGTTCGGAGCCACGCTAAAAGTCACTGGTAATTGGACTATTTCGTACTTCGTCACGGTTGACGTCTCAAGGCTGCGTCCCGGCTCCGTCATTTTGACGTCACGCTCACAAATTTGTGATTGGAGTCCGTAATTCGGCCCCATATGTATATGTATCCACACCACAACGTGTATACTATAGTGCCCCTCTAACACGCTTGGTACCAGCCACCCTTCGTGGCATATACTTTTAGCGCAATAAAACAAAATGCAGAGGCTCTGGGTTAGAGTTTGAATGGTGATACATTGGTTTTATTGAATTGCGTATTTTTTCTAACATGTTTCTGGGTTACGCTTCTGAATTTTGGGGTACGGCGATGATCTTCCGGCTGAATGTGCCTAATACGATATCGCGTAAAAACGCTTTGAGCGGTCGCCGGAGACGAGGGGGGTCGCACCACGTTGCATGCATGCCAGAGTGGGAAAGATGCGCCTTTTATCTTTCCAGCCGGGTACACGAAGCAAGCACGACATATGCGCAACGCGAATGTATGCCACATCGTAAAAAATTCAGCAACGCCCAAGCGCGATCACTCGTAACCAAAGCCCATCGCAGCCGCTTGTAATTGTTGTTCTGGACGCACTTAACGCTATTTTATGCACTCTTCTTACCCACACCTTTCTACATTCGGCACATCAGCTACGTCTTGATCCGATAGAGGAAT
Source organism: Amblyomma maculatum (assembly GCF_055883805.1). Lineage (NCBI taxonomy): Eukaryota > Metazoa > Arthropoda > Arachnida > Ixodida > Ixodidae > Amblyomma > Amblyomma maculatum. The sequence continues at coordinate 177,665,817 of NC_139344.1, read as the reverse complement.
CGCGTAGTGATCGACCTCAGAAGAAAGCTCGAGAAGCGCTCTCCCCCCCCCCCCCCCCTTCCCCCTGAAGCCGCACTGTGTATAACGCGTATATTTATGAGCTTCAAAACTGACGTACGAGATGAGCGCACCCACTCTCTTGCTGCTTCCCTTGATTGCGCTCTCGAATATCGTATCTGCGGGAAGTGTGGTTGCGTCAGGGCCGCACTATTGCGTCATCTTGAGTCATCTCGTAATTTCTCACATGTGTGAGAGATTACGAATCTGCCTAGACTCTCGTGACTCTTTTAAAGAGAGTGGCCAGACCAAAATAGCAAGCGCTATCGACTGACAACAACAACAGGCACAAAATACTGAATTTAGCGAAAACAGGGTTATGAGGTGATGTGGTAAAGAGCATCCGCCTCGCATTCGGCAGGTACTACCGTACCAGGTTCGCTCCCTGGTGCCGCCTGGTACCCACTAGTTTTCTACCAAGTACAAGACTTTCCCTGGTCTGGTGCTCGACGTTTCTGAGGTCAAATTCATGGGGAAAGGGTCATCGACCAAACTGCTACACCGATGATCGAGTAATAGCTGTACGACTTAATATATTTTCAGATTCAGCTCGCCGAAATGTCTGCAGTGATATATGACTTACGTTGTTGCGTAAATTTCAATTTTGATCACAGTTAAATAACTAACGGTAGTTAATAAAAACCACCAATTAGTATAATGCAATCGACTCAATATAAGCTATAACGATATATGACCAGATGCTATAGCATAAAGTAAGATTGTTAATCACAATTAACTCACTACATATAATTAAGGCCAGAAATTAGTCCAGTGATATTACACTCGACATAAGCTATCGAACGGTATGAGTTCATAATGTACCGTAAAGCTAAATTTCTAATCACAATTAGGTAAGCAGCTGTAATTAATTACGACGCATAATCAGTAAGGCGGTCAGTTAGTCATGTGCCATAAACGGTCAGCAAGTCATGTGGTCATGCACCAGTTCACCATAGCACGCTGTCTCTGTTTGAGCTTGGCTGAGCTTGAAGTTAAAGGGCCGAAGAAAACGGATTTACTAAAACTTGAAGCAGCGCACGACCAATAGGTATCTCATCATTCCTCTTTGAAGAAAAAAAAAATTAAAGTTCGCTTTATTAGCACCAAATATACGGGCGATCGGAAACGATGTTCCTCCTCTCCCCATCAACTCAGCCTACGCCGGCGCCCAAGAAAAAAAAAGTCACGACGACGCCACATGACGCCCTGTACCGCCCGCGTAATTGGAAACACCCTAATAGTGGACAAGCCCAGCATTTCCCAGTGACGTCATGAGGGAAGTTTGCGAGCCGGAATGTGTCGAAAATCGGCTGCGAGTGGTCGTCAGTAGCAATTAAAATTATTTCTAAATTATAGGCTCCACGCAAAGCTTTTAAATATGACTCGAATACTTCTAACAAAGACCACATCTATGCATTTTTGTCTCTGACTGCGCGATGGCTATGTGATGACTGTTCGATGTCAGTGCACGTTAAATAGCTCCAAATGGTCGAAATTTCTGGAGCCCTCCGCTACGGCGTCTCTCATAGCCTGTGTTGTTTTGGGATGTTAAATCCCGGGAACCAAACCAACCATCTATGCATTTCTTGCCTAGAAGTTTACCACAAGTAGCATTTCAGGGGCCCTTACAGGCCTTCTGGAAATACTGAAGCGATCCCTGGGTTTTTATCTAGAATAGTAGAGCTGTAATTTTGATACGGTGAACTGCAATTAGCAGGCACTCTCAGGTGATGATTAGTAGTGTTCTTCCAGTGTCTCTCGATGCGAAAATTTACTATTGTATCGTGCCAGTATACTTGAAGGCTAACGAAAAGGCTTGACATTAATGAGGACAACGCCGGGACCTGCATTGAAGCTGTCTGCAGGAAAAGCTGTAAAGCCTAGAAATGAATTTCTCTGCCGCTGCATTGGTGCTTTAATTCCACCGTGTGGATCCAACCTTCCGGCGGTCTAGTTCACCGTGAGGGAGAATCGAGTGGATAGTGCACCGACTCCTACTGTCAAATCCTCCTGGACATGCAGACTCTTTCCCTGACCTCCCCTCTCTAACCTGCACCCACTACCAAGGCGACCGTAGCCTTCCTAGCAACTTGCCCTGGACTTCGGGTGGCACACAGGCTACACCTTGGCAGCCAAAATTAACACCCTAGCCGGCCTCCTAAGCACAAGAATCTGAACATATTGGCGTTGCCCTTTATAGCCGCCACGGGCCTGCATCTTTACATCTAGATTACTATCTCGAAAGGCAGATTTGCGCAATGAAAAACAAACAACTCAGTGTCCTATGGCAAGGGAAGTGACATTTTTCACGTTCAGACAGTACGACGAAAGAGTTGGTAGAGAGCACACGCTAGTTAATAATGTCCAATTTAAAATCAAGAGGAAATGGGTGTAGGCACGGTATGTAATGTGATGTCAAGATAACCATGGTAATGGAAGGATTCCAAGCGAACGCCTGCGTAGCCGGTGGCGTCAGAGAGTCAGATGGGCGGAGGAGATAGGAAGTTTGTGGGAATTGGGTAGGTACAGTTGGCACATCACCGGAATAATTGGAGGACTATCAGAGAGGAGTTGGTCCTGGGGTGATAGCGATAAAGCGACGTAAGGGAGTGTAATATGCTAATGATTGACAGAAAAAGAAAAAAAGAAAGGCAAGCAGGCTGAATACGCTATGTTGCCAATGGTTGGCTACCCTGTACATGGGGATTCAAGGTATGCAGAGAAGACAGAAAAATGTGATTCTTGGAGAACACGAAGAAAAGTGAACAACGTTTTGCTAAGAACGTTTCGCTTCGTTTGGACAAACCGTTCAACTTTGGCGGGAGTTTAAAAAAGGCCTCCGTGGCCCTTATGACCATCAGTTGGGCCAAAGAAGAGGATGGATGGATAGAAAAACATTATTCCGCCAGAAATCATGTACAGACGATTCCGTTTTAGGTGGCCATCAACCCATGGCTGATGGCGATCTGGGTGGCCCACTCCACGACCCTTGTCTGGACGATCGTTTCTGAGCTGGCCAACACGGCCTCCCATTGCTCGAAAAAAAGATCACGCATAACAACCGCCGTCGGCGGCGCTATGCTACACTCTCATAAGGCACGATCATATCTTGCTAACTTCTGGCACTATATGCACTCCGGCTGAATCTCTTCCAGGTATTATTTTGCTCAGTACGTAGGGACTGAGGAAAGACTTGCTCTGCAATCTTCTACAGACGCACTCCTGTGCCTTGACCAACTGCTTGTCCGGGGGTGGATAGCTCCTCTGTTCCAAGTTATGATGATGATGAAAGCCTTTGATCGAGTAGCCCACAAGCGCCTCCTCAAAAAGGTACATAACTTGCGACTTGATCAAAATACTACAAAGTGGATAGAAGAATTTTTAGCAAACAGCCAACAATCTGTATCTGCGAATAAAATCGTATCTGAATCTAAACATGTTAAATCAGGTGTACCGCAAGGATTCATTTTAGGCCCACTTCTGTTCTTAATTTATATTAATGACATAGCGACAGACATTAGCTCCTCCATACGTCTTTTTGCCGACGATTGTGTCATTTATAGGGAAAAAGCTAATCCTAACGATGTTGTTGCCTTGAAAACAAATCTATATATATATACATATATATAAATATATATATATATATATATATATATATATATATATATATATATATATATATATATATATATATATATATATATATATATATATATATATATATATAGGCTAAGTAACTGGTGCAGGGTTTGGCCGATGGAAATAAACACCGATAAAATCAAACAGATGACTTTCTGTGCACTTTGTAAAACTCGAGTAAACCACTACATTATAAATAACTGTGCAATTGAACGCACATCGACTTCCAAATATTTAGACGTTGCTCTTTTCCCGGACCTAGCCACATAGAATATATTACTAACAAATATTTGAAAAAAGTTTAGGCCCTCTCAAACGTCGTCTATCCTTAGCTAACCCTGATACCAAGCTATAGGCCTGCACATCTCTTATTCGGGCATCTTAGGTTATTTTTCGATAGTATGGCTCCCCACCAAGGTACATTATCTAGCTCCATAGAATCTGCAAAATAAGGCTGCGCGCTTTATTCTACGATCGTACTCTCCATACCGGAGCGTCTCTGCAATAAAGTAATCCTGAAATCTTCTGGACCTCGATATACGACGGAAATTCTTTCGCCTATCGTTGTTCCAATCCTATACTACAACAAATCTTTCGCGCGCAGGCACATCCGAGCAGCACATCACATATCATCCCGTACCGACCATGCGCATAAAATTCAAACAATGTTTGCCCGCACAAACAAGTATCAGAATTCCCCATTAGTCTTAGCTATAAAGGAGTGGAATGCTTTACCTGGCAGCATTGTGCCCATTAACGAAATATCATCTTTCCGCTCATCGTTACTAACATTTCTTGAAACTAGCGCAGCGCTGCAGTCTATATGAAACCTTGTACATGTACATAGTTTTTGGTTTTTGGCATACTTCACCATGCCCGAATGTGCAATATTGTGCTAATTGTATAACTCACACTGTGTTCTTTCATTATTGTTTTTCCTGTATTTGTATTAGATATGACGTGAACCCATGTGCATTTTTATGCAACTATTTTTCTTTATATGCTTCTCACCTATGTAATGTCCAACTGGGCCCTTAGGGTACTTAAATAAATAGATAAAATTAAATTTGTGACGTCGTGAAAGTACACCAGCCCATTTCTTGTGGACCTCCCCGGAACCGCCGGTTCACTTCGAGTCCCTAAGCCCTCGTCCCATGGCCTGATTAATCACTTGTGCCGCTGTAACAGATATTTTGTCCTCGCCAAAGTTCGGATGGCTGTTTTTGAGTAGCTTAAAATCAGGTCAACTTTAGTGTTAGACATAGCTAACGCTATAGCTGCCTTACCTGTAGTTTCCGAGGAGCCGGTTCTGCCTGATCCAGAGGTGACAAAGCGCCCTCATCACTCCCCCATCACAACTGCAAATGCATCATGGTCAATATACTTTGCGACGTCTACATAGACGGCCCCGTTGTACTTTCCTACTTAGCATATAAAGCTCTGAATCTTGCCTTCCTGCGGCCCTCATGATTTACCGGATGCATAGTTTAGATTAGGCGGGAAATGCACAAAGGCTTGTACATAAATGAAAAAAAAAAAAAGAAAAAGAACGCGTTTATTCTCGGCTTTTTAAACAACATAGGCTTGTTCGATGGGCTAAAATCTACCGGTTGGGTCAGCTATATAACTTGAGTCAAAGGCCGTTTTCACGTCGAGGAGGGAAATAGCCTCGAACCGGAGCGCGCACCGTCACTCCTCTCTGGTATGTGGGGACGCGGGGATAGCGGCGGGGGCGCCAGGGCATTGTACTCAGAAAGCGCACGCGCGATGCAGTCTTTTGCACACAAAGCGTTTTGAATAGCCTAAATGTGTCTAAGCTGCTCGGCTGATGCAAGTGATGCGCCATATTTCGGTCTTTTTTATATTTTCTACGCTTTTTTACATAACCCACCCTCGTCCTGTCTTTTTTTCTCCCCTTTCTTTCCTTCACCTTCCTGAACGTTTCATTTCCGCAGCCGCAGCTTAGCTCGTAACAAGTGCCGTGACTAGCAAATTTTTTTCTAATAACAACCAAAAATAGATGACTAACAAAAGATAAAAAGATCAACAGCGGCGGTATGCGCGCGTGTCGCTTTACGCTGTTACAATTTCAGCTCTTGCAATCGGGCGAAGACGAGCGGCCTTTGAATTTCAAGCACCAAACGTGTTTCGCCTTGGCAGCCTTTCGTGCGAGCTCCGAACGCTTTGAAGAGATGTAACAGGAAAAACTGAATACCCGTGTGACGAAGTTCCTTTCAACGATGGCTGGTCCCGCGACCGAAACGTCATACATTCTCTCTTTCTTCACCATGTCTTACTTTTTTCGAACGTATTTTCAACCAAGTCCAAATAATCCTTTTAATTTCCATATATATATATGGTGATTCATATATATATATATATATATATATATATATATATATATATATATATATATATATAGAGAGAGAGAGAGAGAGAGAGACCCTGTCTCTCTCTCTTCCACCGGGAGCTCTCATCTTTCCCTTCCTGGGCTCTGTCCCCGGAGCTATTGCGGACATGGCGGGGGTGAGGTAACTGGCGTAGTGCGCCGGGCAGCCCTTCCTTCCCCCTCCCCTCTCATCTCGGGGGACAGCGTCTGCATCCTGGGGGAGACGACGCCGCGATGCCGGAGCGGGCGGATGCTGCTATGACCGAGGATGAAAATTGAGCACTCCCAATAAACAGCTTGGCCCGCTGGCTGTGCCTCGGTGTTTCGTTCTTCCCTGCCACGGATGTTGTCAGAGCTAGCGGCGAGGCGTTTGGCTCTGAGAGCAGAGCCCGAGGACCGTGAGAACCCCCCTACACACACATATATATATAGGGTCATTCCATGCGAAACGTCTCAAGCCCCAAAATCGACCATCCCCAATTCTCATGAAAAAAATTGGGGCAATTGCCGATAGTGTGAATAACGTTTTGGTAAAAAAAAATGTGGTGAAGAAAATTTTTTGCTTCAGGTAAGCGACTTTCGAAGTTTTCGCGAACACGTAAAAGCAGCTTGCAATTAAATATTTTTAAATCAGGTGCGAAAGCAGATACAATAACAAATTATATTTTATATTATCGAATATATGTTTTTTTTTTAATGTAACTTCATAACTGCCCCGATATAAGCCTATTCTGCGTCTCCTTGATTCAATAAAGAAGCGAAAAATTGCGCATATTCAGTATTTTTTTTATCACAAACTTCGTTCATGTTTCTGTCGCAATAAATTTTCACAGCGTTCACCTTTTAGTAGAGGTGATACCAAAAATAATTTAGACTTTCTTTAAGAAGTACGTTTTGGGAAAATCAGTCCCAAAGTTGGAAAAAAGCGACCCCTTTGTTAAATTGAAAGATAAATAAGCCTAAAGGCCTTCGAGATAAAAATGCGTGGCATGGCTCATAAACACGCAAACTTCTCGGCTTACAATCCATAACTTTTTGCTTTAGTAAATTTTGTCTTGCGTGCGAAAAAAAAAATTTTGAAGTTCACAATCAGTGTCACTGGTCAGCACTGCAAAACAGTGGTTTTACTGCATAAAAACTACGCGCCACAGCACAATTTCAGAGGGCTTATAAACGGTCGATCCAATATATGTGGGTGAATGATAAAATGGCAGTGCAGTCGCCATTTACTCTATTGAAATTTTTTTTTACACTGTAATAGCATTTTAATAATATAAATTTGTGTGAAGAAAGCAAACCGTGAACGATGTGAGGTCTTCATCTAGACAGGAGAATCATCAGACTCGAGAAACATTCTGCATGGCGCTGATTGATTAGGACAAGCTGTCGGGCTAGTTGGTTTTCCATAGTTATAGCAGCGCGTAGCCGGACAAGGACGAAGATGGAGGAACACGTAAGACGCAGAGGCGCTGAAACAGCAACTTTATTTTTGGAAGTCAGCCAACCATGTCATATATATATATATACCAGAGAGAAACGCCCATTAGAGGAACAAAATCTAGACACGTGGCGAAAACCGGTGCAACAAAATCAAACACGAGTATAAAAAATCGATAAATCTAAATGCCTAACACACGACTGACATGATACAGTGACATAACATGATAATAGTGGCCGTAGTGAAAGTGCGTGAAAAATCAACAAAAATTCCCTGTCTTTAACAAGCAACAATGGCTAAAAAAGGTGGATGCGCAGAAAACATTTTTTTATATAAGAACTTGTTTAAAAAACCGCAGATAAAGTTATGAGATGAACAAAAAATAATAAGTAAGTTAAACATGAAAAAAGAAGAGAGATAGATGCAAATGTTGAAACAAAATTGAAAGCCAACAATTAACACTGCAAAACAAAGTCAGTCATATTGTTTAATTCATTGTTGGTTTTTTGTTTTGCAGTGATAATTGTTGGCTTTCAATTTTGTTTCAACATTTGCATCTATCTCTCTTCTTTTTTCATGTTTAACTTACTTATTATTTTATTGTATCTGCTTCTGCACCTGATTTAAAAATGTATAACTGCAAGCAGCTTTTGCGTGTTCGCAAAAACTTCGAAATTCGCTTACGGGGAAAAAAAAAAAAATCTTCGCCAAAGTACCACAACAATATTCACACGATCGACGATTGCCCCAAACGTTTTCAAGAGAATCGGTGATGGTCGCTTTTGGGGCTTGGGACATTTTGCGTGGAATGACCCTATATATATATATATATATATATATATATATATATATATATATATATATATATATATATATATATATACCAAGTGGCCAAGCTAACTTGTGCCAAGGGTTATATAATTCAAATTTGAGGTAGGCCAGATAAACCATTTGCATGCAGCTGCCAGTGGTCTTGCACACCACAGGCAATTTTTATAGCAAAAGCTTAGCATAGCTAGAAGCTGAGCTACGCTGGACTAGGTACGCGCATTTCACTGGTGCCTCCAAAAGGCCTTTACTGTGCATGCGCCGTTACCATGGAAACTGGTTCAGCCGGACCGAGCGCGACGGCCGCCCGACCACCGGCTCCTCCGCCGCGCGGCGCGTGACGTGGCACAAGCCGCTACTGCGCATGCGCCGTACCCACAGAAAATAGCTGCGCGTTCTACAGGTATAGTGTTCTAGAATTCTACAGGTGTTCCGCTGCTGCGATCGTTTCAGAGAGGATAGCACATCCCAGCAGATGCGCGCGTTAGCACGGATAGGAGCAGAGGGTAGTTTTCGCACTGGGCATGCTCGCGCCGCCGCGGAGAGCTGACCGAGTGGAGCAGGAAAGGGTCTGCCGGCATCGCATGCGTAGTGCAATGAAAGTGGATTCCGCCTGCAACGGCGTAATTTCGAACACCTGGGGGTCTTAAACGTGCAATGACATCGCACAGTACACGGGCGCCTCTCCATTTCACCTCCATAAAAACGCAGCTGCCAGCAGTCGGCTCCGCAGCCGGACATGGTCCTGCAGCAGCTTTCGCTCCACATTCGGTTCATCAGCGTTGAACCTCTCTATTTTTTGTTTCGGAATAATTATTTATTAATTAGGTTAATTTATATAACCTTTAGACACTTAGTTATTTACAAAAAAGAGCCCATTCAGAAACCTCTATTCTATGTATTTGCGATAAAGAGATTCGCACGTGTGTCTTTTCTGAGTTCCAAAGAAAGCTCGCAAAATGCAAAAACAATCACGTGGCGACTGCATTAGCACCACACGATTGTGCTGAAGGAACCAAAATCATCCGCTGTCATCAATTGATGGCCCAGTTCCAGCGTTACGCTGCAGCCTGCTCCGCCAGTTCGCCGCGCTCGCTGCAACTTGTACTGTCACATGCACCAACTGCCTCCCGCGGGAGAAGAAAGCACCGCCGCAGACATATCGGCCTGCCGCTGCAAACGGGACCATGCAGCCACGGCGGCATTCACTATAGCTAAAGTTGAGAGCAGAGCAATTATGGCGCATGAATTGGCTAGTCACATTAATTTTTTTTTTAATTTGCGGGTTTTCTTGCAGCTCGGGGGAAAAATATACACGTTCGGCTTTTTTTTTTTTTATCGCAAATAAATGGAATGGGGGTTTCTGAAGTTGGCCTCAAACTAACTTTGCAAATCAGATTAGTTGTCTAAAGTCAATGTTATATAAATTAGAAAAATTAACCTAACTAATGAATTATTTCTAAAAACAACATTGCCTGTGGTGTGTATGCAATTATTTTCCTGGCCTATCTCAAATATTTACCTTTCTAATCCTTGGCCACATTAGCTGGAATACCTGGTATATACGTGCAGGGTGTCCCAGATTACCCCCCCCCCCCCCCCTAAGCTCAAGGATTAAAAAATAAAACATCTGAAGTAGGCCTCTTGAATATAGATGTCAGCCGTCCTGCGCACCATAGGCAATTTTGTAGCGAAGGCTACACTACGCTACCCTAGAGCATTTCGCTGGTGCCTGGGTGCCTGAAAGATCGCCAACTCGGGCCCTTCCTTTCATGTGGGAGGGTGACAGTAGAATCAGCCTGCCATGACATTTGAATTTACGTTACCTCTATACCACACACGCATGGTTAAAGCGGGACTTTATTTGTGGGCTGGTAGCTTCCTCTATCGCGTCATACACTAAAGGCGGGGCTTAAGTCTGAAGTCGTGCGCAGGCGAGGAGAGGAGGAGAAAGGTAGTTTCCGCATTGCGCATGCGCATGCCGCCGCGGAGAGCTGACCGAGTGGAACAGGAAAACGTCTGCCGGCATCGCATGCTCACGGCATAAAAGTGGATTCTGCCTAGAACGCCGGTGAACTTTGCTGCGTTCAACGGAACGCTAGTTGTGTTCGATGCTATGCTCGGTCACCCGCAGCCGGAGTTTTCGCTCCACATTCGGTTAAGTAGCTTTGAACCACTCTTATTTTATTTGGGTTTGCAATTAATTTAATAATTAAATTGATTTTTTTAAATTGGTTTGGTTTGGTTTGTGGGGTTTAACGTCCGAAAGCGACTCAAGCTATGAGAGACGCCGTAATGGAGGACTCCGGAAATTTCGACCACCTGGGGTTCTTTAACGTGCACTGACATCGCACAGCACATGGACGCCTTGCTTTTCGCCTCCATCGCAAAGCGGGCGCCGAGGCCGGGATTCGATCCCGCATCCTTGGGAACAGTAGTCGAGCGCCGTAACTACTGCGCCACCCCGGCGGGGCTGATTTTTAAAAATAAAAAAATGTAGAATCTACACTGTGGAATCTACACTGCAGAAATGTGAAAGCCTAAGCGCGTCTGGTGTACACGGTGCATCACGTTTGCACTAATTGTCATTATATCAACTCAATGCACCGTCATTATTGTTGCTAATGTCATCACTGTCATTATAACTAATTGTAGCGTCATTGTCGTAGCTATATATCATCCCCACGGTAGACGAGTAGAATTATGATGCGCATTCCACGATCTCGGGCGTGGCTCTGTTGGTTAAAGCCAAGGAGGTTTAAAAAATTGCTGGAGCGGAGGTCGTCTATGCCTACCAATGGGCGGCGGTGAAGCCGCGCCGCGCGCGCGGCGGCCATGTTGCCATAGGCAAGAAACAGGTGGGTGCCGCAGCGCGCGCTGGCTGCGTTTCCCCGCCGTGGTTTCTACAAATTATCGCGAGCACTGAGGGGGAAGTAATGAACAATAAGAGGCGAAATGGCAGACAACAATGCAATTAACTTCATTTATTACTTTCGGCGTTCTCGTTAAAAGTACGAGCACTGATGGAAGGCCCGGCTCACTGGTTTTTAAAAATAATGAGCCTCGTAAGAGCAGACCTCATTTTTTCGGCACTCATTTCCCTGTTTCTTTTGTCATGTGATGGAGCCTGATGCTTATATAGAGCTCGGCCACTTTCTTACACAGGATATATATGTGATTGTCCAGAGCATCACAGTCAAGAATGTGCTCATCGAGACTTGAAAACCACTCCTTCTCTGGCAACAAGCTCAGGATTTCCAAAACCAAGTGCTTTGACTTTGCGTGCACATACTTCAAATTTTGGCACTCAGCTTCCAGTCGTCGTAAATCCTTCTCAGCAGCAGTACAAATCTCCACCACGTCCTGCGAAGGCGAAACAAGCCGACCTCGGCTCTTTTTCCTTACTAGGGGTGGTTGCTCATCTGCTTGCAGAGCTACAATACATTCCTCACAACTGCTCGCCTCGGCCACCTTTTTGGCAACAAAGCCTGCAATGTAAGGCACCACACGGTCTACACGGTGTGTGTAGTCGTGGTCCTCTGGCTGTATAATTGGAGACCGCCTTGCTGCAGTCACAGCTGTACCCACACTTTCTTGAAGGGCTGCTGTCCCATTCAGAATGGAGACTATGTCCTGTGCGCAGTTGCCACTGCTCGAAGATCGCACTTCAGTTTGCACCAGGAGTGGCTTGTATGAGGCCACGAACTGCGCTGCGGTCGGGTTGTTGTTAAAACCACCTCGTCCACGAATGCACCCGAAGAGCGTTTCCTCGTGGTCTTGACTCATTTTATGAGTCAGGATGTACTTGAGACTCCCATGGCCGACTAACTCGTCAAACATTTTTTCCGTGCTTTCTATGCTCACGAGGAAGCCAGCAAATCCAGTCTTCTTCGGACTTTCTAATATTGGTCGCCCCTTTGGGTCTTTCACAGCCATTATGTAGGCTTTGGCCTTGCAGAAGAAAAGCTTTCAGCAGGCTTCATTTTTCTTGCTCAATGGTGCCTTGAATGACTTGGCCAGTCGGTTCCTTGAGTTCAGTATGTCGAAGAGCTGGTCAAAACTTCTTATAAATTTTGCAGTAGCACTTGCACCTTTGAACTCGGGCAACTTCAGCTCATTCTCACAGAACTCTAGAGCGTCAGCAACTGACGAACTAAGTGCCTGGACTGCAAGCCTCACCTTCATTTTCTGCTTTTCCCATTTCACATGGACACTCGTCAGTTTGTTGCCCAGCCGCAGCCCTTCTTTTCGTTGGAGGGCTTCAAGGGCTTTTATGTATGCCCACTTCACGTAGTTTCCATCACCATCAAACAAATGACTGAAGGTTGCCAATGAATTGCGGATGAGCTTGACCATGTGACAAGCATCGAAGATTATATACACTTTTTTGTTAGAGTCACAAGGATTCTCAAGGCACGTGGAAAAGTTCTCAGAGTATGGTCGGAGGTCTGCACCAAGCAACTTCGCCATGGTGATGTTTGATGCAGCGCCATCGAATGTCAGTTCAACAACCTCGACGCATATTAGCGTTAGCTTTCCGATGCACTGTTTCGTTAGCTCGGCCCTCTCTGCTCCTGTCAATGAATCAAATAAAAAATACCCAACTGGCAACTTCAATCGCAAGTTCAAGCCAACAAGCATGTACACACACGCATTCTTGGCTTCAGGCAGGCTGTCATCGTGCATTCCAGTGCCAAAGTGCACGTATCCAACAACTTTGTCACCCACAAGCTCAACATGTTTCCGGATTGACATGTCATCGACAATCAAAGTACAGTACAGTGTCTCCGTGCGGCTTCGCACAAGCTTTTCTAAGAAAGACAGTGGTTCAGCTGTGAAGCCAAGATCCCCGTTGATGGAACTGTACCACTCTCGTATAGTGCGCTCTGCTGGCAGTGCTCCATTAAACTTCGAGCGTACATACTCATAAGCTGACGGAGAATAGAAGTGCAGCTTTAACGCAAACGCTCTCAGTTCGGAGGGGTACGCGCCTTTCTGGTCTTTTCCTGCCCTGTTAAGGAGTTGTTGAATATCCGGAGAAAAGGCTGCACTGAAAACCTCCATGCCCTCCTCAGACATTAGCTTTTGGTCTTTGATAGCCCTTATTATCTCTTGAGCAGTCTCGTTCTTTTTCGTCAATCTCCGCTTGCTCTGCTGCAGCGTTTTGATCTTCTTCTTGAGCTGTGATATTTCCTCTTCAGAAGCATGTAGCCTTTCTTTGTAATGTTGCTTTGTAGGTGATGCAACAGCCATATCTTCAACAGCACTGGTAACTGCGATGCCTTCGTCGGCCGGAGGGCTCCGGGGCTTCGGTGGTGGTCGCTTTCTTTTCAGCTGGAACGAAAGTTGCAAACCGTTTTAAACCACCTCCTTTTACTCGCTGCATTCGCGTAAAGCAAGCACAAATATAAGAGCAAAAAGCACACATGCAAGACAGAACACCTGCTTTTATGCTGCTGAAACATACGCCAGTTAACAGCTCGTAGTTGCGAGCAAAGGTTTTAGACAACACAGCAATCGACGGCGGAAGCTAGGAAGTCAAATCAATTTTATTTCAGCGAATAACAAACTGTGGTTTCTTTTCCTACTCGCTCTTCGCACCCGCGACATCAGTGAACACTAGAAGGTCGAGTACTCATCGGCTTTTGCAGGGGCTGTGGAAATGCGGCAAACACGCTCGGACAACTTCCCGGTCGCAGCCGCGTTGTCTGCCCGGTCCGGTCGAAACAAACCGGCGTGAAGTGCGCCGAACATAAGTGATCCCCGTCTTTTGGTTGCCAGCCTTCCCGCCGCACAGCCCGCTCCCACATGCTTCGCACATTTGGGTCCTTGGGAAACCTGATTAGAAAAAAATGGTGCCCGTCAGACATGAAATATGTGGCGTACTGCGAGCTGTCGGCATGCCCTGCAACATGCAGATATGTTTTTAATACGCTCAAAATGCGCTACTTACAAGCGAAACGATATCCCAGAATCCTTTTTCGTTCGGTTTGTGCAGCCGTACGCAACGCACGATGACACCATTCTCGTTTACAACGCCCGGACGACCCCACGCTCACTACGCTTCGCGGCGGAAGGCAAGGCCCGCGCGTTCTGCCTATGGCAAGATGGCGGCGCACGGCTTCAGCTCAGGGGCGCCCCCTCCGCTCCAGCAAGTTTTATTTGAACCTCCTTGGTTAAAGCACTCGGCTGGGAATCCAAGGGGTGGAAGTCCAATTCCCGGTGAAGACAGAATTTTTATTTTTTGATGACGTCATCATGGCGTCATTTGATTCAGAGCTATAGTGTGACCGGAAGAACGAACGCTGACAGTATGAGCCATTGAAGGCTTTCGAATTAGTAAATATCGACTTTATACAATAAATGTGACTTGTCGAGTTGAGAGCACATTTAGGAACCCGAATAACACTTATTTGCGATAAAGAAAGCCTCACGTATATTTTTTTTTGCACTGAATCATTGCATGCACTGAATCACAAAGAAAGATTGCAATATAAATAATAATAATAATAATAATAATAATAATAATAATAATAATAATAATAATAATAATAATAATAATAATAATAATAATAATAATAATAATAATAATAATAATAATAATAATAATAATAATAATAATAATAATAATAATAATCAATCTTTATCCAATGTGCGCAGGAACAACCATGTGGTCTTCGTGCTGCAGCACAAATAAAAAAAAGAAACAAAAATGAAAATGAACAAACATGTTTACACACACAGAGAACACAAAAGAAGAAATAATACATGAAATGAAACTGAAACGAAAAGTATCACGGAAAGAAAGCAATCAATGAGTACCATCACTTATATACACAATGAGATAATTCTTGAAAAAAAAAAAAAGAACGGTAGAGAGAAAAACAACAACAAATAACTGTCATTGATTATAGCAATATAGAAATATACATAAAATAAACAATCATTCCAGGCGCAACAAGTGCGTGGTACTTAAAACACAGGCTAGAAATCCCGAATAATACAATAAAGAAGTAGAATTGAACATGGGACAGTATATAAAGTTTAAAGTTGAAATATAAGTAAGAAACGGATAAAAAGCAGTTCTAGATACAGACAGCATTGAACAGGAGAAAAAGCAAAAAGTGAAGTAAATACAATATTAAGGCTAGAAAGTGGGAGTTATATGTGATAATGTACTATTTAGAATACAACGCTACGAACATCCAATGTAAATGAACAAAGCGAGTTTTGGAAGATGTCAAGGTGAGGACAAAAAGAGTTAAATAACCACTGCATCCTGTCCAGAGGGGAGTGGGAATGAAGAGGAGAAACTTGAAATGGTCTGAATTCCCTCATGCTCTTTCGCGGAACGCGCAGTAGGATGTACTCTAAGAGCTGAGGGCACATAATGTGGCCATGAAGGAGTTTGTACAGATATATGATATCAAGTCTGATACGACGGCAGTGAAGAGAAGGAAGATTCAGTTGGGCGCTCCTGGTGGAGCGAGAGGGGGAAGTTGCGCAAGGAAAGCGATAATGAAATATCCGTAAAAAAGATTTTTTGTACTCTGTCAACCTTGTCCAAGTTCGATTTGCAAGTGCCATTCCAAACAACCGACGCGTACTCCAAGAGCGGCAAGCATATGGACAGGTACAGTTTTAGGAACGGAAGTGGAGTATGGAACTCTCTCGAAAGTCTGCAAACGAATCCGAGTGTGCGCATAGCCCGCTGAGCAATGCGGTTAGTGTAAGAGGAGAAGCTGAGGGTGCGGTCAAAAAGTACACCAAGGTCATTAATTTCATCAACCCTGTCTAACAGCACAGAATTCACAGAATAATGGTAGAGAAAGCTATGTGTTTTACGAGTAAAGGATACAACCCTAATTTTGGAAGAATTGAGGGTAAGTCGATTCTTCGCACACCAATCAGAAAAAGCAGATATGTCCGATTACAACAACAAGCAATCTTGAAATGTATTACCTTTAATTTTTATATCATCAGCATAAAGAAGAAACGTGGGATTCTTTATCGCCGAGGAAACATCATTAATAAAAACGGAGAAGAGCAGCGGGCCTAGTACTGACCCTTAGGAACTCCACTCGTTGTAGGGTAAACGAAAGAAGTCTGTCCATTGACACTGACAAAGCAAAAGCGATCAAGGAGATAGTTGCGTAGGAGTGCTACAAGTGAGACTTCAACGCCAGATAGTAGAAGTTTTTCAAGAAGTAGTGAGTGAGTAACAACGTCGAAAGCTTTGCTCATATCACAGTACACAATGTCAACCTGACCCCTCTGAAGTACTGCTGCAGAGGCATACGTCATAAACGTGACTAGGTTGGTAGAAGTAGAGCGACCCGACATGAAGCCATGTTGATTCGGTACTATGATATGTTTGAGATGGAAGGAAAGTACGTTGTGCAAAGCTAACTCGAAAAGCTTAGAGGTTGCACATAGAAGAGAAATCGGACGATAAATGGAAACATCAGATTGGTTTCCAGACTTGAAGACAGGAAACACGCGTGCCATTTTCCACACGCGAGGAAAGGCAGCATTTTTTAAACAGTTATTAAATATGGCAGTCAGAACTGGTACAAAGATATAACTCAAGGCTTTTATTATGGCGGCTGGAATGCCATCAGGTCCAGGAGACAAAGATGGTCTCAGACGCTTAAGACTCTCAGTTATCAACTCCTCGTCAAAGAGAATGGAATTAGATAGTGCACCAGATGGGAGGCAAACGGAATCACAATGTGGATGTTTGTAAACGGAGGAAAAATGTTGGGCAAAACTGTCGGCAACATCCCGAATTTCCGAACCCTGAGAGTCAGCTAAGCTGATACTTAAATCTGATTTAATGGAACGCTTGCGAACGTAACGCCAGAACTGACTAGGATGATTTGAGGCACTCCTCTCTAAAGACTCAAGGTAGGAGTCGTAGTCCCGCTTGTATAAGCGTTTGCAAAGAGAACGCACACGGCAAAACTCATCTGCCCAATTGTGAAACCCAGGGCGTTTCGCTTTACGATGGGCCCGTTCCTTGAGTTTTAACGCCGTTATTAGTTCCTTTGAAAACCAGGAAGGGAACTTCCTACGCGTAGGAGTATGCAAAGGTATGTACCGACGCATACCATCAAGAACTATTTCTGTAAAGCGACTGACTTGTCCATCTGAATCATTAATGTCATTTAAAAGGGACCAGTCGACGGAAGAGAAGAAATTGAAAAGACCGACATAATCACCACGTGCATACGCGAAACGGGGCGAATTCCTCACCCGATCTGAATTAGTAGAAGGTGAGGCAGAGGCAGCAGTAGTAACTAGAAGCGGAGGGTGAAATTTGTCACAGCGAGTCAGCGCTATGTCTGAACTCGAGACTCGAACACTTTCAAAATTCGATAGAAAGATGTCAAGAATATTACCACAGCAGTTTTCAATGAAATTGTGTTGCTGCAAAGAGTTAAAGGCTATAAAATCAAGTACAGCGTTACACGTACTTAATATGTAATGATTGGTGTGAGAAGAAATAAATGAGTTCCAGTTGATACCAGGAGTATTAAAGTCGCCTAAAATAAGAAGTTTGTGTTTGCTATGACTGGTTATAACATGTTCGATTGAGAGCAGAACATCATCATAGGCTGGAGGAGGAAGATTCGGAGGAATGTAGAAAGCTGCAAGTAAAAGTTTTTCATGTCGATTTAAAGAGAGCTCAAGCCACACACATTCTTCAACAGTTTCCAGATCGGAACGTCGAACACACTTCACAAAACTGTCAATAGCAATGAGCACTCCACCTCCTCTTGATTTAGGCCCTGTTTCAGGGCGGTCGCTACGAAAAACAGAGTAATTATTTGGAAAGAAATCATTGGAAGGAATGTCACTTGACAGCCAGGTTTCGGTAACCACAACAGCGGTATAGCAACAGGACAAGACGCTAGAAAAAAAATTCAGATTCCTTAGTCCGAAGACCTCGGGCGTTTTGATAATAAATGTCCAAATTAGGGGCCACTGCAATTTTGCGTCTGTGCAGAGGGATGAAGCATATCGTCGTAAAGTTATAATAATAATAATAATAATAATAATAATAATAATAATAATAATAATAATAATAATAATAATAATAATAATAATAATAATAATAATAATAATAATAATAATAATAATAATAATAATAATAATAATAATAATAATATTTATTTATTTATTGTGCGCAGGAACAACCATGTGGTCTTCGTGCTGCAGCACGAAATAAAATGCACACACAAGTTTTATACACACAGATAGAACACGAAAGAAGTAATAAATATCACACGAAATAAAACTGAGACGAGATGGGCAACGGAGAGCAAGAAATCAATTGATAGCATATCTTGTATACACGATGGGAGAATTGGAGAGCATATAACGAAAAAAAAACGATAGATAAAGGCTAACAAACAAGTGTTGTCGACAGAGACGCCACGCACGTTCGGCCCACGGACGGAATGCGCGCAGACCCTCTCCGGGGTCCCGCCTCGGACTCGACGGGTGGTGCTCTGCTCCGCGCTGCGAAGTGGCTCTCGGACTACACAAGCAAATAACTGTCATTGACTATAGTAATATAGAAATATACATAAAATAAACATACAGTCCAGGTGCAACAAGTGTGTAGTACCTTAAACACAGGCTAGAAATACAGGGAAATACAATAAAGAAATAGAATTGAACGCGGGACAGTAAGATTAGAATATAAAGTTTAAATAAGAAACGGATAAAAAGCATTTCAAGATGCAAACAGCATAGAAAAGGAGAAAAAGCAATAAGTGAAGTAAATACAATATTTAGGCTAGAAAATGGAAGTTATATGTGATAAAGTACTTTCAAAATACAACGCTACGAACGTCCAATATAAATGAAGAGAGTGAGTTTTGGAAGATGTTAATGTGAAGACAAAACGAGTTGAACAACCTCTGCATTCGGTTCAGAGGGCAATCAATCAATCAATCAATCAATCAATCAATCAATCAATCAATCAATCAATCAATCAATCAATCAATCAATCAATCAATCTTTATTTAATGTGCGCAGAAACAACCATGTGGTCTTGGTGCTGCAGCACAAAAAATTGACAATGCACACACAAGTTTTACACACACAGATAGAACACAAGAGAAGAAACAAATATCATATGAAATGCAACTGAGACGAAAAGTGTCACGGAAAGAAAGAAATTAATGAGTAGCATGTCTTATATAGACAGTCAGAGAATTATAGAGCACATCATGAAAAAAAAAACAATAGATAGAGAAAAAAAAGCAAATAACTGACATTGATTATAGTAATATAGAAATATACATAAAATAAACAAACATTCCAGGCACAACAAGTGCGTGGTACTTAAAACACAGGCTAGAAATACAGGGAAATACAATAAAAGTATAGAATTGAACGCGGGACAGTAAGATTCGAAAATAAAGTTTAAAGGTAAAATATAAATTAGAAACGGATAAATAGCAGTACAATATACAGACAGCATTGAACAGGAGAAAAAGCAAAGAGTGAAGTAAATACAATATTAAGGCTAGAAAGTGGGGGTTATATGTGATAATGTACTATTTAGAATACAACGCTACGAACATCCAATGTAAATGAACAGAGCGAGTTTTGGAAGATGTCAAGGTGAGGGCAAAAAGAGTTAAATAACCACTGCATCCTGTCCAGAGGGGAGTGGGAATGGAGAGGAGAAACTTGAAATGGTCTGAATTCCCTCATGCTCTTTCGCGGAACGCGCAGTAGGATGTACTCTAAGAGCTGAGGGCACATAATGTGGCCATGAAGGAGTTTGTACAGAAATATGATATCAAGTCTGATACGACGGCAGTGAAGAGAAGGAAGATTCAGATGGGCGCTCCTGGTGGAGCGAGAGGGGCAAGTTGCGCGAGGAAAGCGATAATGAAATATCCGTAAATTTTTTTTTGTACTCTGTCAACCTTGTCCAAGTTCGATTTGCAAGTGCCATTCCAAACAACCAACGCATACTATAAGAGCGGCAAGCATACGGACAGGTACAGTTTTAGGAACGGAAGTGGAGTATGGAACTCTCTCGAATGTCTACAAACGAATCCGAGTGTGCGCATAGTCCGCTGAGCAATGCGTTTTGTGGGAGAGGAGAAGCTGAGGGTGCGGTCAAAAAGTACACCAAGGTCATTAATTTCATCAACCCTGTCCAACAGCACAGAATTCACAGAATAATGGTAGAGAAAGCTATGTGTTTTACGAGTAAAGGACACAACCCTAGTTTTGGAAGAATTGAGGGTAAGTCGATTCTTCGCACACCAATCAGAAAAAGCAGATATGTCCGATTGCAACAACAAGCAATCTTGAAAAGAATGTATTACCTTGAATATTTTTATATCATCAGCATAAAGAAGAAACGAGGAGTTCTTTATCGCCGAGGAAACATCATTAATAAAAACGGAGAAGAGAAGCGGGCCTAGTACTGAACCTTGAGGAACTGCACTCGTTGCAGGGTAAACGAAAGAAGTCTGTCCATTGACACTGACAAAGCAGAAGCGATCAAGGAGATAGTTGCGTAGGAGGGCTACGAGTGAGACTACATAGACTTCGTCTAAACGTGGCTTTCACGCGCAAGTATACTGACATTTAATTGGACAGATGGACTCACCGGAATGTTCAAATTGTGGCATCCCAGAGACTGTGGACCATGTATTATTGGTGTGCCCAGCGTATGCGAACGAAAGAAATGTGCTAGCTGCTTCCTTGAAGCGTTTAGACAAGAGGCCTCTGTCGGAGGAACTGCTGCTGGGCGCTTGGCAGGACAAGGGGAAGGGCGTCCAGGCAGTGCGTGCTCTTTGCCGTTATTTGAGCGCCAGCGGACTTGATTCGCGCTTGTAAAGCAAGCTGCAGTGTCTGTATATATATTTCATATGCCTTCTCCCACATCGTCACCCATAATGACCTTCTTTCTTCTCTCCTTCCCCTTCCCCAGTGCAGAGCAGCAGGTCAGATTTGAATTATTCGGGCCAACCTCTCTGCCTTTTCCTCTCAATAAATCTATCTATCTATTCAACGCCAGAGAGTAAAAGTTTTTCAAGAAGTAGTGAGTGAGTAACAACGTCGAAAATGTCCCTCATATCACAGTACACAGTGTCAACCTGACCCCTCTGAAGGACTGCTGCAGAGGCATACGTCATAAACGTGACTAGGTTGGTAGAAGTAGAGCGACCCGACATGAAGCCATGTTGATTCGGTACTATGATATGTTTGAGATGGAAGGAAAGTACGCTGTGCAAAGCTAATTCGAAAAGCTTAGAGGTTGCACATAGAAGAGAAATCGGACGATAATTGGAAACATCAGATTTGTTTCCAGACTTGAAGACAAGAAACACGCGTGCCATTTTCCACACGCGGAAAATGCATAATAATAATAATAATAATAAAATAATAATAATAATAATAATAATAATAATAATAATAATAATAATAATAATAATAATAATAATAATAATAATAATAATAATAATAATAATAATAATAATAATAATAATAATCAGCCGGACTATACCCACTGTATTGCCGAAGGCCTCTCCCATTTTCCTCCAATTAACCCGGTCTTGTGCTAACTGCATCCACTTGACCCCTGCAAATTTCTTAACCTCATCCAGCCACCTAATTTTCTGCCACCCCCTGCTACGCTTACTTTTCATTGGAATCCAATTGGTTATTCTTCGAGGCCATCGGTTGTCCTCTCTTCGCGCTACATGTCCTGCTCATGCCCATTTCTTCTTAATTTTCACTAGCATGCCAGTAACTTGAGTTATTCCTCTGACCCACTCTGCACGCTTCCTATCTCTTAACTTAAATAGAAACCTTTTCTTAACCTCCATGTTTCAACCCAATAGGCGAGTACCGGCAGGGTGCAACTGTTATACGCTTTCCTCTTGAGTGATACCGGTAAGCTGCTAGTCATAAAGTTTGAGTACCTTCCAAATACGCTCTATTCTAATCTTATTCTCCTAGCTATATCCCTTTCGTGGTCCGAACCTGCGGTCACTACCTATCCTAAATAAACATTTGAAATCACATCTAAAGTAAATATTAATTAATTTTGAAACATTATTTTAATTACTAATAATTATTTGCAAACAAAAATAGCATGTGGTGTGCAAGACGGCTGGCTGATGTATGCAAGTGGTTTACTTGGCCTACCTCAATTCTTTATTTTTAGCCCCTGACTAGACACCCTGCAAACAGACCGACAGACAGACAGACAGACAGACAGACAGACAGACAGACAGACAGACAGACAGACAGACAGACAGACAGACAGACAGACAGACAGACAGACAGACAGACAGACAGACAGACAGACAGACAGACAGACAGACACACACACACACACACACACACACACACACACACACACACACACACACACACACACACACACACACACACACACACACACACACACACACACACACACACACACACACACACACACACACACACACACACACACACACACACACACACACACACACACACACACACGCGCACGCACGCACGCGCACACACGCACACGTACACACACACACTCACGCACGCACGCACGCACGCGCACACACGCACACGTACACACACACACGCGCGCACGCACACACACACACACACGCACGCACGCACACACACACACACACGCACGCACGCACACACACGCACGCACACACACATATATATATATACATGTAGTTCAGTTTGCAGAGCGCAATAACTTACGAATCATGAATACCTTCTTCAGCAAACGGAAGAACCGGAAATGGACATGGAAAAGTCCGAACGGGGAGACTAAAAATGAAATTGATGTGTTCATAATGTGTTCAACCCCCGCCATTATGCAAGATGTAGAGGTAATCGGGAAAGTGCGATGCAGTGACCACAGGATGGTGAGGTCCCGAATTAGCCTAAATCGGAAGAAGGAACGCAACAGATTAGTAAGAAAGAAACCCATCAACGAATTAGCGGTGAGGGGGAGGGCAGAAGAGGTCAGGATCTCGCTACAGAATAGGTATTCAGCTCTAACCGAGGATGGCGACGTTACCCTAGAAGCAAGGAACAATAATTTCAGAGATATCATTACTGAGTGCACGGTAGAAGTAGGCGATAGGACAGTTAGACAGGATACCGGTAAGCTGTCTAAGGAGACGGAAGATTTGATTAACAAACGCCAGAGAATGAAAGCTTCCAATCCAACAGACCGGATAGAATTGGCCGAGATATCAAAGCTAATCAATAAGCGCAAGGTGGCCGATATAAGGAAGTATAACATGGAGAAAATTGAGCATGCTGTAAAGGACGGGGGAAGCCTTAAAGCGGTAAAGAAGAAATTGGGCATAGGCAAAAACCAGATGTATGCGATAAGGGACAAGGCGGGCAACGTCATCACGAATATGGATAAGATAGTCAATGTAGCCGAGGAGTTCTATACAAATCTCTACAGTAGCCAAAACAGTCAGGACCGTAATGAGATTGGCGGTAGGGAAAAACATTCAGACGTTCCACCTGTGACGAAGGACGAGGTCAAGAAAACATTAGAAACTATGAAAAGGGGGAAATCAGCTGGAGAGGATCAGATAACTACGGATTTGCTCAAGGACGGGGGGGATATCGTGTTAGAAAAACTGGACACCTTGTATACGCAGTGCCTGGTGTCATCGACGGTACCGGAACCATGGAAGAATGCAAACATTATCCTCATTCATAAGAAAGGGGACTCTAGGGACCTTACAAATTACAGACCAATCAGCTTACTGTCTGTTACGTATAAGTATTTACTAAGGTAATCGCTAATAGAATCAGGACAACCTTAGACTTCAATCAAGCAAAGGATCAAGCAGGGTTTCGGAAACGGTACTCTACTATCGATCACATCCATACCATCAATCAGGTGATAGAAAAATGCTCGGAATAAACCAGCCCTTATACATAGCATTCATTGATTACGAAAAAGCATTTGACTCAGTTGAAACCTCGGCGGTGATGCAGGCATTGCGAAATCAGGGGGTAGACGAGCCGTACGTGAAAGTGCTGGAATATATATACAGTGGCTGCACAGCAACCATAGTTCTGCATAAAGAAAGTAACAAAATTCCCATAAAGAAAGGTGTTAGGCAAGGAGACACAATCTCCCCAGTACTATTCACAGCTTGCTTAGAGGAAGTATTCAGAGACTTGGAATGAGAGCAGTTAGGGATAAAGGTAGATGGAGAATACCTCAGTAATCTGCGATTTGCTGATAACATTGCCTTGCTAAGCATCTCGGGAGACGAACTACAAATAATGATTGATGACCTAGACAGGAAAAGTAGAAAGGTAGGCTTGAAAATCAATATGCAGAAGACCAAGGTAATGTTCAACAGCCTCGGGAAGGAACAGCAGTTTACATTAGGTAGCGAAGTACTGGAAGTAGTAGGCGAATATGTCTACTTAGGACAGGTAGTAACCGCAGATCCGGACCATGAAAAGGAAATAACAAGAAGAATAAGATTGGGGTGGAGCGCATTTGGCAAGCACTCGCAGATTATGTCTAGCAGCTTACCGGTATCGCTAAAGAGGAAAGTATATAACATTTGCATCTTACCTGTACTCACCTATGGCGCTGAAACGTGGAGGCTAACCAAGAGAGTTCTACTTAAGTTGAGGACAACCCAGAGGGCTATGGAACGAAAAATGGTAGGGGTAACATTAAGAGATAGGAAGCGTGCAGAGTGGGTCAGAGAAATAACTCAAGTTACCGACATTCTAGTGGAAATTAAGAGCAAGAAATGGACATGGGCAGGACATGTAGTGCGAAGAGAGGATAACCGATGGTCGCTTAGGGTAACAAACTGGATTCCAAGAGAAGGAAAGCGTAGCAGGGGGCGGCAGAAAGTTAGGTGGGCGGATGAGATTAAGAAGTTCGCAGGGGTCAAGTGGATGCAGCTAGCACAGAACCGGGTTAAGTGGAGAAATATGGGAGAGGCCTTCGCCCTGCAGTGGGTATAGTCAGGCTGACGATGATATATATATATATATATATATATTATATATATATTGTGAGCCCTGCACGGATCTTCTTTCATTTGTACATACCATGATCTTCTATATATATATATATATATATATATATATATATATATATATATATATATATATATATATATATATATATATAATGTAGCTGTACAGAGTTCACCAAATGTCCTGAAGCCAACGAAATTTCATCTCAGCCTCAAAAAGTAGCCGTCACACCATTATTGTAGGCCAAATGGAATATTACATGCTAAAAAATGATTACTCAGCACAGCAAGAAACTGTATCACAGCATTTCACGACCCTTTAGTGTTTGATGGCACCGTGAGAGCTTCATTTTGCGGCTGACGACTTTTGCGGCTTTGGCTTCAGGACTTTTGACCAAGACTGTATACATTACAGGTAGGCGAGAGAAACCATGCAGTTGCATATTTCTGAGAGCTACCTTGCGGACCACGGACGAGTTTCTGTTTTGGTATTATTCGTTTGGTTTGGCTTATGGGGTTTAACGTCCCAAAGCGATTCAGGCTATGACAGACGCCGTAGGGGAGGGCTTCGGATATTTCGACCACCTGGGGTTCTTTAACGTGCACTGACATCGCACAGCACACGGGCGCTTTGCTTTTCGCCCCCATCGAAAAGCAGCCGCCGAGGCCGGGATTCGATCCCGCATCCTTGGGCACTGTAGTCGAACACCCTAACTACTGTGCCGCCCCGGCGGGGCTTTTGGTATTAATGAATTAAGTTATTGAGTTTATTAACCCAAGTTACTAAATATTCATTTTATCTAATAAATGAGGCTTGCAAAGTTGGAGAACATCTTCAGAAACACCCATCCCATTATTAGCGACAAAGAAAATTTTGTGGATCTTTTGTTTTTCCAGCTTCAAAGAAAGCCCACGAACTGGAAAAGAAACCACGTGACTGAGAATTCGCGCACCATGATCGTGCTGATCTCAACTATGGTTTTAGCGAAAGCGTCAGTGTAGTGTCAGTTATACATGGTGCTTAAAGGGGTGCGACTTTGCTATAACAATTGTTCGCCCCCCCCACCCCCCCCCAAAAAAAAAAAAAAAGAAAGAGAGCAAAAATGTAATCTCTGAAAAAATAATGTCTGGTCCCGCTAACATGACAGAAAGGTGCTGATTATTTTTGTAATCAGAACAGCCATAACTAACCAAGAAGAAGGTGTCGGAGATTAGGCGATACTGCCGCACTTGTTATCGGTTAACTTCGACAAGGTGAGTGTCAACCTTATCAGGATGGCGTGATTTCATCGTGTACTATCACGAACGCCTAAGGGTCACGACGGCGTCATCGTTTATGGCTATATATGGCCATTCGCGCTGAAATAGAGCGCTGCCGACAGGAGTGTTTTTTTTTTATATGATCTTTATACGATGGCTGAATGCGCTTCTGTTGTCGTCACTGGGCTTCCCTATTGCATTTGAGGGCCCAACTTCGGCGGATAAATTATTTGTTTGCGAAGTTCAGGTAGAACGAAAGGAAGAAGATGGTTTGCACGGTATGAAAAAGAACTGAACAAGGGTAAATGGGGTACGCCTCAGTTCGCAGATGAGCCAACGTTTCGACAAGTGGACTTGTCTTCGTCTGGGCGAAGTTGTCACTTAACTCCTGACTGCGCTTGCCCACATACTTTTCTTCACCGCCGAGTCGCAATGCTGTGCGGATGAGGCGCAACTTGACGGCGACAACCAGGCCACACGCTGCAGCTTCTGATAGCGCCAGTCGTACAGGCAGGCGATGAAGAAAGAACGAACTTTCCCAACATTTTCAGCTGAATTTATTATCTTCAGGCACCACGCGCTGCTCGCTGTCTCTTGAAATGGGCTCACTGCTCTTGCGTTGCAGGTCGAAGTCAGCGCGTTTGTACCACCTCAAAATTGCATAAATCAGCTACTCTGTCAACGTTTTCCTGTGGTAAAGTGATGACGTGCACAAGCAAAATTACTGCGAGGAAGCACCTACAGGTTCATTTCGAACGCCAAAAAATGAGTGATGAGTGATAAAACTAAGGAGCTTAAAAAAATATTACCGGCAATCTTTTTTCTCGAATGAAAATTGATGACGCCCTTAAAAAGCTCGTCTTTGATACATGACGCACAGAGGACCTTCAGCAAGTGGATCAGCGGAATAAATCCTCTTGACGTTTTGTGCAGAGAAAGACTGTTTTTATTTTTTTTCTTCATTGTAGGGTTGTCTGTTTTAGCCAAGGTTTGTGGACGAGTTTCGAAGACATTGACACGTCGATGGCGTGTGTGCGTTTTGTGCTGCTGTGGATCGCGCAGTGTCGTGCATCGATGCGCATTTGGATTACTCCGAGTCTAGAGGGGCTCGTCCATCATGCGCGCTGTTCGCAGATGACTAGATGACATTATCCGCGGTACTTTCGATCTCTTTCGGAGCAGGGAAGCTAGCGACAAGGCATTCAAATCCTGGAAAACAAGGTTTTCTGGCCAGTAGTAAATGCAGCCCTTTGCCTGCATTTCCCTTCAGTATTACACAACCAGAAAAACAGAATTCCTGACAATTTTTCTCGTGAAAACATAAATATCCTCAATACGTTTATCACGATTAATGTTTATGCTTTGCCGCCTTCATTTATATCTATAAATTGGTTAGAAACCACGAAAAATGCAGAAATAGAAGATGTATAGATACAGCTAAATAGAAGTTATAGCTGCTCCTAGAATCATGGAAGGTTTCTTAGTGACTGAATACTTTATGATATTCAAACATGACCTGTAACGTTACTACGGCACAGATGACAGAGAAGTAGAAGATGTATAGATATAGCTATACAGGAGTTGCAGCTGCTCCGAGAACCAAAGAAGGTTTCTTAGCTGCTGAGCACTTTAAGCTACTCAAACATGACCAGTAACATTACTACCACACAGATGACAGGGATATGTCGCGCTTGCGCACCATTCTCATGGTTATTTTGTCAGAGTTATAGAGTTTGTACTGACGTACTGATTGGACCTTGTTTCTTGCTTCATACGCATACCCTTATGAACAATCATTTTTCAATCATATCTAATATTAATTTATAGGTACAAGAAAGTATAAAGGACTAAAGAAAGTTCAGCCCATTAGGGAATAGATGACCGCAGACTTTGAAACAATTCATCATGAATTTGGAACGTTTTCGAACATCATTTACAAGAAGTCAAAGAAGGTGTATGAACTAAGTGGAAATCAGTAAAGTTGTTGTATAACTAAGTGAATTAACTTTATGTTCCAGCAGAGGGCGAATATGGGCTGGCTGGTGCATGTTGCAGAACCGAGTAAAACAGCGCTAGGCAGGACATTATGTTTTGACTTGCATAACTTTATGTCTAAGTCACCGATTTGATCGACAGATTACTGCTCTTTCCAGCCCTAATTTATAGCGCATGTGTGTCTTAATTTCACTGATTAACTTATATTAGTATAAAAGAAGACATATTTGCAGGTAAGCGCGACTGCATCGTTTAAGTGCAAAATTAAAAAATCTAAACATACTTTCAATTAAGGCATAAATTTGCTTAAAGGCGCTGGGTACAACTTTCTTGATATAACAGCTATGCATGTTAGTAATTTTTAGGTAGCTTTGACGTACTAAAAAAAAAAAAAAAACCGTTAGCACGGTAACTTTTGTTAACGTTCTGGCAATGAAATCCATCTTAACAAATGTGCACGTGCTCAAAATAAAAAAAAAATTCTCGGAACTTTTTTAGAACAGATTAATGTTGGTTGTGAGCAGCATTAAAATGTACAAGTTATCAAAGTTTACGTTTTAAATTAACCTTAATGGAATAAAATGATGAAATTGGATTCTAAGCTTTGTTGTAACGTGATTTACAGCCAGTTTCCGAAAAGTATAATGATGTATTCATTACGCATGTTTAAAATATTTTCCAACAAAATACAGGGCCGTAAATGTTATTTCACTTCACAGATCACATAAGCATCATTCTCTATGAAACCAGCGATTCCTTTCGCTTACTAGCAAGTCATTTCTTTGTTTTAAAGATTTGGGTGTGGCTTCCGGAAAGCTAACGAGGAACACTACTTGTATCAATTTCTCAAAACCTTAAACCATTGTTATCACACCACCTCTATGGCTGGATGAGTTTTCAGACTACCCAAAAATTTTTGCAAATTACATAACTGGTTAATAAAGCAGAAGTTGTACCTAATTTGACACTAAAATTTTTATTCGCTTGAATTCTTCTTTACTAAATGATGGCAGCTTTTTCTGCAATAATGGGAACTCAAGTAAATATACTTTAGTTTCTGAGTACACCAGGAAATCGTCCTCTGGCCAATGTTTCTTCACAAACGATTTACCTTTTTGTTTCTTCCCACACTTTATCATTAGTATGTAGTTTGGAAATAAATTGCATCGAAGACAGTAATGACTCCTATCAATGAGACTTCAGTTCATTGTTCAGTGCGCTGAAAGGAACTGAACGTTTAAATGTGCAATGCGCGAATCGAGTACTTTCGAAGACAGAAGCTCCCAGGATGCACAGCCACTGGCCCAAATGCGCTGCTTCATCAGCACAGAGTCACGTAGTAGTCCGAGAATGGGGATCCCATTGCACACGCCAAGGCGTGCTCGTCTACTGTGTTCAATGCTTTGCGTCACTTGGGCTCCGTGCGACAAACAGCACACGCGACGAATCGACAGACTGGTGTCCTCCGCGGCGTATGCTACGTGCCAGACTGGGTACATTCGATTTTCAGTTCTGGACAGCCACGGACAGTCCCGAACAGTCTCGGACTATATTTGCTGACAGGAGTAGTGCATTCGATTTTTCTCGGGCAGCTCACAAGCTCGGCCCGCCAGTGCAGCTCCCGGTAAAGTAGCTCTGGTAGCGTCGTCAGCGCCGTACTGGCGGCCGTATTGAGTTAAACTTCATGCGCATTCTGAGCATTTTTCGTGTTTCTGCAGATATTACCGTAGACTAAGCCATGACACGAGCACCGTATCAGGTCTCCAGAAAACTAGAGGGGTGCAATATAGGCAGCCAGCAATGAAGTTTGCTGTGTCGATCGACGCGCCGTAACACATAGCCTAGTGAGAAGAGCAAATACTTTTTAGGCGCTTTCGTAGGGTGTTTTCACGCCACCTGCACGAGCTTACAGGGATCAGCTTTCACGCTCTGTCGAAGCTTTGCATGACCTGTGTCGGAAAACTGGGCTACATCGAGAGCGCCTAGGCAAGGACGTTATCTGTCACACGCGTATCTATAATGCTGCTGAACATGCTCGGTCGTTTATTGCGAACCAAGCGGCTAACAACAGCATTTTGGAGGCGCGCTGGATGTATGTATGTATGTATGTATGTATGTATGTATGTATGTATGTATGTATGTATGTATGTATGTATGTATGTATGTATGTATGTATGTATGTATGTATGTATGTATGTATGTATGTATGTATGTATGTATGTATGTATGTATGTATGTATGTATGTATGTATGTATGTATGTATGTATGTATGTATGTATGTATGTATGTATGTATGTATGTATGTATGTATGTATGTATGTATGTATGTATGTATGTATGTGTGTATGTATGTATGTATGTATGTATGTATGTATGTATGTATGTATGTATGTATGTATGTATGTATGGATGGATGGATGGATGGATGGATGGATGGATGGATGGAATATAGGAGCATCCCCTTTGAAACGGGGTGGTAGCAGTAGCTATCATGCTCATTTTTCTCCCTATATCTTAATAATTGATTTAGATTGGTTAACTTAACCATCATTCTATTTATTACATTTTTGTTTCTACATTACTAACATTATGCCACCTCTCTGCTTTTAAGCCACCAATCTTCCAGTCGTTTTTTGCTAGTTTCCACCGCCGGTTTATTCACCCGGCCACTGGTATCTCTAAACCCCAGGGCCTCAAGAACAGTGACTGCGCCTGCATCAACTTCCGGATGGATACTATTACATTCAAGTATAATATGGTCAATTGTTTCACTGGAGTTACCACATACAGCACATGCGTCATCTCCATCGTTAAATCTTTTTTTTTGTAGCTGCGTGTTCTAAGGCACCCTGATCTAGCTTCAAAAAGT
Organism: Amblyomma maculatum; assembly: GCF_055883805.1. Classification (NCBI taxonomy): domain Eukaryota; kingdom Metazoa; phylum Arthropoda; class Arachnida; order Ixodida; family Ixodidae; genus Amblyomma; species Amblyomma maculatum. The sequence continues at coordinate 177,634,305 of NC_139344.1, read as the reverse complement.
AGGGCACTGCCTCTTTAGTTATCAAAGAAATCTTCCTTCCTGATCTGAATTTTCCAATTTCGGTATAATTCCACACTCTGTTTCTTTTCCATCGAATTTATCCAATTTTTACCTTCTGTGTTTTTCACCTGTTGCTTAATGCTCTTTATTTCTCCGTCCTTGTGACTAGCATACTTACTAGTTAGTTTCCTAGTTCTTCTCCTCCATTGTGCGAACAATTGCAGCGCCACCTAGGCAGTGCAGGTTGTCTATAGTGCTGAACCGAGTGTTGAGTGTTAGCTCTGTTGATATGAAGCACAAGACTGGTTTCAATGTTCATCTTATTGATTTCTTTTACATTTTAACGTTTACGGACAGAGCCAATTGTGATCACCGTAGTAAACTGCCGCGGTTTCTGTTTTTTAGTAAATTTTAGATTGGTCTAGAAGAAAGAAAAGGCACAGCATCTGCTATACTTCTGGGTGGACTCCTGACCCGCGTCGTAAGGAAAATGAGGAAGCAGGGATTGAAAGTAGAAATAGCTGCAATGGTGGAGGGCTCCGGAAAACGGCCGTGGTGCTCTAACTTTAGCGGCTGTTGTCCGCACAGTGTGGCTGGCCCACCAAATCTGGCGCCCGCTCATTCCACTCCTATTTGAATTGGTATATCACCCTAAGAATTAAAGGCCTTCGTATTGAGGCTCCCTTATTTCGACGCGGGTGCTGACAATGTGATGTCAGTGGCGGTTAAAGGTCCCCAATTGGTCGACATTATTCCGGGGCCCTCCATTATGGCAGCTCTTTCTCTTTCACTCCTGCCTTCTTTCCTTTCCTTGTGGCGCGGTTCAGATGTTTACCCAGAAGTGTGACAGATACTGCGCTTTTCCTCTGCACCACCCTATGAACGATGTTTGTAAGGAGGTTCCCTAGACTATCTTCCCCACTCCTCCTCTCCACCGCAGCTGAAGCGGCGTACAAGTCTAGCAACACGTACAGTTCCCGCATTCAAGGTTAGATCAAAACCTGGCGTAATAGAGTACTCACTCTAATAGCTGTACGACGTTTGAATCTTGCATCTTCTCTTATACCGAAATTCATTACACACGGACGCATTCAGAACCCAAGCCCGGATTGTCCACTCGTGTTTTTCACAAGTTCTTCCCCTGTTTTGCGATTTCTTCAGCTCACAGGCATGAATGCATTGCAAGCAAACCACTGTCTGCTGTAAATGTTTTCACAAACGCTTTCGTCTGATTCGGAGCGCAGCGAACTGAGGTGTTGAACTTCGCGTGCAGAAACGGCAAGCGAGCCCCGCCGAAGTGAGTTCTGTAAAATTCTTCGCATTCAGGCATGCCTCAGACTGTTTGTAAGACCGACTGATTCGCGTCCGCGTTTTCTATCTTTAGTATTACACTCCGGAGATAAGCGTGCCCGCGGCGTTACTGCGAAATAACAGTGATGGTTTGCATCGTTTGTTATTGCAGATGGCTGCAGGAGTCTATAAGGAAGCTCTGCCTTCAAGAAGAGTCTGGCAACCAGATCATGTGACCAAGACGTGCTTCCTGTGCCGGCGCCTGTCAACGGGTGCCTGTCAGCAAGTTGTCCGGGCACTATAGTGCCTAGGCACTATACGGGCACGTCCCTATATTTTGATACGCATGGCTGCTGTTCAACGCCATATTGTTTTTCTGGTTGATTTTCGGAATAGTCATGTTTTTCAAATTTGTGGCGCGAAGTTCTGAGATGTTGAAATAGCTTTTTGCGGGGACGTCAAAATGATGTGGCCTTGTAAACGGATTTTTAGCAGAGCTATATTCATGCAGCCTGGATGGCAAATATAAGTAATTGTGGGGAAAAAAAGAAGGTACATACGGTAGGGGGAAAAACAATTGTGCTTGTATTATGAATATAGTGAAATGCATCGCTTGCTGCCAAGGGACGCTTCCTGATATCTGATTGGCTGACGTCGTGTAGCGGGAAATACGTCATGCATACACATTATACGGGGATGTCAGAATGACCTTTTATGACGTAAAGAATGTGCTGCCATTGCAGAAAATGCAGAAATTGGGCGCCACGTTTAGCAACGCATTGATGCGAGCACAAAAAAAAAAAAAAAAAAAACAACCCAAAACACATGGCGAATTTGACGTTGAGTTTAACTCTATGACGTAGAGTATAGGCGGCTGTTAGCCCACCGCAGTTTAGTAGACAGTTACTCTGGGTGGGTAAGCAAGCTGAGACATCTTGTTGTAATTTTAAATAGCATTGAAATGACGTCATAAGGGTACTTTTTAGCTGCGCAACCTTTAAGAGGATAATTAACGAAGACGCCAATTTACAGCCGCACGAGGACACTATAGCTATCCTCCCGTTGCAAACACTTTGCTTTCATAGAGAAACCATCGATCCGCGCGGCTGTTGCCAAGCGCAGCAATAGCAGTCTGCTAATTTAAACGGTTGATCTGCGCGACACGAGGTGACGCAGAGAGCCCCGCGATGCTTTCGAATTATCTGTCTGGACGGTTCGTGAGTGGGACAGTCTGAGGAGACATATGGTGTGGTGGCTGTGCAAGGAACTTTGCGGCGACAGGAAGGGAGGGATCACCAATGACAGCCTTAAACGTCGGCCCTAAACGTTGCCTTTTTTGTCTAGCATTATGCATTACTTCAATGATAATGAAATGAGCCTTACCACGATGAAAAAAAAAAGCAAAAAGTTAATGACAGCTTCTTTTTTTAATAAAGGAATGTATGTGCCATGCGCATGGCACATGTTTGCTTGGCACATACGTGATGTGTTTCATGAAAAGTTTAGCTCAGATATGCACGCACGTTCGCTGTTTGCTTACTTTATTAGAAAGCAAAAATAAGCACTCTAGAGCACGTTATGACGACACGCTCTAATCACATGATGTTGTTAATTGACTTTTTGTGTTGATTGCTTTTTAAATACAGCCAGAAAATAATCTTTCTTCATTGCTTTGCATTTGACAGTAAAGGATACGCTTAGGCCCCGTCGCCCTAGCTTCATGCCGTGATTTCCTCAGTCATCATTCGCTTTCTTTCCTTTTTATCTGTTTATCCCCATCTCCACCTGCACGGTAGCCTACTGAGCATCGCCTAGTTAATCTCCATGCTATATGGATGGATGGATGGAATATAGGAGCATCCCCTTTGAAACGGGGTGGTAGCAGTAGCTATCATGCTCATTTTTCTACCTATATCTTAATTATTGATTTAGATTGGTTAACTTAACCATCATTCTATTTATTAAATTTTTGTTTCTACATTACTAATATTATGCCACTTCTCTGCTTTTAAGCCACCAATCTCCCAGTCGTTTTTTGCTAATTTCCACCGCCGGTTTATTCACTCGACCACTGGTATCTCTAAACCCCAGAGCTTCAGGGACAGTGACTGCGCCTGCATCAACTTCCGGATGGATACCATTACATTCGAGTATAATATGGTAAATTGCTTCACTGGAGTTACCACATACAGCACCATGCGTCATATCCATTCTTAAATTTCTTTTTGTAGCTGCGTGTTCTAAGCCAGCCTGATCTAGCTTCAAAAAGTAGGGCACTGCTTCTTGAGTTATCAAAGAAATCTTCCTTCCTGATCTGCATTTTCCACTTTCGGTATAATTCCACACTCTGTTTCTTTTCCATCGAATTTATCTAATTTTTACCTTCTGTGTTTTTTACCTGTTGCTTAATGCTCTTTATTTCTCCGTTCTTGTGACTAGCATCCTTACTAGTTAGTTTCCTAGTTCCTTTCCTCCATTGTGAGTCAACGCTTTTTAAGTACAGGTATTTAAATACTTTAGCTGCCCATCTGTTACTGTCCAATTTCCTCAGGCGTTCCTCGTATAATATTTTACTCTGAGCTTCCCGTACTTTGAAAGATGCCCTGTACCGCCTCATTTGTGGTTTTGCCGTGGGCACCTAGTGCTAATCGTCCAACAGATCTCTATGGATGGATGGATGGATGGATGGATGGATGGATGGATGGATGGATGGATGGATGGATGGATGGATGGATGGATGGATGGATGGATGGATGGATGGATGGATGGATGGATGGATGGATGGATGGATGGATGGATGGATGGATGGATGGATGGATGGATGGATGGATGGATGGATGGATGGATGGATGGATGGATGGAATATAGGAGCGTCCCCTTTGAAACGGGGTGGTAGCAGTAGCTATCATGCTCATTTTTCTTCCTATATCTTAATTATTGATTTAGAATGGTTAACTAAACCATCATTCTATTTATTAAATTTTGTTCCTACATTACTAACATTGTGTCACTTCTCTGCTTTTAAGCAATCTTCCAGTCGTTTTTTGCTAGTTTCCACCGCCGGTTTATTCACCCGGCCACTGTTATTTCTAAACCCCAGAGCTCCAGGAACAGTGATTGCGCCTGCACCAACTTCCGGATGGATACCATTACATTCGAGTATTATATGGTCAATTGTTTCACTGGAGTTTCCACATGCAGCACATGCGTCATCTCCATTGTTAAATTTCTTTTTGAATACCATTACATTCGAGTATAATATGGTCAATTGTTTCACTGGAGTTTCCACATACAGCACATGCGTCATCTCCATTGTTAAATTTCTTTTTGTAGCTGCGTGTTCTAAGGCACCCTGATCTAGCTTCAAAAAGTAGGGCACTGTCTCTTGAGTTATCAAAGAAATCTTCCTTCCTGATCTGCATTTCCCACTTTCGGTATAATTCCATACTGTGTTTCTTTTCCATCGAATTTATCTAATTTTTACCTTCTGTGTTTTTCACCTGTTGCTTAATGCTCTTTATTTCTCCGTCCTTGTTACTAGCATACTTACTAGTTAGTTTCCTAGTTCTTTTCCTCCATTGTGGGTCAACGCTTTTTAGGTGCAGGTATTTAAATACTTTAGCTGCCCATCTGTTACTGTCCAATTTCCTCAGGCGTTCCTCATATAATATTTTACTCTGAGCTTCCCGTACTTCGAAAGATGTCCAGCCCATATCTCCCTGCACCGCCTCATTTGTAGTTTTGCCGTGGGCACCTAGTGCTAATCGTCCAACGGATCTCTGATTTGTTTCTAATGTCGACTGTACCTCTGATTTTAGGCACAAAACCGCATTTCCGAAATTAAGTCCAGGCACCATAATTCCTTTCCAAATACCCCTCAAAACCTCATACCTATTGTATCCTCACAATGCTTTATGCTTCATTATCCCGGCATTCCTTCGTCCTTTGGCCTTAAGTGATTGCTCATGCTTTCCAATGTATGCCAATTCTTCGTTTACCCATACTCCCAGATATTTATATTCTGCTACTCTAGGTATTTCAAGGCCTTGTATTTTAAGACCCTGATCAGTTGAGCCGTTTAAGATCATCAGACCCGACTTAACTGCGCTGAAACTGAAGCCTAGAGCGTCCCCTTCGTCTCCGCAATATTTAACTAGAGTTTGCAATTCTTCCAGACTCTCAGCTAGCAGCATAATATCGTCTGCATACATCAAACCGGAGAGGCGCTGCTCTATCGCCTTTCCACAGGTTAAAACCTAGGTTACTGTCTTGTATCCTCCGTTCCAGGTTTATCATATAAAGCATGAACAGCACCGGTGATAGAGGACAGCCTTGTCTTAATCCTTTGCATACTTTGACATCCTCCGTACTTCTTATCCCTTCCCACGTAATTTCTACTTTGTTATCCCGGTATATTTCCTGTAGGAACTCTATTATCTCATAACCGATACCTTCTTCTTTTAATATGTTCCACAGGAGTTCCCTGCTTACGTTGTCGTACGTACCGTTTATGTCCAGGAAGGCCAAATACAAAGGTCTATTTTCCACTCTAGATATTTCGTGACCCCCCAGATATTTCTATACATGCAAAATTGCTGCCATCTATCGGACCTTCAGCGAACCGCGCTACGCGACGCCATGTTGAAGGGTTGAGGGAGTCAATGGCGCTTACGGCTGCTGTCGTCGCGCTAGCTGCGCCTGCTTTGTGCTATGGTTTCCGTGCTATTTGTTCGCATTCAGAGAAACAAATGACAGAATAATAGACGATTGACTTGTCCACGCTGACGGCATTTCAAGTTTACTTCATGAAGCGATACTGCATTGCCAAAACTTCTTGCGAACTGTGGCGTCAGCGCAGCTTACAAACGTTGCTGCTCCGGCGCATTACTGTATGCACTACTCAAATACGCGTTCATGAAAATGCAGAACATAGTGATATTGCTTACGGGTGTAAAACATGTCTGCTATGTCATTACGTTGCGTCAACCGCCTCAGGATGTTCTCGAATCCAGCACGGGTAAGGCTCAACAATTGTTACTGTTAATGATCACCCGGCGCTTGGCCGCGTGATCATTGTCGTTCCATAGAGTACGTTATACGAATACGCCTACAAGAATGAGCTTAATATTTTTTTAATATAGGATTGATGCCTAATCGACACTGCGCTCCGATGGACCTTCACAATTCCCATTACAGAGCGAGTGCTACTGTCCCGTTCCCTGCATCTTCTGTCTGAACGTTTAGCAGCTGATGTATCTCGTAATCGGGTTATTGTTTACAACCATATAGAAGATCCCATATTCTATATGTTATTGGCTAAAACCCCCAGCTACGTGAATTTGCCTGCGAAACGCGGCAGATAGACGACGTGATTCAGTGCGCGCTGATCCTTATCAGATATATATGCAGCTCCTGATGTTGTAACAGAGTGGTTCTATTTCGTGAAAATCAATATATTGCCACGTGCCTAGCGCCGTGGCAATCTACATTCTACATCGAGTGCAAAAATATACTCTCTAGTCATGCCGGCTGATCTAAGGCACGAAATCCTCCTGGCCTGCCACGACGAACCAACTTCCGGTCACCTTGGCTTTACACGCACCCTAAACCGAGTCCGGCAGAACTATTATTGGCCACATCTTTCTCCGAGCGTTAGACGTTACGTCCAGACTTGTCGACAATGCCCGCGGCGAAAAAAAGAAAAACCACACTCAAGCCATCCGGGATGTTGCAGTCTATTGAACCCCCCTTCACACCATTCGAGCAAGTGGGCATGGACCTTTTAGGCCCATTTCTTTTATCCTCGAACGGAAATAAGTGGATCGTAGTCGCCACAGACTACCTGACACGCTACGCTGAAACAAAGGCCCTTGCCCGAGGTACTGCCAGGGATGTTGCTCACTTCTTTATGAATGAAATTGTGCTTAGACACGGTGCACCGTCGACCATTATTACTGACCGAGGCAAGGCATTTACAGCTCGGCTACTGCGGGACACCTTAACTCTTAGCCATACCGATCATCGCACGACAACAGCCTATCACCCACAAACAAATGGCCTAACGGAACGACTCAACAAAACGTTGGCGGACATGATTTCAATGTAAGTTGACGTTGAACATAAAATGTGGGACGAGATCCTGCCGTATGTCACCTTCGCCTACAATACGGAGCTGCAGGAAACCACGCAGTTTACACCATTCCGTCTCGTATGTGGCAGGGAGGACCGCACGATGTTGGACGCGATGCTCCCGTGTGGGGATGAAGCGGTCGAACCCGATGCCGCCCATTTCGCGGAACAGGCCGAGCAAGCCCGCCACCTGGCCCGCTTGCACATCAAGGAGCAGCATGCCACCGACGCTTTATTCTATAACCCTCGGCACAGGCAAGTCCACTTCGAACCAGGGGACCAAGTGTGGGTGTGGACCCCCGTGCCCACAAAGGCTTGTGAAAAACTGCTACACCGGTATTTCGGACCCTATAAAGTCCTGCGCCGCTTAAACAGTGTAAACTACGAAGTTGTTCCAGATGGAAGTGCGACCGTCAGTGTTCGGCGTCAGCGACCTGAAATTGGGCACGTGGTGCGAAGCTGTACTTTTCACGTGACTGAGCGCTGTGTCAATGTCGCGTTTTGTAACCTTGACGCTGCAAGTGAGACCTTGACTTATTGTACAGTTCAGTTCAGTTCAGTTCAGGCATTCAGTCGTGTCCGACTCTTCGTGACCCTATGGACCATGTCACGCCACGCTTTCCGGTCTCTCACTATCTTCTTAACATCACATAGCTTCATCTGCAATGCCTCGAGAATGCCATCTAACCATCGCGTTCGCTGCCTACCCCTTCTCCGGCGACCCTCAACCTTTCCCAACATCAAATCTTTCTCCAGCGACTCCTCTCTTCTCATCAGATGACCAAAGTAGCTGAGCTTTAACTTTAGAATTTGACCCTCCAATGAGCAGTCAGGGTTTATGGTCGACAATATCGACTGATTTGATCTTCTGGCAGTCCAAGGAACTCTTAAGAGTCTTCGCCAGCACCACAATTCAAACGCGTCAATTCTTCGGCGGTCAGCCTTTTTCACAGTCCAACTCTCGCATCCATACATCACAACTGGAAAGACCATAGCACGGGTTATACGGATCTTGGTTGGCAGACTAATGTCTCTGCTCTTTACTAGGCGGTCAAGGCTAACCATTGCTCTCTTTCCCAGAAGCAGGCGTCTCCTAATTTCATGGCTGCAGTCTCCTTCCGAGGTAATCTTGGCGCCCAAGAACAGAAAATCTGTCACAGCTTCCACTTCTTGTCCATTGATGCTCCAGGACTTGATAGGGCAAGACGCCATGATCTTCGTCTTTTTAATGTTCAGTTTAAGCCCAAACTTCGCACTCACTTCTTGTACGCGCATCAGAAGTCTCTTGAGTTCCACTTCACTTTCTGCCATTAAAGTGGTATCATCCGCATATCTAAGGTTGTTGATACGTTTTCCAGCAATCTTCACTCCAGCTGAAGACTCGTCCAGACCGGCCTTCCTCATGATGCACTCTGCATATAGGTTAAATAGGCAGGGCGACAGTATGCAGCCTTGCCTCACCCCTTTCTCAATCGGAAACCAATCAGTAAGACATTGTACAGTTCACCTCACCCCTAATTTTGTTTCTCTTCTAACCTTGACATCGGGACGATGTCTCTCTTTCGCGGGAGGGGGGGGGGGGGATAATGCCACGTGCCTAGCGCCGCGCGACCGCCGTGCTTGGTGCCGACGACGACGAAGCGGTTGTTGGCTCGAGAGGCGCGCTGGTGCTGGACACTGTCATCGGAGCTAGAAGCTAACCTGATTCTCGGGTCTTACCTTCACGGTACCGTGTACCTTCACGGCTCCCTGTGACTTGAGTCGTGACAAAGTTAGCATATACTGCTGTCTGCGAAGTCACATCGCAGAGGTCTGCCTTATACCCAGACGCAATGTCAAGCTCCTTCGTGGGCGCGTATTCGAGCAGTGCTTTGTGCAATGCGCAGTTTTTCTAGCAAAGTCATTCTCCTCTCCAATACCGCAATTTTTTCGTAATTCTTGACAGAATTGAAGTATTTCAGTTTTTTTTTTCGTGTTTCATGTCATGGATGAGCTGAGTAGTGAGATAGGCACCAACTATAGGAGCCTATTCAGAGTCTGTATCAATCTCTAGCATTTCAGAAAAGCTGTTTCTTTTTGTGTTTCGGGAGGGGAGGGGCGGGGGACAAGGTTTTAGTGGCTTTCTTTGCTTGTGAAGATTTTGAATGAAAAAACTAATAGCACTGCATTCTCATGCAATATTTAGCATTAGCGGCATTCTTCGCGAAATAGTTTTGTGAAAACGTAGCGCACACATACGGGCTGTCTAATGTTGAATGGCGGTTTTCTTTTTATAGCTGCCGAACATATTTTGCAGAGTCGGAATTTATGAGGTGTACAGTCAATTTACACCTGAAAGGAACACAAATGTCATCAATGTGGAGCTGTGATATGCACGACATATTTTATTGCGAAAGCAATACTGCTAGCACTTCGAGCCTTTGGCGTGTCGTGGCGCCTCCATACATGACCTTTCACGTGACCGTGTGACGTCACGCCAGACCGAGAGACGTGGCCCCAGCTCGCGCCATCGGATGGTGGCGGCGAGTCCATACAAGGTGCTGTGTCGCAGCCGAGAGAGGGCGTTCGCTGTTTGTGACGTCACGCTAGGAGGATAAATGGGGCTGTGGCTCGGCTAGTCGGGGCCCAGCCTTACGGTATGTCGGACGATGCGTATAAGGCGAGGCTGGAACGATCTGCTGCAGCCAAGCGGCGGCGTCGTGCTGAAGAAACAGAAAAAGAACGGGAACAACGGCGCGCTAAACAACGTGCGTATGCAGCAGCCTGGCGAGCGCGCCGGTCAGCATGTCTTGATGCGGGTGCATCTACAAGTTCAGGGCCTAGTTTAATGAGTGGTGTTAACGTTAGCGAGACTATGGAGACAGCCAGTAGTTCGGAGACAAGTTTCATGGACGCTCTTAATGCCGATGAGACTATAATGGACGCTTCAACTGCTGACGATGCTGCATCTATGAACAGTATGGAACACTACAACTTCAACAGAAGAAAACGCCGTGGCGAAGAAATGCCTGAAAAGAGAGAAGAACGGCTTTCGCGATCTTCCAGGCTTAACCAAGCTAAGCCTTCAGCCAACTTTTTGTTTGTTTTGCCCATATTGCAAAACAACAAGCATTATTTACCAGCAGCATTTCAGGGAAGTAGTAGAATGTATCGAGAAATGGGCATAATGACAATGTGATGCATACATTTATAGGGCTGGATATTTTTAGACGAAATAAAGTTGAAGACATGTGCACGTTCATCCTTGTTTCTGCTACGATAGCCGCAGTAGCAAACCTAACTGCTAAGCGCGGTAAGGCTCGCTTCAAACGATATTGCTCTGTGGATATACCTTCAAACGTTTCACAGTTTCAATCCCTACCTCCTTACACTTTTTTGATGGCGCGCCATGAAGGTTAAATGAAAAGACGGGTTTATTCAGCGATATGGATGGGAGGAAACAAAACAGGCGTGGTCCAAAGTAGTAGCCCTTGGAATATAAGTCGATTTCACAAAAGCTTTTGGTTGTTTAAATCACTATCCTGATAAAAACAAAAAACAAACAAACTTGAAATGTACGGCTTCCGTGGAACTTCGCTATCGCTTCTGACATCCTACCTAAATGATCGCAATCAGTACGTGTATTTAAATGGCCACTCATTCAATATATTACCCATTCCTGCAGGCGTGCCTCAAGGGAGTATTCTAGGCACATTTCTGTTTAACTTGTACCTAAATGACACCGTAAATATCGATCCCACGGTAAAAGTTGTAATTTACGCTGATGATGTGACACTGTTATTCACTACAACCAGCCCAGACGAGGTAATCATTAGAGCGAACAGAACGCTTGAGAAGTTGACATATGGGCTGATCTCAACAAATTAAAAATAAACGTTATTAAAACGGAAGCTGTCTCATACCGCGCGAAAAACAAAAATATTAGCACGAACAAAGATGGTAATTTAAAGAACTCAAAGGTTGAAGTAGTAAACGCATTTAAAATACTTGGAGTATACTTCAGCGAAAATATGACGTGGGACAACCACGCGGACCACGTTATATCAAAACTGTCTGCATCGTAGGATTGGAGAATGCAAACAGATGTATTCTACCTCTGAAGGTTAAACTTTTACTGTAAAATCGCTATTCCACTCACACAAATTATTGCCTACTGGTCTGAGGAAATACAACCAAAAGTAACTTAAAAAAAAATATTAAAGAAATATTGAAAACGCCGCCAGAAGTCACCCTTCCCAACCTCTGTTCTTGAAGTATTGTATAATGAAAATAGAGAACCTATACTTTCACTGTTTTGTGTTCACGTTACGAGCTTGAAATAAAAAACAACTATTCCCTATTACGGTTGTCACTTTTTTGTAAAAGGGCACTAACTTATGAGTGTTGAAGCGTACAGCCTTGGTTAATGAAAACGAGCAGGACTAGCTATGGACAACAAACGATAAACACAATGTTACCGCACTTATTAAACTTCTGTTATAATAACGGTACTACTCCCGAAATAACTTCGAAAAAAGAATTGAAATGGTTTTCCTTCGACAAAAATCCTTTGATATGATAGCGTATTTCTTGCTTTTTGTTTATGTACGCTGTACGTTTGTTTTTATTGAGCAAAACTCTTCTGTTCATGCCACACATTCGCATTTTATTATTTTTTTTCGTCACTTCATTTACCTAGCGTAACATTTCTTTTTTATCTTTAGGCTTTCTCAGGTCCCCTCGAGAAGTTTCCCAACTGCATCTTTCCGGTATCTTGCGTAGGGAGCTATGGAATGGAAAATCACAGATGCAGCGTTGAGGGACAGGAAGAAAGCAGAGTGGATCAGCGAACGAATGCGAGTTAATGATATTCTATGTTTGGAATCCAGGAGGCGAAATGGGTATGAGCAGGTCATGCAAGGGAAAGCAACACGATGGTCTCCAAGGGTGACAGACTGGATTCCTAGAGCAGCCAAGCATAGCAGATGGCGGCAGAGTCAGATATGTTGGTGAGATTAAAAAGTTTCCTCGGGTAAGGTGGTCGCAGCAAGAGCAGAACAGGGTTATTTGAAGGAATAATGCACTGGGGGGGGGGGGGGGGGGCTTGACCTGTAGTGGACGCACGAAGGATGACGATGCTGATGAAATTGATAATGTGCAAAGAAACCAACCAAAGCTAGAAGTCGCACACTCTAGAAAATAGACGCGACTTCGTCACGTACGCGACCGTGCACATAGGCTCTGAATAGTTCAACTATCTCGCAAGGGAAATAAGCGTCACTGGTTTTCCGCCGACTGAAAACAGTTCAATCTTCAGCAGTTTTAATCCCCGTTCATTCAGTACGTGAGCTGCGCACTGAGGGGTCACTCGAGAAGCTCAAATTCATGTCAAGCTGCCGGGCTGCTACCGATGGGGAGACCTTGTCGGCTGCTGGGCGTGGGCTCGAGTTCGGAATGGAGCCGGTAAAGCTCGCCCTCCTTCCCCCTCTCACACTCGCTCATATAGGCAGTCGCGCTGCGTTACTCAAACCACGTGTAAGTCCCTCGTGGTGCATACGTGACGGAGACCAGATACACAATTCCGGTGGTTTCCGGGGCGGAAAGCCGGCAGGAAGCTGGGCGCAAGGTCAAGGCGCCCGTTTCTTCGCATCAGGGATCACGCAAAGAGTGCGGCGTCTCTTACGGGATGCTTTGCGTACACATATATATATATGTCTGACATGCCGCCCACCATTTCCTTGAGCGGTGAGCCATCTCGATCGTTGTGCGCCGCGTTGTGCCCGACCTCCTCTGTGCCATCGTACCGAACGAAAAGAAAGACTGAGGCTGCACCACTATGCATCGAGCCACCGGTAGCCGGTTCGCCACTGGTGAGTGCTATTGAATTTAACCATCCGGTACGCTCTGCATGCGTGTGCGCTATCGTTTGGGCTTCTAAACTCACACAGAGACACGCCTGCGTTAAACGGCGTGAGCGGAAACAATTTTTTGAGCGGGCCTCGGAAGTGAGCAAAACACCCCGCCAATGTTTAAGTTTAAGCACCAAGGCAGTATTGGAGAACTGCTCGTGTTTGTTTCATAAAGGTGATAATTCTGCAGCGAATAAAACCGTTCAGTGCAATAATGCGAAACATGAGTCGTCCCGGGCAGTGTTTGTTTCGATAATAGGAAACATTGCACACCAAACACCAGACGCATTCACAGAGGGTGCATCGAGCAGCAAATGTATTGGTTTGGGTTTTTTTGATCGTGATATTCTTTCTATTGCATTCATTCGTTCAGCTCATCGCGCGCGCAATACTCATCTTTAGCCTGCGTATTTATCCAAGTACGCGGGTTCAAAACCCGGCCTCGGCGGCTGCTACTTCGATGGAGGCGAAAAGCGAGGCTCCCGTGTACTGTGCGATGTCAATGCACGTTAAACGACCTCAGGTGATCGAAATTTCCGGAGCCCTCCACTACGGCGTCCCTCATAGCCTGAGCAGCTTTGAGATGTTAAATCCCATAAACCATAAGCCAAACTTTACCAGTAAATACCCCCAAATTTTGAAGTTTTTGATAAATATCTTTATGTGTGACTAATGACGATCCCTGTTAAAATATTTCGCCACCCATATTCTCCACCCTCGCAATTTTCGCGCAGGTGCCTACGTTTTGAGAGCTCACAGCTTACGGCATCAAGCGTCGAAGTTTCGTAACTTGCGCCTAAGGCAGCACTGCAATACATTCGTGTTCAGTCGCAGCAGAAGCTTCGTTTCCAGACCACTCTTTTCCCTCTTTCAGTTTGTTGTTTACGTTACATCACAACTATTTAGCTAGTACTTTCTCCTTCGACACGTTAAAGCCCCGGGTTCTGTCTGTGCGCAAAGCAGACCAGACTCGGGGCACGTAAGAAAGCACTGGTCATCCGGCTCGACGCAAAACACTCTGCCGGCTACGACCATGGTGGCACTCGTTGGCGGGCTTGTTTCGCGCTCTTTCGTCACCCGCATGCCTGCATGCATCGCGAGTGTGCTTGGGCTTTCAGCGAGTTCACTCATTATGCAACAGTGATCGTCGGTGCGACTTTTCCACGAGCAGGAAAGGTTTCATTTGGTTGCGCTGGGCATGCCATTCCGTAAGGTGTCAAGTTGAGCCAGAATCGGCATTTCGTCAGCGAAAGCGTTTTTCGTGTACTATTTTGGAGGCTTCCAACTGATGCCGCGAGAGCTATCGACCATGTGCCAGTAATGACGTCGCATTCCGTCTACTGTCCTCAGCGCTGAGCATATGACACTCTGCCAATGCGTTTGTTTTTCTTGTTTTTGTTAGAGGCTGCGATAAAAAAAAGGAGCAGAAGGCACATGAAGGATGACGATTTTTTTGCTTGTTTGTTTTCCCTGGATCGCACACCCAGATATATAACCGAACAGCAAGGTGTTGTCGGAAGTTTGGTCGAGGAATAAAAAATAAAACTAGATACAGAAGGGTGAGCTAACAGTAACAGGTGAGGTTCCGGTCTTGTTACACGAAAGCAGACGAGCCGTGGTGACCTGCCTTTGTAGCAAATGACAACATTTAGAAATATTCGACTCTCTTTGACGCGTATATTGAATCACATTTTCAACTTTATTTTCCGGCACCTTGCCGCTCTATTTCCGCATCGACTGGTGCCTCTTCGACATTTTGTGTCTTTAACGACAGTTACTGGGACGCATATGGCTTATATAAAGTCGATCTGCCACCTGAATTGTAACTGGTTGCGGTTATCAAACTAGGATAGCTAATTTTTAAACTCAAGCATCATAGGTGCGTTAATTAACAGCGGCTTATTACCCGCTTATTATTTGCTTTTCTTCGAGTCCCCATCAAGGAGTTATTTCCTGCAAATAAGATTCCACGACACCACAGAAGACTTAAAATTTAAAAGGGACGGGCTTAGTTGGCTTGTTGATGTTGAAAAAAGGAGAAGCGCGTATAGCACGGACAGAAGCTACGGCCAAGCGTCGTGCGACACGTTCTTTGAGTGTAGAACTGGGGCTTAAGGCGTCACTGCGAGATACGAGGAGCTGCGAATGGTGCGTAAACCACGGGTCGGTGTTTGTGAAGCCTCAAAATATATCCTCTTTCAAAAAGTGATTATGAAGAAATAGAAGTGGAGACTCCGGTTTGTATTATTTTTATCGCTGTGTTCCGTCTTTCCCATGCAATAAGCTATAGCTGATAAAGTCGCCGCTGCCCGTTTGCCGCCGTATATCTGCACCCGTTGTCTGCGTTCAGTTTTTTTTTTTTTTTTAAGAAATCAAATGGTGTTCTTAATAATTCTGATGACAATGATGAATTTTAACGATGCAAAGGCAGGTAGGGAAAGGTTGAATAAATATGAAAGATGAAGATCAACAAAGGCAGAAGTTTTTATCCGAGCCCTTAATTTCAGATACCTCGCGTGCCTTATATCACTGATTATTTTCCGACGCAAATGTCGTGTTACTTGGAAGGTAGGTTAGTTGTGACGCGCAACAGCAATCGTCTCTTGGCAGAGTTTCGGTCCGTAGGATTTTCGCTCCTTTACGTATGATGCACTTTTCTTAAATTTTGGAAGCGATTTTGCTTTCAAAAGCAGTGCAAAACACGGCATTGCGGTCTGTGCACTTGGATTGTGTGGGATGGCGGATATTACACCCGTGATAGTATAGTTAAATTTCTAGTAGGTAGCTATTATTTGCTTGCTAGCTTTCCAAATTTCGGCTTTATGGGTTGAATATGATATGGCGGAACTCAAGGCATTCGACATCGTAGGCATGCCCAGTTTTTAGAACTTGTTTATCGGCGTTTTGGTTCGCGGTATCGAGCCAGGAATTGTGCGCGCAAAAGGAGCCGATCACCAAACCTGCCGGCGCACGAGGTGCGCGGTTGTCGCCGGAGGAGTGCGCATATTTAAAAGGTGCAGAATGAAGCGGCTCTACTTGGGCATTCCTCTCTGCGCCGTCGGGACAAGTTGGCAATCTGAGGAGGGAGAAAATGCTGCGAGCGCAGAGCCAGAGAATCGCTACTGTACTAGAGAAAATAATTTCGAGACTGACCAAATGTTCAGCATGGCAGTGCTGCGAGGAAAACATAGGCAATACCGTAGCAGTCTGGGCGTGTTGGTTATTCATGATGGAAAAATACAGCGCAGAGAAGGACGAGGACAAAATGAAGATACATACGACAAAATGAAGACACGTGTGTCCTATGTGTCTTCATTTTGTCCTCTTCCTTCTCTGCGCTGTATTTTTCCATCATTTATAGGCACAACTGACTAGGTGATGCGACAAGCGAGACGGCCTCCTCACGTCGCAGGTAATGTAGTAGAAGCCCCAGGTAGCTCGAGTCTCCATGGATATGTCGTGTCGGGTGTCCGAGCCAGGGACCCCTAACCAGGAACACTACCTGTCATGCGCGCCTCTCAATGTTTGGAATGTGGCCGTTCTTCTGCTGTCTCCGCCCGATTCAAGTGGGCCCAAGCATTCCCTGCGCTTGTCACGCGCCTCTTTTTGGATAGCGTCCATTAGGGCGCGAAATGCACCTTTCTATGTTCACTATAACGACATACTATAGAAAATTAAAAAAATATATATATATATATGCTGCTAATACACGTTAAATGCCTTCACTTCGGGGAAATTAACGCCACAGCGGTAAAGGCTCCGTTCTCCAGAAAATCACGAGCATGCCTCTGGCAGGTGGCAGCTACCACAGCCGGGCACTAATTGGTTGGCTGGTTGGGTGACGTCACGGGACCACCTTAATAACCTAGACGCTTCTGGTGACTCGGGTATCCCTTTTTTTTTTTTTTTTGAGATGGAAGGGTAAGATAGGAATCGAAACCACCGGTACCCTTGGATCTCGAGCCAAGCGCGCTACTGTTACATTCGCGAGGCTTGATTATATCGAGGATATATATATATATGCAGATCAATTAAGGGAAAATGAGGGTGCTCGTTATAATACATGAAGGAAAGAAGCCAACAGTCGGCGAGGCTAAGGAAAGCGTTGGGGATGGTACGTTATGTATTTTTTTTAATGTTTACTTATATATATATATATATATATATATATATATATATATATATATATATATATATATATATATATATATATATATATATATATATATATAAATATATATATATATATATATATATATATATATATATATATATATATATATATATATATATATATATATATATATATATATATATATATATATATATATATATATATATATATATATATATATATATATCCTGTTTAAAGCTGTACTGTGTCATACGCTAGCCGCTTTTGGAGTACGCGCCTGTTGTCTGGAATGCCACTTGTAAACCGAGCTGTGGCAAAGTCGACAGCATACAGCAAAGGTTTTAACGAATATTTCAACATCGTTTTCCTTGCTCAAGCTCCGCCTGCTACAGATCTCCACAGAGTAACTCGCCGCATCTTCCTTCTCTTAACTGCCGTCGAGTCAGGGCACATGTAATTTTATTGTATACAAACTCCTTCATGGCCACGTTCTGTGCCCCAGCTCTTAGAGTGCATTCTACTTCGAGTTCTGCGAATAGAGCACGCGGGAATTCAGGCCATTTCAAGTTTCTCCGCTCTTGCATATCCACTCTCCTCCGGACAGAATGCAAAGGTTAATTATTTTTGTCCTCACCTTGATACTTCCCGAATCTCGCCCTCTTCGTTTATATTGGATGTTCGTAGCGTTACATTCATTTTTATATGCTTACGTGCTTTTTTCTCCTCTTCAGTTCTGTATATTGCTTCCTTAACTGTTTCCTTAGCTGTTTTTCTACCTGTGTTTACTGATATTTGAACCTTAAACTGTGTATTTGTGTCTGGTTGTTTGTACCATTTACAATTTTTGTTTTTCTTTATTGTATTTGACTGCATTTCTAGGTTGTATTTTAGGGACTACATATTCGTTGGCACTTGGTATGGTTGACTATTTTCAATACATTTCTGTATTATTGTACTCAACGAATATTCTTAGTTCTTTCTTCTGTCGATTGTTGTTTGTGATGTGCTCTGTAGGAAATGTTTCTTATCGGTTTCATTGTCTACGCCACTACTCCTATCTAAATTCCACTTTTTATGTTATTTGGTTCTTCTTTTGTCTTCTATTTCTCTACGCGAAATTTTTCTGTGCATTTTTTTATTCTTATTTGTGGTGCAGTACCAAAACAAGATGGTAGGTCCTGCGCACGTTAAATAATGTTTGTTATTATTATTTTTATTGTGTTCTCTTTTGAAACGCTTATACAAGCGGGATCCCGACTCTTATCTTGAGTCTTTAGTGAGGAGTGCCTCAAATTGTCCTAGTCAGTTCTGGCGATACGTTCACAAGCATTCCATTAAATCAGATTCGAATATCAGCATAGTTGACTCTCAGGGGTCGGAAATTCGGGATGTTGCCGACAGTTTTGCCCAACATTTTTCCTCCGTATACAAACCTTCACATTGCGATTCCGTATGCTTCCCATCTGGTGACCCTTCTAATTCCATTCTCTTTGACGAGGAGTTGATAACTGTGAGTCTTAAGCGTCTGAGACCATCTTTGTCTCCTGGACCTGATGGCATTCCAGCCGCTATAATAAAAAGCCTTCAGTTGTATTTTTGTACCAGTACTGACTGCCATATTTAATAACTGTTTAAAAAATAATGCCTTTCCTCGCGTGTGGAAAATGGCACGCGTGTTTCCTGTTTTCAAGTCAGGAAACAAATCTGATGGTTCCAATTATCGTCCGATTTCTCTTCTATGTGCAATCTCTAAACTTTTCGAATTAGCTTTGCACAACGTACTTACCTTCCGTCTTAAACATATCATAATACTGAATCAACATAGCTTCATATCGGGTCTCTCTACTTCTACCAACCTAATCACGTTTATGACGTATGCCTCTGCAGCAGTTCTTCAGAGGGGTCAGGTTGACACTGTGTACTGTGAGATGAGCAAAGCTTTCGACGTTGTTACTCACTCACTACTTCTTGAAAAACTTCTGCTCTCTGGCATCGAAGTCTCAAGAGTAGCCCTCCTACGCAACTATCTCCTTGATCGCTCCTGCTTGGTTAGTGCCAATGGACCGACTTCTTTTGTTTACCCTGCAACCAGTGGAGTTCCTCAAGGTTCTGTATTAGGCCCGCTTCTCTTCTCCGTTTTCATTAATGACGTTTCCTCCGCGATCAAGAACTCCTCGTTTCTTCTTTATGCTGATGGTATAAAAATATTCAAGGTCATACATTCTTTTCAAGATTGCTTGTTGTTGCAGTCGGACAAATCTGCTTTTTCTGATTGGTGTGCGAAGAATCGACTTACCCTCAATTCTTCTAAAACTAGGGTTGTCTCATTTACTCGTTAAACGCACAGCTTTCTCTGCCATTATTCTGTGAATTCTATGCTGTTGGACAGGGTTGATGAAATTAATGACCTCGGTGTACTTTTTGACCGCACCCTCAGCTTCTCCTCTCACACTAAACGCATTGCTCAGCGGGCTATGCGCACACTCGGATTCGTTTGCAGACTTTCGAGAGAGTTCCATACTCCACTTACCTTCCTGAAACTGTACCTGTCTATATGCTTGCCGGTCTTGGAGTATGCGTCGGTTGTTTGGAATGGCACTTGCAAATCGAACTAGGACAAGGCTGACAGAATACAGCAAAATTTTTTAGATATTTCGATATCGCTTTCCTTGCGCAGCTTCCTCCTCTCGCTTCACCAGGAGCACCCAACTGAATCTTCCTTCTTTTCACTGCGTCGTGTCAGAGTAGATATAAAGTTTCTGTACAAACTCCTTAATGGTCACTTTATGTGTCCTCAGCTCTTGGAGTACATCCTACTGCGCATTCCGCAAAAGAGCATGAGGGAATTCAGAACATTTGAAGTATTTCCGTCTCTTCATTCCCATTCACCTCTGGACAAAATGCAGTGGTTGTTTAACTCTGTTTGTCCTCACCTTGACATCTTACAAAACTCGCTTTGTTCTTTCATATTGGATGTTCGTAGCGTTGTATTCTAAACAGTACTTTATCACATATAACTTCCGTTTTCCAGTATAAATATTGTATTTGCTTCACTTTTTGCTTTTTCACCTGTTAAATGCTGTTTGTATATTGAACTACTTTTTATCTGTTTCTTATTTATATTTTAACTTTAAATTTTATATTCGAATGTTACTATCCCGCCTTCAACTCTATTTCTTTATTGTATTTCACTCTATTCCTAGGCTGTGTTTTAGATACCAAACACTTGTTGCGCCTCGAGTGGTTCTTTATTTTATGTATACTTCTTTATTACTATAGTCAATGACAGTTATTTGTTATTTGTTTTCTCTATCTATCGTTTTTTTTTTTCGTGATGTGCTCTATAATTCTCTCAACGTGTATACAAGATATGCTATCAATTGATTTCTTGCTCTGCGTGGCCCATTTCGTCTCAGTTTCATTTCGTGTGATATTTGTTACTTCTTTCGTGTTCTATCTGTGTGTATAAAACTTGTGTGTGCATTTTATTTTGCGCTGCAGCACGAAGACCACATGGTTGTTCCTGCGCACAATAAATAAATATTGGTTATTATTATTATTATTATTATTATTATTATTATTATTATTATTATTATTATTATTATTATTATTATTATTATTATTATTATTATTATTATTATTATTATTATTATTATTATTATTATTATTGCAATCTTTCTATGTGATTCAGTGCATAAAATGATTCAGTGCACATGAGTGCAACTTCTATAGAAATTTTACTTTGATCGCCTATAACGGTCATTCAAACGAGGACGGGAGTTTCTAATGCGCCAAGCGGGGCAATACAGAACACACGTGTGATGCGTATTGGACACGTCACGTACGTTGCAAGAAGCCTCCGCTGTCCTTTGACTCATCCCACTCCAAAGTAATCCAACCTATAGTTGAGCGTTATTTTCATTGAGAGCTGTCCTTCTGGATTGATCTTGCCAGTATGAGGTCAATATGAGCTTTACACTTCGAGCTAAAGATCTGAGCAAGGCTGGTAACCTGTCGCCGGTGTCATTGGCTAATGCGTATCTTTTGGTTGGTTGGTTTGTGCGGTTTAACGTCCCAAAGCGACTCAGGCTATGAGAGACGCCGTAGTGGAGGGCTTCGGAAATTTCGACCACCTGGGGTTCTTTTACGTGCACTGACATTGCACAGCACACGGGCGTCTATAGCGTTTCGCCTCCATCGAAAACCGGCCGTCGAGGTCGGGATTCGATCTCGCGTCCTTGGGCACATAGTCGAGCGCCCTACCATTGCACCACCCCGGCGGGTTGCGTATCTTTTGTTTAAAAAGTCGCGTGAGCACGCGCACTGTCCAGCAGTATACACGATCGAATAATGTTGAGGCCTTGTCACGCACTCACAGAGCCTTTCAGAATTTTCAAGAAACAAAAGCAGAAGGTCGGAAAGCCGACTTTACAGCTGAGTTCGTATATAACACCGCACGTGACACATAGAGGCTATGGTTGGATCGTGCCGTTGTCATATAGTTAATTTTTTGTATTCCGCCATCTTTCAGCTATAGATTGACTGACTACTCTGCGAATTTCCCATTCATCAACACCACACAAGAATAACAATAGCATTTTCCAACGTTTACCTCGGTGTCAGCGGCAGGTGCGAAATGCTACTCCTATTGCTGCCGCTATCATGGTGCACCTCCCAGCGCATTGCGAAAAATTGTGATTGCGCTACGATTTTTGGCGACACACAGCATCTGGAAGGATTGACTGTGAAGGAAGATTTATAAGGCCGCTGGAAATCTACGCGCGCAAGTCAATGCGTGCCTGAGTGTGTCTTCACAGGTGCGGATTGAAAAAGGACTGAATTGTAGATCTTTATGACGATTAGATGTAGCTCCTTTATCTCTTATGTCTTGCTTTCACTACAATTTGTTCCTGTTTCGTTTTATCATTGATGCGCGTTTTCATTTTTATTCGCGATGATGACTAGTGCGCAATAGCACAATATCTGTCGATGCCTTAAATAAAACAATACTTGCAGACCCGCTCTGCGCTGTGTCCTTTGTCATCTCCCGTGCTGCCGCTATGTCGTATCCTTTTATAATAGATCGCCAACTGGTCTATAAAATATCCCTGCTAAAACAGTAGTTCGGCATTTTTTTTTTTTTTATTCTTTCTAAGAGCCACCAGAGAGCGAGGATACACTCGAAAAGAGGAGCGTTCAAACGCCAGTCCAGCGGTCCCGTTAGAGAGCCCATTTGAATGCCACACAATTGTGCAGATTTCGCGCTGAAGTATAGCGAGAAAGCGAAAACAGCAGTGGCACTCGGAAAACGGAACGAGGAACGAGACGATCCTGTGTCCGATGTGGCGCCGGTATCTCGGCCAGGGCAGAAACACATCCCAAAGATAGCGCATCGCAGGAACTTTCTTTTTTCGCGAGCTGCGGCGCAGCCAAAAGTTGGTTGCTGGCGCTGTACGTATCTCCTATCACGTTGAAAGCGAATAGGGCAGGAAAAGTAGAGAAACCAGGTGCGCCGCCTACGCCCCGAGCTCGGCCATTTTTTTTTTTTTTTCGAACAGGATTTTGTAATAAAAATAAAATATAAAAGGGTTACAATGCGCCGCAAATTTTTTGTGACGTGGGAAATGAGATGGCCCGCAGAAATGCAAGAACAGCACGTCCCGGGTCTGTATGATGTGCGCTCGTGATGGAGTGGCCTGCAAGAAGCGACAGATGCGAGAACAGGGCGTAAGAACGTGCAGCGTACTGACCCCGGAGAAGCGGGCTGGCACGCTAAGAACCAGCGTGAAATGCGGAAACCTCACCGAGTTCGTCTTCTTTTAATGCGTTATTCGTTCGACGCACGAAGCGAATGAACGCAAAGTCGATTTTGGGCGACTTTGTGGGCACGCAGTCCACCTGGCGACCGATACAAGTTCGGCCCACGCGTGTTGCGGCCTCCTTTTGTTGGAGCGTAGGCGTGCAGTTGCTCCACCCGTTTTCTCCCTTTATTTTTTTTTCTCCCAGGTCTGGCATCGGTTCTTAGCGTCCTTTCATCGGCTGTCTTACGTGTGAAGAATCGACTTGCTATGAATATGCGAACTCTCCCCGCGTAATGTGCTCAAGAAGGGCGCTTCAGTGGCGTTAGGTTCTGCGTGAACAGTGGATCTCGAGGACATAACAAAGCCCATGCTGTTGCACATGTGCTACAAAGTTGGGAGAACAAATTATGTAGTCGCCTAAGGTCACGTTAACGCCATTTTCTCGCCCAGGAGAACATTTAGGAAAGGTCTCTCAAATCATCACCATCATCATCATCAGCCTGATTATGCCCACTGCAGGGCGAAGGCCTCTCCCATATTTCTCCACTTAACCCGGTTCTGTGCTAGCTGCATCCACTTGACCCCTGCGAACTTCTTAATCTCATCCGCCCACCTAACTTTCTGCCGCCCCCTGCTACGCTTTCCTTCCCTTGGAATCCAGTTTGTTACCCTCAGCGACCATCGGTTATCCTCTCTTCGCGCTACATGTCCTGCCCATGTCCATTTCTTCTTCTTAATTTCTACTAGAATGTCGGTAACTTGAGTTATTTCTCTGACCCACTCTGCACCCTTTCTATCTCTTAATGTTACCCCTACCATTTTTCGTTCCATAGCCCTCTGCGTTGTCCTCAACTTAAGTAGAACTCTCTTGGTTAGCCTCCACGTTTCAGCCCCATAGGTTGCATCTTACCTGTACTCACCTATGGGGCTGAAACGTCTCTCAAATCAGGTAATCGCAATTATTTAAGGGCTTCGACGACCTCCTTAGATCCCTTGCTTCTTGTTGGCCACACCGTGGAGCCTATTTCTGCCCAAGGGAATCTAAAATCTAACGATGGCGATAAGAAACCAATTTATGCCAGTAGTGTAAATCTGAATAACATTCTTTGAGGATCATATTGATAAGTGTGGCGCACTATGTGACGGTGTGTGGCCGCTGCTGGACATAATGCCATTTTTTACTTTTTATAGTAATAACCATACTGCGAAGTTGCGTTTACTGGGCAGTGGCGAGGTAGTAAAAGAAACGCTTACCATGCTGTTCATTTAATGGAAGTTTGCAGAGAGCGATGGTGACTTTAATCTTTCAGCAGTGTCGCTGCCACATGTTCCGCCTTGTTGCATATGAGAAGATGAATGCTCTATCATTTCCAAGGGAAGTCAATGTATTCTAAAATAAGCAATGGTAGCAGAACTACTGCACGCCTTCCATCTCGAAAGCCGTCAGGGAACAAGATGAGAAACGACGTTGTTCTACCTAGCTCAGATTGCCATAGCATGACTTCGTGATCTTTCTCAAGGACTGACAACGAAACAAAAAAGTAAAAAAATAACCCTCACTAGTGGAGAAAGGTCCAAATCTTCTATGGCGCCACCACTGATATACTTAAAGTGATGACAGATGTGACAAGAGACGTTGAAAGTTGCACCACAGCAGTGACATGCAGACAGAATCTGTGAGTAGGCGATTATAATTTTGCAATCTCTGGTCAAGTTTTCATGGAAAGCTTAAAGAAAAGCAAGCCGATCAGAAAAGTCCTCGTGAGGTCATCGAGATCTAAAATAATCGGCAGATAACAGGATATGCTGTCATCTGGAAAATTAACAAATAACTAATCAGCTGTTTGCTGATTGCTGATTGGCTTAGCGAGGGCTTCAAATTTGACGGCCTTAACCTTATAGGTAGTATAAGAGGATTATTGCACAGCTTCCACCTTTACCACTAGGTCACGTTCTACGTGACACTTGGCAGTAACAAAGGACATTCCATGTCCGCCGCTGCTGAGGGGGATGGCGCTAGCGAACCCTCAAGGTTAGGTTACACGCAACATAAACACCCAAGAAAGCGGCAGATTTAACAGTATTTGATGGAGCTCAGTGGCAGAGCACCAGACGCGAAATTAGGAGGTCAAGGATTCGGATCACTCCGCTGGCATGTGGCTGTGTTTTCTTCTACTTTCGAACATTCTCCTCGATTAATAATTCCTGCACATTAATAAAGTCCTCGGTGCTTTCTTTGTGTCAGTGGCTGTTGGGGTTCCCTTCTTATGCAGCCCAAGATGATATGCTCTTCATAGTGAATCAGATAAACTTCATACACCTTTTAAGTGATAGCTTATACAGCGCTCGTTTGGTCGAAAAGCAGTCGGCGTCGTCATCACCGCGTGTCTGAAATAATCGGAGGCTGCGTAAAAAAAATCGTATCGTGGTAATTTTTGGTGCTAGTGTTTTATGATTGACTTCTGTGTGATAGGCGATGGTGAGTTGTTGAAATCAGGGTAATTAGTTAACTGATGAATTAATGAAATGAAAAAAAATTGAATTAATTGAAAACAAGGGGGTCGAAGGTGTCAAAATGCTCAGAATAAAAAGCGAAAAGTCAATGCTTGATGCTGCTCATTAGGAAATTTAAAGTGTGAAATTTATCAATTCAATTATTTAAATAATAAAAAGAACAAATGCGTCAAAGGTGTCAAATTGCTCAGAATGGAAAGCGAATGTTTGCTGGTGCTAAGTATTGGCGCATAAAAATAAAACTATCATGAAAAATGAAAGTAAGCGAAACGAGAAAAAAATTAAAATTTTCAAAAACATTGGCTGTGTGTGGGAAACGCTATCGCGTCATATCCTTAACGGCGGAGCATAAGTGTCCTCCTAAATTTTCACTGCCTTTATATGACAGCGTCGCCTTTCTAGCTACACGAAGTGTCACCACCTTCTGGCCCTGCAGCACACAGATATTCTGATTCTGAACTGATTTTGCGCGGCACTACGTTACCGAAGTCGGCTAATAATTGATCACTCAGTAAAAGAACTCGGGTAATGCAATCCCAACCATTGTACAAAGGGCTCGAATCGGAGTATTTCATTATAGTCGGCGTGCGTGGCTTCACCACTGCGTATGAATGCCCAGAAATCTACGTCGTTTGTTGCATTTATTTTGCCCATGTTTTCAGGAACGCAACACTCCCACGCAAATCCTGACTTTTGTAAGCGGTCGCGTGAAGATGGGTCGACCTTTGGTTTCGAAACAGTGGCTACGCGATGGAATATAGGCGGCAGTCGCTTGCGCGGTAGACAATGAGTACTATAGTCCCAGCGTTGATGTCGACAGTTCGAATATCAGGTAGGCAGTGTGCAGTGCTGCAGAAAAGAGACAGCATATTATAGAAGCTGCAGCAAACACTTTAGCATTTGTGGAAGAACTATGCGCTGAGCTCAGGCTGCCCTTCGCAAAATGCGAGAAAAGAAAGAATGCCCACTAGCGCGTTATAGTTAAAATAACCAGGAAGTAAAGTCCCTACAAATCTTGCTTTCTTAGAGGGGGAGAAATGACGACAGTGGTTGTACCTTAGCGATAGATTGCATAAAGTACGAAGTCGCGAATGGCGCTGTCACTGTACATTGGCTGGTAAGAAATTTAGTGCTGGACGAGATGATATTCCCTTCCAGAAAACTTACTTACGACGTTAACTATTTTATCTCTAGGATAACGTAAGAAAGAGGAGTTAAAAAAATGCGCCTGCTTTGTTTTTTTTTTTTGTTTTTTTGTTTTCGATTGCCCATTTTAATCGCATTGTTCTGATTCCGAAAATATATTGTTTCATTGCATGTGCTTGATTTTTATGAACGCTAGACATTTAAAACAAATATGTTTCTAGAGAAGCTTTCCCTCAGTGCACGCAGCAGATATGACATCACAGGTTCTGTAATGGCAGAGCTTATTTGATTAGACGCACCGAAACCAGGCACTACGTGATTAGACAATTCTCCGCGCAAGCGCTAACGACGTTTTAAAGCGCACAAGCTCTATACCCAGCGTGTTATCACCGTCGTTCTGTGCTCGTCGTCGCAGTCTCTTTTGGATTCAACAGCTGTGACCTGAGTCACTCCGGGAAACAAATTCGCTGTTTTCATAATATCCACTGTGTTAACTGCTGCAAAACTAGCTCGTGTCCGAGAAACTCCAAGAAACTCGAAGAAGTGGTTACAACCTTCAAAAGTTGTGCCGAAGAATGAGGGCTCAGGAATCCACCCGAGATGTAAACTCTGTCTTATGCCACAAATGCGACCATTCTGCATTCAGCTTAACCACTGACGGAAAGCGTGTCCAAGAGGTTAGGGACATAATAATCATCGGCCCCGTGTAAAAAGACTGACGTGACTAAAGACCATCGGATATCGAGTGGGTTGAATGATCTGGCGCATGACCCACAAGAGAACCGGAATGCAGGAAAAAAGTGGTGCAGTCATGTATCTCAAGCTAAAATAAAATTCCATGATAAATTACAGACATCTTCGTCCACAAAGCTTGCAAGCTGGACCTCGGAGTACTGGTGTCTACATCGACGGAACGACTTCTCCAGCTAGGAGTCCACAACAATTTGTGATCTAGTCGACGCTCAATTACAGGCCCAAATTGTTATAGGCTCGCAACCACGAAGACATGAAGCCGAGTCCTAGATGACACTCGCATCCCTTATGTGCCCATTGCCGAGGGCAGGGTCAATCTCCCCCGAGCACGGAGAGGAACGGAGTGCATGCTTCTCGGGAGAGGATACCCTCTTCTGAGAAGCATGCACCAGGCATATCACGATGTACTTCGAAAAGCCAGATCCACGTCCATTCAAAACGGCACGTGCTGTGTAGATACTGTGGGTCCAGTAAACGAATATTGCAACGCTGTCAGTGGCAAAAGAACACATGGTCGCTGTAGATCGAGCCACGGTCGGAAGCGGCACCACCTAGCGAAGCAGAGGAGACTGCTAACGCCCCTAGCGGCTATCGGCGCAATCTCACTATACGTAATCACTGAGTCGCAAGCAGCATTTCGAAAATTTTCTAGAAGGATTACCCCGCTAGCAGCGCATATCCTCGAAAATTCAGAGTATATAGCAGAAATCAAACACCACGGTGGGCACTGTCTCCCAAGCATTTTCCCTCCGAGCTCGTCACTTTCCTCTCGACAAGCCAGAATACTCAAACATGTCCGTTAGAAGTGCAGCGCATATCCTCGAAAATTCAGAGTATATAGCAGAAATCAAACACCACGGTGGGCACTGTCTCCCAAGCATTTTCCCTCCGAGCTCGTCACTTTCCTCTCGACAAGCCAGAATACTCAAACATGTCCGTTAGAAGTGCAGACGTACTGCAACACCACGGACTTGGACGTAGAAGTTATACTTTTCTGGCTAATGGCTTCATCCGAGGAAAAAAAACTTGAAGGTGGGGTGGGGGACACTAAAGCTACGTCTTTGAGGGGGTAAACAGACGGCGTTAATCGATTCGGCCTACACCTTCCCTTGCGGATCTCCGATACTTGCTAATCAATGATCCCTTAATATTCGCATCTGTTGTCTCACATGCTGATAAGTACACAGTCGTAATATGCATGCCACAATATGTGATAGACCACCCGACACAGATATTAAGCCTGAATTTCAACCAACACGCACGAACGTGCCAACATGGTCCAGGAATAGCGTGTCTGACTCGGGATATAAGGGTCCCAAGTTCGATTCCCATCTCTTCGATGTCACGTGGTCTCGTGACGTTGCACAACCACCGCCGATAAATAAGTGCCCGACTATTTCACCTACCAACTACAATTTGCCAGAGGCATATTCGGGAATTTTCGCTCACAATGCCTGCAACGCCGACGCTAGATTTTCTGTACGACAGAACTCTTACCTCTATCGCGTGAAAGCAGACAGTTCGACTACAAACAAACGTTCAGCCACCCTTCAATAGGTTACACGTCATGGATCCAGAATCTTAGTCAAGGGGAGAACGATTTTATGCAGGGCAAGGCCCCATTAACGCTATCGCTTGAAAACACAGTTCCTCTGGGGCGACTAAAAACAGAAACCTTTAGCCACCGTTCAAAAAGAAACTCGCCATGCATCCAGAATCTTACAGTCAAGGAGAGATGGATTTTATGCGGAGCGAGGCTCCCTTAACGCTATCGCGTGAAAGCAGACAGTTCTTCTGGAGCGACTACAAACAAACCTTCAGCCATCCGTCAATAGGTTACACACCATGGATCCAGAATCTTACAGTCGAGGAGAGAATTTTATGCAGAATGGGGCTGCCTTACGCTATCGCTTGAAAACACAATTCCTCTGGGTCAACTACAAACAGAAACATTCAGCCACCATTGAATAGGTTACACGCCATGGATCCAGAATCTCACAGTCAAGGAGCGAATTTTATGCAGAACGGGGCTGCCTTACGCTATCGCTAGAAAACACAGTTCCTCTGGGGCAACTACAAACAGAAACCTTCAGCCACCTTTCAATAGGTTACATGCCATGGACCCAGAATCTTACAGTCAAGGAAAGAAGGATTTTATGCGGAGCGAGGCTCCCTTAACGCTATCGCGTGAAAACAGCCAGTTCTTATGGGGCGAATACAAACAGAAACCTTCAGCCATCCTTTAACAGGTTACACATCACGGATCCAGAATCTTACAGTCAAGGGGAGAAGGATGTTATGCGGAGCGAGGCTCCCTTAATGCTATCGCTTGACAAAACAATTTCTCTGGGGCGACAACAAACAGAAACCTTCAGCCACCCTTCAATAGGTTACACGCCATGGATCCAGAATCTTGCAGTCAAGGGGATAAGGGGTTTATGCGGAGCGAGGATCCCTCAACGCTATCGCATGAAAGCAGACAGTGCCTCGGGGGCGACTACAAACAGAAACTTTCAGGCACCCTTCAATAGGTTACACGCCATGGATTCAGAATCTTACAGTCAAGGGGAGAACGAATTTATGCGGAGCGAGGCTCCCGTAACGCTATCGCATGAAAACAAACAGTTCATCTGGGCGACTACAAACAAAAACCTTCAGCCACCCTTCAATAGGTTACAGTAAAGGGGAAAAGGATTTTAGGCGGAGCGAGGCTACCTTAAAGCGCTAACCGCATGAGGCGACAATTCCCGGCGACATGCCCCGCGACGCCGTCGCGCGACGGGCTGAGGGCCGCCAAAGCATTGCCGCTCGTCGCTGTCGCTCGGTTTCTGGGTTTTTAGAAAATTTCGCGTGTCGCCCGGAAGCAGCTCACGAGGCAGCCAATCGCAGAAGGCTTTAGGGTGCTCGACTTCCGTTCTGGCTTTTTTTTTTTCTTTTTATTGCGTGCGAAGTTTGTTTTCTATAGTCCGGTTTGGGCGAAGAACCTGGTGCCTTTACGCGCTCACTTCGTCTGATCCGTGTATATATGAGTGCATCGAGATAATTCAGTAATAACTTGGAAGGGTTATAAAAGAAAGAAAAAGGTTAGCGTGGCTAGATATTGTTAATTTCCGAAAGGAGCTGGAGAAAGTCACTGCTTGCAATGCAAGTCGGCATCGCAGTGTAGTAGCGCACCGCTGCGCTGTGACCCTTTAAAATACGATGCGTTACAAGAAATTTCATCGGTGTTTTATCGTACTTCATGCTGTTTAGTGTTAGAAATCGGATATAGCGTGATTACATTCCCCTTGACCGAATGACGAGGCGGCGGTAACAGAGCAACGCTGAAAACGCGCCTCTCTGTCGCTGAGCCCCGTTTCTCCGTGCGGTATCCACCAGCGACAACGACAGGCGTTGGCGGCGGCGTCGCGCGACGGATCGCTAGGGTTTGTCGCCTCATGCGGTTACCGCTTAATGCAATTGCGTGAAAGCAGACAGTTCCTCTGAGGCGACTACAAACAGAAACCTTCAGCCACCTTTCAATAGGTTACATGCCATGGACCCAGAATCTTACAGTCAAGGAAAGAAGGATTTTATGCGGAGCGAGGCTCCCTTAACGCTATCGCGTGAAAACAGCCAGTTCTTATGGGGCGAATACAAACAGAAACCTTCAGCCATCCTTTAACAGGTTACACACCACGGATCCAGAATCTTACAGTCAAGGGGAGAAGGATGTTATGCGGAGCGAGGCTCGCTTAATGCTATCGCTTGACAAAACAATTTCTCTGGGGCGACAACAAACAGAAACCTTCAGCCACCCTTCAATAGGTTACACGCCATGGATCCAGAATCTTGCAGTCAAGGGGATAAGGGGTTTATGCGGAGCGAGGATCCCTCAACGCTATCGCATGAAAGCAGACAGTGCCTCGGGGGCGACTACAAACAGAAACTTTCAGGCACCCTTCAATAGGTTACACGCCATGGATTCAGAATCTTACAGTCAAGGGGAGAACGAATTTATGCGGAGCGAGGCTCCCGTAACGCTATCGCATGAAAACAAACAGTTCCTCTGGGCGACTACAAACAAAAACCTTCAGCCACCCTTCAATAGGTTACAGTAAAGGGGAAAAGGATTTTAGGCGGAGTGAGGCTACCTTAATGCAATTGCGTGAAAACAGACAGTTCCTCTGAGGCGACTACAAACAGAAACCTTCAGCCACCTTTCAATAGGTTACATGCGATGGATCCCAAATCTTAAAGTCAAGGAGAGTAGGATTTTGTGCGGAGCGAGGCTCCCTTAACGCTATCGCGTGAAAACACAGTTCCTTTGGGGCGACTACAAACAGAAACCTTCAGCCACCCTTCAATAGGTTAGACGCCATGGACCAAGCATCTTACAGTCAAGGGAGAAGGAGTTTATGCGGAAGGGGCTTCCCTCACACTATTGAGTGAAAACACAGTTCCTCTGGGGCGACTACAAACAGAAACTTTCAGCCACCCTTCAATAGGTTACTCGCCATGGATCCAGAATCTTACAGACAAGGGAAGAAGGCTTCTATGCAGAACGGGGCTCCCTTAGCGCTATCGCTTGAAAACGCAGTTCGTCTAGAGTGAATACAAATAGAAACCTTAATCCACCCTTGGAGACCCAGTATCTCACAGTCGAGGGGAGAAGGGTTCTATGCGGAACGAGGCATCCTTAGCGTTATCGCGTGAAAACAGACAGTTCCTTTGGGGCGACTACAAAACGAGACCTTCAGCCACCTTTCAATAGGTAAACACCATGGAGCCAGCTTCTTACAGTCAAGGGGAGAAGGATTTTATGCGGAGCGAGGTTCTCTTAACGCTATCACGTGAAAACAGACAGTTCCTCTGTGGCGACTACGAACAGAAACATTCGCTATCCGTCAATAGGTTACACACCATGGACCCAGCATCTTACAGTGAAGGGGAGAAAGGTTTTATGCGGAAAGGGGCTTCTTTAACGCTATAGTGTGAAAACACAGTTCCTTGTGGCGACAATAAGCAGAAACCTTCAGCTACCCGTCAATAGGTTACACGATATGAACTCAGCATCTTACAGTCAAGGGGAGAAGGATGTAATGCGGAACGGAGCTCCCTGAACGTCATCGCATGAAAATACAGTTTTTCTGGGGCGATTACAAACAGAAAACTTCAGCTACCCGTCAATAGGTTACACGCCATGTATCCTGAACCTTACAGTCAAGGGAAGAAGGTTTTATGCAGAACTAGGCTCTCTTAACGCTATCGCTGGAAAATAGACAGTTCATTTGGGGCGACTACAAACAGAAACCTTCAACTACATTACATGTTATGGACGCAGCATCTTACATTCAAGGGGAGAAGGATGTAAAGCGGAACGGTGCTCCCTTAACAACATCGCTTTAAAACAGTTTATCTGGGGCGACTACAACAAAAAAAACATTCAGCTACTCGTTAATAGGTTACACGCCATGGACCCAGCATCTTACAGTCAAGGGAAGAAGAATTTAATGCGGAACGGTGCTCCCTTAACGACATCGCTTGAAAACAGTTCATCTGGGGCGACTGCACACAAAAACATTCAGCTACCCGTTAATAGGTTACACGCGATGGACCCAGTATCTTATAGTAAAGGGGAGAAGGCAGGCATCTGTCACATATGTGGCATGGGCCTAAATCGGACTCAGTCTTCGGGTGGAAGGCGGATTTAGAGGATCAGGAGAAACTCCTCGAGAGAGCAAGGGCAGCCGACAGCACCCACAGGACAGCAATCCACCCACTTCAATCCCTCTTCGAAAATATAGTACAAGATACAATCCAGTATATTCTAGGCAATATACCCAAAACTGCCACTACAGTATTTCCGCCTACTTGAGCCATTTCACGACCAGAAAGTCTAGACAATCGCATCTTTTCAGCTCGAAGTAGCTTATGAACGCATTTGTTTTTTCTCATATCGCAAGAATGCACAATAAAGATCGATATAGCCCCGGATTCCCCTCATTCCTCTCGAGGAGTCTGTAGTTTTCTGGCATTTATCGTCAAAAACCCACCCCACTCGTTTACTGTGGCAGTCTTAAATATTCGTGGCGAGCTCAGGAGAAACTTTAGAGGCAAGATTTTTCTACGCATCGGAAGTTTAAACCAATCCCATTATTAATTAATAACAGTTTCGTGCAGTATTCCATAGCGGTCTCACATATATTTTCTGGAACGCACCCCATTGGTTTTCTACGGCAGTCTTGAATACATGGTGCGACTGCAGGAAAACCTTTAAGAGCAACCTTTTACTATGCTTGGAAAACCTGGATCATTCTACTCAATTTGGTTCAGCAGTATTTCACAATATTCCACAATTGCCTCACAGTTAAATGTGATGTAATGCTTCCTTATGTAATACCCTTTTGTGTAACACCACCAGAAAAAGGGGGCGTTCAGGGTAATAAAACTGAACTGAACTAAACTGATGTTGAAGAAAGCTGGGCTTTTTATATAACGGTTGCCAAGCTAGATGCGCGTCAAAGGTCATTATATGATTTTCTGAAAGGAGAGGCC
Source organism: Amblyomma maculatum (assembly GCF_055883805.1). Taxonomy (NCBI): domain Eukaryota; kingdom Metazoa; phylum Arthropoda; class Arachnida; order Ixodida; family Ixodidae; genus Amblyomma; species Amblyomma maculatum. The sequence continues at coordinate 177,600,112 of NC_139344.1, read as the reverse complement.
AAAACAGATGGATTACCTTGTTTCGTGTTTGGTAGTGAAAGCAAACCAGCACCGTGTTCGAAAGCGACTCCTGAAATGCACTACGTCCCACGACGAGTACAGCTCGGAGCTGGAACTTCAAGAGTCAAGGAACAGAAAGCAGGAGCCGACCTTGTGTACATTTTTTAAGGCTCTCTTAGTAATCATTTGTTATACATACTGTACTCACTTGTGCGCGTGCAGATGCAAGTAAATATAAACTGCTGCCAAAGCCTGTCGTGGAAAACGAGGAAGCCAAGAATGGAAATGGCAGATTCTTTCGCCTTCATTATTTTCCGTCCCGTTCTTTTTCTTCACTAAGCGACGATAGACCGCGGTGAATTGATTTGAAAGCGCGATATTTCCAATATGGTTTAGCATATCGAATCGCGCTTCTGTGCGGTCTCTGAAGGAGTGTGCTGCAAAGGACAGGCGCCAATATATTGTCAAAATATTATGACTAGTTAATACTCCCTTTTCTTTTCTTTCTTGCACTTCCTCTGCGGGCAATGAGGCGTGTGAGGTATCGTAAATCGCTCGCGCGACAGCTTGTCTTGACAGGATGACCTCATCACATATTCAACGACAGAGCAAAATACAAAAATCGCAACTATGATGTATGCTCGAAGAAAACGCCTGGCAAAGAACAAGATCTGAAAGCACAGACGAGCTTTAATATAGCGGCTGCTCTCTGAGACAAGCTTGGGGTGCACGTAGCTAGCTGCTTGGGCTAGCACTTTCCGCGCCTTGCTTCACGAGCGATTCGTTAAGGGGCGGAAGGTAAGAAATGAGAGCTAAGTTTAAAATCCATACCGCAGACTTTTCAGTTCCAAAATATGATTTCTCCGTTTTATGTACTTTTACAAGAGACGGCAATTTGTATTGAGTCGAGCATTCCTACTCAAAAAGAAGAAATAAACGACTCATGAAAACTGGATAATGAAAAAAAAAAAAAAAAAAAAAACTAACTGCCCTTTTATCCCGGAGAAGTGAAACCCGGTTTTGCGCAAGCGTTTCGATTCCGATCAGATTTAAACGCGGAAATGTGGGGATAGAGCTACTACTATATACACTAACATTCACATTCATGGTGTCTTTCAACTTCTCCAATTTTAGTTTTCTATTTTGCTGCTCTTCAACAGTATAGTTATTGCAGCAAATAAACCGTGGTCTGTGTATGCGTTCGACACCCCCCCCCCCCCCCCCCCCCCCAACAAACACACTCGGGGTGCATCGATAGTTAGGCGTCACACCGTTAAAGGTCCACAAAAACGGTCACCAAGAAGCCACTGATAAAAGTGTTCAGTGTGTAGAACGAATACTTTTGAGCATTAACCCAAAGTACAACTCCTTGGAACAAAGCCAGCAGTTTATTATTAATTTTTAAAAACAGCGTTTTTTGAAATTCGCGGGGAGAGAGGTTGTCGCTTGGCTGTGTCGCATGGAACTATTTCCTTAAGCCGTGACGTGACGGGTGAGTTGACTGGCAATGCTTGCTAGAAGCTGCCATTCTCTGCGGCCACTGCTGCCATGACGTCACGGACACACTTCCGGTAGCGGCGAAAGTCGTCTGCTCCTGCGCTGCTCGAACTCTGTGCGGGCTGTTGTTACACAGCTCGCCACCCTTATCGGTTAGGCGGACGTTGCCCATCAAGTACAACCGAAGCGACGCAGTGATCGGCGGAACGAAGCTGCATTTACAAATATCATATTTATATAACGTGGTTTCAGGAGTACCGCAGTGTCGTCCGACGAGGCGTCAACAGCACGGTCAAGCACTACACACTGGCAGCACCTCCTCGACCGCCGCAAACACCGCCGCTGTGGCCCCTCCTTCCGCATACCGTACGTGAAAGACACGGCGGTTGTTAGCATCGATGTCCGAAATAAACCGTGCTAAAATTTGTTGGTGCTTGAATACTGAGCCGAATATCAAGTATGAAGCCCTCGTGAGAATCGCTGACCAGCAGCAAATTGCTGGTAAGAGCGATAGCCGCGATAAAAGCAAGTTTCTGCTCAAGCCAGCTGCCGCTGGTGCATTTCGGCTCATCCGATCTGCTGGTACTAGAGCTGCGAATTATGCGTCGCCAGAGTTAATCCTATGATTATTTTACTATGGCAGGATAGGATTCACAATAAGGCAGTTTCATAAGTAGATGATTTACGACAGCGTTGATCAGTTCGAAAGCGCCGACCGCCGCGGCTTCGAAGTGAAACAATTTAGGCCTAACGACGACTAGGGACGGTCACGCACGGCGCCGTCGTTCGCAGCTCTCGCGCGCCCCACCATCGCGGTAATTGTGTAACGTACCTCAGCCTGCTCGCGGAATCCCGTGCTGCAAGCGTTACAAACTTGTGTATTTTCATAGCTAAGACCACGCATTTTATGACGTTCTGCTCAGCAACAAGCTGTTCAAACGATACTGCAGGCAAGACAAGGCTTCAGTACGCAGTCGCTGCGCTGTCGGCCGTAATCGATGACGTTGGGCGGCAGCATATTCTATACACTGATCTTTAAACGTGATACAGTGGGCAAATGAATAACTTTGTGAAGCTGACACGCTCGTACGTTTCGCGCACTCGGGCGCCGACGAGTAGCCTCCGTCAACAGACGTCGCCATAACCTCGGTTAACGACGCAAACCGCGGTCGCCAAGATCGGTTTGCGATAACCGCGGTTAGTGCTGTAACCATTGTTTGGTCCGCCGTGCAACATGGGCTAACCACGGGTTCGCGTAACCGCGGTTACCGTTGCTGCGCTAACTCGCCAACTCTTCAGGCGCCTCAGGCGTGTGCGAGCAAGGACGGGTTGACAGGAGTACGCTCTTCTGTCTGCACGAGGCAGCGGAGGTGGCTCAGCTACAGAGCCAGTAGCAAGCCCATGCATTTTCTTCTCCTTCTTCCTACAGCCACAACAACAACAACAACAGCGAGCGAGCGGCAACCGGAAGTTCGTCGAAGTGACGTATTTCTGGGCGGAGCTTTGAAGTAGCTTGTATTCTTTATTTTTTTATGACTCCCTTCGGTGTACGAGTTTAGAGGGAAATTGGAAGAGTAATTTTTAATCGCCGATATCTCTGGTGTTGCAGAAGCTAGAAAATTTTTGCGGGAGAATGATGGGTGCATGGTTCAATATCTATCACTGTTATGGCATTGTTTACCCTTCTTGGTGACCCATTTCTGTGGACCTTTAAGGGCGGTGACACTCCGGGCTGCGCCGCCAATTTGGTACACCCTTCCGATTAGCTAGCTAGCTAATCGGAGCTAAAGTTAGCTCTTCTCATGTATGGCTAGCTCGCGTCGGTTTGTCCGGGTCTATCGCGTAATTCTTAAACCCGAAGCAGTGTTCACCATGGTGGGTTGTGACCATATAGTCACCCAAGATGACGGCCACCTTGGCTCACCCTAGGTTATGTCGTGCCACCCAAGATGGCGGCCACCATAGGTCATTGGATGTCGCCAATTTTGCGACGTAGTTAGTGATTACGTGACGCTTACATCATAATCCAAGACGGCGGGATAGTTCCTGATTTGGAATCCAATATGACTGCCTACCGCGTAACGTCACAAGCCAATATAGCGGCATAATTAGTGATCACGTGACGCTTACATCATACTCCAAGACGGCGGCATAGTTCCTGATTCGGAATCCAATATGGCTGCCACGTCATGGCGGCGTACTTAGTGATCACGTGGCACGTCATATTCCAAGACGGCGGCATAGTTCCTAATTCACAATCGAAGTGGCAACCCACCACATGCCGTCACAATCCAAAATGGCGGCCTGGTATAGAATCATGTGGCAATTACTTCATAATGGAAGATGGCGGCATAGTTGCGGATTCGGAATCCAAGATGGTGGTCCACCACGTGACGTTACAATTAAAGATGTCGGACCCAAATTAGGGTAAAATAACACTACTACTGATCCTGCACTACCTAGTTCATTCAAAAACCGGAACTTTGAATTGGATCCTGTGCTTTGTAATATCTTTCTAGCTGAATTGGACAGAACCTGGATGCAAGCTTTTGATGACACTAAAGGGCAGAAGACCTTTAGATCTGTTGACGGGTTTTATAATATTTTCAGGAAAAAGGGAGCAAAGCCTTGTCCACAGATAAAGGAAGAAGTTTTGTCTAGTTTTAAACTAATTGGAAACTATTTAGATTACACCCATGGACTTGCCCAAGACACTGGGGTTGCAGTTTTTAGATATTACCGTAACCCCCAATGAAAAGAGCGTTTGTTAGATGTAATGCATTCACGCCCAAAAAGGTTTATGCAAACTGTTAGGCGAGCGGTCGCTCAAATGTGCCTTAACGCTTCACTGAAAAAATCATGCTGCCATAAAATAGAGGAAAGCTTTCAGGAACAGGTTCAGAAGCTGGAACAGGATGAGTAACGAATTTCGATTATGACCGCAGTCGCTGAAGCCTCACTGAAAAAGTTGAGAAAAGATAGTTATAAGAATATTACTCAAGATGAAGCTATCAAAGAGTAAGTATACCAATCGTGATCTCCTATACCCATCAGGTAGTGCATAATTTGAACCACGTTGCAGCAAAGTTCAAAGTAGCGGTGGTGTTTTCCGTCCCCCAAAACTTGCTTCTGTGTTGCAAACGGACCCCAACAAGATCAAAAAGAAATGAATGGGATAAAAAAATGCAGTTTCGTTTGTGAAGTGTGCTGTCGGCGCCGTGTATGTCGGCGTCATTGTTGTGCCAGATACCTCTGATATGCGGGAAAATATACATCGGTTAGACTTGTATTAATGATGGCAAAGAAACAGACGAGGAGGCAGGCACGCGGATCGCCGTCTCGTGACTTTCAATCGAGACCGTGCGGCCAGATTCCCTTGTTAATTGCATTCCAAACTTTTTGCTTCGTATTTTTTTCCTTTCAATCAATTTTGTGATCTTAAATCTTACTTTAATGCACTAGATCAGTTTGTGTAGGAAATTTGCCAGTCCACACTGAACCCTGGCCAATCCCCCTTCGTGGGTATGTGCCAATTATCAAGGCAGAAGAAGAAGAAGAAGAAGAAGAAGAAGACCGTGCGGCCGTACCTCGGAGCTCCATTTCCAAGACTGACTATTGCCGACATCATACGATCTTCGTCCTTCGCTGAAATACCAGACTCAGCCTCAGCCATGGCCTCGGACGCCGGCGCACGGACGACGTCTACGAACCGTCCAGGTGACAGCGTTAAAAGGAGCATAATGACTCAGGACCCGGAGGTGCAACGGAAGGATCGCAGCTTCCAGGATTGCATCGAGTTGCTCATGCCAGTCTACCTGCTGTCTTTAATTTTCGGAGACAAGGAAGGCACCTGCGTATACTGCGCCATGCTGACAGTGGTGGGCCTGATGGGTCGCGTGCTGCCGTCGCTCGTCGCCGCCATGCTGCCCATCGTCATCCTTCCCTTGGGTGACGTCTACGGCGTCGACCAGCTGGCAGCGGCCTACCTGGGTCCCCACGTCCTGTCGGTTTCCCTGCTGTTCGCAGTCGCCCTCATAGGCGATGAGACGACCATCTTCTTCTGTATGTGCCTGTACCTGCTGGAGCGCTACGCCTTGCGGGTGCGGCCACTCTTCGTGTACATGCACTTGCTCGTATTTGTGCTCCGCCTGATCCTGCACAGCACGCTCATAGTGGTTTTCAACACGCTCTTCATTGACCGCTTCGTCACCACCCACCACGATGAGATCGTGGGCATCGACCAGCGCAGCGGAGTGCGCATTCGGGCTGGGTCAGAATGTGCCGAAGCAGCGAGGCGACCGCGTTGCTGGCGTACTGGCGGCGCCTCGGCGAGGAGGCCCCGCAGAATTTTAATTGTCAGTAACACCAACGAGGCGTCCGGCAGCAGTTCGGTCGTCAGGCGGTTCAAGATGCATCAAGACTTGAGGAGACTCGAAGTCCAGGATGCACCGCGAAGAGGTCTCATAAGGGAGCCCCGCCAAACTTCAACTGGCGTTACAGGGCGCTTTCAGTGCGTGACGATCGGACGCCCTCCCTACCCGAGCGGCGCATCCGCTCTCTCAGTGTTCAACCCAAGTGGCCATCATGCATCCTCAAGCACAATAGCGCTACACCAACACCGCCTCCATTGCCTAGAGCGCAAACATCGACTCCGCTGTGCCCGCTAACTGAACGAAAAAACGGACATGTGGGCTGGCATTCCAAGCTGTCCAACCTGACTTTAACCGAGGGTTAAAAAGTAAACCGTTTGATATATTCCAGAGAAACCACTTGTATAAAGCTGCCAGCCATCTAGCGTACCACAGGCAATTTTTATTGTGCAATAAACTAGCTAGTAATACGGATAATTTTTTTCCAATTTACAAATTATTCCTTTTAGACAATAAATGTGATTTGCAAAGTTGGAGTGCCGTTTCGGAAACCCCCATTCTATTTATTTCTGATAAAGTCTCACGTGTATCGTTTTTCCAAGCTCTAAAGAAAGCTCGCGAATTACAAAAATTATACACTACAATGCAAATAATGAAAATATCACGTGCCTATGTATTGGTGCGCCATGATTGTGGTGCTATCAATCGTAGTTTGAGAGAACGAAATAGTAGGCCGCGGCCGTGACTTGACAGCTCAGTCCCGGCTGTAGGCTGATATGTTAGCGATGATAGCAGCCAGCGCGGTGAGCTCACTGCGACTTGCCCCGTCAAGTGCGCCGACTGGTTGAAGCGGCCGAAGAAACCACTGCAGACATAAAGGCCTGCTGCTGCAGCGGGGTCGTGGAGCCAAGCCCGCAGCTGATTTCGTTTATTGAAATCTAGGCTGACAGCAGCACAATCGTGGCGCACGAATGCACCAGTGACATGATAATTTTTGCATTTCCCAGGCTTTCTTTGGACCTTAGAAAAAAACAATACACGTGAGGCTTTCTTTATCAGAAATAAAAGGAATGCGGATTTTGGAACGTGCTCTCCAACTTTGCAAATCCATTTTTTATCAAAAGGCGAAAGTTAGTACACTAGAAAAAAATATCCTAATCACTCATTAGTTATTTGCAAAATAAAAAATTCCCTGCAGTGCGCCAGATCGCTGCAGCTGTATACATGTGATTTCTCGGGCCTACCTCAAATATTTAATTTTTTAATCTTTGGCTAAAGTTAGCTTCTTTTGGTGGTTGTTTACCTATCATGTTCTGCATTGACGACAATGTCCAGCCGGCTTTACTATAACACCAAAAAGGGTATATAGACGCAAAGTTTTCGTGCCCGCTTTCGTGACCCAGGTTGCGTGTTGCAGGCCTGGTTGATTTGTCGGGGCTGGAACAAGGACGAGGCGGCTGGGAACGGACTTGAAGTGAGATAGAAAACTTTATATACAGTAAATACATGGTAGCGTTTGATAAGTCAAAGACTGACTACAGGAGAATTCTCCTTTTTACGACCCACGAAACACCCTTTTCGCAAGTTTATATAGGGTTGATTCCCCATGTTTCTTAGATGAGGGGTGGGCCAGATTACGAGGGAGTGTCTACCTTCACCTCGCTCTCATACACTCGCACTAACATTGGTCGCACTCGTTGACACGCCCCTCCGACTGGTCCTGTCTTGAGGGTGAGGGGGTGGCCGTCCAGATTGCGTAGAGGGTGTCAGCCCGTTGCCGCCGTGCGTGCTTACACCTGGGCTCGTCGATCACGACGTCACTGGGCGGCACTCAAAGAGGCAACCTAGCCGAAAGCTGTCCTCTTGGCCCACCACGCGACGAAAGCGAAGAATGCACGCCCGTTCTCTGTAGCGGTGCCCGACACTTGAAGGGACCGGAGATTGGTCGTTTCCTCTCCTTTGTCCGGTCGCCGAGTTGTTGGCGGGACCCAACACGATAATTGCCGTCAGGTGAGGAACTGCTCCCTTCGGCTGGCCCGTGTCAGGTGCATTCAGGGGAGTGTCACAGTCGCCGATGTTGGGCGCTCACAGCCGGACCATCCTCAGCTCTTGCTTGTGTTATCCGAAGCGCCTGCTTCAAGTCTCGATCCGTTGTCGTCGTTCTTAAAGGGACAGAGCACTGGAATTTAGGTCTCGATTTGTTTTCGCCGAAGTGGAAAGATTGATGTCTAAAACGTTCGATTCCATAACGGTTTTGTTAGAAACGCTGTAGAAAATATTTACCGGAAATGTTTCGATCAATGCCTGCGCCCGGTTTTATGTAGTCCGATGCTGAAAATCATGATCGGCGACCGCGACGATGACTGGTGGTCGACAAAAAAGACGTACCGAAAACAAATATAACTTTCACTCTTCGGACAATAATCACACATTTTTTTTTTTTTTTGCATATAGTAACGTCCTTTTCAGCTTCATATTCAATGCTGTTACGGCACAATAACGCACGCCCTCGTCGATGAAAATTTTAGTGGGCACTGTCACTGCTTATTCACGAATTTGCAAACACTGTGGCGCCATCTAGTGGCACAACCTCAAAGCATACCTCTCGCGGTGCGAAAGCAGGGGTGGTTTTTATTTAAGGAAGCTCTGGAGAGAGCGCAAAATATAATAAATTATGGCAAACCCCCCTTGAAAAACAAAGAACAATATGCAGTTACAAAAACCAGCGATATTTTGCTGACCTGTAGTCATGGAAGGGGGGGGGGGGGGGCTACACTGAAAGTACTAGGGTTTCACCTCTAGATAGCGCCTCGGTTGTTTTTATGCCGTTTTCAATGGCAAATCAAAATTGTAAAGCCTCTTTTCTTTGATATTATAATGCTTGGTCTGTAATATATGAAGCAAGATCTTTTCATTTCCACCATAATCTCATGACATAGTTTGGCCAATGTTCTGTCCCTTTAAGATCCGGCGCGGCGGTCTGCGCAGCTCGTCCGATGACGAAAGCTCGTCCGCCACCAGGTAGAGGCCTCGAAAGGGGCTACACCTGATCGGTGTCCTCTGAAGAGACCGCATCAGCTGGGCTGGTCTCCAGTTCCCTCTTTTACCCAGAAGTTAGTTGCCTGCAGGCCAACAGTCTTAAGTAGGGCATTAGTGATGATGTCTTCACAATACCCCCACCCCAGCAAGGCAAAGCCACCGCCACCTCCTGAGCTGTGCCAGGCAACCAAAAAGCAAGCCTTAAATTATATGTTGCACTCATTCCCTCCCCTTTCTGGTCAATCTACGGGTGTCCGGTGGAGAGAGCTGCTGACAAGACCTACGCTGGCGATTTATTCACGCCACTCCTTGCAATTTTGGATTAAATTTTGGCAAAAAATAAAGGCTGCAGCTGCCGTGCGATCTCCGGACAACGACTGATAACATGAATATTGAGAGATAAACCTACATCGTAAAACTACACTAAGCATAAACTAACCTCAAATGATCAAGTGCTGTTAAAGAAAACAATTGTGAAAGTGATATGGCCAAGAAAATTATTCCCCTTTGAGCATAAAATTACACGCAAGGAGCGCCTAGAAGGCATCACTTGGCCTAGCGGAAAAATCCTCGGCTGAGACCGTCTGCGTTCCCGTTTTCCTTTCCCTACCGTAGCGCACTTGAAAATTATGCTCCTCCACGGTTAGACTCCATCGCAGCAAACGGCCGTTTTTCGGAGACATGTTCCGGAGCCATGACAGCGGACAGTGGTCCGTCTCAGTTACGAATCGGGATTCGGCCAAATAGCACTGAAGATTTTGCGTAGCCCAAACTAATCAAGCGCACTCCTTCTCCAAGGCGCTGTCTGCTTTTTGCGCCATGAGCTTCCTGCTTACGAACAACACTGTTTCTCCCCATTCTCGTCGTGCTGGCTCAGAACAGCCCACATGCCCCTCTCACTGGCGTCGCACTGAACAATGAAGGCGCGGTCATAGGAAGGACCTCTCAGCACGGGGCGGCTGACCAGCGCTTTCTTTAATGCGAGGGAAGCCTCTTCCTTGCTGGCATTCCAGTTCACCTTAACCGGTTCGCCCTTCGTTAAACTGTCCGTGAGCGGTCTCGCCATCTCCGAATATCCCCGTATATAGTGCTGATAATATTCAGCCAACCCGGGAAATGCGCGTACATGTCGGTCTTTGTTGCGGGCCTGGGATAATCGCGTATGGCGACGATTTTCGCGTCCAGCGGCCTGCGGTAGCCCCTCCCGATAACGTGACCAAGGTACTCAACCTACATACATCGATCTTTAAACGGGATACAGTGGGCAAATGAATAATTTTGTGAAGCAGACCCGCTCGTACATTTCGCGCACTCATGCGCCGACGCGTAGCCTCCGTCAACAGCCCCCGCCATAACCTCGGTTAACAACGCAAACCGAGGTCGCCAAGATCGGTTTGCGATAACCGCGGTTAGTGCTGTAACCATGGTTTGGTCCGCCGTGTAACATGGGCTAACCACGGGTCCGCGTAACCACGGTTACAGTCGCCGCGGGAACTGGTGAACTCGAGGCGTGTGCGAGCGAGGACGGGTTAACGCGAGTGCGCCAGTAAGCGAGCGCGCGGCAGCCGGAAGTTCGTCGAAGTGACGTATTTCTGGGCGGAGCTTTGAACTTGCTTGTATTCTTTATTTTTTTATGACTCCCTTCGGTGTACAGTTGAAAGGAAAATTGAAAGGGTAATTTTTTAATCGCCGATATCTCTGGTTTTGCAGAAGCTCGAAAATTTGGCGGGAGAATGATGGGTGGTTCAATGTCTATCAGTGTTATGGCGTTGTTTACTCTTCTTGGTGACCCATTTCTGTAAACCCTACCGCCTTTAAAAAAGTTAGCTCTTCTCATGTGTGGCGAGCTCGCGTCAGTTTGTCCGGGTCTGTCGCGTATTTGTTAAACCCGAAGAAGTGTTCACCGCGGTGGGTTGTCACCATATAGTCACCCAAGATGACGGGCACCCTGGCTCACCCTAGGTCACGTGGTGCCACCTAAGATGGCGGCCACCATAGGTCATGTGATGTCGATAAATAGGCGGCGTAGTTAGTGATTACGTGACGCTTATGTCATAATCCAAGACGGCGGCATAGTTTCTGATTCGGAATCCAATATCACTGCCTACCACGTGATGTCACAAGCTAATATAGCGGCGTAATTAGTGATCACGTGTGGCTTACATCATAATCCAAGAAGGCGGCATAGTTCCTGATTCTTAATCCAATATCACTGCCTACCACGTGATGTCACAAGCTAATATAGCGGCGTAATTAGTGATCACGTCACGCTTATATCAGAATCCAAGACGGCGGCATAGTTCCTGATTCGGAATCCAATATGACTGCCACGTCACAAGTCAATATGGCGGCGTAGTTAGTGAGTGAAAAAGGCGCAGCGGTGGCGTAGCGGTAGAACATCCGCCTCGCATGCAAGAGGACCGGGGTTCAAATCCCGGTGCCGCGCAATTCTCCACCGGATGACAAAAAAAAAAAAAAAAAAAAAAAATACGCGTGTCGATGGAATTGCATATACAGGCTTGGGGTGCAACCTGATGCCGGTGAACACCTCTGGCAACGCACTCCCTCACCAGAACAGGAGTTGGCCACCCTGGTGCAGTAATTGGCCACAACCTCCTATGATAAGCTCCATAAAACCTCGGCCCTCAGTCACCAGCGGCTGCGGAACAACTGACCACGGCGGCGGTCAGACCTGTGACGCAGCAGGGGGTGCTAAGAAAGCCTGGCTCCGCTGGACAGGCCGCCATTGGAAACTGACCCTGGCAACGTTTAATGCTAGAACCCTAGCTAGTGAAGCTAGTTTAGCAGTGCTGTTAGAGGAACTAGAGGGCATGAAATGGGATGTCATAGGGCTTAGTGAGGTTAGGAGGCCGAATGAGGCATATACTGCACTGAAGGATGGGCATGTACTGTGTTATCGAGGTTTACCAGAGAGGCGACAACTAGGAGTAGGTTTCCTTGTCAATAAGTATATAGCGGGTAATATAGATGAATTCTATAGTATTAATGAGAGGGTTGCAGGCATCGTAATTAGGCTTAATAAGCGGTATAAACTGAAGGTTGTACAGGCCTATGCACCTACATGTAGTTATGATGACCAGGCAGTTGAAAGCTTCTATGAAGATGTAGAATCGGCAATGCGAAAAGTAAAGACGCAGTATACTGTACTAATGGGCGACTTCAATGCCAAGGTAGGGAAAAAACAGGCAGGAGGCAAGGCAGTAGGTGACTATGGCATTGGTTCTAGGAATAGCAGGGGGGAGTTACTAGTTGAGTTTGCAGAGCGCAATAACTTACGAATCATGAATACCTTCTTCAGCAAACGGAAGAACCGAAAATGGACATGGAAAAGTCCTAACGGAGAGACTAAAAATGAAATCGACTTCATAATGTGTTCAACCCCCGCCATTGTGCAGGATGTAGAGGTAATCGGGAAAGTTCGATGTAGTGACCACAGGATGGTGAGGTCCCGAATTAGCCTAAATCTGAAGAAGGAGCGCAATAGATTAGTAAGAAAGAAACCCATCAACGAATTAGCGGTGAGGGGGAGGGCAGAAGAGTTCAGGATCTCGCTACAGAATAGGTATTCAGCTCTAACTGAGGATGGCGACATTACCCTAGAGGCAAGGAACAATAATTTCAGAGATATCATTACTGAGTGCGCGGTAGAAGTAGGCGGTAGGATAGTTAGAGAGGATACCGGTAAGCTGTCTAAGGAGACGAAAGATTTGATTAAGAAACGGCAGAGTATGAAAGCTTCCAATCCAACAGACCAGATCGAATTGGCCGAGATATCAAAGCTAATCAATAAGCGCAAGGTGGCCGATATAAGGAAGTATAACATGGAGAAAATTGAGCATGCTGTAAGGAACGGGGGAAGCCTTAAAGCGGTAAAGAAGAAATTGGGCATAGGCAAAAACCAGATGTATGCGATAAGGGACAAGGCGGGCAACGTCATCACTAATATGGACAAGATAGTCAAAGTAGCCGAGGAGTTCTATACAGATCTCTACAGTAGCCAAAGTAGTCAGGACCGTAATGAGATTGGCGTCAGGGAAAAACAGTCAGACGTTCCACCAGTGACGAAGGACGAGGTCAAGAAAGCACTAGAAACTATGAAAAGGGGGAAAACAGCTGGAGAGGATCAGATAACTACAGATTTGCTGAAGGACGGGGGGGATATCGTGCTAGAAAAACTGGCCACCCTGTATACGCAGTGCCTGGTGTCATCGACGGTACCGGAAGCATGGAAGAATGCAAACATTATCCTCATTCACAAGAAAGGGGACTCTAAGGACCTTAAAAATTACAGACCAATCAGCTTACTGTCTGTTACGTATAAGGTATTTACTAAGGTAATCGCTAATAGAATCAGGACAACCTTAGACTGCAATCAAGCAAAGGATCAAGCAGGGTTTCGGAAACGGTACTCTACTATCGATCATATCCATACCATCAATCAGGTGATAGAAAAATGCGCGGAATATAACCAGCCCTTATACATAGCATTCATTGATTACGAAAAAGCATTTGACTCAGTTGAAACCTCGGCGGTGATGCAGGCATTGCGAAATCAGGGGGTAGACGAGCCGTACGTGAAAGTGCTGGAAGATATATATAGTGGCTGCACAGCAACCATAGTTCTGCATAAAGAAAGTAACAAAATTCCCATAAAAAAAGGTGTTAGGCAAGGAGACACAATCTCCCCAGTACTATTCACAGCTTGTTTAGAGGAAGTATTCAGAGACTTGGAATGGGAGCAGTTAGGAATAAGGCTAGATGGAGAATACCTCAGTAATCTGCGATTTGCTGATGACATTGCCTTGCTAAGCAACTCGGGAGATGAACTGCAAATAATGATTGATGACTTAGACAGGAAAAGTAGAAAGGTAGGCTTGAAAATCAATATGCAGAAGACTAAGGTAATGTTCAACAGCCTCGGGAAGGAACAGGAGTTTACATTAGGTAGCGAAATACTGGAAGTAGTAAGCGAATATATCTACTTAGGACAGGTAGTAACCGCAGATCCGGACCATGAAAAGGAAATAACAAGAAGAATAAGATTGGGATGGAGCGCATTTGGCAAGCACTCGCAGATTATGACTAGCAGCTTACCGGTATCGCTCAAGAGGAAAGTATACAACAGTTGCATCTTGCCTGTACTCACCTATGGGGCTGAAACGTGGAGGCTAACCAAGAGAGTTCTACTTAAGTTGAGGACAACCCAGAGGGCTATGGAACGAAAAATGGTAGGGGTAACATTAAGAGATAGAAAGCGTGCAGAGTGGGTCAGAGAAATAACTCAAGTTAACGACATTCTAGTGGAAATTAAGAAGAAGAAATGGTCATGGGCAGGACATGTAGTGCGAAGAGAGGATAACCGATGGTCGCTGAGGGTAACAAACTGGATTCCAAGGGAAGGAAAGCGTAGCAGGGGGCGGCAGAAAGTTAGGTGGGCGGATGAGATTAAGAAGTTCGCAGGGGTCAAGTGGATGCAGCTAGCACAGAACCGGGTTAAGTGGAGAGATATGGGAGAGGCCTTCGCCCTGCAGTGGGTATAATCAGGCTGATGATGATGATGATGATGATGATGAGTTAGTGATCACGTGGCACGTCATAATCCAAGACGGCAGCATAGTTCCTAACTCACAATCTAAATGTTATCCCGCCACATGCCATCGCAATCCAAGATGGTGGCCTGCTTTAGAATCATGTGGCAATGACTTCATAATGCAAGATGGCGGCTTAGCTACGGACTCCGAATCCAAGATGGTGGCCTACCACGTAACGTTACAATACAAAATGTCGGCCCCAAATTAGGGTAAAATTACATTACTACCCAGTTTGCTATTACTATCCTGTACTACCCAGTTCGTTCAAAAACGGGAAATTTGTATTGGATTCTGTGCTTTGTATATGTTTCTAGCTGAATTGGACAGAACCTGGATGCAAGCTTTTGACGATACTAAAGGGCTTAAGACCTTTAGATGTGTTGACGGTTTTTATATTATTTTAAGGCAAAAGGGAGCAAAACTTTGTTCATAGATAAAGGAAGAAGCTTTGTCTAGTTTTAAACTAGTTGGAAACTGTTTAGATTACACCCATGGACTTGCCCAAGACACTGGGGTTGCAGTTGCAGATATTAACATAACCCCCGATGACGAAATCGTTTGCTAGATGTGCCTTCACGCCCAAAAAGGTTTACGCAAACTGTTAGGCGAGCGGTCGCTCAAATTTGCCTTAACGCTTTACTGAAAAAATCATGCTGCCATAAAATAGAGGAAAGCTTTCAGGCACACGTTCAGAAGCTGGAACAGGCTGAGTATCGAATTTCGATTATGACGGCAGTCGCTGAAGCCTCACTGAAAAAGTTGAGAAAAGATAGTTATAAGAATAGCACCTAAGTTAAGCTATCAAACAGTAAGTATACCAATCGTGATTCCTTATACCCATCAGGTAGTGCATAACTTGAAGCCCGTTGCAGCAAAGTTCAAAGTAGCGGTGGTGTTTTCCGTCCCCCAAAACTTGCTTCTGTGTTGTAAACGGACCCCAACAAGATCAAAAAGAAATGAATGAGGTAAAAAAATGCAGTTTCGTTTTTGAAGTGTGCTGCCGGCGTCGTGTATGTCGGCGTCATGGTTGGGCAAGATACCTCTGATATACGGGAAAATATACATCGGCTAGGCATGTATTAATGATGGCAAAGAAGCAGACGAAGAGGCAGGCACGCGGATCGCTGTCTCGTGACTTTCGATCGAGACCGTGCGACAAGATTCCCTTGCTAATTGTATGCCAAATTTACAAACTTCCAAATCTTCGCTTTGTATTTTTTTCCTTTCAATCAATTTTGTGATCTTAAATATTATGTTTCTGTTTAGTTGACAATTACTTTAATGCACTAATTCATTTGGCAGTTCACACTGAACACTGGCCAATCGCCCTTCGTGGGTATGTGCCAATTATCAAGACAGAAGAAGAAGAAGAAGAAGACCGTGCGGCCGTACCTCGGAGCTCCATTTCCAAGACTGACTATTGCCGACATCATACGATCCAGGTTCTTCGCTTAAATACCAGACGCAGCCTCACCCATGGCCTCGGACGCCGGCGCACTGACGACGTCTACGAACCGTCCAGGTGACAGCGTTAAAAGGAGCTCAATGTCTCAGGGCCCGGAGGTGCAGCGGAAGGATCGCAGCTTCCAGGATTGCATCGAGTTGCTCATGCCCGTCTACCTGCTGCCTTTAGTTTTCGAAGAAAAGGAAGGCACCTGCGTATACTGCGCCATGCTGACAGTGGTGGGCCTGATGGGTCGCGTGCTGCAGTCGCTCGTCCCCGCCATGCTGCCCATCGTCATCCTTCCCTTGGGTGACGTCTACGGCGTCGACCAGCTGGCAGCGGCCTACCTGGGTCCCCATGTCCTGTCGGTTTCCCTGCTGTTCGCCGAATTCATCATAGGCGATAAGACGACCATATTGTTTTGGATGTGCCTGTTCCTGCTGAAGCGCTACGCCTTGGAGGTGCGGCCACTCTTCGTGTACATGCACGTGCTGGTCTTCGCGCTCAGCCTGATCCTGCCCAGCACGCTCATAGTGGCTTTCAACACGTTCTTCATTGACCGCTTCGTCACCACCCTCCACGATGAGATCGTGGGCATGAACCAGCGCAGCGGAGTGCGCATTCGGGCTGGGTCAGACTGTGCTGAAGAAGCGAGGCGACCGCGTTGCTGGCGTACTGGCGGCGCCTCGGCGAGCAGGCCCCGCAGCGTTTCAATTGTAAATAAGACGAGCGAGGCGTCCGGCAGGCGTTCAGTCGTCAGGCAGTCTAAGATGCGTCCAGACTTGAAGAGACTCGAAGCCCAGGATGCACTGCGAAGAAGGCTCATTAGGGAGCCCCGCAAAAATTCAGTCGGCGTTATAGGGAGCTTTCAGCGCAGCAGTGACGATCGGACGCCCTCCCTACCTGTGCGGTGCAGCCGCTCTCTCAGTGTTCAACCCAAGCGGCCGTTATCCATTCTCAAGCACAATAGTGCTACACCAACACCGCCTCCATTGCCTGGAACGCAACCATCAGCTTCAGTGTGTCCGCTAACTGAACGAATAAACGGACAAGTGGGCTAAGCTATTCAAGAACCGGCTAGCATTCCAAGCTGTTCAAGCTGACTTTAACCAAGCGTTAAAAGTAAACCCTTTGAGATAGGCCAGAGAAACCACCTGTGTTAAGGTGCCAGCCATCTGGCGCACCACAGGCAATTTTGTTTATTTTGCAATTACCTAGCTAGTAATTAAGATAATTGTTTCTAATTTACGAAGTATTCCTTTTAGACAATAAATGTGGTTTGCAAAGTTGGAGAGCCCCTTCGGGAACCCCCATTCCTTTTATTTCTGATAAAAGAAGTCTCACGTGTATCGTTTTTCCAAGCTCTAAATAAAGCCCATGAATTACAAAAATTATGCACTACAATGCAAATACGAAAAATATCACGTGCCTATGTATTCGTGCGTCATGATTGTGGTGCTCACAATAGTAGTTTGAGGGAAAGAAATACAGGCTTCGGCCGTGACGTGACAGCTGAGTCCCGGCGACAGGCTGATATTTTGGCGATGGTAGCAGCCAGCGCGGTGAGCTCACTGCGACTTGCCCCGTCAAGTGCGCCGACTGGTTGAAGCTGACGAAGAAACCACTGCAGACATATCGGCCTCCCGCTGCAGCGGGGTCTTGGAGCCAAGGCCGCAGCTGATTTCGTTCACTGAAATCTATGCTGACAGCAGCACAGTCATGGCGCACGAATGCGCCAGTGACCTGATAATTTTTGTATTTCCCAGGCTTTCTTTAGAGCCGAGAAAAAACGGTACACGTGAGGCTTTATCAGAAATAAAAGGAATGCGGATTTTGCAAGTTGCTCTCAAACTTTGCAAATCCATTTTTAGTAAATTGGAAAAAAAAATCCTAATCACTCATTAGTTAATTGCAAAATAAAAAATTCCCTGTAGTGCACCAGATCGCTGCAGCTGTATACATGTGGTTTCTCGGGCCTACCTCAAATGTTTCATTTTTGAATCCTTGGCTTAAGTTACCTTGTTTTGGTGGTTGTTTACCTATCATGTTGTGCATTGACAATGTCGAGCCGGCTTTACTATAACACCTAAAAGAGTATAGACGCAAAGTTTTCCTGCCCGTTGTCGTGACCCAGGTTGCGTGTTGCAGGCCTGGTTGATTTGTCGGGGCTGGAACAAGGACGAGGCGGCGGGAAACGGACTTGAAGTGAAATTGAAAACTTTATATACAGTGAATACATGGTAGCGTTTATTTAGTCGGAGACTGACTACAGGAAAATTTTACATTTTACGACCCACGAAACACCCTTTTCGCAAGTTTATATAGAGGTGATTCCCCATGTTTCTTAGAAGAGGGGCAGGCCAGAGTACGAGGGAGTGTCTTCCGCCACCTCACTCTCATACACTCGCACCAACACTGCTCGCACTCGTTGACACGCCCCTCCGACTGGTCCTGGCTAGAGGGTGAGGGGGTGGCCGTCGAGACAGCGTAGATAGACTCAGCCGGTTGTCGCCGCGCGTGCTTACACCTGGGCTCATCGGTCCCGACGTCGCCGGGCGGCACTCAAACAGGCAACCTAGCCGAAAGCTGTCCCCTTGGCCCCCCACGGTGCGAAAGGGAAGAATGCACGCCCGCTCTCTATAGCGGTGCCAGACACTTGAAGGGACTGGAGATTGGTCGTTTCCTCTCCTTTGCCCGGTCGCCGACTTGTTGGCGGGACCCAACACGATAATTGCCGTCGGGTGACGAACTGCCCTGCGGGGCCCGTGTCAGGGGCATTCAAGGGCGTCTCACCGTCGCCGATGTTGGGCGCTCACAGCCGGACGATCCCCAGGTATCGCGGGAAGTCAGAAATTGGTACCGAGTTCGGCCCATACCAAGAAACATGGACCCCCGCCTACACCCGGGAAGAAGGCAGGCAAGGGCAGAGTATTATAAAAAAACATTCGGCCAACAAGACACGTCAAGGTTCACCGACGCAGCCTTATACGAAACCAACGCAAAGAGGGCGATAGCCACGGTCACAGACTGCGAAGGCCGGGAGGTAGTTAGCGCCTCGATCCAAAACTGTACAGTCACGGAGGCAGAGGAAGTGGCTATCGCACTGGCCATTAGACAAGGAAGAGAAACGGGAGAGAGTCTGACGATACTGTCAGACTCTCAATCCGCATGCAGAAATTTTCAACGGGGTAAATTATCTAAGGCAGCGCACCAAATCCTTTCTTCCACAAGCGAGCCAACAAAACAATACACTCAAACACTAGTGTGGATTCCGGGGCATGCAGGGATCACGGGGAATTTGCACGCAGACAGGGTAGCACGAGGACATGCAACCTACCGTGCGCCCAACAGTCTCGCGACAGAGGACCTGATTCCGCTTGATCCTGACTACACCACAATACCACAAAACTACAGAGGCTTGCGGAAAGTCTATCCGGAGCCGCATAAAAAGCTCAGCAACGACGAGGCCATAGATCTGATGCGGCCACAGACGGGCACCTTCATTAATTTACACATATTACACATGATGCATCCCACGACATTCAGAGACGAGTGCCCGTGGTGCGGGAAGACCCCTACCCTGTGCCGCATAACATGGGAATGCAGCTCACATCAACTACAAAGAATTGAAAACCCAAATGAAAGACAGTGGGAGGCTTTGCTGGCCAGCTCTGACCCGGATGCTCAGCTCTACCTGTTCACAAGAGCTCGCAAACTAGCGAAAGCCAGTGGTGCCCTGGACTGGGGGCGCCAACCGCTCGACAGCCTCGGTTGAAGAGGCGAAGAAAAAGATCCCCGAGCAGTTAATAAAGTTCACTCACTCACTCACTCACTTGTGCCATCCGAGGCGCCTGCTTCACGTCTCGATCCGTTGTCGCCGTTCTTAAAGGGACAGAACACTGGAATTCAGGTCTCGATTCGTATTCGCCGCAGTGGAAAGATTGATGTCTAAAATATTCGATTCCATAACGGTTTTGTTTGAAACGCTGTAGAAAAGTTTTACCAGGAATTCCTCGATCAATGCGCGCACCCGTTTTAGAGCGCAGCTCTTTGGCGTCCGTTCCTGGGTTTCGCGTCGGCGTCGGCGTCGTCGTTGGCCTCGTAACCAGCTCCGCCCCCCTTTCATCCCCCCAGCGCTAGCAGCGACCGACTGATACCGCTGGATGCCGCTGACGCCGCTAGAGAGTCAAGATAACGTGACTGCATAGAACACCGTCGCCACCATGCAGAAAGAGGAGGGGAGGGTCCCCCCCCCCTGTTTCTGTGTGGCGGATAGGGTGCTCTTGAGTTGCCGACGCGCCGGTTATTTCACGTAGGCCCCGGCACGTCGACGAATACGTGACCACCTTCCCACGGCTAGACCTGGTTCATGGCGCTGCGGAAGCGAGGGTATCATATTGTTTGCGTCGGCATCGGCGGCGTTGTCCCTGAAACCAACTCCGCAGCTGGGGTTGACTCACTATCGGCGTCAGCAGCATCAGTCAGTCGCTGCTATCTCTTCCCTCCTCCCTTTATCGCGTTGTCCGCTTGCTGCGCGCGCTTCTGCCCCCATCGTTTGCCGCTGGGTGTACACGCCGCCCCCCTCCCCCCTCTTCCTGCGAGTCTCCGGTTGTCAAAGCGCCGGCTCGAACTTAATTCCTTTCTTCGCTCCTCCTCCAATGCAACCCCTGTGCGGTGGCAATCAGAGAGCCAGATCGGTGGCGGCGGATCTGTATATATGCACCGCCCGAGCCGAAATTGCCGCTGCCATTCGCCACTGCGAAATTATCTGCCAGTTCTTTCTGAGCCATGAGCGAGACGACCGGTGGAAGTCCTCCGTCTGCTGCTGCTGCTGCTAAACGAGCTGCCAGAGCAGAGGCCCAGCGCCGTCGCCGCCAGAATCCAGAGCAGTAAGCGAGGCTGAAGCAGAAGCTCATCGCCGCCGCCGAGAAGGGAGTCTTTGTTAAAGGAATACGTGTGAAAAAAAAAAATTCTGTGATAGCGCATACATGTGTTGCTCGATTTCTTTGCCTCAATCTATCGAAAAGGTGAAACAGCTTATTTGCTGCACTCAAATTTCGCATTAGGAAGTAACGTAATCGTCGGTAATTTTTTTATGTAGTCCGATGCTGGAAACCGTGATCAGCGACCACTACGACGACTGGTGGTCGACAAAAAAGACGTACCGAAAAGAAATATAACTTGCACTCGCCAAACAATAATCAGACATATTTGCGTAGAGTAACGTCCTTTTCAGTTTCATACTCAATGCTGTTACGGCACAATAATGCACGCCCTCGTCGACGAAAGTTTTAAGTGGGAACTGTCATTGCTTCATTCACGAAATTGCAAACACTGTGATGCCATCTAGTGGCAAACCCTGAAAGCATGCATCTCGCAGTGCGAAAGTAAGGGTGGTTTTTATTTAAGGACGCACTGGAGAGAGCGCAAGATATAATAACGTATGGCAAGAATCCCTTGAAAAACAATGAACAATGAGCAGTTACGAAAATCAGCGATATTTTGCTGACATGTAGTCACGGGAGGGGGGGGAGGGGGGCTACACTGAAAGTACTAGGGTTTCTCCGCTAGATGGCGCCTCGGTTGTTTTTATGCCATTTTCAATGGCAAATTAAAATTTTAAAGCCTCTTTTCTTTGATATTGTAGTGCTCGATCTGTATACATGAGGCAAGATCTTTTCATCTCCACCATAATCAGATGACATATTTTGGCGAGTGTTCTGTCCCTTTAAGATCCGGCGCGGCGGTCTCCGCAGCTCGTCCGATCACGAAAGCTCGTCCGCCACCAGGTAGAGGCCTCGAAAGGGGATACACCTGATCGGTGTCCTCTGAAGAGGCCGCATCAGCTGGGCTGGTTTCCGGTTCCCCCTTTTATCCAGAAGTAAGATGCCTGCATGCCAACGGTCCTAAGTAGGGCATTAGTGATGATGTCTGCACAATACCCCCACCCCGGAAAGGCAAAAGCACCGCCACCTCCTGAGCTATGCCAGGCAACCAAAAAGCAAGCCTTAAGCTATAGGCTGCAAGAATTCCCTCCCCTTTCTGGTCAATCTACGGGCGTCCGGTGGAGAGAGCTGCTGACAAGACCTACGCTGGGGATTTATTCACGCCACTCCTTGCAATTTTGGATCAAATTTTGGTAAAAATAAAGGCCGCAGCTGCCGTCGCGATCTCCGGACAACGGCTAACATAAATATTGTGAGATAAACCTACATCATAAAACTACACTAGGCATATACTAACCTCAAATGATCAAGTGCTGTTAAACAAAACATTTCTGAAAGTGATATGGCCAAGAAAATTATTCCCCTTTGAGCATAAAAGGTACACGCAAGGAGCGCCTGGAAGGTATCACTTTGCCTAGCGAGAAGAGCTTCGGCTGAGACCGTTTGCGCTCCCATTTTCCTTTCCCCTATGGTATGCTCCGGCACGGTGAGACTCCACTGCAGCAAACACCCGTTTCTAGGAGACATGTTCCGGAGCCATGTGAGCGGACAGTGGTCCGTCTCAGTTACGAATCAGGAGCCGGCCAAATAGCACTGAAGATTTTGCATAGCCTAAACTTATCAAGCTCAATCCTTCTCCAAGGCTCTGTATGTTTCTCGCGCCGTGAGCTTTCTGCTTACGAACAACTCCCCATTCTCGTCGTTCTGGCTCAGAACAGCCCACATGCCCCTGTCACTCGCGTTGCACTGAACAATGAAGGCGCGGTCATAGGAAGGAGCCCTCAGCACGGGGCGGCTGATCAGCGCTTTCTTTAATGCGAGGGAAGCCTCTTCCTTGCTGGCATTCCAGTTCACCTTAACCGGTTCGCCCTTCCTCAAACTGTCCGTGAGCGGTCTCGCCATCTCCGAAGATCTCTGTATATAGTGCTGATAATATCCAGGCAACCCGAGAAAGGCGGGTATGTCGGTCTTTGTGGCGGGCCTAAGATAATAGCGTATGGCGGCGATCTTCGCGTCCAGCGGCCTGCGGTAGCCCCTCCCGATAACGTGAGTATGGTACTCAACCTCGGCTTTTCCAAGCTGACACTTCTCTGAGCGGACGGTCATCCCTGACTCTCGCTGCCAGGTTAAATTAGCATGCCAGTGACGCATGTAATCCTCGCAGCTAACGAAAATTACGGCAATGTCATCGAGGTAGGGTAGCGCGTATACTTCCGTTCCTGACAACACTCTATCCATCAACCGCGAGAAGCAAAACGGCGCGTTTTTGAGCCCGAAGCTCATTACGAGCGGTCGAAAAGTTCCGAAGGGCGAGATAAAGGCCGCATACCTACTTGCCCTATCTGTTAAAGGGACCTTCCAGTAGCCACGGGTCAAGTCAATAGACGATACATACTGGGCCCTGCTGACTGTTTCTACCCGCTCCTCCAGGTTAGAAATAGGGTAAAGTTGGTCTCACGTGAAGGCATTTAACCTTCGGTAGTCAATGCAGGGCCGTGGCTCTTTTCCGGGCACTTCTACTAGCATGATGGGAGATGTGTATTCGCTTTCCGCCGGTACAATAACACCGCGATCAAGCATGCGTCTTATCTGGTTATTAAAAATCTCTGCCTCGGTGAGACGCGGTGCGGTCTGGAGCGAATAGGCTCATTAGAAGTGAACTGAATGTCATGCTCCACTAATGGTGTTTTTGCCGGCGTATCCGTGAAAATGTCCTCGAAATCGGAAAGTAGCTGCTGGAAGTCTTCCTTTTGTGGCTCGCCGAGATCTGAATCACCACGTATCCTCTTGAGAATTTCAGTGAAAGAGGTTGTACTCCTACCGGGAAATACAAAATCGGTCTCTACATCTTCGGGTGCATTGAGGGCTAGCTGGATGACCGCCTCCCTGTGTCGATAGGGATTCATAAGGTTGCAGTGGTAAATGTTTACCTATTTTTGTCTACCGGGCATCTTTACCGCATAGTTGGTTTCCAAATCTCTATCCACAATTTCTGCTGGTCCCTCCCACTGCTCATCAAGCTTGTTTGCTTTAGATGCGGAGAACAGAATTACCTTGTCTCTCCGAAAACGATCGCTGCCGCGCGCCACGGTCGTAGTAGAGTTTGGCTTTTTGCTGTGCCGATCTCATGTTAGCCTCGAGAAGCTCTCTGCATGACTGAAGCCGTTCTAGCAGCTGAAGGACATATTACAGAACGGTGGGGTGGTCGCCCTGGCGCTCTCAGGATTCGCACAGCATGCGAAGGGGCGACCTGAGCGACCAGCCGTATACCAGTTCAGCTGGACTAAACCCAGTAGCATCATGCGGTACAGAGCGCAGCGCAAACATGGTAGCCGGCTAACACGCTTTCCAGTCTCTGCGATGTTCATAGTATAACTCCCTAAGTACTATTGAGCACGCAACGCCACGCCTCTACGCTGTTACTCGGAGGGTGTCTTAAAGAGCTGTGCAGTATGCGAATCCCGCATTTCTCTAGAAAGGTGCTAGTGAGCGCACTCGTGAATACACTGCCATGGTCGCTTTGTAGCTCGGCAGGAAAACCCACCCCAGAAAACATCTGCAATAGACCGTCGACAATTCCTACCGAGTTCAGCTCCTTCAGGGGAATCGCCTCAGGAAACTTCGTCGCTGGGCAGATGATCGTTGAGATGTAGCGTTAGCCAGAAGCGATCACAGGTAGTGGACGGACAACATTCACCACAAATCACCGGAACGGCTCGCTGATCAGTGGCACAAGTTTCAGAGGTGCCTTTGGTTTATCCTGTGATTTCCCCACCCTTTGACAAGTGTCACACATCTGCACAAACCTCTCAACACCCTTAAAACACCCTGGTCAATGAAATTCTCTCAACAGTAGAGCATTTCTTTCTTGAAGCCGAGATGACCGGACCAGTCGCTTTCATGACAAAGCTTTAGGATACTTGTCCGATAATTTTGTGGCACTACTAGCTATTCGTAGTGCATGTCTTTGGTGTCTTTGTACTGCCTGTAGATTATTCCTACGCGCACCTTCAGAGCAATGCTCTTTCTCGCCAGTCCTTCACCAACCTGACACTTCAAAATTTCGAGAGTGTTATCGCTCGCCTGTTCAGCCGCTATGGCATCTCGGTGCACCCTTATAAGGTCAGGGAAGCTGACCAATTGGGGAGGCAACAGAGAGGTTTCAAATTCCTCACTGGACTTACTAGGCGGCACAGAAGTCTTGACATTCTCGAAAGGAACCGCCGCGGCATTTACGTCAGGACTGCCCTCGCAGATTGCATGCTGTTCACCTTAACCCGAATTATCTGCCTGGGCTGCGATTTCGCGGGCTTTAGAACGCGTAAGCGCGTGCACAGAACGATCCCCATAGCCCAAGCCAATTTTCTTTAGTTGGTCCTTTGTGCGGTTAGAAAAGAGGTAAGGGCATTGCTCTGGCAAAGTTACTGACACCGCCGCCTCTGTATGCAGCATTCCGAACTGGCCCTCAATTCTAACGCATGCAACAGGCAAGCAAACACTGTCTTACTGCGCCACTTGTATGACTCACGCCCACACGCCTGTGAAATCCTGTGTTGAAACGGGCGCGGGGTGCATCACATCCATCGTGGTGGTGGAGTCGCGCAGACCATGACAATGCTTCCCATTTGCGGTCATTTCACGCATGTGCGGCTCCATCAAGCGCATGTTTTCCTCGTCTAGGGTGGTGAGCGAAAAAACTACCTTTGCCCTTCGACAGCCGCACGCGAGCCCGGGCTCGAGGAAACTGCAAGTTTCCTCGCCTCAAAGATTTTAGCACGGTCCTTCTCCCTGCTTTCTTTGTCAACCTCGTTTCTCATAGCTGCGCCGTTTTCGTGGTGCCCGTCTTTTGTCCCTTCACCGCGTGGGGGGTACTCGGCTCTCGTTCTGCGACGGATGCCACACGAAATCTTTGAGGCTTTGCGACTGCCAGCATTCCCTTTCTCCCTGCGTCGCGCCTGACTTGACCCTTCTGCGAATTTGGCAGCGCATCCCAAGCTTTTCTTTTCGGGCCTGTCTTGCACCCAAAGCCGTTTTTCCTCATCCAGACAATTGTAAAATTGTTCTAAACAGATCTCACCGACGACCTTTTCACACTCATCATAGACCTCCTGGCGGCCTTGAGCCATTCGATAAGATTTGCCTTGAGAGTTTAAGCAAACTCCGGAAAATATTCAGAAGGCCGTTTCACTGCTTTTCTGAACCACCGACGGAAGGCTTCGGCTGAGAATCGCAATTTCTTAAGCAAAGTTGCTTTGACTTTATTGTAATCGTCCGCCTCCTCTTTGGTAAGCCGAGCAAGCACGTCGGCCGCCTCGCACGGTAAAACGGTCAAGAGGTGCTGGGGCCAGGTGGAATGAAGAATTTCGTTTTTCTCGCATATGCGCTCGAAGTTGACAAGGAAGAGCCCGATATTCTCACCCATTGTGAAAGCTGACAAAAGTATTTCATTTTATGCGGCTTGGATGTCTGACGGTTCCCAACAGCGGCCCTGTCCGCTTTCGCCACTTCTGCCTGTGCTTCCGCGAGCCTCACGTCCAATCACTTAGTCTCTAGCTCCATTTCCTCTTTCCTTTTACTTTCCTCAATTTCTTCTTTTCTTTTTCTTTCCTCAATTTTCTTTCGCGCTTTGCAGTTCATCTCCTCCCAGCATTTCCAGAATATCCTGGTCTTCAAAACAGAGTCTTTCAATCGCGCTGACAATCTGCAGTTTTTTCTCACTTTCCCGCAATCAATCCCCAATTCCTCACATATCAAGGTTAGCTCTGTTATCCGCAGCTTTGTGCAGTCCATGAGTGCCCCTATTTTTGACCGCAAGTCTCTCAGAAGTACGCTGGTTGAAAGCAAGGTTCAAAATCAAACATACTGCTACAACCAACATTCCTTACCAGGAAGAACACCTTATGTTAAGCCTGACAAAACTCAAGGAAAGATGGCGACACACTCACTAAACCGAAGCCAGGACGCCACACAGACCATCCCACAGCTGCCATCCAGTTGTCGTGACCCAGGCTGCGTGTTATAGGCCCGGTTGATTTGTCGGGGCAGGAAGAAGGACGAGGCGGCTGGAAACGAACATGAAGTGCGATGGAAAAGCTTATATGCAGTAATTACATGGTAATCTTTTGTTAGTCGCAGGCTGACTACAGGAGTAGTCTCCTTTTTATGGCCCATGAAACACACTTGTAGCAAGTTTATATAGGGTTAATTTCCTATGTTCCTTAGATGAGTGGCGGGCCAGATTATGAGGGAGTGTCTTCCGTCACCTCGTTCTCACACACTCACATCAACACTGCTCGCACTCGTTGACACGCCCCTCCGACTTTGAGGGTGAGGGGGTGGCCGTCCAGACAGCATAGATGGACTCAGCCACTTGTCCGTGCTTACACCTGGGCTCTTCGGTCCCGACGTCGCCGGGCGGCACTCAAAGAGGCAACGTGGCCGAAAGCTGTACCCTTGGCTCACCATGAGACGAAAGGGAAGAAAGCACGTCAGCTCTCCGTAGCGGTGCTAGACACTTGAAGGGACCGGAAATTAGTTGTTTCCTCTTTTTTCTCCGGTCGCCGACTTCTTGGCGCGACCCAACACGGTAATTGCCACCGGGTGACGAACTGCTCCCTTCGGCTGGCCCTTGTCAGGTGCATTCAAGAGCGTCTCACTGTCCCAAAGGTGGGCTCCCATAGCCGGACGATTCCCAGATCTTGCGTGGGGGAGGAGGGGGGGGGAGGGGGTGCGAGGCACCTGCTTCCAGTCTCGATCCGTTGTCGCCGTTCTTAAGATCCGGCGCGGAGGTCTCCGCAGCTCGTCCGATCTCAATACGTATTAGTTTTGAAAAGGGCAATAACGAAAATCAGAGTCAGAGTGTAACGTCACTAATTACGAGCCAGTTTTTATACCACCAGCTGCAACGTCACTGTGACTTTGGTATTTCGCTGCCGAGCCCAATGTTCAAAGTATGGTACAGTTAGAAAAACGTCCTCGAGATCTGCGTCGTATGTGCATGTTAATGAGGTCTAGGCAGGTCGAAATTAATCTGGAGTTGCTCGGCTGAGCGTTTCTGATAGCCCAAGCGCAGCTTCTTAATTATAGGAAGCTCTACATACCTACCAACGAACATATATGTCGCATATTTTACCATCAAATTCGGTTTCTGTCAGAACAGCCCTCATGACGTCATGTTCACGCAGGTGAAGCCTCGGTGATCACGTGGCTTCGAAACCTTTGCTGTGAGAAGAGGCTCGCCTGCTCGCGCTGAGGGCTACTGGTCAAGTTCCATATCCCCTCTTGGCGACAGACTGACGCTGAGACGTCACAAGTTTGTTTTGCTCAGACGCCACAGCACTAGATGTTGGTTTCCGCGGTTGCAACAAAAATGCTGAAGCTGCTTACCCTTCAATATTAAAAAAATGTATTCAGCAAAATGACGCTCAATGCCTGCAGTGCTATTTCTTGAGTAAAGCTACGCATGCCAAGACATTTCTTTCCATTGGTTTTCCTAATAACGTAAAGGAAAATGTGGACAGGGAGGTAAAAAGAACGGCGATGAGGAGAAGTGTTCAATTTTTAACAGCTCCCTGAAGTTTCCGATTCATGAGCTTCCTCTCTTCAGTTTGATGAGAGAGGCGTGACAGAGAGCAATGCGAATATTTGAGAGGGCGGGCGAAGCGTCAATGCTCGGCGGAGTGAGTTCGCCCAGCGTATAGCAGCAGACTACTCTTAGGGGGTTCATCGACTCGAGTAGAAAGTCGTTGCTAATTGACTTCGGCTTTAGTGAGGGACCTGCTAGCGTAGGCAATTACTTTCTCCAGTCCGGCACTCTTCTGGACGAAAACGGCTCCTAGGCCCAAACTGCTTGCGTCGGTGTGAATTTCGGTCTCGGCGCTTTCATCAAAGTGTCCAAGGACAGGAGGGGACTGCAGGCGGCGCTTAAGTTCGTCGAAGGCTGCTCCTTGCGGCGCTTCCCATTTAAAAGGTACGTCAGCCTTTGTAAGCTGCGTCAACGGTTCGGCGATGTGCGAAAAAGTTCTAACAAATCGTCGATAATAAGCGCACAGCCCGAGGAACCTGCGCACGGCTTTCTTGTCAGCAGGCGGTGGAAATTGTGCGATTGCAGCTGTTTTCTCCAGGTCTGGCCGAACACCATCCTTGCTAACAACGTGACCTAGGAACCGCAGTTCCTCGTAGGCGAAGTGACACTTCTCTGGTTTGAACGTTAGTCCCAATGATTTGATGGCTTCCAACACTGTCTGCAGCCGTTTCAGGTGGTCTTCAAAGTTTGACGAGAAAACAACGACATCATCTAAGCATACCAGGCACACCTGCCACTTCAAGCCCGCCAGCACAGTGTCCAATACTTGTTGAAACGTCGCTGGTGCGGAGCAGAGGCCAAATGGCATCACCTTGAACTCGAAAAGGCCGTCCAGTGTGATGAATGCTGTCTTCTCGCGATCTCTTTCGTCGACCGAAATTGCCAATATCTGCTCTTCAGGTCCATCGATGAGAGGTACCTTGCATTGCAGAGCCGATCCAGTGTGTCGTCGGTGCGGGGAAGTGGGTAGACATCCTTCTTAGTTATGCTATTCAAGCGGCGGTAATCGACGCAGAAACGAAGTGTGCCATCTTTCTTCTTCACCAAAATGACTGATGCCGCCCATATGGCTGAATCACGTCATCACGCAGCATTTCCTCAACTTGATCGCGTATGGCCTGGCGTTCTCGTGGCGATACACGGTAAGCGCTTTGACGTAGCGGTCGAGTGGTTTCGTCCGGGATGATGCCATGCTTTGCCAACGGAGTTTGCCACACCTTCGACGCTGAAGAAAAGCATTCGCTGTAGTTTTCAAGAAAAGTGCGAATCCGGTCTTGTCTGTCTCGGGGGAGCGCTGGATTAATGTCGAAATTGTGCTGCTAGGCTCGGTTGGGTGCATCGTCTTCAAGTTGGCTGGGAAGCGCGAAGACTTCTCGGGTGTCCGCTAGCTCGTCAAGGAAAACAATCGTCATGCCCTTGTTCAGGTGCCGGTATTCGTCGATGAAGTTCGTGACGAGCACATCAGCTTGTCCATGACGGAAACGGATGATGCCTCTTGCGATGCCAAGTCCTCTATCCAGTAACAACTGAGTGTTTCCTTCGACAAACCCTTCCGTGATTTCGACTTCTGTTGTAACCACAGGGACGATGACGCTTGATTGGGGCGGTATGGTCAATTCTCCGTTGAGGACGTTGAGAGCGACGTGATGCGTCGAAGTTCTCATTAGTAGGTATGGCTTTGTCGGTCGAGAGCTTGATGAGTTTGGATCGGAGGTCGATGATCGTTCAGAAAATCCATGCCCATAATCACACCGCGGGAACAGTGCTGTAGGACGACGAAGCTGGTAGGGTAGGTACGTCCATTTACTGTAACCATTGCGGTGCATCGCCCCGATGGCGTAATAAGGTTACCACCAGCGGTGCGGATTAGCGGGCCGTCCCAAGTGGTCGTCACTTTCTTGAGCTGGGCAGCGAAAGCTCAATTGATGACAGAGTAGTCGGCACCGGTGTCTACTAGGGCGGTGACCGTGCGTCCGTCGACAGCAATCTCAAGGTCGCTTGTTCGCGTCCTAGTATTGCACGTTGGATTTGGTGTTCGATCTCTGCTTCGTGTCGTGCTGAGGTCGCGGCCGGGACACATCGTCGTCACTTCGCTGGGCGGCAGTGGTAGCTTGAAGTTTGGTCGTGTCGTCTTGGATGTTGACGTCGGGCGTAGCGGCGGTGTCACCTTGAAGTCTGGGCGTGTCGAGGGCCTCTTCACAAGTAATGTGGGCGTCATAGCGGCGTCGTCGTTACTCGTTGTCGGCGGTGGAGGATATTCGTTCGTTCGCGGTATGGCAACCTCACCTCCAAAGGTTGCTACCTTTAGTTTCCCCTACGAGGGCTTGGGGACCTTCCTCGCACACTGTCATCGTAGCTGCGGCCTGGCGACGAAAACCGGGCCCTATACGGCGATGGGGACCTGAATCGACAGGTTATTGACGTCAACTCACCGCTACGTAGGTAGTTCTCGATTTCTTAAGGTCGTTCACCGGGGCGGGGTCGTGGGGCGTCGACTGCAAATTCACGGAGGCCGATTCGTCGGTACGGGCAGTGGCGTAGAACGTGGCCGGCCTGACCCCAGTGGAGGCATAATGGCCTGTTGTTCGCATTCCTCCAGGCGTCGTACATCCTGGGGCTTGGGGATCGTTGGTAGGCTTGGCGGGCGGGGGCCAAGGGGCGGCTTTCAGGAACAGAACGGTAGTGGCGAGGGCTTGGAAAGTCATTACGTCGAGGCGCACGGCGACGTCATGTAGAAGCGTAGTTCATCGCTGTTGCCTCTTGTGCTGGAACTGTCGCAGCCGTCGCTTGAGGAACGCCCAGCTCCTGCTGGACTTCTTCACGGACGACGTCCGCGAGCGTCGCAACCTGGGGTTATTGGAATGATGGCAGTAAGCGACGAAGTTCCTCTCGGACGATCTCACGGATTAGGTCGTCAAGGCTTTCTCCGCTTGCAGATGCACTGTGGTAGTGGCTTGAGTAGTCGGGTTGAAGTGGTCGCTCTTACTGGCGTATCCGGGTGTCCAACGTCTTCTCGATGGCCGATGCTTCACTTTCTAATTCGTCCACAGTTTTCGGCGGGTTCCGGACAGGTCCTGCAAAAAGCGACTTATTAACCGCCTCGCATTAAAAATTTCACTCCTTCGGTCATGTTAGGGTTGGCGCGGCGAAAGAGGCGCTTCATCTCCTCTATGTAGACCCGGACGGGCTCGCTTGGGAGTTGAAGTCTTGATTGAAGGATGACCTTGGCTCTCTCCTTCCGAACGACACTTGCAAAGGCAGTCAAAAACTCTTTCTTGAAGATCTCCCAATCCTTCAAAGCAGCCTCGTGATTTTCGAACCATATAGGGGCAGATCCTTGAAGAGCAAAATAGACTTGCCTTACCTTCGCTTCGTCGTTCCAGCCATTGAATTCTGCCACACGGTCGAAGAGGTCCATACAGTCCTACGCATCTTCAGAGGGAAGTCCTTGGAAGATGGGGGGCTCGCGGGGCTGCACCAAAACAACTGGTGCTGTTGACTGGACCATTTTCAAAGATAATACCTTCAGGTGTCGAACGGAGTCAGGCAGCCGACTGTGTTCGGGTTGTTGCCCTTGAAGTCGGCGGCTGGCTCGGTGACCTGTTGGCTGGTCCCCCAGGGTGACAGGAACAAGGCTGGGGTCTCCACTTGAAGGATCAAGGGCAGCACCTCCACCAGAAATCACGTGGTGGTGACAAGGTCGATGACACAAATTAAGAGTCAGTGATTGCACTAGAGAAACTCTCTATTGGGCTGACTTGCGCCTGCAAAAGTACTAAGCAACTTGGCGGCGGCGATAGCAACAAACGTGCTCGTCGATCGTCGAACAAAGAATGCCCGTCGCACTCGTCAATGCTCAATTTAAAGGCTGCTCAGAACAATCTAGATAACGTCGCAAACTGCTAGTAGCCCAACCTGCAACATTGTAAAAGCATACGCGAGTGATCGGAATCTTCGACCCAGATCTCGGCGCATCGTTCGCGACAAAGAAAATCATAACGCGTCGTATGGCGACGACGAGCATGAACAAACGCGGGTTACAGAATTGATAAGTGCGCCAGAATAACAATGATAAGGCCGCATGCCAGCGGCTGTCTAACAGGAACAAATAAAGATTTAAACAGTTCGCGGCAATAGTTAGGCGTCACTCGGTTAAAGGGCCACTGTCCAGGGAAGGCCCTTTTAAGAAAAGGAGCCCAGTGTTTCGATCAGGTACCGGAGATAGTCTGTGCAAAATTCTACAGCGACACGCGCGCCGCAAAGCATCGAAAATACAATTCAAAGCTCCCTCATGCTCTCCTTTGAGAAGCCAGCTTCACCACTCCCTGCGCTGACCCGACGGGCCCCGATAACGACGTACGTATCGGGAACGACGTCCATTGGTCCGTCTAGCTGACTGACGGGAGAAGGATGGGTGCCTACCGCTTGCAGCGCGCTTTTCCCTCGCCACGGCCAGACTGAATCCAGCGGCGCGCGCTCCCTCGACCGTTTTTTTTTTCGCGCTCGCGGAGAGCCACGCCCCACCTCCCGCCAAACGCGGAGGAGGAAGGGGAATTTGTATTGCGGAGGCTAGACGACCTCGGGCAGGAGAGTGAAAAACCTTTGAGAGGGAACGGAAGGAGAGAGGCAGGATAGAATCGGGTGATTGAGGTGGCTGTAACTGCGTTATTAGTTACTCTTTTCAAAAACATTTTGCGGCCTTGCGTTCCAGGGGCGAAGTCTCACAGTCACCGGGGAAGAAAATATTTTCGACCGGAGGGTGGACATTGGGCCTTTAAGCCTGGTGACACGCCGGGCTGCGCCGCCATTTTGGTACAACGTACCGATTTCAAGAAAGTTAGCTCTTCTCACGTGTGGCGATCTCGCGTCGGTTTGTTTGGGTATGTCACGTGTTCACCAAGAACTTGAGTTAGAAATTCTTAATCCCGAAGCAGTATTCACTGTGGTGGGTTGTCACCCTAGTCAACCAAGATGACGGCAAAGATGTAATGCAAAGATGTAATGCATCCTAGGTCACGTGGTGCCACCCAAGATGGCGGCCACTATAGGTCATGTGATGTCGCCAATATGGCGGCGTAGTTCGTGATTACGTGACGTTTACGTCATAATCCAAGACGGTGGCATAGTTCCTGATTCGGAATCCAATATGACTGCCTTTCACGTGACGTCACAAGCCAATATAGCGGCGTAATTAGTCATCACGTGACACTTACATTGTAATTCAAGACGGCGGCTTAGTTCCTGATTCGGAATCCAGTATGGCTGCCACGTCACAATTCAATATGGCGGCGTAGTTAGTGATCATGTGGCACGTCATAATCCAAGACGGCAGCATATAGTTCCTAATCTAAGACGGCAACCCGCCACATGCTGTCACTATCCGAGATGGGGGCCTGCTTTAGAATCATGCGGCAATGACTTCATAATGCAAGATGGCGGCATAGTTGCGGATTCGGAATCCGAGATAGTGGTCTACCATGCGGAGTTACAATCCAAAAAATGTCGGCCCCAAATTTAGGTAAAATTACATTACTACCGATTCTGTACTGAGTATCCTGTATTGTTCTCACATATCAAAATCAACTGTTCGTTCAAAAATGGGAAATTTGTATTGGATCCTGTGCATTGTAATATCTTTCTAGCTGAATTGGACAACACCTGGATGCAAGCCTTTGACGACACTGAAGGGCTGAAGACCTTTAGATGTGTTGACGGGATTTATATTATTTTAAGGCAAACGGGAACAAAGTTGTGTCCACAGATAAAGGAAGAAATTTTGTCTAGTTTTAAACAAATTGGAAACTGTTTGGATTACACCCATGAACTTGCCCAAGACACTGGAGTTGCCGTTTTTAGATATTACCGTAACCCCCAATGAAAAGAGCGTTTGCAAGATGTAATGCATTCACGCCCAAAAAGGTTTACGCAAACTTTTAGGCGAGCGGTCGCTCAAATGTGCCTTAACGCTTCATTGAAAAAATTATATTGCCATATAGTAGAGGAAAGCTTTCAGGCACAGGTTCAGAAGTTGGAACAGGCTGAGTATCGAACTTCGATTATGACCGCAGTCGATGAAGCCTCACTGAAAAAGTTGAGAAAACATAGTTATAAGAATAGTACTGCAGGTGAAGCTATCAAACAGTAAGTATACCAATCGGGATCCCTTATACCCATCAGATAGTGCATAATTTGAAGCACGTTGCAACAAAGTTCAAAGTAGCGGTGGTGTTTTCCGTCCCCCAAAACTTGCTTTTGTGTTGTAAACGGACCCCAACAAGATCAAAAAGAAACGAATGGGATAAAAAATGTAGTTTCGTTTGTGAAGTGTGCTGTCGGCGTCGTGTATGTCGGCTCCATTGTTGTGCCGGATCAGTCTAATATGCGGAAAATATACATAGGCTAGACTTGTATGAATGATGGCAAAGAAACAGACGGAGAGGCAGGCACGCGGATCGCCGTCTCGTGACTTTCGATCGAGACCGTGCGGCCAGATTCCCTTGCTAATTGTATTCCAAATTTTTGCTTCGTAGTTTTTTCCTTTCAATCAATTTTGTGATCTTAAATCTTACTTTAATGCACTAATTCAGTATGCGTAGGAAATGTGGCAGTCCACACTGAACCCTGGCCAATCCTGCTTCGTGGGTATGTGCCAGTTATCAAGGCAGAAGAAGAAGAAGAAGAAGACCGTGCGGCCCTACCTCGGAGCTCCATTTCCAAGATTGACTATTGCCGACATCATACGATCCTCGTCCTTCGTTGAAATACCAGACTCAGCCTCAGCCATGGCTTCGGACGCCGGCGCACGGACGGCGTCTACGAACCGTCCAGGTGACAGCGTTAAAAGGAGCTCAATGACTCAGGACCCGGAGGTGCAGCGGAAGGATCGCAGCTTCCGGGATTGCATCGAGTTGCTCATGCCCGTCTACCTGCTGCCTTTAGTTTTCGGAGACAAGGAAGGCGCCTGCGTATACTGCGCCATGCTGACATTGGTGGGCCTGATGGGTCGCGTGTTGCCGTCGCTCGACGCCGCCATGCTGCCCATCGTCATCCTTCCCTTGGGTGACGTCTACGGCGTCGACCAGCTGGCAGCGGCCTACCTGGGTCCCCATGTCGAGTCGCTTTCCCTGCTGTTCGCCGTCGCCATCATAGGCGATGAGACGACCATATTCTTCTGGATGTGCCTGTTCCTGCTGGAGCGGTACGCCTTGCGGGTGCGGCCACTCTTCGTATACATTCACTTGCTCGTCTTCGCGCTCAGCCTGATCCTGCCCAGCATGCTCATCGTGACTTTCAGCACGTTTTTCATTGACCGCTTCGTGACCATCCTCCACGATGAGATCGTGGGCATCGACCAGCGCAGCGTAGTGCGCATTCGGGCTGGGTCAGACTGTGCCGAAGCAGCGAGGCGACCGCGTTGCTGGCGTACTGGCGGCGCCTCGGCGAGGAGGCCCCGCAGCGTTTCAGTTCTCAGTAAGACCAGCAAGGCGTCCGGCAGCCGTTCGGTCGTCAGGCAGTTCAAGATGCATCCAGACTTGAGGAGACCCGAAACCCAGGATGCACCGCGAAGAGGGCTCATACGGAAGCCCTGCAAAACTTCATTCGGCGTTACGGGGCGCTTTCAGCGCCGCATTGACGACCGGACGCCCTCCCTACCTGTGCGGCGCATCCGCTCTCTCAATGTTAAACCCAAGCGGCCATCATCCATCCTCAAGCACAACAGCGCTACACCAACACCGCAGCCATTGCCTCGAACGCAACCATCAACTCCGCTGTGTCCGCTAATTGAACGAATAAACGGGCATATGGGCTAACCTATTCAAGAACAGGCTGGCATTCCAAGCTGTCCAAGCTGACTTTAGCTAAGGGTTGCAGCAAAGTTCAAAGTGCCGGTGGTGTTTTCCGTCCCCCAAAACTTGCTTCTGTGTTGTAAATGTACCCCAACAAGATCAAAAAGAAACGAATAGGATAAAAAATGCAGTTTCGTTTGTGAAGTGTGCTGTCGGCGTTGTCAATGTTGTGCCAGATACCTCTGATATGCGGAAAAATATACATCGGTTAGACTTGTATTAATTATAGCAAAGAAACAGACGAAGAGGCAGGCACGCGGATCGCCGTCTCGTTTCGATCGAGACCGTGCGGCCAGATTCCCTTGCTAATTGTATTCCAAATTTACAAACTTCCAAATTTTTTGCTTCGTATTTTGTTTCTTTAAATCAATTTTGTGGTCTTAAATCTTACTTTAATGCTCTAAATCAGTATGTGTAGGAAATTTGGCCGTCCACACTGAACCCTGGCTAATCCCCCTTCGTGGGTATGTGCCAATTATCAAGGCAGAAGAAGAAGAAGACCGTGCGGCCGTACATCTGAGCTCCATTTCCAAGATTGACTATTGCCGACGTCACACGATCCTCGTCCTTCGTTGAAATACTAGACTCAGCCTCAGCCATGACCTCGGACGCCGGCGCACGGACGGCGTCTACGAACCGTCCAGGTGACAGCGTTAAAAGGAGCTCAATGACTCAGGACCCGGAGGTGCAGCGGAAGGATCGCAGCTTCCGGGATTGCATCGAGTTGCTCATGCCCGTCTACCTGCTGCCTTTAGTTTTCGGAGACAAGGAAGGCGCCTGCGTATACTGCGCCATGCTGACATTGGTGGGCCTGATGGGTCGCGTGTTGCCGTCGCTCGACGCCGCCATGCTGCCCATCGTCATCCTTCCCTTGGGTGACGTCTACGGCGTCGACCAGCTGGCAGCGGCCTACCTGGGTCCCCATGTCGAGTCGCTTTCCCTGCTGTTCGCCGTCGCCATCATAGGCGATGAGACGACCATATTCTTCTGGATGTGCCTGTTCCTGCTGGAGCGGTACGCCTTGCGGGTGCGGCCACTCTTCGTATACATTCACTTGCTCGTCTTCGCGCTCAGCCTGATCCTGCCCAGCATGCTCATCGTGACTTTCAGCACGTTTTTCATTGACCGCTTCGTGACCATCCTCCACGATGAGATCGTGGGCATCGACCAGCGCAGCGTAGTGCGCATTCGGGCTGGGTCAGACTGTGCCGAAGCAGCGAGGCGACCGCGTTGCTGGCGTACTGGCGGCGCCTCGGCGAGGAGGCCCCGCAGCGTTTCAGTTCTCAGTAAGACCAGCAAGGCGTCCGGCAGCCCTTCGGTCGTCAGGCAGTTCAAGATGCATCCAGACTTGAGGAGACCCGAAACCCAGGATGCACCGCGAAGAGGGCTCATACGGAAGCCCTGCAAAACTTCATTCGGCGTTACGGGGCGCTTTCAGCGCCGCATTGACGACCGGACGCCCTCCCTACCTGTGCGGCGCATCCGCTCTCTCAATGTTAAACCCAAGCGGCCATCATCCATCCTCAAGCACAACAGCGCTACACCAACACCGCAGCCATTGCCTCGAACGCAACCATCAACTCCGCTGTGTCCGCTAATTGAACGAATAAACGGGCATATGGGCTAACCTATTCAAGAACAGGCTGGCATTCCAAGCTGTCCAAGCTGACTTTAGCTAAGGGTTGCAGCAAAGTTCAAAGTGCCGGTGGTGTTTTCCGTCCCCCAAAACTTGCTTCTGTGTTGTAAATGTACCCCAACAAGATCAAAAAGAAACGAATAGGATAAAAAATGCAGTTTCGTTTGTGAAGTGTGCTGTCGGCGTTGTCATTGTTGTGCCAGATACCTCTGATATGCGGAAAAATATACATCGGTTAGACTTGTATTAATTATAGCAAAGAAACAGACGAAGAGGCAGGCACGCGGATCGCCGTCTCGTTTCGATCGAGACCGTGCGGCCAGATTCCCTTGCTAATTGTATTCCAAATTTACAAATTTCCAAATTTTTTGCTTCGTATTTTGTTTCTTTAAATCAATTTTGTGGTCTTAAATCTTACTTTAATGCTCTAAATCAGTATGTGTAGGAAATTTGGCCGTCCACACTGAACCCTGGCTAATCCCCCTTCGTGGGTATGTGCCAATTATCAAGGCAGAAGAAGAAGAAGAAGACCGTGCGGCCGTACATCTGAGCTCCATTTCCAAGATTGACTATTGCCGACGTCACACGATCCTCGTCCTTCGTTGAAATACTAGACTCAGCCTCAGCCATGACCTCGGACGCCGGCGCACTGACGACGCCTACGAACCTTCCAGGAGACAGCGTTAAAAGGAGCTCGATGACTCAGGGCCCGGAGGTGCAGCGGAAGGATCGCAGCTTCCAGGGTTGCATTGAGTTGCTCATGCCCGTCTACCTGCTGTCTTTAGTTTTCGGAGACAAGGAAGGCGCCTGCGTATACTGCGCCATGCTGACAGTGGAGGGCCTGATGGGTCGCGTGCTGCCGTCGCTCGTCCCCGTCATGCTGCCCATCGTCATCCTTCCCTTGGGTGACGTCTACGGCGTCGACCAGCTGGCAGCGGCCTACCTGGGTCCCCACGTCCAGTCGATTTCCCTGCTGTTCGCCGTTGCCATCATAGGCGATGAGACGACCATATTCTTTTGGATGTGCCTGTTCCTGCTGGAGCGCTACGCCTTGAGGGTGCGGCCACTCTTCGTGTACATGCACTTGATCGCCTTCGCGCTCAGCCTGATCCTGCCCAGCACGCTCATCGTGGGTTTCAGCACGTTCGTCATTGGCCGCTTCGTTACCATCCTCCACGATGAGATCGTGGGCATCGACCAGCGCAGCGTAGTGCGCATTCGGGCTGGGTCAGACTGTGCCGAAGCAGCGAGGCGACCGCGTTGCTGGCGTACTGGCGGCGCCTCGGCGAGGAGGCCCCGCAGCGTTTCAGTTCTCAGTAAGACCAGAGAGGCGTCCGACAGGAGTTCGGTCGTCAGGCATTTCAAGATGCATCCAGACTTGAGGAGATCCGAAGCCCAGGATACACCGCGAAGAGGACTCATAAAGAATCCCCGCAAAACTTCATTCGGCGTTACGGGGCGCTTACAACGCCGCAGTGACGATCGGACGCTCTTCCTACCCGCGCGGCGCATCCGCTCTCTCAATGTTCAACCCAAGCGGCGATCATCCATCCTCAAGAAGAACAGCGCTACACCAACACCGCCTCCATTGCCTCGAACGCCACCATCGACTCCGCTGTGTCCGCTAACTGAACAAATAAACGGATATGTGGGCTAAGCTATTCAAGAGCAGGCTGACATTCCAAGCTGTCCAAGCTGACTTTAGCCAAGGGTTAAAAAATAAACCATTTGAGATAGGCCAGAGAAACCCTAAGTATTAAGTTGCCATCTGGCGCACCACAGGCAATTTTTTTTTATTTTGCAATTAACTAGCCAGTGATTAGGAAAGTTGGAGAGCCCCTTCGGAAACCCCCATTCCATTTGCTTCCGAAAAAGAGTCTCACGTGTATCGTTTTTCTAAGGTCTAAAGAAAACGAGCGAATTAAAAAAATTGTACACTTGCAAATACAAAAAAAATATGACATGCCTATGCATTCGTGCGCCATGATTGTGGTGCTCTCAATCGTAGTTTGAGGGAACGAAATAGTAGGCAGCGGCCGTGACGTGACAGCTCAGTCCCGGCGGTACGCTGATATGTTGGTGATGGTAGCAGCCAGCGCAGTGAGCTCACTGCGACTTGCCCCGTCAAGTGCGCCGACTGCCTGAAGCGGACGAAGAAACCACTGCAGACATATCGGCCTCCCGCTGCAGCGGGGTCGTGGAGCCAAGGCCGCAGCTGATTTCGTTCACTGAAATCTATGCTGACAGCAGCACAATCGTGGCGCACGAATGCGCCAGTGACATGATAATTTTTGTATTTCCCAGGCTTTCTTTAGACCTCAGAAAAAACAATACACGTGAGGCTCTCTATATCAGAAATAACAGGAATGCGAATTTTGGAAGGTGCTCTCCAACTTTGCAAATTCATTTTTGATCAAAAGGCAATAGTTAGTAAATTTGAAAAAAAAAACCATCTTAATCACTCATTAGTTAATTGCAAAATAAAAAATTCCCTCTAGTGCGCAGCTGTATACATGTGGTTTCTCTGGCCTACCTCAAATGTTTCATTTTTAATCCTTGGCTAAAGTTAGCTTTTTTTGGTGGTTGTTTACCTATCATGTTGTGCATTGACGACAATGTCGCACCGGCTTTAGTATAACACCTAAAAGGGTATAGACGCAAAGTTTTCGTGCCCGCTGTCGTGACCCAGGTTGCGTTTTGCAGCCCTGGTTGATTTGTCGGGGCAAGAACAAGGACGAGGCGACTGGAAACGGACTTGAAGTGAGATAGAAAACTTTATATACAGTAAATACATGGTAGCGTTTTGTTAGTTGGAGACGGACTACAGGAGAAGTCTCCTTTTTACGACCCACGAAACACCCTTTTCGCAAGTTTATATAGGGTTGATTGCCTATGTTTCTTAAACGAGGGGCGGGCCAGATTACGAGAGAGTATCTTTCGTCACCTCACTCTCACACACTCACACCAACACTGCTGGCACTCGTTAACACGCCCCTCCGACTGGTCCCGGATTGAGGTTGAGGTAGTGGCCGTCCTGACGGCGTAGGTGGCCTCAGCCTGTTGTCGCCGTGCGTGCTTACACCTGGGCTCATTGGTCGCGATGTCGCCGGGCGGCACTCAAAGAGGCAACCTAGCCGAAAGCTGTCTCCTTGCCCCCCCCCCCCCCCCCCCAATGGTGCGAAAGAGAAGAATGCACGCCCGCTCTCCGTAGCGGTGTTCGACACTTGAAGGGACCGGAAATCAATCGTTTCCTGTCCTTTGTCCGGTTGCCGACTTGTTGGCGGGACCCAACACGGTAATTGCCACCTGGTGACGAACTGCTCCCTTCGGCTGGTCCGTGTCAGGTGCATTCAAGGGCGTCTCACCGTCGCCGATGTTGGGCGCTCACAGCCGGACGATCCCCAGCTCTTGCTTGAGGGGGTCCGAGGAGCCTGCTTCCAGTTTCGATCCGTTGTCGCTGTTCTTAAGATCCGGCGCGGAGATCACCGCAGCTCGTCCGATCACAATACCGCGTATTTTTTTTTATAAGGGCAGTAACAAAAATCAGAGAGTCAGAATGCAACGTCAGTAATTAATTACGAGCCAGTTGTTATACCACCAGCTGCAACGTCACTGTGACTTTGGTACTCCGCTGCCGAGCTCAATGTTCGAAGTATGGTAAAGAGAGAAAAATGTCCTCGTGATCTGCGTTGTAAGTGCACATTAATGAGCTCCAGGCGGGTCGAAATTAATCATGAGTCGTTCGGCTCAGCGTCGCTCATAGGCCAAGCGTCGCTTCTGAATTATTGGAAGGTCTACATACCTACCAACCAGCATATATGTAGCATAATTTACCATCAATTTCGGTTTCTGTCAGAGCAGCTCCGCATAACGTCATGTTCACGCAGGTGAAGTCTCGGTGATCTCGTGGGCTTGGAAACCTTTCATGTGAGAAGAGGCTCGCCTGCTCGCGCGGAACCGGTCAAGTTCCATATATCCCCCTTTTTCGACAGACTCACGCTGAGACGTCACGAATTTTTTTTCTGCTCAGACACCGCAGCACTAGATGTCGATTTCCGGGCTGGGAAATAAAAATGCTGAAGCCTCTTACCGTTCAATATAAAAAAAAAATATTCAGCAAAATAAGCTCAATGCCTGATGGGCTACCTCTTGAGTAAAGCTACGAATGCCAACTCGTCTCTTTCCATTGATGTTCCTAATAACGGAAAGGAAAATGTGGACCGGGAGGTAAAAAGAACGGCAACAAGGAGAAATGTTCAGTTTTTAACGGATCCCTGAAGATTCCGATTCATGAGCTTCTGATCTTCTTCTCTTCAGTTTGGTGAGAGAGGTGTGACAGAAAGCAATGCGAATGTTTGAGAGAGCGGGCGAAGCGTCAATTCTCGGCGGAGTGAGTTCACCCAGCGAATATCAGCAGACTGCCCTACGGGGGGTCATCAACTCAAGTGGAAAGTGGCTGCTGGGACTATTCAGCGATGCCAATACCTCCGGCTTTATATCTTCGAACGGCGCAGAGTCTCAGGTAGGCTGCATGTCAACACGCCACTTTAAGCAGCCCATACAAAAATACGTGGGAATTCAAGAAAACAAGAATACGTGGGAATTCATGCCCGTGGCTCACGGATCGAGTGGGTAATATATGGGGTAAGAGCGGAGAGGTCAACAACGCCGTACGGGTTTCAGCTCGCAAACTACACAGTCAGTCTCGAGAACCTCACGTTATGTGCAAGTTCTAAAATGCCACCTGTATTCGAAGACGACGCGGACCATGGTCGCCTACAAAACTGATTGACGGTAGTCCTCACCTGTCGTTGATAAGGATAAAAAAGCCTAAAAACGACGTTGGACTTCTTCGATGATGACGGATTGAAATGTGGGCACTGTTGCGGGCCCTGCAGCGAGAAATTATTGAAAACCTCGTTTGCTTCAGGTTCAAATTGGCCGGAGTATTGCAACCTCAGCTATCGTGTTCGGCAACTTCAGCAAATTATTGTAACACGAAGGAATGAAAAAGGAAGGCCTTGACAAGAAAAGAAATCCGAACGAACATACGTGATCCACCGCTTTCGTGTCGACACAGCTATATCAGGACCATTTGGGCTGAAATCCAGTTTAACGCCGGGCCTCAAGAACTGTTACATTTATGTGATCCCCTTTCGTCATGCGACTATAGGTTATGAGCCGACTTATCTGGCGGCGAACGCGGTGGGTGATGGACGCCGACTACATGTCAATGCGAAATCGCCTGCGTATAGCGGTTGTCTAAAATAGCGCAAGCAAAATGTGTGGAGTTAGAGTCTGGCTAGTCTTTGAACAATTTTGCAACCGGCATAACGAAAGAAATGGCCTTCACTTAGTATGCCTCCCTTCGTGACATGCGGGGAGGAACGTGGGCCGTGGGAGTGCGCCATCCGTGCAAAGAATGTTTGCACATTTATCGTACACAATTTGCTGTTACAGAAGTATATTAAAGGTTTATTATTTGCTTAGAAATTAAGCTAGTGTTTTAAAATTTGTGAATAAATTGTACGGGTGATTGTTAACTCATGTAGAGTAGATAGCTCCCCATTTTGACGGCCTAACCCTAACGTTCCTCTTTGGCGCACGTTTTATACCATAATTGTGCAAGAAGTAGGCTTTGGAGATCTCGAAATGGCAGAAGGCGCGAATTCGACAGCGGTCATGCTTTTCTCTGTCATGTTTCTCACACTTCACGCGTGAATAGGATATAGTAATTATATTGAGAAAATTGCCGGACATTTTGACTGAAAGGTTGTCGATGCTAGAACAACATCGCGTTTTGACTGTCTATAACTTAAAATCTGCCCCCCCCCCCCCCAAAAAAAAAAAAAAAGCGTTGTTACGAATTATACAAGTATTTTTGTAATCACCCGGTCAAGTAAACAAGAATGGCTTTAGGAACTGCGTCTCGCGCGTCTCGCGCGATAATTCAAAATAGCCATTGTGTTTTTTGCACCCATCGTGAAAAAATAATAATGCAAACGGTACACGCTCGCGTACCAGACACCCAAGTGTTTTAATAAGTGACCATAGCCGAATAATTATAGGTTTCGTTTCCTTGTGCCGATGAGGCTTACCGCGCACAGCAGACTGTAGCAAGCTAAATGTCTGAAGACATAGGATGGGCGATGCTGGAGCTGACACCGTTATTGAGACGAAGAGGAGCA
The DNA here is from genome assembly GCF_055883805.1 of Amblyomma maculatum. Classification (NCBI taxonomy): domain Eukaryota; kingdom Metazoa; phylum Arthropoda; class Arachnida; order Ixodida; family Ixodidae; genus Amblyomma; species Amblyomma maculatum. Next base: position 177,555,948 of record NC_139344.1, on the reverse strand, counting down.
GCCTACAACAAGGAACGCGCATGAGAGACACAGACTTGGAGGAGAGAATATTTTCTTAGCGACCTTGCACCTTGCAGCCGATGTCATCATCATGTCGTGACGCTGGGGCTATGTCGACCCGGCCTTCACTTGGTAGCGTGCAGAGACTCGGGGTTGAAGTAGGATTGAATCTTCGAAGTTGGTGAAATATGTACAAGCAGGTTTAATGGCACTTTGAGAAACTTATTTACAAGATTATTTACACGAAAAAGAAGGGTACATCAGCAAAATGGCAAGCGTTAAGAGTTCATAGCGAGAAGCGACTGGATGAGCCGTTTACCCAGGGCTCAGAGCGACATTTCGTGCTCTGCAGCGTCCTTAAAACCCCCTATGTCCAGCCCCTCTCTGAAGATGCTGACCAACCAAATCCAGGGCACGCCCCTCAGATATCGGCATCCAATCGAACACATCACTGCACTGATGGTCTGAAGCACTGACTGGTCCGGCATTAATTCGTTGGGCGTGATCACTTGTTGGCGGGAAAAGCTTGGGAACGGCGAGGAGAGGAGGTACATTTCTATTCTTCAGCAAAGAAACCACAGGCTGGTTCTGACAAGTGGGTTTACTTCTCAGAAACCCAAGTACACGTGCGCGCCGCATAGGGCTCCCAGCATTGTCCCTTTTCGACAATTGCAAATCTTTCCTGCATTCCCGGGAAATCACTTAATGGCCGTATGAGTCATGCTCCTTTCTTGTCCTGCACGTCAGCGGACATGTCACTCTGTCGTCTCCTTTGGATAGGAGGCATTCATCACTGGAGGATAGCACTTCTCGACTGGAAGGGTGAACAAAAGAAAGAAAGCACTTCCTGCTATTTCCCGCAGGGGGACGTTTCTTTGTGTTTTTCCAGACGTTCTCTTGACAGGGTCAATTTGGCATTTGCAGGTTGTCCACAAAGCAAAACAGGCTTACAAAACAGGATTCCTGGAAACAGGCTCACTTAGAGCCATTGGACCATCACCACATATTCACAATACTTTTCCATGCCCACAGGCGAACAATAGAGCGCGCAAATGCGGATGCACGGTCGTAACAATCATTACTGTCTTCGTTAACACGGTGCCGTAGGGGACCCTTTCGTGCACACTATTGCCTGAGAAATGCTCCCGTGCACAACAATGGGGGCCGCGCCGTGTTCGCATGACTTCATCGAACGACTCTGTCGGTCTGAAACATGCCGGAGCGGGAGCTTCGTTGTCGGAGCAATATAGACTGCAGTGGCAGGCGCGATAACGCTCAGAACAATACTAGACGCGCCAGAGACAGCCGAGTAGAGGTAGCAGTTGCGGGTTTCCAGTTGCTACATGACAGCACGGTTCGTGTGCGTCCGCGACACGGGCGTGAAACTCCGAAGCTTATTTTTATTATTCGCAGCACCACGTTTGCACTTCAACGACATGAACCGGAAACAAGAATTCGGTGGTCAATCTAACGTTCAACTAATTTAGCAACAAGTGTGTGTATCGGGGGTACACGCTAGCCTCTTAATCGGCTTTATTCATTTTCTACTTCATCACTAAGACGGAGAATAAAGGTATTACTATTTTGCGCATTGTTCTAGTCTGATTAAATTTTGCTTATTGATCCACTACAGAATCCACATTTTGGTCCTTCTGATGCCGAGAAAGAGCTTGAGGGGAAGAGTCCGGCAGTGGGAACCAATGTATTCACATAATATGGCTCAAGTAAATGATTACGCCAGTTGAGGCTGGTGTGTAGCACATTTAAAAGCTATCAAACAAACTATATATTTTTTTTCTTGGGCTATTTATGGCAAACATTTTCGAAAACAGCATGTTCAAAAGCTAAGAGGCCGCTTCATCTTCGCCTTTAAAGGGCCACTGACCAATGTGGCATTTTGAACACACAAGCCGAAAGCGTCGATCAGCTATAAGATATAGTCTCTGCAAAATACAACGATGATGCGCACGGCGGAAAGATGCAAGATGCAAATAAAAGCTCTCTAATGCTCTACATTCGAAATCTAGTTTCCATGCTCTTTACTCTGGCCGCTGATCCTGAATAGTGACGTCTAAACTCACGGTAACCTACTACGGTCCATCTCTCTGACTGACGGGTGAATGGTGGGCGGAGACCACTAATTGTGTGAACCGCTTGCTGCGAGTTTCTCCCTCGCCCGTTTCGTTGTTGCGCACGCGAACGGCCTGCTCCGAGGCTGTTCTGGTTTGGTTTGGTTTATAGGGTTAACATGCCAAAGCGACTCAGGATATGAGAGACGGTTGAGTGGAGGGCTCTGAAAAAAGCACTTGCATTCAAATTAGTAACATATCCCGGAGGACAATATCGCCCGCTGACTTGTTAAGGGGCTAAAGTAAAGACACAGTCTAAACTGCAAAAGCTAGATGAGCAATAACGATTGCTGTTGTTGCTCGGTCACTAAACGCTTTCGCAGAAGATAAAGATAAACAGAAAAAAAAAAATAACGAAATGCCCACTAATATTGCTGTACTAGCTAAAATTTCAGCACTTTGTTTATGCTCCAAAGCTTTAAAAACAACGGTTGAACTGTTGATAAGCGACGGTCAGAGCACTCTATTGTGGGCCACCGGGATTATCGGCACCAAGGTTATACGCATGCGTCGTGCAACACATGCAAATATTGTAAGGTGCACACATTTCCACCTTGCACAAGACGGGCGTATCGCATTAGTTATTTGCGGAACAGGGGCCAGCAGCTAGGCAGAGCATGTGCCCTTGCTTAAACTAAAACGTGGGAGATTTTTAGGCGACCGGTAGTCAGCGCCACGTCGGACGATTAAAAAGCGATGAGGGTGAAACCGTTTTTCCTGTATTTATAGCAGCCTATCATTCTCGGGGGCGGAAACCAACAAGGGTAACTGTCGCCTCTTTTCCATAAAAAAAGCAGGCGGGTTGGCTATGTGTGCGAGTGACCATGTCGATAACTCAACTGGGGGCTGGCTTTGGACAGGTCGTGATTGAAAACTGACCCTGGCAACGTTGAATTTGGAACTCTAGGTGGTGAGGCTAGTTTAGCACTGCACTTCGAGGAACTTAACAAGCATTAACTAGCATTCCATGCAAACTTCTGGAGCATGTCATTTATAGCCATATTATACTCGTGTTTCAGTGTTCATCAGCCCGGTTTTCGAAAGCATTTTTCTCGTGAAACTCCGTTCTTAACTTTCACAAACAACTTGTTTTCCGCCCTTGACTCTTCACTCATTATTTACTGCATTTTCAATGATTCGCCAAAGCTTTTGTCATGGTTTGCCACAGACTACTACCTCTCAAACTAAGTAAGCTTAATCTTGATCGCAACGCTTTGAGATGGATTGAGCTCTTCTTACCAACCGCACACAATTTGTAGCTGCTAACGGCCATGGCTCTGATTCTTGCAGCGTGGACTTTGCTGTTCTACAGGTATCCGTGCTGGGACCATTGCTATTTATTATCTATATGAACGACTTGCCTCACAGCATATCTTCCTCCATAAAACGTTTTGCTGATGGTTGCGCTATTTTCCGTCAAATTAAAAACTTTGCTGACCGCCTTACCATCCAGTCCGACCTTAACCAGATTTCCTTTCTTTGTGTAACACTTAGCTAATGAAGCTTAGCGTTACTAAATGCAAGTTCATGAGAATTTTGTGTCTTGCATCTTATGAGGTTTCTTGTGATTATTCACTCAATGATACTCTGTTAACACAGGTTTCATCTTACAAATACCTTGGTGGGTATATCTCCAGTAACCTTTCCTGGCAAGCTCGCGTGGACTATATAACAAGTAACGCTAAGCGTACACGTGGCTACTTACGTCGCAATTTTTCTAAGGCGCCCACTAACTTGAAACTAATAATTTACACCACACTGGTCATGTCTGAGCTGGAACATGCATAATCAGTGCGGCACCATTACCTTACCTCACTAATTCTGAAGATCGAATCCATTCAAAACCAGTCTGCCCTTTTCTTTTTTTCTAACTATAATCGTACTGCAAGTGTAACTGCAACGAAGTCAAATATAAGCCAAAAGAGGCATAAACTGCATTGATGGGCAGGCATGTAATGTGTTACAGAGGTTTACTGGTAAGAAAAGAACTAGGAGTAGGGTTCCTTGTGATGAGCATATAGCTGGTAATATAGAGGAATTCTATAGCAATTAAGAGAGGGGGGCAGGTATCGTAATTAGGCTTAAGAAGCAGTATAACCTGAAGGTTGTACAGGCCTACGCTCCTACACGTAGTCATGATGATCAGGAAGACGAAAACTTCTATGAAGATGTTTAATTGGCAATGGGGAAAGTAAAAACGCAGTATACTGTACTATGGCCTACTTCAATGCCAAGATGGCAAAAAGCAGCTGGAATCCATGTAGTGGGATCTATATAGCATTGGCTCTAGGAATGGCAAGGGGAAGTTACTAGTGCAGTTCGCAGACCGTAATAACTAAAGGATCATGAATATGGTCTTCAGCAAACGGAAAAAGCGGAAGTGAACTTAGAAAATTCTTAACGGGGAGTCTAAAAATGAAATTGTCTTCATATTGTATTCTAACCTAGGCATTGTGCATGATGTAGATGTAATCGAACAGGTGTGATGCAGTGACCACATGAGATTAAACTCCCGAACTAGTCTAGATTTGAAGAGGGAATGAAACAGATTAGCAAGGAAGAAGTCCATCAACGAATTAGCAGTAGGAGGGAAAGTACAAGAATTCAGGATCTCGCTAGAAGAGATATTGATATTTAACCGAGGAAGGCGACCCTTGTAGAAGCGATGAACGATGCAATCAGAAATGTTATTGAGTACGCGGTAGGAGTAAGTGGCAGGGTAGTTAGAGAGGCCACCGGTAAATTATGTAAGCAGATCGAAAGATATGATCAAGAAACGCTAAGGTATGAAAGCCTCCAACCCAACAGATATATGATAGAACTAGCAGAGCTATCAAATGCAATCAATAGGAGCAAAGTGCCTGACATAAGTAAGTATAACATGAAGAAAATTGAGAATGCTCTAAAGAGCGGTGGAAGTCTTAAAGCGGCGATGAGGAAATTAGCCATAGGCAAAAGTCACATGCATGATCAAAGGGACAAGGTGAGCAATGTCATCACTAATAAGGACAAAAAAGTCAAAGTAGTCTAGGCGTTTTTAACTGGCCTGTAGAGTAGCCGTTGTAGTCAGGACGATAATGTGACTAGCAATAGTGATTGGCAATCAGACGTTCCGCAAGTAACGAAGTATGATGTTGAGAAAGCCGAAAGGCTATAAAAAGGGGTAAAGTAACTGGGGAGGATCAAGTAACTACAGATTTGCTGAGGACGGGGCAGATGTCATGCTAAGAAAATAGGCCACCCTGTATACGCAATACCTAGTGATATCGACGATACCGTAGTCATAGAATAAAGCTAACTTTATCTTAATTCATAAAAATTACGAAACACTCAGCCTAATCAGTCACGTGAAAGGTATTTAGTGAGGTAATCGCTAATAGAAGCAGAGCAACCTTAGACTTCAATCAACCAAATGATTAAGCAGGTTTTGGGAAAGGGTACTCTACTATCGATTATACTATCAACCAGGAGATGGAAAAACGCTCAGAATATAACCAGCCCTTTTACATAGCATTCATTGATTACTAAAAAGCATTTGACTCAGTCGAAACATCGGCACTCATGCAGGCATTGCGAAATTAGGGTGTAGATGAGCCGTATGTAAAAGTAGTGGACGATATCTGCATTGGCTGCATAGCAACCATAATTCTGCATAAAGATAATAAAATTTCCATAAAAACAGGTGTTAGGCAAGGCCACACGGTCCCGCCACTATTCACAGCTTGCTTAGAGTTATTAATCGGAGACTTGAAATGGGAGCAGTTAGGAATAAGGGTTTATAGAGAATACTTCAATAATCTATAATTCGCTGATGGAATTGCCTTGCTAACAAGTCCAGGGGATAAACTGCAAGAAATGATTGTTGATTTGGACTGGAAAAGCAAAAAAGTAGGCTTAAAATTATGATGCAGAAGATTAAGATAATGTTCAAGAGCCTTGGGAAGGAACAGCATTTTAGGTTAGGTAGCAAAGCACTGGAAGCAGTAGGCGAATATGACTACTAAGGAAAGGTAGTAACTCCAGATCCAAACCATGAAAGAGAAATAACTAGAATAAGACTAGCAGCCTACTGGTATCGCTCAGGGGTAATGTATATAACAGTTGAATCATGGATAAGATGGGCAAGAAATGAAAGTGAACTTTGAAATCCATACCGCAGACTTTTCAGTTACAAAATATGATTTCTCCGTTTTATATACCTCTACAAGAGACGGCAATTTGTATTGAGGCGAGCATTCCTGCTCAAAAAGAAGAAATAAATGACTCATGAAAACTGGGCAATTAAATAAATAATCACACAAAAAAACTAACTGGCCTTTTATCCCGGAGATATGAAAGCCGGTTTTGCGGAAGCGTTTCGATTCCGATCAGATTTAAACGCGGAAATGTGGGGATGGAGCTACTACTTTATACACTACACATTCACATTCACGGTGTCTTCCAGCTTCTCCAATTTGAGTTTTCTATTTTGCTGCTTCAGCAGTATAGCTATTGCAGCGAATCAGCCGTGGTCTGGGTATTCGTTCGAAGCCTCCCCCCCCCCCCCCCCCCAGCAAACACACTTGGGTGGCATCGATAGTTAGGCGTCACTCCGTTAAGCGTTGAGGTAGAACGAAAGGAAGAAGATGGTTTGCACGGTATGAAAAAGAACTGAACAAGGGTAAATGGTGTACGCCTCAGTTCGCAGATGAGCCAGCGTTTCGACAAGTGGACTTGTCTTCGTCTGTGGTGACAGGCCAGCGTCTTAAGCGTGGTGACACGCCAGGCAGCGCCGCCATTTTGGTACATCCTACCAATTTTAAGAAAGTTAGCTCTTTTCACGTGTGGCGATCTCGTGTCGGTTTGTCCGGGTCTGTCACTTGTCCACCAAGAACTTGAGTTAGAATTTCTTAAACCCGAAGCAGTTTTCACCGTGGTGGGGTGTCACCCTAGTCAACCAAGATGACGGCAACCCTGGCTCACCGTAGGTCACGTGGTGCCACCTAAGATGGCGGCCATCACAGGTCACGTGATGTCGCCAATATGGGGGCGTAGTAATGATTACTTGACACTTACGTCATAATCCAACACTGCAGCATAGTTCCTGATTCGGAATCCAATATGACTGCCTATCACGTGACGTCACAAACCAATCTAGCGGCGTAATTAGTGATCACGTGGCGCTTACATCGTAATCCAAGACGGCGGCTTAGTTCCTGATTCGAAATCTAATATGACTGCCACGTCAGAATTCAAAATGGTGACGTAGTTAGTGATCATGTGGCACGTGATAATCCAAGACGGCGGCATAGTTCCTAACTCACAATCAAAGATGGCAACCCACCACATGCCGTCACAATCCAAGATGGCAGCCTGCTTTAGAATTATGTGGCAATGACTTCATAATGCAAGATGGCGGCATAGTTACGGATTCGGAATCCAATATAGTTGTCTACCACGCGACGTTACAATCCAAAAAGTCGGCCCAAAATTTGGGTAAAATTACATTACTACCGATCCTGTACTACCTATCCTGTATTGTTCTCACATATCAGGATCAACTGTTTGTTCAAAAACGGGAAATTTGTATTGGATCCTGTGCTTTATAATATCTTTTTAGCTGAATTGGACAAGACCTGGATGGAAGCCTTTGACAACACTAAAGGGCTGAAAACCTTTCGATGGGTTGACGGTTTTTATATTATTTTAAAGGCCCACTGTCCACCCTCCGGTCCAATTTTTTTTTTTTTTTTGCGCGGTGGCTTTGAGGCTTCGTCCCCACAACGCACTACCGCAAGAAGTTTTTGAAAAGAGTAATTAATAGTGAACTTACAGCCACCGCAATGAACCGATTTCGCGCTTCCCTCTACTTCCGTCCCCTCTCAGAGTTTTTCACTCTCCTGCTCGGTCGTCTAGCCTCCGTAAGCCAAATTCCCCTTTTTCCTCCGTGTTTGGCGGGAGTTGGGGCGTCATGTGGAGAGCGTCACTCGCGTACGTCATGGCCCCCACCTTTGAGACGTTTTTTTCTTCGCTATTGCTGTCTCGTTGAAGTTGGGCCGAATCGCCGAACCTCGCTCCTAAAAAGGAGTTAAAACGAGAGGGGCGAGGGAAAAGCGTGCAGCAGCGAACGGTGGACACAATTAGCTTCTCCCGTCAGTCTGCAAGATGGACTAATGGACCTCGTTCACGGCAAGTACGTCATAACTGTGGCTCGACGGGCCAGCGCAGAAAACGGGGAAGCTGGCTTCCCGAAGGTGAGTGAGTGAGTGAGTGAGTGAGTGAGTGAGTGAGTGAGTGAGTGAGTGAGAAGACTTTATTTACACCGACATGGACCTCGGGGCAGGGGCTCAGCCAGGGGGAGGGTCTCCTTGCCGGCTTTCCTGCGCCGCGGCCGCAGAGAAGGTCTTGGAGTAAGCCTCCTTCTCCAGGCGTAGGACGATCTTTTGTTCATCCACATCAAGGGGATCAAAGGAGAGCATAAGAGAGCGTTGATTCGTATTTTCGTCTTTTCTGCGCGCGTGTGACTGGATAATTTTGCACAGACTATCTCCGGTACCTGATTGAAATACTGGGCGCCTTTGCTTAAAAGGTCCTTCCCTAGACCTTTTTTGCTCCCTTTCGCCCCTTAAGGCAAAAGGGAGCAAAGCTTTGTCTACAGATAAAGGAAGGAGTTTTGTCTAGTTTTAAACTAATTAGAAACTGTTTGGATTACACCCATAAACTTGCCCAAGACACTGGGGTTGCTGTTTTAGATATTAACATAACCCCCTATGAAGAAAGCGTTTGCTAGATGTAATGCCTTCAAGCCCAAAAAGGTTTGTGCAAACTTTTAGGCGGGCGGTCGCTCAAATGTGCCTTACCGTTTCACTGGCAAAATCACGCTGCCATAAAATAGAGCAAAGCTTTCAGGCACAGGTTCAGAAGTTGGAACAGGTGAGCATCGAACTTCGATTATGACCGCAGTCGTTGAAGCCTCACTGAAAACGTTGAGAAAGGATAGTTATAGGAATAGTACTCAAGATGAAGCTATCAAACAGTAAGTATACCAATCGTGATCCCTTATACCCATCAGGTAGTGCATAATGTGAAGCACGTTGCAGCAAAGTTCAAAGTACCGGTGGTGTTCTCCATCCCCCCAAACTTGCTTCTGTGTTGTAAACGGACCCGAACAAGATGAAAAACAAACGAATGGGATAAAAAAATGCGGTTTCGTTTGTGAAGTGTGCTGTCGGCGTCATTGTTATGCCAGGTACCTCTGATATGCGGGAAAATAGACATCGGCTAGACTTGTATTAATGATGACAAAGAAACAAACGAAGAGGAAGGCACGCGGATCGCCGTCTCATGAGTTTCGATCGAGACTGTGGGGCCAGATTCCCTTGCTAATTGTATTCCAAATTTTTAAACTTCTAATTTTTTTGTTGTGTATTTTTCTTTTCCATCAATTTTGTGATCTTAAATCTTACTTTAATGAACTAATTCAGTATGTGTAGAAAATTTGGCAGTCCACACTAATCCCTAGGCAAATCCCCCTACGTGGGTATGTGCCCATTATCAAGGCAGAAGAAAAAGACCGTGCGGCTGTACCTCGAGAGCTCCATTTCGAAGATTGACTGTTGCCGACATCATACGATCCTCGTCCTTTGCTGAAATACCAGACACAGCCTCCTCCATAGCCTCGGATGCCGGCGCACTGACGACAGGTACGAACCTTCCCGGTGACAGCGTTGAGAGGAGCTCGATGGCTCAGGACCCGGAAGTGCAGCGGCAGGATCGCAGCTTCCTGGATTGCATCGAGTTTCTCATGCCCGTCTACCTGCTGCCTTTAGTTTTCGGAGACAAGGAAGGCGCCTGCGTATACTGCGCCATGCTGACAGTGGTGGGCCTGATGGGTCGCGTGCTGCAGTCGCTCGTCCCCGCCATGCTGCCCATCGTCATCCTTCCCTTGGGTGACGTCTACGGCGTCGACCAGCTGGCAGCGGCCTACTGGGGTCCCCACGTCCTGTCGGTTTCCCTGCAGTTCGCAGTCGCCACCGTAGGCGATGAGACGACCATTTTCTTCTGGATGTGCCTGTACATGCTGCAGCGCTACGCCTTGCAGGTGCGGCCACTCTTCGTGTACGTGCACTTGCTCGTCTTCGCGCTCAGCCTGATCCTGCCCAGCACGCTCATCGTGGTTTTCGGCCCGTTCTTCATTGACCGCTTCGTCACCACCCTCCACGACGAGATTGTGGGCATCAACCAGCGCAGCGGAGTGCGCATTCGGGCTGGGTCAGACTGTGCCGAAACAGCGAGGCGACCGCGTTGCTGGCGTATTGGCGGCGCCTCGGCGAGGAGGCCCCGTAGCATTTCAATTGTCAGTAAGACCAGAGAGGCGTCCGGCCGCATTTCGGTCGTCAGGCAGTTCAAGATGCATCCAGACTTGAGGAGACCGGGAGACCAGGATGCACCGCGTAGAGGGCTCATAAGGGAGCCCCGCAAAACTTCATTCGGCGTTACGGGGCGTGTTCAGCGCAGCAGTGACGATCGGACGCGCTCCCTACCCGTGCGGCGCATCCGCTCTCTCAGTATTCAACCCAAGCGGCCATCATCCGTCCTCAAGCACAATAGCGCTACACCAACACCACCTCCATTGCATGGAACGCGACCATCGACTCCGCTGTGTCCGCTAAATGAACGACTAAACGGACATGTGGGCTAACCTATTCAAGAACAGGCTGGCATTCCAAGCTGTCCAAGCTGACTTTAGCCAAGGGTTAAAAAATAAACCATTTCCGATAGGCTAGAGAAACCACTTCTATAAAGCTGCCAGCCGGTAATTAGGATAATTTTTCTAATTTAAAAAGTATTTCTTTTAGACAATAAATGTGATTTGCAAAGTTGTAGAGCCCCTTCGGAAACCGCCATTCCATTTATTTCCGATATAGAAAGCATCACGTGTATCGTTTTTCCAAGGTCTAAACAAAGCCAGCGAATTATAAAAGAATATACACTACAATGCAAATACAAAATATATCACGTACCTATGCACTCGTGCGCCATGATTGTGGTGCTCTCAATCGTAGTTTGAGGGAACAAAATAGTAGGCTGCGGCCTTGACGTGACAGCTCATTCCCGGCGGTAGGCTGATATGTTGGCAATGGTAGCAGCCAGCGCGGAGAGCTCACTGCGACTTGCCCCGTCAAGTGCGCCGACTGCCTGAAGCGGACGAAGAAACCACTGCAGACATATCGGCCTCCCGCTGCAGCGGGGTCGTGGAGCCAAGGCCGCAGCTGATTTCGTTTACTGAAATCTAGGCTGACAGCAGCACAATCGTGGCGCACGTATGCGCCAGTGACATGATAGTTTTGTATTCCCCAGGCTTTCTTTAGAGCTTGGAAAAAACGATGCACGTGAGGCTTTCTTTATCAGAAATAAAAGGAATGCGGATTTTGGAAGGTGCTCTCTAAATTTGCAAATCCATTTTTTTTTTTCAAAAGCCAATTGTTAGTAAATCAGAAAAAAATATCCTAATCACTCATTAGATAATTGCAAAAATAAATTCCCTGTATAGAGCGCCAGATCGCTGCAGCTGTGTACACGCGGTTTCTCGGGCCTACCTCAACTGTTTCATCTTTTAATCCTTGGCTAAAGTTAGCTTGTTTTGGTGGTTGTTTACATATCATGTTGTGCATTGATGACAATGTCGCGCCGGCTTTACTATAACACCTAAAAGGGTATAGACGCAAAGGTTTCGTGCCCGCTGTCGTGACCCAGGTTGCGTGTTGCAGGCCTGGTTGATTTGTCGGGGCAGGAACAAGGACGAGGCGGCTGGAAACGGACATGAAGTGAGATGGAAAACTTTATATACAGTGAATACATGGTAGCGTTTATTAAGTCAAAGACTGACTACAGATAAAGTCTCCTTTTTACGACCCACGAAACGCCTTTTCGCAAGTTTATATAGGGTTGATTCCCCATGTTTCTTAGATGAGGGGTGGGCCAGATTACGAGGGAGTGTCTACTGTTACCGCACTCTCATACACTCGCACCAACACTGCTTGCACTCGTTGACACGCCCCTCCGACTGGTCCTGGCTTGAGGGTGAGGGTGTGGCCGTCCAGATGGCGTAGGTGGTGTCAGCCCATTGCCGCCGAGCGTGCTTACACCTGGGCTCATCGGTCCCGACGTCGCCGGGCGGCACTCAAAGAGGCAACCTTGCCGAAAGCTGTCCCTTTGGCCCATTACGGGACGAAAGGGAAGAATGCACACCCGCTCTTCATAGGGGTGCCCGACACTTGAAGGGACCGGAGATAGGTCGTTTCCTCTCCTTTGTCTGGTCGCGGAGGTGTTGGCGGGCGCAACGCGCTAATTGCCGTTGGGTGACGAACTGCTCCCTTCGGCTGGCCCGTGTCAGGTGCATTCAAGTACGTCTCACTGTCGCTGATGTTGGGCGCTCACAGCCGGACGATCCCCAGCTCTTGCTTGTGTTATCCGAGGTGGTGGTGGTGAAAAACATTTATTAGATAATATTTACATGAGAGAGAGAGAAAAAAAGGTGGGGACAGGCCTTAAGGGCCAGCCTCTTACAAAGTTTAGGAGGGGCCCCTAGTCCGGGAGACTCCTGTGGCTTCCGCGGCAGCTCGGGCCCTAGCTACGAGAGCACTTTGACTCTCCAAGGTAGAGCAGCCGAGCAGGGCAGCCTCCCAGCTCTCTCCTGTGGGTGAAGGGAAAGGGGAGTAAGCGGGGTTAAAGGAGCAAGCCCGTTCCATATGTTACACATCTGAAAATGCGCACCCACATCGGGCATTCGCCATTAGAAGCCGGATTGAAACACTGCAGTACTGCCGGGCACATAACTGTATTGGTGTATAAACGAAGGAGCCAGCGCTCCTCAGTTTTAGTTAGTCCTTTAGCGGGGGTGGGAGGGTGAAAAAGACAGTGTCGAGTTTTGTACAAGTCAGCAATTTCTTTATAGGTAATGGCCGGATTGGGTTCCAGTTCCTCAAACGGCGGGAGTTGAGGCGATGCCCGGTGGTTAAGCGCGCGGGCTGAGGCGTCTGCGGCCTCGTTCCCCTCGAGTCGCGCATGTGCTGGGGCTTAGATGACGACACGTGTGTCCGGGCGATCCCGGTACTCGCATCTGCGGAGGATTTCGGCGGCGCGTTGCGAAAAACGCCCTTGCTCTAAATTTCGACAAGCTCCCCGGGAGTCAGTGATGATAACCCTGGAGTCATGCTCTGCAGCTGCCAGCGCTATGGCAACCTCCTCTGCGTGTGTGATGTTTGGGGCGCGGAAAGTGAGTCCCTGAATGTATGTGTTCTGGTGGATAACCGCGGCTGTGTACCACCCTCCATGATGTGGGCCAGCAGCATCCGTCTAGAGGACTCCATAACGAGAGCCGTAGCGCTCTTTTAGGTTTGCCGCACGAGCTGTACGACGGCCCTCGTGAGTCTCCTTTGTCATGTTTTGTGGCAGAGGTCGAACCTTGAGCGCGTAGCGCCAGTCCTCTGGAACTTCGGTTCGTTCCTGCGTTCGCGCATTGTAAGTAATGTGCAGGCGGTCTGGCAGGCGTTTGCCTGCAGGCGATTTGCTTAACCGCAAGTATTGGTTGCTTAAGTGCGTCTCCTGCAACTCTGAAAACGTGTTGGTCATCCCCAGAGCAATGAGCCTTTGATTGGACGTCGTTATGGGGAGGTCGAGGGCGTGCTTATAAATTTTGCGAAGGATCACCTCTAGGGCGCTCTCATCGCATTTCCGCAAGTGGAGGTAGGGTGCCGCATAGAGTATCCGGTTGGTCACGAATGCATTGGCCGGCCTCAGGGCGTCTTTGCATCGTAACCCCCCCCCCCCCCCCCCCCGCTTGTTAGATACCCTACGGACCATACGGCCCACCTTGTCTCTTATCTTGCGGAGCTTCTGCAAGGTTGTGTCAATCTTGCGATTGCAGTGAATAAAGAGTCCCAACACTCTTATCTCATTACGTTCAGGGATGGGGCCGCTAGCAAGGGCAAGGGCAATTTTAGTGGTATACTTCAGGTTGGGCCGGAGGTGTACGATTTATGATTTGGTCGGAGAGCATTCCAGGCCACAGCGACGAGCATATCCGTTCACGATAGTCGCCGCTTGTTGCAGGTTGGCCTCGATCTGCCCTAGCGACCCATATGTCGCCCAAAGCGTGATGTCGTCGGCATACAGAACATGCCTGATGCATGGGACATCATTAAGCAATGGGGGGAGGTGAGCCATGGCGAGGTTAAAGAGGAGGGAAGAGAGGACCGCTCCCTGTGGAGTTCCTCGCGTACCCAAGGGGTAAGGGCCATGCTCCTGGTCTTGGATACGTATATAGGTTTGCCGATCAGTGAGGAACTGTCGGATGTACCTAAACGTGTTGTGTCCACAGTTTGTCTGCGACAAATGTGTGAGGATGATATCGGGGGTTACATTGTCGAAGGCCCCTTTGAGGTCCAAGGCGAGGACCACCTTGTCGCTACTGGGGTACTCGACCGGAGCCAAGACTTCTTTGTGAAGTTGGAGCAGGACGCCCTGCGCGGACCGGTGTGGGCGGAAACCGCACATTGTGTCCGCAAAGGCGGGTTTAAGTTCTAGATATTGAGAGAGTCGGTCCCTGACCATGGTTTACATCAACTTCCCCACACAAGAAGTCAATGAAATGGGTCGACTATTTTCGATGTTGATGGCTTTTCCGGGTTTCGGTATGAAGGTGACTAATGCGGTTTTCCAATCCATTGGGAGAAGTGTGCCCCCTTTCCATATGGCGTTGAAATAGTGTAGAAGGCTCAGGTATGCCGGGTCCGGGAGGTTAGCAAGAAGCTTAACCGTCACTCTATCCCGTCCGGGGGCTGTGCCGCGTTTCAGTTTTGCCAGTGCCGCTTTTAGGTCGTGGAGCTGGAATGGTCTATCCAGCTCCTCATTCTCAGAGCCTGCATATGAGTATGCCGACTCGCGGGAGTCCTGGACGCTACAGAGATATTTGTCACTCAGCGTTGTAGCCAATTTAGTGGTGTCCCCATGGAAAGCATGAATAGCTCTCTGAAGGTGTTTCTGGGTTTCGTTGCGTGTTTGGTTCGGATCAATCAATGCGCGGAACAGGCGCCATGTGCTCCGATTCGACATTTGTCGAGCCGCGGTGTTGCAGCGGTCTACCCAGTTTGAGTCAGCGAGTTGGGCCGCATACTCGGCTGCCTCTTGGGTGAGTGCCGCTATTCTAATTTTGAGTTTGCGGTTATGCTTCTGCCGGCGCCATCGGCGGATGAGGCTATACCGGTCCTCCCAGAGGTGCAAGAGGTGGTTGTCCACCGCTGGCGTTGCCTCCGAGAGTTGAACCTGTTGTTCAACCTTACGAAGCTGGGCCACCAAATTTTGAGACAGGATTCATAGCCCTGTTGGGCTATAGGCTCAGAGTTATTATACTCCGATCGGAAACATGTCTAGTCTGGGAGTTTAGCTTTTTGGAGGGAGCGTGTAAGAAGCTTAGTGCGGAGTGTTGTGATGAGGGTGCAGTGGTCGCTCCCAAGGGTTTCCTCGGTGTTGTGACACTCCGCATATCTTATGTTTTTGGTAAATGTAAGATCCGGGCATGTGTCCCGTGTCACTGAGTTACCTATCCGAGTGGGCATAGCAGGATCCGTGTGGAGGGTTAGGCCCAACGTGGAAATAAGCTCCGCCAGCTTTCGTCCGCGTTTCTCCTCCCTACGGTAGCCCCAGAGAGTACTGGGTGCATTGAAACCCCCGCTATTATAAGGGGTTCCCTTCATGCCACTTTGAGGGCTTTACTGAATATGTCGGTGTATGCTACATTAGGAAGTTTAGGTGAACTGTATATGTTGAGTACGTGTAGTGAAGGATCCTGTTTCCTAAGCGGAAGGAGGGTCACCATAACGTATGAACAGGCCGTAGTGCAGTCCAAATCGACCGGGGTAGCCGTAAAATGTTTGTTGACGCTGAGGGCAGTCTGCGCATCCCGCTGATAGACCGCATAATTGGTCAGTGTGGCACCCTCTCCCGGCTCCTGGAGGGCTATCACCGCGGGCATTTCTGGGAGTGTTGTTAAGGGTAATCGAAGGGCGGCCCGCTTAGTGCGTGCGCGGAAAACCCTTCAGTTTCACTGAAGAATTGTGGTTGAGACCGAATGTTTGTGCGAGTACCGGCGCTTACTATTGTCGCCCGCCATGTTGCTCACTTAAATTTTGCGACACACCCTGGAGGAGAGGGGAGCCGTCAGGGTTTGCCCCCACGGTCCACTGCCGTATGTGGGGCCTCGTTCTCCATCGATGAGTCCTCGTTCTCCGAGGGTGTTTGAATTCTGGCGATTTTGCTGTGCGCGCCGTTGGTTGAGATGCGCTTAACAGATCCCGGCTTGCGGGTCTTGCTAACAGGTTTTGCAGGCGGTTTTGGAAGCTCAGCTGCTATGAGGCTCGGGATCCCATCTACTATGGCTTGAAGGGCAGCTGTGAATTGTGCCTCTTGGGCGGTGAAACGTGCCGTGATCTGGGCTTCTATGGCGCTCAACCTCGCCTCGATAGTGCACTGATCTGGTCGGAGAGCCGCTTGCCCCGAAGGGATGATTTCCCCCGTCCTGGCCGTCCGAGAGGTAGGGGGTGGGACGGATTTTGTCTGGCTTTGCTCGGTCAAAGCCAGTTTCATTTCATTTCATTTATTGAAGCCTTAAAGGCCCGAGGGCATTAAATAAGGCGGGGGCAATAACATTATATAACAGCATACGAACACCAGTTCAAGAAACAAAAACAAAGAAAGAAAACGAAACCAACAAACAAACATTAACAAAATATACAAGAGCAGACTAGTGTGTATTGTCAAATAGAACACTGAAGGTGACTCGTTAGTTTTGCTCGGAAAATTTCACGATCTTTGCATGAAGCAATAACGTCCGGTAGAGCATTCCATTGGGCAATTGCACCTGAAAAAAAAAAGAGTTATTCATTGCTGCAGTGCGACCAAAAATCAGTTTTAACGGGTGATTGTGATTAAGTCGACGGGACATTCTTGAGGGAGGTTGCAGGAGAGGGTGCTGGTTGTGAGGATGGTGAAAAAAAGAATGAAGGAGGCAGAGACGTGATATAATGCGGCGTAATTGAAGGCTTGGGAGGGAAAGAGTTCGTTTTAGTGCTGTGATGCTGGTTTCACGTGAGTACTGTGACATGATAAATCGCGCGGCACGGTTTTGGATGGCCTCTAGATTATTAGCGAGGTATGCTTGTGAAGGGTGCCAGATGGATGAAGCGTATTCTAGTTTTGGACGAATATAGGTCTGGAATGCAAGCTGTCGGATTTGGGGTGGTGCTGATTGTAAATTTCTCCGTAAGTAACCAAGAGTGCGTGAAGCCTGCGAGCATATTGTTTCAATGTGAGTAACCCATGATAAAGTTGATGTTAGGTGGACACCAAGGTATTTATAAGATGACGTTCGAGCAACGGGAGTGGAACTGATACGATATGTGCTGTTATCAGAGCTGCGCTTACGAGAGAAAGATATGTATTGACATTTGCTTAAGTTAAGCAAATGCTTAACTTAAGCAAAGCTAAGCTTTCTACTTGTTCGCGTAAGGCCGCGATTTCAAGTTGCTCTTGTGATTTGGATGGCATTTTGAGTGGGGGGGGGGGGTTCAGAGGGGGGGCTACCCTGCCTGTGCTGCTCACCTGTGACCCTTGCTGCACTCGGTCTGCCCAAGATTGCTGGTTTCCCGGATTGGACGCCTTGTTGGCGGCACCCGCTCGTCCTTGAGCAGGTGGAGGGGGACCCTGTTTTCCATCTGTCACCTTGGAGATAGGTACACGATGATTTTGCCCGTGTTGGGCCTGCTCCTTGGCCCCCGCGCCTAGTGGCGGGCCCTGGGATTGGGGTGGCGAGTTGGACGGGGGACGTCGTCGGTGCGTAACCCATCGCGTTTCGGTTCCTTCTTTGCTCTTGATTTTTTCTTCTTTTTCTTGCCTTTGTTGTTGGACCCTGGTGAGGTCGGGGTCGAAAGTGCGGGTTTACGGTACCTGGCCTTACACGCGCGGTCCCCGGTGACATGAGGGCCGGCGCATAACGAGCATCTCGGCGTGCACTGATGCGGTGCGCGCACACCGTCGACGAGTTTAGCGGCCGAGCCACAAAGTCCGCATGTTTCTCTTTTTGGGCCTGGGCACGCGTCCCGTCGATGTCCGATGGCATCGCACAGTGTACATGCAGGCACAGTTCTTTTATAGGTTTGGACCGGAATAAGTAATGCATCATAGTGCACGTACTTCGGCTTCACTTTGCCGGCGAAGGTAGCCGCGCTTTGTTTGAAGTGCCCAGTTTCCTTACGTGCAGGATTTCTCCATCCCGCCAATGGAGCCTCTCACAGAGCATGGCTTCGGTATCGGTGCTTCGGATGGTGACTACACCGTAGCAGGTGTTGCGATAATCCGAACGGAGGTGTCCGACGAGAGGCACCACGCCGTATGGCGAGTTTATGGCAAAATCACCTATGACCCCATCGGCAATCTCCGGGTGTGAGGTGTAAACGAGGACGAGGTTTGGTCGCTTACCGGAACAACAGTGATGGCGCGAGCCGCGGCCGTCCCGAGGTGGGCGACGAACGCTCGTCCGAGGCTGTTTTCCGGAAAAAGGGTTGCGAAGGAGGCTCGTGTTCTGGGCTTCACGACCACGACGAAGTCCGTGTCTGCAGGTTTTGGTAGCGGAAGCGGTCTCCAGGACACCAACCGCTTTGGCGTGGTGTTGTCGCGCCGAGAGTCAATGACGCCCGCGACCACGGAGGCCGCGTCGGCGGTGGGCGCCAGTAGGGCATTGCCGCCCCTCGCTCGGCGAGCGACCGCGGCAGCAAGCGCGGCGCTCTTGAGAATTAGATGCGACTCCGGCGTGCCGCTTGTAGCAGGAATGGTAGACCACACCATGCTCTCGGGGTCGTAGCCTCGTATCTCAGGTTGCGAGTCCGGCATGGTCGTCGAGCCGCCCGATGCCCTGGAACCGCCGTGGCAGCGCGATGCTCGCCAGACGCAGACGCTTTTCCAGGAAACTGGAGCCCCGCTCGGGGCGATGGGCCGCGACTTGCGGCGAGAGGCGCGGGAGCTTTCGCGAAACGCGTCTGCTCCCGATACGTGCTCGGAGGAAACTCCCTAGGTGCCTGCTTCAAGTCTCGATCCGTTGTCGACGATCTTAAAGGGACAGAACACTGGAATTTATGTCTCGATTTGTTTTCGCCGCAGTGGAAAGATTGATGTCTAAAATGTTCGATTTCATAACGTTTTTGTTAGAAACGCTGTAAAAATGTTTACCGGAAATTTTTCGATCACTGCGTGCGCCCGTTTTTATGTAGTCCGATGCTGGAAACAATGATCAGCGGCCGCGATGGTGACTGGTGGTCAACAAAAAAGACGTACCGAAAACAAATATAACTTTCACTCGCCAGACAATAATCAGACATTTTTTTCTTAGAGTAACGTCCTTTTCAGTTTCATACTCAATGCTGTTAGGGCACAATAACGCACGCCCTCGTCGACGAAAGTTTTAGTGGGAACTGTCATTGCTTCATTCACGAAATTGCAAACACTGTGATGCCATCTAGTGGCAAACCCTGAAAGCATGCCTCTCGCAGTGCGAAAGTAAGGGTGGTTATTATTTAAGGACGCACTGGAGAGAGCGCAAGATATAATAACGTATGGCAAGAACCCCTTGAAAAACAATAAACAATGAGCAGTTACGAAAATCAGCGATATTTTGCTGACATGTAGTCACGGGAAGGGGGGGGGGGGGGGGCTACACTGAAAGTACTAGGGTTTCTCCGCTAGATGGCGCCTCGGTTGTTTTTATGCCATTTTCAATGGCAAATTAAAATTTTAAAGCCTCTTTTCTTTGATATTGTAGTGCTCGATCTGTATACATGAGGCAAGATCTTTTCATCTCCACCATAATCAGATGACATGTTTTGGCGAGTGTTCTGTCCCTTTAAGATCCGGCGCGGCGGTCTCCGCAGCTCGTCCGATCACGGAAGCTCGTCCGCCACCAGGTAGAGGCCTCGAAAGGGGCTACACCTGATCGGTGTCCTCTGAAGAGGCCGCATCAGCTGGGCTGGTTTCCGGTTCCCCCTTTTATCCAGAAGTAAGATGCCTGCATGCCAACGGTCCTAAGTAGGGCATTAGTGATGATGTCTGCACAATACCCCCACCCCGGAAAGGCAAAAGCACCGCCACTTCCTGAGCTATGCCAGGCAACCAAAAAGCAAGCCTTAAACTATAGGCTGCAAGAATTCCCTCCCCTTTCTGGTCACTCTACGGGTGTCCGGTGAAAAGAATTGCTGACCAGACCTACACGGGCGATTTATTCACGCCACTCCTTGCAATTTTGGATCAAATTTTGGTAAAAATAAAGGCCGCAGCTGCCGTCGCGATCTCCGGACAACGGCTAACATAAATATTGTGAGATAAACCTACATCATAAAACTACACTAGGCATATACTAACCTCAAATGATCAAGTGCTGTTAAAGAAAACATTTCAGAAAGTGATATGGCCAAAAAAATTATTCCCCTTTGAGCATAAAAGGTACACGCAAGGAGCGCCTGGAAGGTATCACTTTGCCTAGCGGGAAGAGCTTCGGCTGAGACCGTCTGCGCTCCCATTTTCCTTTCCCCTATGGTATGCTCCGGCACGGTGAGACTCCACCGAAGCAAACACCCGTTTTTAGGAGACATGTTCCGGAGCCATGTGAGCGGACAGTGGTCCGTCTCAGTTACGAATCAGGAGCCGGCCAAATAGCACTGAAGATTTTGCGTAGCCCAAACTAATCAAGCGCACTCCTTCTCCAAGGCTCTGTATGCTTCTCGCGCCGTGAGCTTTCTGCTTACGAACAACTCCCCATTCTCGTCGTTCTGGCTCAGAACAGCCCACATGCCCCTGTCACTCGCGTTGCACTGAACAATGAAGGCGCGGTCATAGGAAGGAGCCCTCATCACGGGGCGGCTGATCAGCGCTTTCTTTAATGCGAGGGAAGCCTCTTTCTTGCTGGCATTCCAGTTCACCTTAACCGGTTCGCCCTTCCCCAAACTGTCCGTGAGCGGTCTCGCCATTAGCGAATACCCTTGTATATAGTGCTGATAATACCCAGCCAACCCGAGAAAGGCTCGCATGTCGGTCTTTGTTGCGGGCCTGGGATAATCGCGTATGGCGGCGATCTTCGCATCCAGCGGCCTGCGGTAGCCCCTCCCGATAACGTGACCAAGGTACTCAACCTACATACATCGATCTCTAAACATGATACAGTGGGCAAATGAATAACTTTGTGAAGCAGACCCGCTCGTACGTTTTGCGCACTCGAGCGCCGACGCGTAGCCTCCGTCAACAGACGCCGCCATAACCTCGGTTAACGAGGCAAACTGAGGTCGCCAAGATCTGTTTGCGATAAGCGCGATTAGTGCTGTAACCATGGTTTGGTCCGCCGTGTAACATGAGCTAACCACGCGTTCGCGTAACCACGGTTACCGTCGCTGCGCGAACTGGCAAACTCCTCAGCCGCATCAGGCGTGTGCGAGCGAGGACGGGTTGACGCGAGTACGCCAGCGAGCGAGAGCGCGGCAACCGGACGTTCGTCGAAATGACGTATTTCTGGGCGGAGCTTTGAACTTTCTTGTATTCTTTATTTTTTTATGACTCCCTTCGGCGTACGAGCTGAGAGGAAAAATTGGAAGGGTCATTTTTAATCGCCGATATCGCTGGTGTTGCAGAAGCTACATTTTTGCGGGAAATTGATGGGTGGTTCAATATCTATCAGCGTTATGGCGTTGTTTGTGCCCTTCTTGGTGACCGATTTCTGTGGACCTCTGAGGGCGGTGACACGCCGGGCTGCGCCGCCATTTTGGTACACCCTACTGATTTTAAGAAAGTTAGCTCTTGTCATGTGTGGTGAGCTCGCATCGGTTTGTCCGGGTCTGTCGCCTATTTCTTAAACCCGAAGCAGTTTTCACCGTAGTGGGTTGTCACCATATAATCACCCAAGATGACGGCCACCCTGGCTCACCCTAGGTCACGTGGTGCACCCCAAGATGGCGACCACCATAGGTCAAGTGATGTCGCCGATATGGCGGCGTAGTTAGTGATTACATGACGCTTACGTCATAATCCAAGACGGCGACATAGTTCTTGATTCGGAATCCAATATGGCTGCCACGTCATGGCGGCGTAGCTAGTGATCACGTGGCACGTCATATTCCAAGACGGCGGCATAGTTCCTAATTCACAATCGAAGTGGCAACCCACCACATGCCATCACAATCCAAAATGGCGGCCTGCTTTAGAATCATGTGGCAATGACTTCATAATGCAAGATGGCGGCATAGTTGCGGATTCGGAATCTAAGATGGTGGTCTACCACGTGAAGTTACAATCCAAAATGTCGGCCCCAAATTAGGGTAAAATTACATTACTACTAATCCTGTACTACCTAGTTCGTTCAAAAACTGGAAATTTGTATTGGATCCTGTGCTTTGTAATATCTTTCTAGCTGAATTGGACAGGACCTGGATGCAAGCTTTTGACGACACTAAAGGGCTGAAGACCTTTAGATGTGTTGACGGTTTTTATATTATTTTAAGGCAAAAGAGAGCAAAGCTTTGTCCACAGATAAAGGAAGAAGTTTTGTCTAGTTTTAAACTAATTGGAGACTGTTTGGATTACACCCATGAACTTGCCCAAGACACCGGGGTCGCAGTTTTTAGATAATAACATAACCGCCAATTACAAAAACATTTGCTAGTTGTAATGCCTTCACGCCCAAAAAGGTTTACGCAAACTGTTAGGCGAACGGTGGCTCAAATTTGCCCTAACACTTCACTGAAAAATTCATGCTGCCATAAAATAGAGTAAAGCTTTCAGGCACAGGTTAAGAAGTTGGAATAGGCTGAGTATCGAATTTCGATTATGACCGCAGTCGCTGAAGCCTCACTGAAAAAGTTGAAAAAAGACAGTTATAAGAATAGTACACAAGATGAAGCTATCAAACAGTAAGTATACCAATCGTGATGCGTTATAGCCATCAGGTAGTGTGTAATTTGAAGCACGTTTCAGCAAAGTTCAAAGTACCACCGGTACTTTGAACTTACCAAAGTACCAAAACTTGCTTCTGTGTTGTAAACGGACCCCAACAAGATGAAAAAGAAACGAATGGGATAAAAAAATGCAGTTTCGTTTGTGAAGGGTGCTGTCGGCGTCGTGTATGTCGGCGTCATTGTTGTGCCAGATACCTCTGATATGCGGGAAAATATACATCGGTTAGACTTGTATTAATGATGGCAAAGAAACAGACGAAGAGGCAGGCACGCGGATCGCCGTCTCGTGACTTTAGATTGAGACCACGCGGCCAGATTCCCTTGCTAATTGTATTCCAAATTTACAAACTTCCAAATGTTTCGCTTCGTATTTTTTTCCTTTCAATTAATTTTGTGATTCTAAATTTTAAGTTTTTTTAGTTGACAATTACTTTAATGCACTAATTCAGTATGTGTAGGACATTTGGCAGTCCACACTTAACCCTGGCGAATCCCTCTTCGTGGGTATGTGGCAATTATCAAGGCAGAAGAAGATAAAGAAGAAGACCGTGCGGCTGTACCTCGAAGCTTCATTTCGAAGACTGATTATTGCCGACATCATACGATCCTCGTCCTTTGCTGAAATACCAGACACAGCCTCCTCCATGGCCTCGGACGCCGGCGCACTGACGACGGGTACGAACCTTCCAGGTGACAGCATTGAGAGGAGCTCGATGACTCAGGACCCGGAGGTGCAGCGGAAGGATCGCAGCTTCCAGGATTGCATCGAGTTGCTCATGCCCGTCTACCTGCTGCCTTTAGTTTTCGGAGACAAGGAAGGCGCCTGCGTATACTGCACCGTGCTGACCGTGGTGAGCCTGATGGGTCGCGTGCTGCCGTCGCTCGTCGCCGCCATGCTGCCCGTCGTCATCCTTGCCTTGGGTGACGTTTACAGTGTCGACCAGCTGGCAGCGGCCTACCTGGGTCCCCACGTCCTGTCGGTTTCCCTGCTGTTACGCAGTCGCCTTCATAGGCGATGAGACGACCAGCTTCTTCTGTATGTGCCTTTACCTGCTGGAGCGCTACGCCTTGCAGGTGCGGCCACTCTTCGTGTACTTGCACTTACTCGTCTTCGAGGTTAGCCTGATCCTGCCCAGCACGCTCACCGTGATTTTCCGAACGTTCTTCATTGACCGCTTCGTCACTACCCTCCACGATGAGATCGTGGTCATCAACCAGCGCAGCGGAGTGCGCATTCGGGCTAGGTCAGATTGTGCTGAAGAAGCGAGGCGACCGCGTTGCTGGCGTACTGGCGGCGCCTCGGCAAGGAGGCCCTGCTGCATTTCAATTGTCAGTAAGACCAGCGAGGTGTCCGGCAGCAGTTCGGTCGTCAGGCAGTTCAAGATGCATCCAGACTTGAGGAGACTCGAGGCCCAGGATGCACCGCGAAGAGAGCTCATAAGGGAGCCCCGCAAAACTTCATCGGCGGTACGAGGCGCTTTCAGCGCAGCTGTGACGATCGGACGCCCTACCTACCCGTGCGGCGCATCCGCTCTCTGTGTTCAACCCAAATGGCTATCATCCATGCTCAAGCACAATAGCGGTACACCAACACCGCCTTCATTGCCTCGAACGTAACCATCGACTCCGCTGTGTCAGCTAACTGAACGAATAAACGGACATGTGGGATAACTTATTCAAAAAGAAGCTGGCATTCCAAACTGTTCAAGCTGACTTTAACCAAGGGGTTAAAAATAAACCATTTTATATAGGCTAGAGAAACCACTTGTGTAAAGCTGCCAGCCATCTGGCGCAGCACAGGCAATTTTGTTTATTTTGCAGTTATCATCATCATCATCAGCCTGATTATACCCACTGCAGGGCGAAGGCCTCTCCCATATTTCTCCACTTAACCCGGTTCTGTGCTAGTTGCACCCACTTGACCCCTGCGAACTTCTTAATCTCATCCGCCCACCTAACTTTCTGCCGCCCCCTGCTACGCTTTCCTTCCCTTGGAGTCCAGTTTGTTACCCTCAGCGACCATCGGTTATCCTCTCTTCGCACTACATGTCCTGCCCATGTCCATTTCTTCTTAATTTCCACTAAAATGTCGGTAACTTGAGTTATTTCTCTGACCCACTCTGCACGCTTTCTATCTCTTAATGTTACCCCTACCATTCTTCGTTCCATAGTCCTCTGGGTTGTCCTCAACTTAAGTTGAACTCTATTGTTTAGCCTCCACGTTTCAGCCTCATAGGTGAGTACAGGCAAGATGCAACTGTTGTATACTTTCCTCTTGAGCGATACCGATAAGCTGCTAGTCATAATCTGCGAGTGCTTGCCAAAGTCGCTCCATCCCAATCTTATTCTTCTTGTTATTTCCTTTTCATGGTCCGGATCTGCGGTTACTACCTGTCCTAAGTAGACATATTCGCCTACTACTTCCAGTATTTCGCTACCTAATGTAAACTGCTGTTCCTTCCCGGGGCTGTTGAACATTACCTTAGTCTTCTGCATATTGATTTTCAAGGCTACCTTTCTACTTTTTCTGTCTAGGTCATCAATCATTATTTTCAGTTCATCCCCCGAGTTGCTTAGCAAGGCAATGTCATCAGCAAATCGCAGATTACTGAGGTATTCTCCATCTACCCTTATCCCTAACTGCTCCCATTCCAAGTATCTGAATAATTCCTCTAAACAAGCTGTGAATAGTACTGGGGAGATTGTGTCTCCTTGCCTAACACCTTTCTTTATGGGAATTTTGTTACTTTCTTTATGCACAACTATGGTTGCTGTGCAGCCACTATATATATATATCTTCCAGCACTTTCACGTACGGCTCGTCTACCCCCTGATTTCGTAATGCCTGCATCACCGCCGAGGTTTCAACTGAGTCAAATGCTTTTTCGTAATCAATGAATGCTATGTACAAGGCTGGTTATATTCCGAGCATTTTTCTATCACATGATTGATGGTATGGATATGATCGATAGTAGAGTACCGTTTCCCAAAACCTGCTTGATCCTTTGCTTGATTGCAGTCTAAGGTTGTCCTGATTCTATTAGCGATTACCGTAGTAAATACCTTATACGTAACAGACAGTAAGCTGATTGGTCTGTAATTTTTAAGCTCCTTAGAGTCCCCTTTCTTATGAATGAGAATAATGTTTGCATTCTTCCGTGGTTCCGGTACCGTCGATGACACCAGGCACTTTGTATACAGGGTGGCCAGTTTTTCTAGCACGATATCCCCCCCGTCCTTCAGCAAATCTGTAGTTATCTGATTCTCTCCAGCTGACTTCCCCCTTTTCATAGTTTCTAGTGCTTTGTTGACCTCGTCCTTCGTCACTGGTGGAACGTCTGACTGTTTTTCCCTACCGCCAATCTCATTACGGTCCTGACTACTTTGGCTACTGTAGAGATCTGTATAGAACTCCTCGGCTACTTTGACTATCTTGTGCATATTAGTGATGACGTTGCCCGCCTTGTCCCTTATCGCATACATCTGGTTTTTGCCTATGCCCAATTTCTTCTTTACCGCTTTAAGGCTTCCCCCGTTCTTTACAGCATGCTCAATTTTCTCCATGTTATACTTCCTTATATCGGCCACCTTGCGCTTATTGATTAGCTTTGATATCTCGGCCAATTCGATCTGGTCTGATGGATTGGAGGCTTTCATACTCTGGCGTTTCTTAATCAAATCTTTCGTCTCCTTAGACAGCTTACCGGTATCCCCTCCAACTATCCTACCGCCTACTTCTACCGCGCATTCAGTAATGATATCTCTGAAATTATTGTTCCTTGTCGCCATCCTCAGTTAGAGCTGAATACCTATTCTGTAGCGAGATCCTGAACTCTTCTGCCCTCCCCCTCACCGCTAATTTGTTGATGGGTTTCTTTCTTACTAATCTGTTGCGTTCCTTCTTCAGATTTAGGCTAATTCGGGACCTCATCATCCTGTGGTCACTGCATCGCACTTTCCCGATTACCTCTACATCCTGCACAATGGCGGGGGTTGAACACATTATGAAGTCGATTTCATTTTTAGTCTCTCCGTTAGGACTTTTCCAAGTCCATTTCCGGTTCTTCCGTTTGCTGAAGAAGGTATTCATGATTCTTAAGTTATTGCGCTCTGCAAACTCAACTAGTAACTCCCCCCTGCTATCTATTCCTAGAACCAATGCCATAGTCACCTACTGCCTTGTCTCCTGCCTGTTTTTTGCATACCTTGGCATTGAAGTCGCCCATTAGTACAGTATACTGCGTCTTTACTTTTCGCATTGCCGATTCTACATCTTCATAGAAACTTGCAACTGCCTGGTCATCATAACTACACGTAGGTGCATAGGCCTGTACAACCTTCAGTTTATACCGCTTATTAAGCCTAATTACGATGCCAGCAACCTTCTCATTAATACTATAGAATTCATCTATATTACCCGCTATATACTTATTGACAAGGAAACCTGCTCCTAGTTGTCGCCTCTCTGGTAAACCTCGAAAACACAGTACATGCCCATCTTTCAGTACAGTATATGCCTCATGCGGCCTCCTAACCTCACTAAGCCCTATGACATCCCATTTCATGCCCTCTAGTTCCTCTAACAGCACTGCTTAACTAGCTTCACTAGCTAGGGTTCTAGCATTAAACGCTGCCAGGGTCAGTTTCCAATGGCGGCTTGTCCAGCGGAGCCAGGCTTTCTTAGCACCCCCCCCCTGCGTCTCAGGTCTGACTGCCTCCGTGGTCAGTTGTTCCGCAGCCGCTGGTGACTGAGGGCCGGAGTTTTATGGAGCTTATCATAGGAGGTTGTGGCCAATTACTGCACCAGGGTGGCCAACTTCTGTTCTGGTGAGGGAGTGCGTTGCCGGAGGTGTTCACCGGCATCAGGTCGCACCCCAAACCTGTTTATGCAATTCCATCGACACGCGGATTTTTTTTTCTTTTTTTTTTTTCACCCGGTGGAGAATTGCGCGGCACCGAGGTTTGAGCCCCGGTCCTCTTGCATGCGAGGCGGATGTTCTACCGCTACGCCACCGCTGCATTTTGCAGTTAACTAGCTAGTAATTAAATGTTTTTTTTTTTATAATTTACGAAGTATTCCTTTTAGACAATAAATTTGATTTGCAAAGTTGGAGAGCCCCTTCGGAAACCCCCATTCCATTTATTTCTGATAAAAATCTCTCACGTGTATCGTTTTTCCAGGCTCTAAATAAAGCCCATGAATTACAAAAATTATAGACTACAATGCAAATACAAAAAATATCACGTGCCTATGTATTCGCGCGCCATGATTGATGTGCTCTCAATCGTAGTTTGAGGGAAAGAAATAATAGGCTGCCGCCGTGACGTGACAGCTCAGTCCCGGCTGTAGGCTGATATGTTGGCGATGGTAGCAGCCTGCGTGGTGAGCTCACTGCGACTTTCCCCGTCAAGTGCGCCGACTGGTTGAAGCGGACGAAGAAACCACTGCAGACCTATCGGCCTGCTGCTGCAGCGGGGTCGTGGAGCCAAGGCCGCAGCTGATTTCGTTCACTGAAATCTATGCTGACAGCAGCACAATCGTGGCGCACTAATGCGCCAGTGACATGATAATTTTTGTATTTCGCAGGCTTTCTTTAGAGCTTGGAAAAAACGATACACGTGAGGCTGCCTTTATCAGAAATAAAAGGAATGCGGATTTTGGAAGGTGCTCTCCAACTTTGCAAATCTATTTTTAGTAAAGTAGAAAAAATAATCTAATCACTCATGATTTAATTGCAAAATATAAAAATTTCCTATAGTGCGCCAGATGGCTGCAGCTGTATACATGTGGTTTCTCGGGCCTACCTCAAATGTTTCAATTTTTAATCCTCGGCTAAAGTTAGCTTGTTTCGGTGGTTTACCTATCATGTTGTGCATTGACAACAATGTCGAGCGTGCTTTACTATAACACCTAAAAGAGTATAGACGCAAAGTTTTCGTGCCCGCGGTCGTCACCCAGGTTGCATGTTGCAGGCCTGGTTGATTTGTTGCATGAACAAGGACGAGGCGGCTGGAAGCGGACTTGAAGTGAGATGGAAAACTTTATATACAGTAAATACATGGTAGCCTTTGGTTAGTCGGAGACTGACTACAAGAGAAGTTTCCTTTTTACGACCCACGAAACACCCTTTTCCCAAGTTTTTATAGGGTTGATTCCCCATGATTCTTAGATGAGGGGCGGGCCAGATTACGAGGGTGTGTCTTCCGTCACATCACTCATACACGTGCACCAAAACGCCCCTCCGACGGGCCCTGGATTGAGGGTGAGGGGGTGGCCGCCCAGACGGCGTAGGTGGCGTCAGCCGGTTGTCGCCGTGCGTGCTTACACCTGGGCTCATCGTCCCGACGTCGCCGGGCGGCACTTAAAGAGGCGACCTAGCTGAAAGCTGTCCCCTTGGCCCACCACGGGACGAAAGGGAAGAATGCACACCCGCTCTCCAGTAGCGGTGCCCTACACTTGAAGGGACCGGAAATCAGTCGTTTCCTGTCCTTTGTCCGGTTGCCGACTTGTTGGCGGGACCCAACACGGTAATTGCCACCTGGTGACGAACTGCTCCCTTCGGCTGGTCCGTGTCAGGTGCATTCAAGGGCGTCTCACCGTCGCCGATGTTGGGCACTCACAGACGGACGATCCCCAGCTCTTGCTTGTGTGATCCGAGACGCCTGCTTCACGTCTCGATCCGTTGTCGCCGTTCTTAAAAAGACAGAACATTGGAATTTAGGTTTTGTTTTCGCCGCAGTGGAAAGATTGATGTCTAAAATATTCGATTCCATAACAGTTTTGTTAGAAACGCTGTAGAAATGTTTTACCTTAAGTTTTTAGATCAATGCGTGCGCCCGTTTTTATGTAGTCCGATGCTGGAAACCATAATCAGCGACCGCTACGACGATTGGTGGTCGACAAAAAAGACGTACCGAAATCAAATATAACTTTCACTCGCCAGACAAATATCAGACACATTTGCGTAGAGTAACGTCCTTTTCAGGTTCATACTCAATGCTGTTACGGCACAATAACGCACGCCCTCGTCGACGAAAGTTTTAGTGAGCACTGTCATTGCTCCATTCACAAAATTGCAAAAAGTGTGGAGCCATCTAGTGTCAAAACCTGAAAGCATACCCCTCGCGGTGCGAAAGCAGGGGTGGTTTTTATTTAAGGACGCACTGGAGAGAGCGCAAAATATCAGAAATTATGGTAAGCACCTCTAGAAAAAGAAAGTACAATGTGCAGTTACGAAAATCAGCGATATTTTGCTTACATGTAGTCAGATTCATTCATTCATAAACCTTTATTGATGAGGATGACCTGAGGCCTAGAGGGGGAGGGGGTGGGTTAGGTGAGGTTGAGGGCGCCAGACTCCGACATGAAGTCTAGCAGGGCACTAAGCTTGCGCTTGGCGTTGGTATTGGGGGCTGTTCAGTCTTCGTAGCTCTGAATGTGGTGGGCAGATGTGTAGCGTGCGCGGAGGCCAGCCGTCAGATGGGGGCCTACACTGAAAGTATTAGGGTTTCTCCGCTAGGTAGCGCCTCGATTGTTTTTATGCCATTTTCAATGTCACATTAACATTGTAAAGCCTCTTTTCTTTGATATTGTAGTGCTCGATTTGTACTATATGAGGCAAGATCTTTTCATCTCCACCATAATATAATGACAATTTTGGCCAGTGTTCTGTCCCTTTGGGACCCTGCGCGGCGGTCTCCGCAGCTCGTCCGATCACGAAAGCTCGTCCGCCACTAAGTAGAGGCCTCGAAAGGGTCTACACCCGATCGGTGTCCTCTGAAGAGGCCGCATCAGGTGGGCTGGTCTCCGGTTCCCTATTTTATCCAGAAGTGAGATGCCTGCAGGCCAACGGTCTTAAGTAGGGCATTAGTGATGATGTCTGAACAATACCCCCACCCTGAAAAGGCAAGAGCACCGCCACCTCCTGAGCTGTGCCAGGCAACCACAAAGCAAGCCTTGAACTATAGGCTGCAAGAATTCCCTCCCCTTTCTGGTCACTCTACGGGCGTCCGGTGGAAAGAGCTGCTGACTAGGCCTACGCGGGCGATTTATTCACGCCACTCCTTGCAATTTTGGATCACATTTTGGTAAAAAATAAAGGCAGCAGCTGCCGTGCGATCTCCGGACAACGGCTGATAACATGAATATTTAGAGATAAACCTACATCATAAAACTACACTAGGCATATACAAACCTCAAATGATCAAGTGCTGTTAAAGAAAACAATTCTGAAAGGGATATGACCAAGAAAATTACTCCCCTTTGAGCATAAAAGGTACACGCAAGAAGCGCCTGGAAGGTATCACTTTGCCTAGCGGATAAAGCTTCGGCTGAGACCGTCTGCACTCCCATTTTCCTTTCCCTACGATAGGGCACTTGAAAATTATGCTCCTGCACGGTGAGACTCCATCGCAGCAAACGGCCGTTTTTCGGAGACATGTTCCGGAGCCATGTGAGCGGACAGTGGTCCGTCTCAGTTACGAATCAGGAGCCGGCCAAATAGCACTGAAGATTTTGCGTAGCCCAAACTAATCAAGCGCACTCCTTCTCCAAGGCTCTGTATGCTTCTCGCGCCGTGAGCTTTCTGCTTACGAACAACTCCCCATTCTCGTCGTTCTGGCTCAGAAGAGCCCACATGCCTCTCTCACTCGTGTCGCAATGAACAAGGAAGGCTTGGTCATAGGAAGGAGCCTTCATCACTGGTAGGCTGATCAGCGCTTTCTTTAACCCTAGGAAAGCCTGTTCCTTGCTGGCATTCCAGTTCACCTTAACCAGTTCGCCCTTCCTCAAACTGTCCTTGAGCAGTCTCGCCATCTCCGAATATCCCTTTATATTGTGCTGATAATACCTCGCCAACCCGAGAAAGGCGCGTATGTCGCTCTTTGTTGCGGGCCTGGGATAATCGCGTATGGCGGCGATCTTCGCGTCCAGCGGCCTGCGGTAGCCCCTCCCGATAACGTGACCAAGGTACTCAACCTCGGCTTTTCCAAGCCAACACTTCTCTGAGCGGTCGGTCAACCCTGCCTCTCGCAGCCGGGATATCATGCAGTGACGCATGTGATCCTCCCAGCTATCGAAAAATACGGCAATGTCATCAAGGTAGGGCAGCGCTTATACTTACGTTATACAAACCAGAACGGCCTGCTCCGAGGCCGTTCTCGTTTGGTTTGGTTTGGTTTATAGGGTTAACGTGCTAAAGCGACTCAGGATATGGGAGACGGTTGAGTGGAGGGCTCTGAAAAAAGCACTTACATTCAAGTTAGTAAACACTCATGAAGTTCCTTCACTATGCGGCTCGCGCCGACGCCTATCCCTCATACTTATTTTCTTTTTTTTTTTTTTTTTTCACGTGCTCACGTGCACTCAAGTCATTCACGTGTGTGCGAAGCAGCGCCCTATGTAATAATGCAATCTCTGCCCACCGTAGGTAAAAAAGAATGCTTTGGTTTTGTTTGGTTTAGTTTGTAAGGTTTAACGCCATAAAGCGACTCAGGATATGAGGGACGCCGTAATGAAAGCATCCGGACATTTCGACCGCCTGGAGTTTTTGAACGTGCGCTGACATCGCACATCTTGCGCTGAAATACCCCACGGTTTACGTGCCGGTACCTTGGATGCATCGAAAAATAAAGAACAAGCAGATTAACTGCTGTCGAACATACCGTTTAGGATGTCGCCGAATTCCTCCAAATTGTTTTAAGTTCCATGCTCACTTGTGCAACCGGGCTGTAGTTACATGATAACATCGTTCCAGCATCACGAAAACTGGAGATCGCTAAGTACAAGTGGTTTTATGTTGTTTAAGTTGGTTTGAAAAAGCCTGAGCAAACGTTTCAAGGTTGTCTACCATGCCAACATAGTGGGTGGTAACAACAGATCAATAACAATATCTATAGCTAGTAACAGTGCTGCGTGCGAGTTGTTATTCCATCGGTGGCTTTCGCCACTTTCCCTCACTTGCATAGCTTTTGTATGTTAACAGCAGTTCTATTCAGCATCCTACTGTTTAGTGGTTCGCTACTGAGACACGCGTTCTCTTTACCATATTTTGACCGTTGTTGTTGTCAAGCGGTTCTTT
The DNA here is from genome assembly GCF_055883805.1 of Amblyomma maculatum. Lineage (NCBI taxonomy): Eukaryota > Metazoa > Arthropoda > Arachnida > Ixodida > Ixodidae > Amblyomma > Amblyomma maculatum. The sequence continues at coordinate 177,522,714 of NC_139344.1, read as the reverse complement.
GTATTCTAGACATTTGTTTGTTTTTCTCAAACATGTATGAAAGAACTCCACAGCACGAGAAACATTTCTTGCAATATAATAATAACAATATTGCTATTCATGCAGTTGTGCAATGTTCTGTGTATCAAGAGACTGTTTACTTAGAGCTCAAAATGCACGAAGTTGAAGCCTCTTAGTGCCCATGTTTGGGTAACCTGTCAGGGAGTACGGTCGAGTCCATTCGTCTGTATGGTACGGGCTTTGTTTGTGAGTGCTGAAAGCAGGGACGTGTAGGGACATATCCCAGAGTACAATATCTTCCGCTGACTTTTTTAAAGGACTAAAGTAAACACACAGTCTAAACTGCAAAAGCTAGATGAGTAATAACGATTGCTGTTCCTCGGTTACTAAACGCTTTCGCAGAAGATAAAGATAAACAGAAAACAAAAATAATGAAACGCTTACTAATATTGCTGTACTGGCTAAAATTTCGGCACTTTGTTTATGCTCCAAAGCTTTAAAAATAACGGTTGAACAGTTGGTAAGCGACGGTCTGAGCACTCTATTGAGGGCCACCGGGGTTATCGGCACCAAGGTTATACGCATGCGTCGTGCAAGGCATACAAAAATTCCAAGATGCACACATTTCCACCTTGCACAAGACGGGCTTATCGCATTAGTTTTTTGTGGGACAGGAGCCAACAGCTAAAAAGGGCATGTGCCTTAGCTTATAATAAAACGTGGGTTGTCGTTGAGATTTTTAGGTAAGCGGTAGCCAGCGCCATGTCAGACGATAAGAGCGATGACGGTGAAACCGTTTGTCCCGTATTTATAGCAGCCTATCATTCGCGGGCGCGGATTCAGCATTACTGCAAAACCAACGAGGGTAATTGTCGAATCTTTTCCGTACAAAAGCAGGCGGGGTGGCTATGTGTGCGATTGACCATGTCGATAACTTCACTAGTTATCACGAGGTCGTGCTAGAAGCATATTGGGGGCTGGCTTTGGACCGGTCACGATTGGAAACTGAACCTGGCAACGTTAAAATTGGAACGCTAGGTGGTGAGGCTAGTTTAGCATTGCTCTTCGAGGAACTTAAGAAGCATTCCTAACAAGCATTAACGAGCATTCCATGCAAACTTCTGGAGCATGTTATTTATAGCCATATTGTACTCGTGTTTCAGTGTTCATCAGCCCGGTTTTCGAAAGCACTTTTCTTGTGAAACTCCGTTCTTAACTTTCACAAACAACTTGTTTTCCGCTCTTCACTCTTCACTAATTATTTACTGCATTTACATTGATTCGCCAAAGCTTTTGACATAGTTTGCCGCAGACTACTACCTCTCAAACTAAGTAAGCTTAATCTTGATCGCAACGCTTTGAGATGGATTGAACGCTTCTTTCCAACCGCACACAATTTGTAACTGCTAACGGCCATGGCTCTGATTCTTGCAGTGTGGACTTTGCTGTTCTACAGGTATCCGTGCTGGGACCATTGCTATTTATTATCTATATGAAAGATTTGCCTAACAGCATATCTTTCTCCATAAAACGTTTTGCTGATGGTTGCGCTATTTCCGTCAAATTAAAAACTTTGCTGACCGCCTTACCATCCAGTCCGACCTTAGCCAGATTTCCTTTCTTGGTGTACACTTAGCTAATGAAGCTTAGCGTTATAAAATGCAAGTTCATGAGAATTTTTCGTCATGCATCTAATTAGGTTTCTTGTGATTATTCACTCAATGATACTCTGTTAACACCGGTTTCATCTTACACATACCTTGGTGCTGATATCTCCAGTAACCTTTACTGACAATCTCACATGGACTATATAACAAGTAACGCTACGCGTACACTTGGTTACTTACGTCGCAATTTTTCTAAGGCGCCCACTAACTTGAAACTAATACATTACAACACAACACTAGTCATGTCTGAGCTAGAACATCCATAATCAGTGTGGGACCATTTGCTTACCTCACTAATTCTGAAGATCGAATCCATCCAAAACCAGTCTGCCCTGTTCTTTTTTTCTAACTATAATCATACTGCAAGTGTAACTGCAACGAAGTCAAATATAATCCAAAAGAGGCATAAACTGTATTGATGGGCAGGCATGTAATGTGGTATAAAGGTTTACTGGTAAGAAAAGAACTAGGAGTAGGGTTCCTTGTGATGAGCATATAGCTAGTAATATAGAGGAATTCTATAGCATTAATGAGAGGGTGGCAGGCATCGTAATTAGGCTTAAGAAGCAGTATAACCTGAAGCTTGTACAGGCCTACGCGCCTACACGTAGTCATGATGATCAGGAAGACGAAAACTTCTATAAAGATATTTAATTGGCAATGAGGAAAGTAAAAACGTAATCTAGTGTACAGATGGCCTACTTAAATGCCAAGGTAGGCAAAAAGCAGCTGGAATCCAGGTAGTGGGAACTATATCTTGCATTGGCTTTAGGGATGGCAAGGGGGAGTTACTAGTGCAGTTCGCAGACCGTAATAACTAAAGGATCATGAATACGGTCTTCTGCAAAAGGAAAAACCGGAAGTGAACATATAAATTCTTAACGGGGAGACTAAAAATGAAATTGACTTCATACTGTGTTCTAACCTAGGCATTGTGCATGATGTAGAGGTAATCGTGCAGGTGTGATGCAGTGACCACAGGAGGTTCAAGTCTCGGACTAGTCTAGATTTGAAGAGGAAACGAAACAGATTAGCAAGGATGAAGTCCATCAACGAATTAGCAGTGGGAGGGAAGGTAGAAGAATTCAGGATCTCGCTAGAAGAGATATTGATCTTTAACCGAGCAAGGCGACCCTTGTAGAATCGATGAACGATGCAATCAGAGATATTATTGACTACGCGGTAGAAGTAGGTGACAGGATAGTTACAGAGGACACCGGTAGATTATGTAAGCAGATCGAAAGATCTGATCAAGAAACACCAAGGTATGAAAGCCTCCAACTTAAGAGATGTATGATAGAACTAGCAGAGCTATCAAATGCAATCAATAAGTGCAAACTTGCCTGACATAAGTAAGTATAACAGGGAGAAAATTGAGCATGCTCTAAAGAGCGGTGGAAGCCTTAAAGCGGTGAAGAGGAAATTAGGCATATGCAAAAATCACATGCATGCGCAAAGTGACAAGGTGGACAATGTCTTCACTAATATGGACAAGAAAATCAAAGTAGTCTAGGCGTTTTTAACTGGCCTGTAGAGTCAGGACGATAATGTGACTAGCAGTAGTGATGAGCAATCAGAGGTTCCGTAAGTAACGAAGTATGATGTTGAGAAAGCCGAAAGGCTATAAAAAGGGGTAAAGTAACTGGGGAGGATCAAGTAACTACAGATTTGCTGAGGACGGGGCAGATGTCATGCTAAGAAAATAGGCCACCCTGTATACGCAATACTTAGTGACATCGACGATACCGTAGTCATAGAATAAAGCTAACTTTATCTTAATTCATAAAAATTACTAAACACTCAGCCTAATCAGTCACGTGAAAGGTATTTAGTGAGGTAATCGCTAATAGAAGCAGGGCAACCTTAGACTTCAATCAACCAAATGATTAAGCAGGTTTTGGGAAAGGGTACTCTACTATAGATTATATCTATACTATCAACCAGGAGATGGAAAAACGCTCAGAATATAACCACCCCTTTTACATAGCATTCATTGATTACTAAAAAGCATTTGACTCAGTCGAAACATCGGCACTTATGCAGGCATTGGGAAATCAGGGTGTAGATGAGCCCTATGTAAAAGTAGTGGACGATATTTGTATTGACTGCGCAGCAACCATAATTCTGCATAAAAATAATAAAATTTTCATAAAAAATGGTGTTAGGCAAGGAGACACGTTCTGCCCGGCACTATTCACAGCTTGCTTAGAGGAATTATTCGGAGACTTGAAATGGGAGCAGTTAGGGATAAGGGTTTGTGGAGAATACTTCAGTAATCTATGATTCGCTGATGGCATTGTCTTGCTAAGAAACTCAGGGGATAAACTGCAAGAAATGACTGATGAATTGGACAGGGAAAGCGAAAAGGTAGGCTTAAATATTAATATGCAGAAGATTAAGATAATGTTCAACAACCTCGGGAAGGAACAGCATTTTATGTTAGGTAGCGAAGCACTGGAAGCAGTAGGCGAATATGTCTGCTTAGGACAGGTAGTAACCGCAGATCCGGACCATGAAAGAGAAATAACTAGAATAAGACTAGCAGCTTACTGGTATCGCTCAAGGGGAATGTACATAACAGTTGAATCATACCTGTACTTACATATGGAGTTGAAACGTGGAGGCTAATGAAAATGGTTCTACCTAGGCTGAGGACAACGCAGATAGCTATGAAACGAAAAATGGTAGGTGCAACCTTAAGAGCTAGGAAGCGCGCAGAGTGGGTCAGATAAATAACTCGAGTTATTGACATTCTAGTGGAAATGAAGAAGAAGAAATGGGCATGGGCAGGGCATGAAGTCCGAAGAGAGGATGGTCTCTAAGGGTAACGAATTGGATTCCAATGAAAAAAAAGCGTAGCCGGGTTCGGAACAAAGTTAGGTGGGTGGATGCGGTTACGATGTTAGCAGGGCTTAAGTGGATGCAGCTAGCACAGGGCCGGGTTTTTTGGTGAAATATGGGAGATGCCTTCGCCTTGCCGTGGCCATTGTCCGGATGATGATGATGATCATGATGATGACGATGATGATGATGATGTACTCTTTATATTTTTTGGAAAAGAGAAGAGCATCTTTTGTAGGGGAATTTTAGCTAAAAACCTGAGTCGAAGTAACTTGGCGCACCTGGTCACAGACACTGATTTTCAGATAGTTGTTACGAGTAGTTGCACTATCTGGTTTGCGCACTTGTCTAGTTTACAATAAACTCTAAATGTGACACAAATCCAACTAATCAATGGGGACCGTGCTCTTGAGCTCAGTATTTCCAATTTCGCTGTAGTTCGGCCCCGTCTCGTAACTTTAGAGCGATAGGAAGACAGCACTTTATAATCCAGGCGTCATCAGCAATGCAATTGTTTTATACAAAAGAGCTTTATCGAAATAAGTAGACTGGATGTCATGCGTACAGGGGGCAATAGGCCAAAAACAAGGGTTGCATCGAAGCGCACGCATGAAGAAGTAGTCGTCACCTTACGCAGGTAAGCAAACGGGCAAAGACCATTACACAGGGTGAGGTACAGCGTTTTTCTTTTGACCCTGCGTTTCACCATCTGTGCTGCGCATCGAAGTGTGCTGCGTTTTTGCTAAGACCTAGCTTGAAGCTTGCCTACCAGAGGACGCATCGTCAAGGAAGACAAGTTGTCGATAGCTACAAGTTTTTTTGTTTTTGTTTTTTCGATAATGGAGATTCACCACGGCCGCAAAATTTTGAGTGTATCTAGTACATGCGAAGCAGTCTTAAGAAGGTCAAGAAGGTCCTAGAAGCTGTCGCGAAGAACTTTGAGCAAGATTCAATATTTTCCACAAGGATTCCTCTTTAAAGTAAATATTTTTATTTGCACGAACCTTGTATGGAAACGAAGATGCTGTGCTTCGCCGCAGTGCTGCTAATAGAAGAGGAGAAAAAAGGCAGTTCTCGAGCTTATAAAAACGAACCAACGGATGTCTTCCGTATGTTCTCGCGCCAAGCATAGACGTTCGCCACACTGAATTATAAATTTCTCGAGAAAGCCAATTCAAAATGTTTAAGAGTAACACGTCTTAAATGATAGGGCGCCGCCGTGGAGCACTGTTGTCGCCAATAATCGCTACCAGATGTCGCTAGTGGGCAGAAATGCGGAACTGTATGCTAGGCTCGGATCAATAAGCAGGCTTCAAGTGAAATAATAAAAATATTTCAAAAATTTTAACTGCGCATGGGAAAAGCTTGAGCCGGTATCTTTTCTGCACTGCGAAACCACACTTATGGCCCAAGATGTAGGCAACACTGACACTTAAAAAATGAAATTCGGGACATCACCTATGTTTAAAAAAAGGATGCTTTGCTTACCAGTTGTCGCAATGACTAATTAGTTTTGAAATTCTGCAGCTGAACGCGGCTTCGTGTGTTCAAACCTAGTTGTGGTTTGATGCATGAAAAATGCAAACTCTCTCCTGACATGACACTCTGTTGTTGTTGTTTTTTTCGCAAGATTTATTGTCAGCCCTGCCTACGAAAAGACTGTATATCCTCCCCCTGTTCGGACTTGTGCTTATCTGTCATCATCTTTTGTTCGCACCGCAAATGACTGGAATGACTTGCCCAACACCGCTGCACTTCATGCCGACCCATCATCCTTCAAATCATCCATAGAAAGTTTGTGTACCTAAACCCACTCCCTCATTAAATACCCCTCGAATGGAGCCTTTAAGTTAGTAATAAATAAATGATAAATTGTAGGGGTGTGTTTATTCCGTCGACGCAGATTGATTCAGCTGCTCAGGATGAATTTGCAGCGGAGCGTCAGGTGTACCGAATCACAAAGACCACGACCAACTTCGTTCTTGAGAGCGCCAGCACGCGACGCACGTCAGTGGCTATAACGATGAAGATTACCACACTACAGTTTCCCCCCGGGTAGAGAAGCCATCCTGGCGACTCATGGAGCCGAAAGGACAGACGGATCGTAGTAGGCCTTGATTCGGTCCACATGAACTATTTCGCGTCCACGGCGACGCAAGTCCGCAGAGGGCATAACGGGCTCCACTACGTAGTTGACAGGAGATGTTTTTTGAAGGAATCGGTATGGACCGTACTACCGAGCAAGAAGCTTCTTTGAAAGGCCGGCGGTTGTGGCAGCTGGAACCCAGAGCCACACCAGGGAGTTGGGTGCATATGAAGACCCGCCAGTGTCACGATGGTGTTTTTGTTGCCACTGGTTTTCTTTTGTAAGCGAACGAGCGAGCTGACGGCATTCTTCTACGTACTGGGCGGTGTCCGAGAGTGGCGTCGATTCAGAAACACCAGGGCGGTAGGGAAAAAGCGCGTCCATTGTGCAGGTTCGCGCCCGTAAAGAAGAAAAAAGGGAGAGAATCCAATGGTGGTCTGTATCGCAGTGCTGTACGCGTAGGTTACGAAGGGAAGAACCTGGTCCCAGTTGGAATGAGCGTCGTTGACGTACATGGCCAGCATGTCACTCAGAGTACGGTTGAAGCGTTCTGTCAGGCCATTCGTCTGAGGGTGGTAAGACGTAGCGGTGCGATGAATGATGCGGCATTCTTTCAGTAGGGCCTCGAGATCGTCGGACAAGAAAACGCGTCCGCGGTCACTGAGCAGTTTCTTCGGAGTCCCGTGGCGAAGAATCAATTGGTGAGAAGGAACAAAGCAACGTCTCTTGCGGAGACAGAGGGTAACGGTGGTGTTTCAGTGTAGCGAGTAAGAGGGTCTACTGACACAATAATCCACCAGTTTCCAGCGGGAGTAGTAGAAAGAGGGCCATAGATATCTATGCCAACGCGGTCAAACGGATGAGCAGGATAGGGTAACGGCTGCAACGAAACAGGGGACTTCTGAGGAGTTTTTCAGTGTTGACAAGATTCGCAAACGCGCACGAAATGTCGTACAAAGAGGTACATTCCACGCCAGTAAAATCGCAGACGTCGGCGCGTGTAGGTTTTCAATACGCCACCGTAAGCACATTGTGGGTCACCATAGTACGCAGAACAAATGTCGGCACGGAGATGACGCGGGATGACTAGAAGCCACTTCCGTCCATCAAGCAAATAATTGCGGCGATAGAGAAGACCATCACGAATGGAGAAGTGCATGGTGGGCTTGCCGGACGAGCGCTTTTGACGAATGAACGGGAGTAGGACTTGAGAGAAAATCCAAAAGTGCATTGATCCAGGAGTCATTCCGCTGCTCGGTAGCCATGTCGATAGTGGCATGAGTTGACAAATCTAAGCACAGACGTGGTCAGACGAGGTATCACTAGGCAATGGCGAGCGGGAAAGAGCATCCGCGTCCGTATGCTTCAGACCTGATCGATAAATGACGCGAATGTCATACTCCTGGAGACGGAGAGCCCAGCGAGCAAGGCGACCGAGTGGGTCTTTCAGAGAGGCAAGCCAGCACAAGGCGTGGTGATCGGTCACAACATAAAACGGTCGGCCATACACATAGGGACGAAATTTTCCGATGGCCCAAATAATGGCCAAACATTCCCTTTCTGTGATTGAATAATTAGATTCTGCTTTTGTCAATGTTCGGCTGGCGTATGCCACAACATACTCGCTGTAACCAGGCTTACGTTGGGTAAGGACGGCACCAAGCCCAATACCGCTGGTATCAGTGTGGATCTCCGTAGATGCAGTCGGATCAAAGTGGCGGAGAATGGGAGGCGAAACCAAAAGGCGGCGTAAAGTGTCGAAGGCTTTATCGCAGGCTGGAGTCCAGGCGGAAAGGTCGGATCTGTCGGCAAGGAGCTGGGTCAGAGGAGTGATGATAGAGGCGAAGTTCAAGATGAAACGTCGAAAGTAGGAGCAGAGGCCGATAAAGCTCCGGAGCTGCTTTAGGGAGGTTGGCTTCGGAAACTGCAACTGCGCGAAGTTTGGTGGGGTCGGGAAGAATGCCGTCCTTAGAGACTACGTGGCCTAAAATTGGGAGTTTTCGAGCGGCAAAGTGGCACTTCTTCAAATTCAGCTGAAGCCCAGCGTCGGCGAGACACGTGAGAACATGCTTTAGGCGGAGAAGGTGAGAAGAAACGTCGGTAGAAAAAACTGCAATGTCGTCCAGATAACAAAGGCAGATCTGTCACTTGAGTCCACGAAGAACAGTGTCCATCAGGCGCTCGAAAGTAGCTGGGGCATTGCAATGGCCAAAGGGCATAACGTTGAACTCGTATAAGCCGTCCGGTGTTATAAAGGCAGTTATCGAGCGGTCATCATCAGCCATCGGTGCCTGCCAGTAGCCAGAGCGCGAATCCAAAAAGGAGAAAAACTCGGCTCCCTGTAAACAGTCCAAGGCGTCGTCAATTCGCGGCAGAGGATAGACGTCTTTGAGCGTGATCGAGCCTGCGGTAATCGACGCAAATTCGGATGGAACCATCTTTCTTGGTGACCAGAACAACCGGAGAAGCCCATGGACTGTTAGATGGTTGTATGACGCCGCGGCGAAGCATGTCGTCCACGCTTACAGCATGTCGTCGTGAAGCATGTCGTCCACACTACAAAATAAATAAAAAATAAACTCGGTGGGCGAAAGACATCCAGAACACTTCGGTAGGCGACGTGCCGGTCCGGACAAAAGTAAACGGAGCACGCTGTTGCTTTCTATCATTTTTCGCACGTTGCATAACTTGCATAATTGAAACTGGCAGTCGTGGTATGTGCGAACCGATAGCAGACGCCAGTGCCCTCTCATCTGGACAAATACTGTTTCTTATCTCCAGTGCAGAAGGCGCGATTTCAATTTGAACTGAAAAGCGTGCTCCGTTTACTTACGTCCGCACGCACCTGTACCTCATGTGCATGGAGAAAGAATGCTATGCTCATGAGCCATTATGTAGCTTTGACATGCGATAGTAATATTGGACATTTACATTGTCAGTGTAACAAAATTATGCTCCTAGTTTGGTAAGACATGTGATAACATTCCAAAAATTATAGCTCGCTGTTTAGATTTATATGCTAAATGCTACTCGGGGGCGCTAGCACGCTTTGCCATTGTTTAGCTTTGTTTTTATCTTGTTTTAAGTTTGTTTTCTTGGTTTAGTTTGGCTATTCTTTTGCTGCGCATACCCAGCGCATATCGAGATATTTAAGAGAGCCGGCCAAGCGCTACGAGGTACGAGGAGAGTTCATAATTAAAGTCCGTATTATCAATTCCATAACATTTAAAAAAGGCGCACACAAAAGGCATCAAAATGAACGCACGTCTAACTACTCTTAGCGGGATGCCAGAACTGTGCGCTATATAGTACCACAGAATAGCGTGAAGGCATCAAACTAAAAATAGCAGCACCCGCCGGGAAATTCGAAGCATTCCCAGTGTTCAGCTTTCTGCATTTGAAGGGTCGCCATTCAAGGAAGATTTATGCCGAGGCGCTGTATAGCGATAATGTTCAAGCTTACAAGAATGCCGTTAAATGATGCAGAAGAATTTAAATCTCATAAACAAGCCTCGACGACCAAGAACGGAGTTGCCGACCCACTCTGGTTGGTGTACATGAAACTACACATGAAAAACTCTAACGCTCACTGACCGGTGAATTACTGCCGAATAAATAGTAGAACACGTGTTACTGTGAGTGCAGACTCAGTGATCACCATTTTTTAACAGAAACCTGCACGGGACGAAGTTTGTTGTGCGTTTGGGAAAATATTTAGCCTGCTCCGTGACAATGCACCGCTTCACTCAGCAACAGGTGTTGGGGACACAGTTGGCCGCCTTAGGCTACAAAAATATTGCATCATCTTCCATATTCACCCGACGTTATGGGAAATACATTATTTCTCCAATGAAGAACAGACCACGCGAAAGCATTGCCAGGATGACGAGGAAGTAAGTGTTGGAGTGAATGTTCTTCTAGAACACAAGTGATGAAGAGGTCTAGAGCGATAGTCTGCGCCAACTCATCCGACAATGGCAAAAGTGCGTGGTCTTGGACGGAGAATATGCACATATTGATGAAACTGCCCCTCAAGGCGCATTTTTGTATCAGCCTTTCTTCTTGCCAATAATACGAACTTTATGAACGCCTCTTGTATATACACCAGCTTCAGCTCCCGCGGCACATCACCCTCTCTTGCCACCGACTGCAGCCACCCTGCGTAGATATATTACCCTGCTTTAGCCAAGCTGTACGAACGTGCATGTGTGTCCTAGGTACTGTAGCGCGTCTGACACGGGATTCAAGAGTCCCGCTAGGTTAGACCCCCATCTAACCTCCTCATATAAAAAGAGCCGTCCTTTTTGTTAGCAGCTCCTGCTATGCCATGCGGTTTAGTGACGTCACACAACCCACCGGCCAATCCGTGCCCAACCATATCCTCTGCCATCTACCACATGGACCTGAGCCACGCTCTTGCCTGTGTCAGAACCAGTATTTCCGCTCCTCCGGCTTTTCCCAGAGACGAGCGTGGCGCACCGGTCGTCACACTAAGAGCTTTTTAAAGCTTCTCCGACACCGTTACAAATAACGGCTTTTTTAGTTCTTGACAATTTAGCGCTAGCCCTCTGAAATTGTGGCGCCGACATCCCTATAAGGAATGCAATACAAAGGGAAGGAGTTTAAGGTGATAGTGTTAAAGAGCACGTTACGCGAAAAATTCAGCTTCAGAGACGTTGTAAGCGAAAAATCAAGGGCTTTGCGCTGGCGGGTGGTATCTGATAGCTGACATGGTCAAGCCCTGATTATTTGATGGTTTTTGCGACTTAACGAGACCCCATGATATCAGAAAGTTGGGAGGAGCTGCCGATTCGGGTTGCTCAATTGAGGTGTTAAGGTGGAGCAAGAGTCAACCTTCCACTGCTTTTGGCTGCCCAGTCAGGCTTGTTACTCCTAGGGCACGCGCGCACGTTCAGATAGCTTTATATGTCGTGTGGCCGCCTGCGCTATCGCGTCATACCCGTAGGAGTCCCCCTTAATTTTTTTTTTCTCCGCCGAGAAGGAGCAGAGACGAAAACTTGTTTTTATCCTTGAGAGCTACTGAGTAGCAGTGTTTACATTCTTTTCTATAACACAAGTGTTATTCCTTATATCCCCTTGGTTCTGTTCAATAGTTAACCCAGTGTTTCCAATCTGTGTTTTATTTTAAATTACTCAGACTGGGGGCCTTTAGCGGCACAAAAACAAAACTGACATTTCGAAAGTTCTCGACGCTCGCTAACTTGAGTAATGTTTCGAAGGAAGCCCAGTTTTCCGTACAACACGATGTTTTGGCTCGCGCCGCTGGCTGTGAGAAACACGGGGGCAAGAACCTAAGGAAACAAAAGCGCAGCCAATCAATCGAAACCAGTTACCAATTTCAACTTAAGCTTTAATTAAAATCCGATGTAACCGATACGCGTCAAGTTTGCTCTCGGAACAATTACTCGTCTGTTCTGCTAAGCGAATGTAACGAAATGTGGCTATGTGGCTTCGGAAGGGGAGCTAGAAGCAGGCGCAAAAACGAAACGCTGAGCGAGGGAGCGTGCGCCTCACGGACACCCCCTCCCCCCAAGGAAAGTCGTCAGCGGGCAATTGCCGTGAAACCTAAGCGTTTCTCATCCCACCGCCACGTGATGCCCGCCATCGGAGACGCCGGAGTAGCCGTGCAGTGGCCACAGTTTGGTTTTTCTGAAGACACTGCGGCGATGGCACTTGCAAGAACCACGGAGGCAGAGGCCGCGCCGATCGAGTTTCGTCATAACCTTGGCTAAAATAAAGGGTCAGATATATAACCATCGCAGATGTGCGGGAGAAAACACAGCTGGGTTGAACGCAGATCACATTGGTATTTTTCGGCCAAGCGCAAAGTTTCGCTCCACCGCCCACAGCAGACGGCAACCGCGGCCGAAAAAAGCTGGCACTGCTACGACATATATCTGAAAGGTTGCGCTGCGCGGCCCTCGGGGATCACAGTAGCGGGAGAAACGAAGGGTGGAGAAGCGTACACCGATAATAACTACGCGTGCGAGTATGCACGCAGCCCTCGTGACTGCATGCAGGGTGAAATGGTCGGCTGCGGGGAACCCAAGTGCAAAAATGGTGCGTTTTACTTTACACGCAGGGAAGTAATCTGAGTCACCTGTCAAGCGATATCAGTGTCTAAGGTACCTAAGATTTTTGTTCGCACTGGTGCTACTTGTGGTTACGATTTGAAATTAGTACTGATGATGCCTCGTTGAATAGCGGCCTCATTACAGCACCAAATGTTTTGCAGTTCAAGGGCCATTAATTTCACTTTTTACGGGGAGATGCGGTTGGGTGTTGCAGTTGTTGCAAAGCGGCAGTTGTGCTAGAAGCCTCTTAAAAGTGACCTTAGCATGAAGACTGCCAGGACAGAGAACGTTTGTATGCTGTTAAGAAGAGGACGATTGGGGAATATGAGCTGTTATTTAGGAGGCCACTGCTCGCATTATGCGTAGGACTTGGGATCTGGCTGTGTTATTTTTCTCTTGGAGAAATATATTTTTGGCACATGGGTGGCATGTGTTGTCTTTCTTTTCATTGCAAGTAAAATTATCTCCTGTCTGAAATGAATACGCAATTCTTTCCCGTTGCGATCAACACCACCTTAAAATAGAACATTTCTCTGTTTTTTTCTTTTTCTGCATTGATTATTGGCCCTTTTTGCGCATACATCATCTCACAACACTGTGATGATTTTGTTCAAGGAAATCGCCTTTGCTAGCTGCTGCCTGTACAGTCAGAAGCAATATGCAGGTAGTCTATTTAGGCTTAAGAGAGGGAAAAACCAAGGGCGGGGAAGTTAGCCAGGAGAACGTTCCGGTTTGCTGCCATTCATTGGAGGGAAAGGTTAGGGGAATAAAAAGGTGAAAGAGATAAAGAGCAGAATTAAAAAGGAATACGGTGAAGTAAGAAAATTCTCCTAAGGATTTTGCTACCGCGATAGCACAACGCCTCTCAGTAAATGAGTGTTTCGACTTAACCTACCGACAACGAAATGCTTTTCCGAAACTTGAGAGATGGCAGAACAAAACACATGCTGCCCATTTATTAATGCTATAATGCCTCGTCGCTTTTATCGAAAATAAAAGGAACGGCACACACAAAAAGCTTCATTGGCTTTGGTCGGATGACGCGAAACAATCACTTTGTACTGACTTTGACGGTGTACATCTGCGCCACTGTCAGCGAAATTCACGTTGATCGTGACACAAAAACGGTGCGGAAGAAGTCTCCTTCTAAGACCACCACTCTATACTTTCCAGTGCCATTCCGTTGTGAATGATCGTCATGACGAAACGATGCATCTTTGGGTTTTAGAAAGAAAGCTCTACTACTACAGGCACAATCCAAAGTTTCGACTCATTTTTGCGTGGGGAGGGGAAGAGGAGGGGGGGGGGGGGGGGGGGGCTTGCTTTCACTCTACCCGCTAATTTTTCAATCGAGCTGCACTCAGCATTGGTTACAAATAATATAAAAGCATTTACTATTGCATCAATACTATCCGGGACGCCCCCACTTTTGATAATGGGGGAACAGCTGTCTGATTGGAAGTATTTGTTGTTGTTTTTTTGTAAATATCGTCAGTTGTTTCTTAGGACAACGTTTTCTTTTGCCAAGCCGTACCCCGTGCTTCAAATTCCTGATGTGTAACAGCAGTGTTAATATGTCAGAGATGGCAAGAAAAGAGTGCACGCAAACGCTGCTTGGTTTCGCGCAGGCATTTCCGCACCAAATTATTCTTAGTGCCACTGGGGTCTGCTTACACAATCATGAAATTCGCGCTCTCTTAGCATTATTACCGTGAAGGCAGATTCTCCTTGGAATTGCTCCAAAACACATGCACCGACAGGCTAAAGTATAAGTGATAATCAGTAATGTACATGTTAAAGAAAATAAGCAACCGATTACAATTACTCCATTTTAAATGTAACTGATTACGGAAGTCAATTACAGCCCCATAAAATTGCAATGAACAATTCTCGTTTTCTTTTTGTTGACAAATTTATCCGGATTACAAGAACAAGTGCGGCTTGCTTTTTACTTTGTTATATACGTTCTTAATTTTAAAGAGCAGTTGTTTTGTTGAAGTTGTCGTCGCTAAGTTACCTGATTTTCCTCGTGAAGACATCAGTAGCACTGAAAACTCTCAGTGTATGCTCTATAGGGAGCAGTAACATCATAACGCATGTGAATGCCTTGCGCCCTGGCTTGTAGGTGCGCAATGCTTGGATTCATTGTGTAAGTTCTATGCGAGGCGTCGGGCGTCGTCATTCTTGGCGCTCTCGAACGCCAAGTGGATTCTATATTTCGTGTCTTTTACAGCGAACGTAGCGCCCAGTTAGTGCCAGCGATACTCTGAGCCTCGTTCGTCCGTGACGCCATCACGCCAGACCCATTCAAAATTACTATAATTGAAGTCAAGGCAAGTGCAGATGTATACAGACATCGCAAAGCTCAAAGGCCAAGCTCGTTACACTCCGCGACAACGTTAGTGTAAATTGAGTGAAGCTATGGAGCCAAAACGCGCATTCTCTTTTCTACGTGACGGACTACATGTCCACCTTTATGGGACATAACTTTTGGTTGTGAGGTGCCTGTGAGGTGTTTTATGGTAAACTGTCATCAACGTATTGATGGAAATGTTCTAACCCTCCAATGTATAACAAAATCTTTCTTTTAAAGTTTCTCCTGCGCTCGTACCAAATAGAAAAGAATGCCATAGAAAAACGGTGGAGTGCGTTTTCGATAATGCATTGCGTAATTACCGCCAAGAAGTCATCACTAGCACGTAATAGTGTTTGTAAACATGGCAATCAATATCCAATGTTTAAGTCACAATTCTAACGCAGCTGCCCACTCTGGATGTTAGGAAGTCAAAGGAAGATTTTTTTTTTTTTTTTTTTTTCACGGCGAATTCGCTAAGCACATCTTGTTACAAGAAGCATGCGCAGATGATGGCAGCGTGTTACACCAAGGCAGACCGCGCGGAAAGAGCAATGCGCCAGATACGCCAGGCCCAACGTCATGTGTCCGAATTGTACCTTTTTATATTAAGGCCTCCCTTGGCGTAGCCATATTTTTTGCCAGGCTGTTACGTGCGCGTGGTGCTAGCACAGTGGACGCGGCAGCGTATACCAGTTAGCAACAGCTCAGAGAGGAGGCGTTTCGGCGTTTCCTTCGCCCAAAGGAGAGGTCTACGCTTCGTTTCATAAGCTGTCTGGAGCACTACGAAAGGAAAGGGCGACCTATAGATTAATTAGGATAGCGCCCACGTGATGCCATTGTGCTCATACCCTCTTGTGCGACAGCAGCGGCGAACCAGCCATGTAGCGCACGTCATCGTGATTGGCCTACAGCAGGTCGCCTGCTTTCGTAGTGGTGTAGACAACTTGTGAAACGGGGAATAGGTAGCTGAAATTTGGTCGGAATAACAGAGTTATGGATGCTCCGCCTCTGTAGTCATCATTTCATTGCTGAGAAAAGACGTTTCCGAGTTAAATCACACCAATACATAACGCCGTTGTTGCAAAAATAAGCAAAACGGAGTAGGGTCTATATATGATGCGCATTTTATCAGCCGCACCAGGAGCCGAGGGCTAGCAGCAGTAGGGCTTGCATGCCCCATAGCTTGTACTACGATAGAGAAAGGAGCTGCTTATGTGGAGCTTCGATAGTGTACCATATTTATTTTTTTACATAATAACGTATACAACTCGTGCGGTCCAAAACACATCTCCGTTACCCTGAACTGAGAAAAATAGGTAGGAATCATTATGGACGCCTTTATTGATGTGTTAATTTCGGTGAAGTAGCATTGTGGGTCGATTTAGGAGGATCATGATGAATTAGGTTGGATTAAGGGTAATTATAGTTAATTTTAATAAGGTGATTAGGGCGGATTGCTATGGATTAAGGATGGTTACATTGGAATAGATGGCACTAGTTATTGTTAAGTTGAATGAGAGTGGATTAAGTTAGATTGAAATGAAGTAGCACAGATTAAGTTAGATTAGGATGAATTTAGTTGAAGTAAGGAAGAATCGCTTTCGCGTTAATACACGTAAGTATTCTTAATTGCCCTACTTAAGAGCCACAAAATAAGAGATTGGCTATTAGTGAACAGAGATAACCTGTACAAGAACAAGAAACCGTAAGTGAGCTGCTGACAGGAGCCAGTAACGCTATGGCATCATGGCCATAAAGGCGGAGCTTAAATGTCCTCCTTAAATTATAAATTTTTATTTCAGTTAATTGAACTGTCCGAGCTCCCTTGATGCTTAACTTACCCCACGCCGTCATGATGCCGCCTGCTGGGCCCTTCGCGCCTGTGTCTATATACTATATGTTGTGTTGTGTTGAGTTTTTTTGGCACATAGGTAACTAAGGCCATAATGCGCCAAACACAAGGTTGATCTATATACTATCGTTTGATTGATTGCGCTTTATAGGTATGTTTCTGTCATGTTATAAATTCTGCGGGTTGGGGCCAACGTGCTCCGAACTCGTGAAGGAGCTAGCACTGTATTTGAAACAGTCACGTCGAACGCGATCTTTTCCTGATGAGTTCTGTTTTAAGAGCCGGACGCTCAGACAATTATGGGAACTTTATTTTTTAGCGTGAGCTGCATCTATTAAGGTTTAAGAGGTCTCTCCTAGGGAAACCGGTGGCTCCTACACGACACTGGCCGAAGCGCGATCTTGCGGTCTGGCATGCGTGAGGGATATAGTGCATGCGCAAACAAAAGATCGCGAGCCAGCGAATTCCTGGTATGAAGTCCCGAAGCGCTGAAACCACTCTGCCGTCGTGAAAGTGTGATTCCACGCACCATGTGGTGGGCGCATAATAAACCAAACATACGAATGGCATACAGCCACGAACTTGGTTACGAGCCACATTCGGGCAGGTGGGCTTCCCTGGCTGCTACATTAGGCAACTAAGTCATCGCCGCAGCCTCGCATCGATCGCGTTAAACAGCCACTTGTTATTGGTGCGCAAGTCGCTCTCAAAGCAAGACAAAGCAGGCACTTGCACATGGAAGACAAAATTTGAACGCCTAGCTGCGTCACACGCAAAAAAAGAAAGTGCCCATTGTCGTATCTTTTAGGGGAATTCCCCAAGGTGCAGCATATTTGTAAAATAATTATCCTCCACCCGATGGCAGCCATGCGGCTACAAGAAAGGATATGCAGCTTTTTCATAATTAAATTGCTGATAAAGTTGAATAGATTTGCTGTGCAGGCCTTTGGCTGTGTTCACGTGGATGCTTACGAGCATTTACTCCTCTACTTTTTCTCGTAATTCTGAGCAGACGGGACAGTTGGTCGCGCTGGGGGCTTCCATCGGCCGTGCCCCTAACCTGATCCCCTTGAGAAACTGCGCCATGTCGCATGCCATAACTGCTTTTCGGACTTCCTTACGTCGTTGTCGTGGAAAGAGCATAGTTAGCGAGCAAAGCCTACAGCCTACGCTCTCGGCCTAGGTCCTGAGGGTTGTATCACTCCGCACATTTCGTCTCCAAATGCCACTCGGCTCACGCTGGATGATGCGCTAAGTCGCTAAGCTTAGCCCTACCAACATTTTTAATGAATTACCTATGACTGTTGAGCCCAAGCTAACAGGACGCTCGCATATTCAGAAGTAGACAGTGAGAATTAGAGATGCTTAACTATCCTTAAGAGTTGATGCGATAACACTGCCTTATGGACGTTTCGTATTGATCCTTAGTAATAGTCTAAATTGGGAACGCTAATTAGTAGTGATGTAGAGCTAAGCAGTAGGGCTACTTAGTAGTATGCTTATTAGTGCTAATTAGTGGGCTTAATTTCAACTACGTGCTGCTGTAATGTATTATGTGGTGGTTTCTACTCCAAAATATGAGGCGGTCGCATAAGGCCTCTATGTATCTATCACACAGAACGACCGAAAAAACGCTCTTGCTTGGCTGGGCGTGCTCCGGAAAACGGCAGTTCGATTCACGCTCAACCACTTTTTCTTCACCGCAGTTTTTACATCTCAACAGTGGTTAAATGACGTCACAAGTCGTGACGTCACCAGCGTGCTGACCAATCAGGAAATTTTGTTGTGAACCTGGGGTTTTCGGCGAACATTGGCTTTATGGCTATCGCATTAGTAGCGGATACGAGGCTCGCACAGGGGTCGCTCACAGTAACGGGATACGTTGACGCAGGTTTATTTCCCAAAACCATGCGCTGAAGAAAGCCGAGGCTCACCTGCCTCAAGTGTCCATTGTTGTATACATGGATGCAAGCATCCAAGGCTGCGAAGAAAGAACAGCAGTCTATTGTTCGTGCTGACGTGGCCTTAATCAGACCTCCACGTTTCAACTTACGGAACCACCTACATCATTTTGTGCTGAGCTCGTTAAGAGGCACTCTAATCCGTGGCCATCGCAACTATGCCTCCTGCTGCACACGTTCTCATCCGCACTGACGCCTTCAAGCAGTACCGTTGCTCCGACGTGTCAGCCGCCGCTCATGAATATGTCGGGACATCCACCACCTTGCTGCACACATTCCACAATCTATACGTACTGAATGGGTTCCACGGGACGCACCACCTTCTCAAAGCTACGCAGACTTAGCGACCCATATCGTGACTCCAGGTTCATCATGGCCCCGCCTCCTTAATTTGGACAGCATTACTCTCCTTTCATCAGGAAAGGAGCACGTCTGGCTCCGCGCACGTGCTCTTATCCCTCAGTGTTCGGTGACCCTCCCCCACAGTCCCACTCATGCAGAGGAGATTGCGCTGTGGAGGATCCGGGTCGAGATTGCCCTCACTCCTTCGTCACTCGGACGTGCCCTCATTTCTGATATTTGTATCGCCGCCCAGGGTGTCCGATCTGCTAATATGAAAGCATTGAAGTCGACATTCACCCCTTGCTGTGGGACTGCCCAGCACTGAGACCGACAAGGATCCGGCACGTGACGCTAGCGGGTCTTTCACCGAGAAATCCTGCTACATATATTGCCTGGACGCAAGGACCTATCATGGCTCTCTTCTGGAGTTCATAAAATCAGCAAACCTCTTTCTATTAATTAATTAATTTCTTCATCCTTCGTCACATACGCCTCTGATACCCTGAGGCAATAAATATCGTTTGTAAAAAAAAAAAGTGAAATGCTTGGGAAAAGTGTCTATGGTGAACTCACATTCGGTTCCGAAATTCTGATTATGCCGCCTGTTTCATGAAACGGAGGCGCGACTGTGAGTATTACATGTCTAGTTAGCTTTAAAATGTATTCTGAACTACTACCATTAATATTTGTTTCGCACATCTATCGGTAATAACCACAGGCAAAGTAGATGTACATCGGGAACAGATTAAAATGTTGGTTCATTGATGCTCGATATCGCAAGACAAGTTTAATCTGTCGGTAGACGTATCCTTGCTTGGAGAACGATCCTTTCCGTGCTCCTGAATTTTTTTATAGCAAGGTTAAAAGCTCCTACAACAGAATCTTAAATGCATCGAGTGTCGAACTTAACTGTAGTTAGCTTCATACACGGAAAAAAAGATCGCAAGAAAGGCAAGGGCGAAAACAAGTATACATAGCGTCATTCTTGTCTTTTACCTGTCTTTTCGTCCTTATATTTGCTGATTAATTATTTTCCCTATGGCCGGAATGCTCAACTTGTGGCATCCCAGAGGCTGTGGACCATATATTATTGGTGTGCCCAGCATATGCGTGCGAAAAAAGTGTACTAGCAGCTTCCTTGAAGCGTTTGGACAAGAGGTCTCTGTCGGAAGAACTGCTGTTGGGCGCTTGGCAGGAGAAGGGGAAGGGTGTCCAGGCAGTACGAACTCTTTGCCGTTTTTTTTTTTTTTTTGCGCCAGCGGACTTGATTCGCGCTTGTAAAGCAAGCCACTGTGCTTGTAGATATGTATTTCATATGCCTTCTCCCACATCGTCACCCATCACGATCTTCTTTCGTCTCTCCTTCCCCTTCCCCAGTGCAGAGTAGGAGGCCAGATTTGAATTATTCCGGCCAACCTCTCTGCATTTTCCTTTCAATAAATACATCTATCTATCCCTATGGAAGCCCACGTGATCCATGTAACTTTTCTTCTCAAACTAAAAAAAAAAAAACTGTAGCAGAATATTGTTGCTTTCAACAGAATCCCTACTTTGCGCGCCTTTTGGAGCTATATCCTCCACCTTATGCTCTGTGGAAGCTGCTGAGCTGGGTGCAATGGGCGGTATACATTGCGGCGCCATCTGCCAGTACGGAGCTTCCTACAGAGCGGACGCGGGATATTTAGCGGCAGCATGCAGTACTGCCGTAGGATACGACGGTGGCCCGGTCTTGACCCAAACGTGATCGCGCGTACGTGCGATGCTTCTCCGCAGCCGCACCGCTGTCACTCTGTAAAGAAATATACATCCCGGTAGCGACAGTGTTGGACCACGAACTGAAGCTGCGCCTTTGATTAGGGAAAAAATAGCAGGTTACCAGCAAGAGATGGAAGAAAAAAGGTAATTCAATTACACAAAAGGGGACCATTTGAAAAAGAACTCGATTTGTTGCAATCGAGAAAAATGTAATTGATAAAGCGCAACTACTTACTTGCAACGTGTCACGTACAAATCTGGTGAAAACTCGGCAAGATTGGAAACAGTTTGATCCTGAACGCACCGGTAGTTATAAATTCGCTGTAAATATTGTTACCACAGAGTCGGCAAAATATACAGTTAAATTAAAAAAAAAGGATTGAAAGTCTTAAGAAAGAACTAATTAAAGGATTCATTCCGCATTTTACTTTAATAGCCATTGTCTTCAAAAGATAAAAAACTGCTTTGCTGATCAGCCAGCCCGAAACCTTGCAAGCAGCACAGGGTAATATCGATGAGGCACATGTGCAGAGCGTACATGTAAACAGCTCCTAGGTGCACGCGCGGAATTCAGACTCTTTAATCTCAAGCTGCCCCTCGGGTAAGGCCGAAAAAGAAAGCCCGTACCATAAAAGCCTTTATTTAATTTCGCACATGGATGTATTTTGACGTGAAATTCATAAATGAAAGCGTGTATCTGAATAATTTGCAAGTGCATATAGTAATCAAGCAATTTGAAAAGCACAAAGGAGCCGGCAGGTGATTTCCATAACCCCCCCTCCACCTTTCTTGTTTCTTTTTATACGTAGAAGAAAAATTGCTGTCCGAAGTGCCGGAACCCTCGAATGTTGCCGCCAGAAACTCCATCATATGCACCTAACAATAACGTTAAATCAGTAGATGCGTATTCTAAAGATGGAAAAAAAAAAAATTAAATTGGAAGTGAGACCGACCGCATGCCCGCAAAAGAGAGAATTCGAGAACTCGTGTGGCCTAAGCCGTAATGTAACCATCTTCCACATCGCAATGCAGCTGTGTTCTTTGCACATGCCTTCAGAACTACTTTGTTGCCCGTTATGCTAGAAAACTACAAGCATGCTTTCTTGCTCGTACATGTGTACAAAAGCATCGATGCGCCCCGCCGGGCTACAATGGCAGCTGCTATCCTGGAGTGTTCTCGTCAACTCGAAGAAAAGGCTACTTTTCAACATCCTGACCGTGAGCAGACATGTTTACGAGAATGTAAAGGGCAGTAAACTCGTCGCCGTCGTGTGGGAGGCCTGGGGAAACGACGAGTAGCTACGCATGAGAGCAGCCGCTCTTTCGGAAAGGCTGGCGACGTTTCTTCTCGGCAGTATTGGCTAACATGAGCAGTTTCAGTGCGCAATATCGGTAATGAATGCAGAAGCATGGGGCCATATATTGCAACAATTTTTGCCCTTCTCAATGTCTGCGAAGTCCTGTGTACAGAACGTGTCCGCAGCCGTTGTGTCGTTCTCAGAAGAGTAATGATCAAACGTATAATTGTGATCGATAGAAGATGATGTGAGGATGCTGCATAAGAAAAATTATGTTAATAGGATGATTAGTTAATCAATTACAGCCAAAAATGTAAAAGTATAATCGATCAGATGTCGAAATAGCCATACGACTGATGTTGACGTTCAAGCGATGTAACGTCACACCAACCGAAAATGCACTTGTTTAGATTTAATAAGCCAAATAATTCATGATAGTGATCAGAAGCATGCAATCACTGTCAGAATCTCACGTCGGTGAGATTTGTCCGCGATATGTGTCAGCGAGATTCCGCGAGTGGCAGATACTGTGCCTTTCCTTTCCTGTAAACCAATTATAGAACACCTGTGAACTTTGATGCGTTCACCGGAACGCTGGTTGTGTTCGACTAAGGGCGCGCGATGTACCGTGTACAGCAGCAGCGCTCAAGCTTTCGCATTTTTCCACTGCAGATTCTGCATTGCTCTCGGAACTTTTTTCATTGTTTATGGGCGATAAAGGTAAACCTCACATTGAGCATTTATGACCTTCTTAGTGTGTTTTAACTGTGCTGTGCTCTCGATGTTGGGCATATTTTTTTTTTAGCTTAGAGAAATCTAGGAGTTTCATTGGTGCAAGTGGAAGAGAAGGCTTGGACAGCAGCGTGCCGCCATGAAAATTCGAATGAATGGTAAACAGAGCCCTCATTTTTGTTCTCTTCTACTATTCAACCAAACTTAAGCTTTAAAAGTGTGCGATATTTGTGCGGCTCTCAGGCTGCGAAGACTTCGCATCCTTCGGTGAACTTCAGATGATGTGGGTCCGAGAACTTGGGATTAGAGTCAGATGGATTCCTTTCTTTCCAGTGGCATTCTTTCAGTAAGTCGCAGAATCAAAACGCGCTATATATAAGATGCATAGGGACACATCATGCGCTACCCGTCACCGCTTTCACTATGGTCGCTTCAAGAAGCCGCCCTGCAGCAAACCGAGTGCAGTGTAAGTGACAGTTGCTAGTCTTCCTGTATATTCTTCCTCAAGGAGCAGAGTTACACGGCTGTTTCCTCCGCGCCGCTTGTCAAAGCTTCCAATTCGTTGCGGCACAGCCGACTTGACAGAAATGGTGCGGGCTCTTCGCACGCGCATACTTCCCGAATGCGCCAGGTGACTTTACCGTGTACGAGAACCTGGCGTCACTTGCCCATGTGCCCCGATATTGGCTCTGTCACTGCTGGCTGGTGGTGCGCGGTTGCGATGCGCGATATGCTCACTCTTAATTAATGCAGCGTTTCGTGTATAGTCACCAGCTAGGGCACCGTGCACAAAACTGTACTCGTGTGAGATTTACCGCAGGCGACGATGGTACTGAGCGCACTGTATCAGCCGACGCCTTGCATCTTGCCTGGAGTAGAAATTCGCTGACTACTGCGAGAACTTTTGGTATAGCGTTCTCCTTGGCAAGATTGCTACGCTCTTGCAGGAGTGGCTGGGGATTTCAATAATATGAACGCGCTATTTCTAAACCATCTTTACTATCAGGCTACGCTGAAACAAGCAGAGTACCGAACAGCACAGGCAGTGCTCTATTCGAGGCTCCTGGCACACGAGGAGTGACTTTCCCACAGAGCTTGCAACGTAATGGCGGACCTTCACGCTACTCTGTTCCATGCCGGAGCATATACAGGAGCACTAGCAGTTCAAATAAAAAAGCGCCCTCTATACTGCCTATCTCGAAACCGGTCGCGTGGAGTTCAGCGCTAGGGACGCAGCCCGCTCGAGCACTCATAATCCGTTTCATACTCCGTCAATGCAAAAGGTAAGAGCGACTGGGCCAACCAGGATGTCGAGCGCAGAGTGACTGCGCTGCAAACAGCTCGTGAAAAAGAATGTAGACAAGTGTGTGGGCTTCTGCGGCGCCTAAACTGGCGGATTAAAGGGTGTTGAACACTAATTGTCACAAATTTAAGGTCACAGCCAATGACCACAGATCCCCCCCCCCCCCCCCCCCCCGTAGAACGTTGTGGACTACAGCTTCAGCCTATGCAGCTCAGCTTTGTATAATTCTTCTTCTTCTTCTTCAAAAAAAAAAAACTTTTTAGTGTGGCTGCTTACAAAAGTTTTTGCAGCCTTATACGGCACACATTTCTTATGGCTTGAAACAGACGATGAGCAACGATTTAAACACTCCGCACCTATCCTGGCTCTCTAATACAAGACAAGACTTGATGTGAAAAACGTATTCTCTCTTCTCTCCTGAGGCGCGTCAGCGTTTGTTCTCGGTTATGTTGACTGATCGAGCGCGGAAACGGCGAATAAATGGCGACGTGTCATATATGGGCCTCACAGCGTCCGCACCACAAAGAGGCTAACGGGTATTGCAAACTGCAAAAACACGCGCTAAGCTTAAATTACCAAAAGGGCGGTTAACTTTTTATCCTCTCTTGTATGGTCTTCAGAGAGCGCAGAAGTGAGGATGGCACAAGCGAAATCCCCACACCTCACGTAAGGTGCTATTCCTCGGTGTTTGGATAATAAAGATAAATATAAATAAATAAAGTAATTAATTAATTAATTTTATTCGTATGTCTGAAAGTGCAGGGAATAAGCGTGTAGTCTAGAGAAAGAGATTCCAGAACTGAAACCTCAGCCAGGACCTCTTGTTCCTAATATTACGTCTGGTTCATTTTTTGCGAAAAGCAGTAAGAAAAGTTGCGCAGGAATGTTTTGTTGAAACATATAAATTGTTAAGATTAAGTACATGTCCAAACGAAAGAACAGCAAATTGCACGGAAGTAGCGTGTTAAATGGAGAGAAATACGTATATGCAGCCTATACACCACAGGAGACCAAAGAATAAATAAGGGAATAACAAACGCCGTAGAGGTACCACAAAACTAGTAAGGTAAGCATTCTGAAGAGCTTTTTGTAACGAGAAAAGTTTGTCGTTCTCTTAAACGACATCGATAAATTATGCCCCAGTTTTATGAGGAGGAAACCGACCCTCAGTTCTAATTTCGGCAGCACAAAGCTATAATGCTGTGAAAAAAGTGCAGTATGAGCTAAAAAGTGTTTGTTCTATCACTGGTATAGATATTGTTTGTGTCATTTACCAGTTAATTAGATGCTTAAACTAACCATGGTAAGCTCTGAGAAGCGGCGAGTATTTAGACAGTGAAACATTGATGTGATACGGGTAATACATGGGCTAGACGCTATTATTTGAACTGCCTCATTTTCTGCACTCAGTCCCACTTTTAGTTGTATTTATAAGCTTAACGTAACCTTCGCAGTAGTAACCGGCATAATGCCTGAGCGCTAGGGCAGTGGATGTGGACCGCCCGTATACGTGGCAGCAGTTGCGCCGTAAAATGCAGCAGCTGCAGCTGGCAGCAGTGAACTGTCAGGGTATACCTGCTGCACAAGGATAACTAGATCTGAGGCGCTGGCTATGGCGGTCAGGGAAGATGAGTGGCTTGTTGCATAAATGTGCATTCAAATTTGTACACCAACTGAAACAAATGAATATGCTGGGTAATCGTAGCGCCTTGATTCAAAGCGAGCGGTTTCTTTTCCATATATCATGGATTATTTGAGAGGAATCGGAAGAATGAAAGCCATCAAACGGTCGTACACCCACTACTGTGTTTGAAAGCAACTTGTGATTCGCCCCGCAACGCCGTGCCAGCGGGCTCTGAATCGGGCTGTTCTGTTTCAAAAGTTTCGGGTGTCACGTAAACACTCGGATCTAGAGCACTCAAAAGTACAACGCTCTTGTTCCCAAGAGCACTAGACGCAAGCAGTCGCCGTCGTGTGCTCCTCGAGTCTTTCGATGTTCCGCGAAAAGTGGCTTACGTTGAAAGTACGTACAATTCGGCAACTGGATACTTGCGCGCGTGAAGCCCGAAAGTCGGTTGCATACCTGAGACGTTTTAGTGATATCTTAATCTTATACACGATCATATACAGATATCAAGCCAGGGAAACTGTTCTACACTAATGTTTACTTCGGCGGATCGGAATAGGTAGAAAAAAAAAAAGAAAAACCAATTAACTGCCTGCAACAAGATCCGCGCTATGCTATTGCATTCCCTGCGCTCTGTTTCGTATATTCCGTCCAATATCTAAAGATAGCAAACTCCAGTGTCGTTCTCATCAATCGCTAGTATAGGCCTAAAAGCAAGCTAGCTGAACTCTTTCGTCTTTCGAGGCTTGACGAAAATCGCACTGATACAGCGAATCTTGATTTTGAAACGCCAACCTGGGTGCTGCGAAATCTCCCTAGGAAAATGTGCACCTACGAGGCAGAGGAGATACTCTTATAAAGCGTGATGTTTAAAATAGTTTTACTGTTTACTCTCTAACGAACTATCCACTCCGTTGCCTTTCTAGGACAACTTGGCTAGCCATTCGCTATCTGTGCTTCAAATTACGCGAGTGAAAAGTTTATACGGCGCGGTCTGAAGTGTTTTGGCGGTAGCATGCACGTACGGGAATGTGGGTGTCCCCTGTCACATATGAATGCGACAGGTGCACCTCAGTACCGCTTCGAAGGATTCTTGTGGTTGTTGATATTTATTAAATTGCTCAGAAATAGGCGAATTAGACACCAAATAAGCTATTATCACAATGGCATAATCGATTAAGCCACCCTTGTAAAAAAATGGAAAACGTAGAGGGCGTAAAAATGCAAGTTAAATGACTAAAGTCATTGAACGGTACTTATCTCAGGAAAGCATATTACCTGTAATCCCGCTACAGCATTAAAAGCAGCAATACTTTTTTTTTTAGTTAGACCAAACTCTTGCTATATATTTGGACCCGCAGCAAGGCTTCTTCGTGCGTTAGATTTTTTTTTATTATTATTATGGTTTAACCTCTCAAAGCGACATCGGCTATAAGTGACGATGTAGTTGAGGGCTCCGGAAATGTCGACCAACCGAAGTTTTTTAATGTCAACTTGCGTTTCCTTGCGTGCCTTGCGTTTCCCGTCTAAGAAATGTGGCCGCCGCGACCGGAATTGAACGGCGCCCTCGCAATCAGAATAGTGCCGTAACTACGTAGCCAACGTGACGAGGTGCTAGTAGATAAGATAAACGGACGGTGTACTAAATGTATATAAATCCTTAAGTACTTGCCCTTCTAACGCTAGACGACTTTCTAGCGAAGTTTTATTACCTTCATTAACATGAAAGCATTTGTTTTCGTCATAAATAATTCACGTGCTATATACATGACGAAAACGACTCCGAGCACCAGAACATCTCCGAAGGGTCGATGACTTCGTCCACTGAGACCAACTTTTCAAACTGCTTCGCTTGGCGTGGAGAACCTCCTTCACACTATCTCGAAATAAAGTTGCACTTTCAGCTGTTCCTAACTAGACCATGGAAGAATGTGCAAGCCATTACTCGACGCATCAGGGGCTTGTCATTATCGGTCACAGGGTTTGCTTTTCGACCCGGACGTACTAAATACGAGAATAAATTTACCACCCGTTTTCCCTTTTCCTCAATATGGAGTCGTTGGCGACGATATCTCTGGCACGTGTTGAGAAAATTAGAGCATGATGTGATATTTCGAATGTTACGAAACGGGCAAAAGCCGCGGCATTTGCACAACCTACTTGGCACGCGCATGTTGTCACGACGGCAGACTGCTGCGTTCCGCGCACCCGCCGCTCGTGTTTTTTGCTGCCCACACATCCTTTCCGAATCGCCTACAATCTGCCAGGGTTTTCCCCATCTTCGCGCTCTGTTGTCGGCCGGCCCTCGGCGCTACGGTGTGCGAGACGACGATTGGCGCGTGGCATCAAGCCGCGCTTCTGCTGTGTGGGCCAGGAGGAGGCGTGATAAACGAGGCTCGTTACGGCACCGGAGTGCGCGCGATCGAGCCGGACAAATGAACGCGCGCTACAATGACGCCGCTGAGAAGGTTTAATCAAGGCAGGCGCTCCCGGTGCTCTTACGGAACTTGGCCGAGGAGCGATCGTCAACTGCGTGTACGCGCGCCCCCGGTGGGCGCCATGACGCCCGGGATGGCGACGGCGGCGCGCCCGGTGACAGCCACGACGGGGCGCGGGATTCAGTGAGCTCCTTCCACCACGCCTGTGAGGACAGCGTTTACGATCTTCCGCAAGTATTCAAGAGCAACAAAAGAGAGCCCCTCAAGTTTTTTTTTTCTTTTTCATTTCTCCTCAGCCTTCTATCAGTTGCTGCTGAATGTGTGCTAGTAGCCAGGTCATCTCTGCAGCCAAGACTTGCTTTCAGTTTATGTCTATCCACCTACAAGGCAATACGAAGTTCATTATACAAAAGGGCTAGCAGGGGTGCTTCCATGATCCCCGTTCAAGTGAATCGAAGAAGGTTCATGTTTAGGAGTAGAGGGTGGGGGGTTGGGGAGGGGGGGGAGGGGGGTTAAATTCTGCAAGATCCAGACGCAGAGTTACGAAAGGTGCGAGGGGGCATTCCAGATCGATATTATTAATTCAGAATACTTTCAACGGCTACATGCCACCCGCCCGTCCACGCTGAGTGAAAATTTGACAAGATTAAACACACGCGGCAGGGTATAGTTTGCAGTAATAATCAACATGACACCTTTTAGTTTAGCAACAGGGTACACTGAGGTCGTTTGAGCAAACGCGAGCAGGTGGCGCCGCTATCTGCAATTGGCATGCAGGGTGCAGCGACATGTGCAAAGTACACGCTCTCATGTAATAATCTACACTTGGTGACCTACGATCAACAACCGCATTGAAAAAAAAAAAAAAAGCCGCACTACTTTTAAGGAGGAAAGCAGGTATTTATATTAAAGCCACTAATTTCCCGTCCATCAATACCACAAGTTGTAAAAGAACCAGAACATTTTCCGAACGTTTTATTCGAATTCTTTCAATGAGCTGGCTTGCTTCGTATATATGTCATATAACGAGCCCCTCGATTCCCTACACTTGTCTGCGCGACAGCTTAACGACTGCCTCGGTTATGGCAGTCTTGATGCGCGTAAAGCGAGTTCTCGCTCAGCTGCTGGCTTCAGCGTTCGATCACGCTCCACGTTGTACTTACGTCTATACATCACCTTTAATATCCGCCGCAGTGGACGTGGGTGGTGCTTATTAACACTCTCACGCGAAGTTAATATTCCCGAAACTAAAATGCTGGACAGCCACCACTGTCGGTCAGTTGAAAAAGCAGCGCGTAAACGACAACCGGACGTCG
This sequence comes from Amblyomma maculatum, assembly GCF_055883805.1. Classification (NCBI taxonomy): domain Eukaryota; kingdom Metazoa; phylum Arthropoda; class Arachnida; order Ixodida; family Ixodidae; genus Amblyomma; species Amblyomma maculatum. Next base: position 177,493,045 of record NC_139344.1, on the reverse strand, counting down.
TGGATTCAGATCCCATTTGCGGCATGTAGTTGTTTCTTTTTCCTCTTTTTGATTAACTATATTTCAACCATAAACTGATTGTACTACTAATTTCCTAATCATAAATAACAAAAATGTGAAAAAGAAACGTTCTCCTATGTTCTTCTTGATTTTTGATGGCGAATCCTTGTAAATATCCTCATGATGTTACCGAACACTGATTCCTTGAAAACAGTAAATGTGCGGGGTGTCTCTGTGATACGGTCTATACTGCGCGTAATGGAACGTGAAAGATTGACCAAGCTGAACATTTTCCATAGTTTCAGCACAGTCACGTCCAGGGATTGGTGCAGGTAAAGTCGGCAAGCTGGAAACCCTGGCACATTGCGCTCACAGAAAATAATTCTACTGGTATGTTTTCTCCCATCTGAAAACAAACAGCGCCCGTCCTGTCCTTGTCTGTCTGCGTGCTCGCCTTTTTTCTTTTAGCACGGTAGAAGATTTATTTTTATTAAGAATGTAGCAACTAGCCCAGCAATGGGTTTTACTCGACGTGTATAAACAACATCATGCGCCAGAAAGTGCCTCTAGATGATCCCCAAGTTACTCGAGATAGCTCATTATACTGCTGATTGTGTCCGCGTGGACAAGCAGACAATCGATTTCTCACAGTGATCGCTGCTCCAGGGACTTTCTCTAATGTTTATGACGGCAGCACCATCGTCTTCGCCGTAATGATGGCTGACTTGAAACACCCGCATCCACCGGCTGGCTAATGGAAATGCGTTCTAGGAGTTTCTGAGCCCCAACGGTAAGGAACATGAGTGCCTCGCTGGAGGAAAGAGGGCAAGTTGATCTGGCGCGGCATCCACTGTCGTTTCCGTGCACCGAGAGATAGCAAAAATTTTGGTGTATTTAGTTGTTGTTGTTTTTTTATCCGAGAAGTGTGCATACTGACATTGATGCGTCATCAAACATTATTATTGTAATAATAAACAGTTCCAACAAGCAACCATTAATTCATGGTTGACAGCGCTTAACCACACGGAGAGAGTAGAGAACACATAAAAGACAACGACACAGGCGTCTGTCGTGCCTCCGCGCCTGTGATCAGGGCCTGTGCCGTCGTCTTTTGAGTGTTCTTTACTCTGTTCGTGTGGTTAAGCGCTATCAACCATGAACCAACACCAATTAGCCCGGCCGCTTTGTCCTATTCAAGCAACAATTAGGCCTATATTTAGAAATTAGGTACACACTTATGTTCCGCCTTATACAGCCATGGCGCAATAGTGCCCTATGGTTCTAGTTACGCACATACGAACTAGAACGCAGTCGTAAGACACCGCTTTACATGAATGACTACACGACGTGCAGGAGCAATAAAAGGTTCCCAAGCCATGCCGACCAGGTTCTGCTTCTGATCGGCATATTCTGGCACTTGCGATCCCACTAAAGCTATCAATTATCTCAGAGATTAGAATAGTCCTTTTTCTACCCTCCACGGATATTCTGAGATTCGGGGCTGTCGTATAGCTGCCTGGCTATACTGCTTAGAAGCAGACACTCTGGCCTGGGAACTTTTGACTATTTCTGTACATACCAGTCTCATTTCATCCAAGCCTTGCAAGCGTCCTTTGCGTGGCTAAGGCTAATATTGGCTGATCATGATGTCCCTCTCTATATATAATCATATGCTATCCATGTTGTGATATGTGTTTATTTTTGTGAAATATTATGTGGCAAAGCCAGGCGATAGAGAAAAAAGTGTCTCGCGTGGCTGGCCTGGAGCGTCTCTCGCTCGCAAAATAAAGATCGTAGGTTCGAATTCCACAAGAAAACTGAAACCTGAAGCCCGCCCAGCGGGTCAATTTCAAACATACTGTAGAATTAGATCTCGCTTAGTGTATCGGATAGTGCCTTTCTATGGAGCAGGTGAGTGTCGCTCCGGAAAGGAAGGTACGATTGGATGGATTTAATACCGCAGTGTGTAGGACAGCCCAGGTAAAAGTGAAGGCTACTTCGTTTCTGTTACAACAACATTACTATGACATCGTGTTAGCCGTTGACAGCTCTCACTGGTATGAAATTTGTCATTATACCATTATACCCTTTGATTCTCCGGCATGGAAAACGTCGGATAAAAGTTACCAACCTTCAGAATTTCATCTGTTATGGATAATTAATTTCAAAATGTAGAATTGTGGGAAATTTATTCGGCACATTTATTTATCTGGTGAGGAATGCGAGATAGGTTTTGTAAATTCTATATGCTTAAGGACCGTGAAACCGTGTGCAGGCGCACGCAGGAGGTTAATTGCAGAATTCGGAACTGTTCCGTCATCCAGGAATGCAGGATTCCTACTACAGAAGCTCCACTGCATCGTGCCATACCGTACAGTGTCGTACCACACCATACCATACCCCGTGCCCATGCACCATACCATACCATACCATACCATACCATACCATACCATACCATACCATACCATACCATACCATACCATACCATACCGTACCGTACCGTACCGTGCCGTACCGTACCATACCATACCATACCATACCAATCCATACCAATTCATACCATACCATACCATACCATACCATACAATACCATACCATACCATATCGTGCCGTACTGATACCATACTATATGACACCATATCTTACCATAACATACCATACCATACCATACTACTGCCGTGCAATATCATACAAAGCGTACCGTACTGTACAGTACCATATCAATCCACACAGTACCATACCGTACCATATCATACCATACGATACTAAACCATACCATACCGTGTCATGTCATACCATGCCGTACCGATACCATAACATACCATGTTGTACCATACCATAAGACTACCGTCCAATATCATACCAAGCGTACCATACTGCACCGCACCATGCCATTCCAAACCACACCAATAACGATTTTTGAATACCAGTGAAGGAGCTGATGGGGACAAATATAAGCAGCGCATTGCAAAGCACTCCAGCAAACGGCCGAACTTAGGGGTGCTCGTCTCTGAGCGCTTACGATGTAGAACATAAATATTCCTTTAAATATTTTGGTCAAGCATTTCTATATTTATTTCACCCGGTGCCAAGACGTCACATTCCTCGTCCACCAGCAATATAGCATGATTTTTAGGCATGTCTATACCAAAGCGTCGCAAAGTCACTCTCAGGGAACCACCTAACCGTGTCATTGACTGCCCTCACGAATAGTCAAGTACAGACCAGCAGTCAGAAAGAACTTGACACCGCTTCTGAACAAGACACTTTCATATGGGCGGTCTGGCAAGGACTTGTCGGAGAGTGGTGGCTGGCTTGTTTCATGTCGGATCGAATTCCGGTTCATTATCCTTACTCAATGGTATTAGTGGACGCACTTTTATGCATATTGTATCACGAAGCCTAGCTCTCACTTGCAGCTTTGCCTCGCGAAGGCGCGGCGTTAAATGAGCGAAACGAACGCTGACAATTTATTGTTCGTCCCCTTTTGTACATACAAAGGCTCTAGAAAATTCAACCATATCTCTGGCAGCGAAACATTGGTTCTTCATGTGTTCTAGAATCACGCGCTTGTTCAGTGAACTTAAATTCTACTTCTTCTAAACGGTTACACGCTGATATCGCGCTAATTTCGCAGCAAGCATCCTGGTGCTGAGTGTTCCACATCCAAATAAATGCGTTGAACAATCTTGTCTGGTGTGTTCCAGCTGTAAAAATGATCGAAAATTAGAATTCACATGCACTCTTCGCAATCAGTGGCAACAAGGGCCTAACTGCAGTGGCGATTTTTCTCTCGTCATATCCCTTAACAATTATCCTTCGCTGGTGCTCCTCTAGTCCATCGGCCGGTGCGATGAGAATTCGGTGATTCATCATTTGTGAACGGCGTTGTGGGTCCTTTGGCTGAACCGCGTATTTGTAGACCACATTTCATGTTATTGTTCAGATTTCGAATCGGAGGCTTTGTGTATGCCAACACCCAAAATTTGACACGGCTCACAAAGTACCCCACTGAAAATGTCACAGTGATCAATCATAATAAACTGAATAAGAGTAACGACTTTATCACATGCATTGAAAAGCTTTGTGATAGTGGCTTTGCGTTATACTCTGGCCCTTGGGCCGATATCACGCAAAGCCGTGGTGATAGAATTTCGATTATCGAGAGATTGCACGTGTTGTATCTGAAAACGAACGAGCAGGCAGGAGTTCTGGACGAAAGAAAAAAAAAACAAAAAGAGCTCCGAGGGCCTGCGCACAGGGGTGCCTGCCTAAAAGTAAACAATTAAGCAGCATAAATTTGTCGTCCCCTCCCTGTACCAGCACAGAAACCAGCATCTGTTCGCAAATTATACCGTGCCGCATGCATTGATAGTAATATGTCTATGCTCAAGCCCAGCCTTCTAGGACACCCTTTAATTGTGAGACATCTGTCGAGTATTGTAAGATACTGTTGTGCACATGTTCATGGGAATGGTATAAACTTCCGATACGTAGCGAAAATTTGCTTCCAACTCTTTCGCTGCCACTTTTCAGTGCACACGCAGCCAGTGCTTCAAGCTGCAATTGAAAACCGGAGAGCTGCGTTTTCAAAATAATTGTGAGGCAGGTGTGGAAACTATTAGTATACATTTATGAACAAATTCACCAATTTGGTTTGAGCTCCCTGCGGGGAGGCTGCGTTTCGGAACGCAAAGCGACCATGTACTGTGAAATGGCAGTGCATGTTGAAGAATTTCAGGTGGTCGAAATTATCCGGAGCCGTCCAATACAGCATCCCTCACAGCATAGGTCATTATTCCCATAAACCAAATGGAACCGAAACCGCTTTTCCAAACTGAATGCGAATCGCATAAACGAAACCGAGCCAAAACCACTCACGTGAACAGAAGCGGTAACAAGTTTACTTGGCTTCAGGGAGAGGATTTGCGTTGGTTAGTAGATTTTCACGCGAAAGCGTTAAAGGCCCTGTTCCCTAAAAATCTGGCGTCGGCGCCAGCGTTGTGAGTGAAAAATTACTGGCATAGTGCAGGCAGGTGGTATAGCTGGCAGCTGACATAGCCGCACATTGACTGAATGCGGGGTTGCTTGACGTTACTTTTGGCAAGAAGAGCTGCCAACTCGGGCCTCTCCTTTCATATGGGAGAGTGATATCACAATCAGCCTTATCCCTAGGCCACGAAGGCGTGTTCATCCGGCTTGGTTCAACCGGGGCTTTGTATGTGGTCTGGTAGCTATGCACTATCACGTCATACCATTAAAGGCGGGGCTTATGTGTGCCCCGTAATATACTTTCTCGCGTTTAATAAAAGTATGGCACTATAACGGTATTATAAGCATATGCAGTGACTGTGCCCCTACTTCACTTCACTTTTGAGGTTAATTGTAAGGTGCGTCTAACATATTGCCGTGTGCAAACGAATGAAGAGATTTAAGGCTTAGCCGCTCCTGTTCAATTGACATAATTTAAATTCTTGCAGCTACATGGGCTTTACTTTAAAATTAAAAAAAAAAAATCACTTCCTTCTCGAGTTCTCATCGAAAAATCTGTGGTTTAATTCTGTCGAGCTTCCCAATGTCCTTTTCGAATTCAGCACGGTCAGTTTAAGTACACTGAGATGCGGAAGGGCAGGTGTAAAACGTGCAGGCCGCAATCCGCGTAAGGAGGTCTGGATGGGAAACTCTGTGTCAAGCGCGGCGGCGTAAGACAGCAGCGAGACGTTGAGCCGCTCGGTGGGGCGGAGAGGGAAAGTGGGTGAAAAGAAAGAGACTGGAGCGGAGAAACTTTGCCGGCAGTCCGCTGAATGCCATCGAGAGCTGCTACCCGAAAAAAAAAAAAAAAATGCAGTAAAGGCGAGCTGTTCAACCGGCGCGAGAGAGATCCAGCCGGCCGCCTACACTTCGCTGCGCTGCGCGATTGGCTGAGCGCGGAATGTGACGTCATCCGGGGTGGCGTCGCGCACTCTTTTAACTAGGGCCCGAGCTCGGACGCCGCGCGGCCACTGACGCAGGCAAGCGCCACGAACTGGCACGGCCACAGACGGCAGACCCCAGGGACTGAACCCCGCTCCACGCAGCAACAAGTTCGCGCGCAGCGCACTTTCTCCGCTCGGTCAGCTGCCTCGGACTTCGCATCTCTCGGGTGAGTTGGTTGCGCGCGCGCTCCGTTTCGGGATTCCCGCCTGCGGGGTCTCTGCCGCCCGCCCGCAGACCCCGTGTGGCCTTTAGTACCCAGTACGCGACAGAGGAACTTGTCCGAAAGTGGGCCGCGGTTTCTGAGCCCTGCAGCTCTTGGTAACAGCACTTTACTGTTAGAACATTGGAAAATGACTGCCTACGAGCTTAAAGTAGACGGTTTCATGCGAGGCTGACGATTAACATAACAAATTACCATTACTGTTGACTGATTACGGGTCCCCCGCTCGGTGGTGACGAGTCGTAAAAATAAGCCGGTTGACGAGGAGTCAGTCCAATCGTAAAGCGAGACAGGGCAATGGCCTCAGCGCCAATCATCAAAACGGGAGCTTTGTATGGGCATCTACAAGAGCGGGCTCTGAATGTCCGTAGTCGATGAAGTGCCACACCGGCCGTCGTCACGTTGGTGTCAAAAATCTGCCTGCTTGAGCTTTGTTAGCGAACACCTGTTGTAGATCGCAGTGTGAATTTTATTTTGCAACGGGTTCAAGCGAAAGGCGCAAGCTACCAGTTTGACAGCCTGGTAGCTTTCGCCCCTCAATAATGTACGTGCTTTCGCGTTTTTCTTATTATTTTCACTTTAATTCCCGATTCATTTTCCCTATCGCTGGTGCTAAGTTTATTAACTCGTAGCCGACACGAAACAGCCTACAGCGGTCGACTGTGCTTGCAAAATAGCAGTCAGTTTTGAGCTTCATTAACCGAAGGTGAAGTGCGATTGGTGGGATAGGAAATTTTAGTGTTATTTTTTTTTTCTGAAAAGAAAACGGAGAGAAGCTGGACGACAACGCGCAAAAATTTAAAATTACAATATAATCTTCTTCGAAGCTTGACTTCTTTGCTTATCAAATGCGGCAATATAGGCGGCCCGAGCTATATTGAAAGCAGCTTTGTGACATTTTGTTGTTGCACAGGCGCTGAAGTTTCGAAGGCAGGGACGAACTGCGAAAGTAAAGAAAAAAGAATAAAAAAGGCGATGTTACGGTAATTGCTTGTCTTTGACCACGGCAAGTGAGCCTGGTGATAATAACCAGCGACGGCTATAAATACGAGGGCGAAAGCCCGCTTAGCTGCATGCGTTGTTGAGAAGTGCGCTGAAAAAGAACTGCCTCCTCCGAATCGCAGAGAGCAGGGCTTTACACCTCATACTGTGGGGCGGTATGCAGTGAGCACCTCGCGGAGGAGCGTTGTGGATTGCGCTTTTAGTATGCGACGTTGTGTCAGCACTCGGGTGCACTCTTGGCTCGTTGGAAAGCCGCAGACACGGCGAGGATTGGCTCAGTGGCGGGAAACTGCACTGTCGCTGACGGGTCGGCTACATTTTGCTTGCGCGTTACATTTAAAGCTTCCTGGACTGTCTTACGAGCAGCGTTGCAACAGAGGCTACTACCCTAACCGCTCCGCCTCGGGGCTTTTTACGACACTCGAAGTGACAAACTGGGCTGCTGTGGCAGATGACGTGAAGAGCAGTGACGTGCACGTGGCAGATATGACTGCTAACCCCATGCGAAGGGAAAAGATGAAAACATCATTTTATTCAACACGTACAAGTCTGGATGTGGCGTCAGGAACGTGGACGGCGCGAAAGCCTATCAGGAAAAGCATTCGCATAGTCCGCAAAGCCATTCTCTGCCGTCATTACGCTTTCTTTTTTCCCTTGTCCATGGTCTGAATATTTAATCTTTCTAAGGTCACTTAACATACTGAGCAGCGTCTATGCTGTTCGAGCGCCTTCCTTGGCATCGACTGTGTTCAAGGAGCAACGCATCCCCGAAAAGGTTGAAGAGTTGCTTTCAGTTTCCTGGAACGGACAAGCCACAAGCAAAACAGCTTGCCATCTTATTATGTTCTTATACAACAAGTGAGGCTCTAAATGTTTCTCCGCGCGAGGCCACGCACAGATGGACCAGAAGCCGAAATGGCGCGTAACGTCCACTCAGGGCCAAGGCTGGCAAAGATTGCTTCAGACAAATTTCACGCTTCCCTTCTGTTCCCACTCTCTTCCTTACGCAAGTCTTAGTCTTGTGTCCGTATTTCTGTCTCGACCGGTTTCCTCAAGAATGGCCCTTTATGTGCACATTTTCATCCTTTCACTCGGTGGGCGGGGCTACGTTTAACGTTTCGCTGTCACGGGAAACTTCATTTTTGTGATGGATTAGCAGAAGCCCACCTCTAGTGCAAGTATAACGAAGGACTCAAGCCAAAATGGCCGATTCTTGGGTGCGGAGTGCACTCGGAGCCTCCTGGGTTTACAGACGAAGCGGTTCGTAGCATCAAGTCTGCCTGACGCAAGTTACATTAACTGTATAGTGGAATCCTCTTTCATTTTATTTTTTTCTGATAGCCTCAAATACATTTAAGCTGTGTAGATCGGGACCTCGATATTTTGCTTTTACTTCATTATGAATATGTAGGTGACGCCGGTTATCTTGCCGACCATCGTTAACAACAACCCCGAACCAACTTCTGCTCCAACAAGTCGAGCGTAGTCGAGTAATAAAGGTATACACGTATACGTGATGTGTTTCACGCACAGATAATGTGATTCAGTGGTTTTTACGATTTTCACAAGGGACCAGGCGGTCCGTGAAGTACAAATATCCCACCGCCACTCTTACGAAAAATTTCCGTCGAGAACTCTACAATTTCAGATACTTTTACGTTCGTTCTTTTCAATTTTGAAACAAACGTCTTGCGGTAAGAAGCTAGAATAACAGGACGAGAATAATTCGTAGCAATAAAGGAAGTGTTTTTTTTTTTTTTGTAGTTCTACATCGTTTACATGCATAATCGCATCATATGTACAGCGAAAGCACTCACACAGGGACCGTCAAGCCGGCTGTATACATTGATGCAAGAAAATTCTCAATAAGTTTATATATGAACATGTCTCACATCTGGTCATTTTGGAAAGTCAGAAATAAGCAATATGTACATACGCTTTTCTGTATGAATGTTCAACAGATCGCATTTGAATTAATTAAGCAAATAATGCATTAGGGAAGTAGGTGCCGGACCTTCGACACTTAAAGCCCGTCGCCGTTACTCAGTGGTTAGGTTGCTCGACTGCAGACACAAGGACGCGCGTTCGATTCCGGTCGCGGGGTCGCGTTTCGATGGAGGCAAAAAGCAAGGCGCCCGTGTGCCGTGCGTTGCACTTCAAAAAAAAAAAAAGAAAAAAAAAACTGGTCAAGTGGTCGAAATTTTGCGGGAGTCAACCATTACGGCGTCCCTCATGGTCACTTAGGGACGTTAAAGCCCATAAACCAAACCATTGACACTTAGTATGTGAAGTAGCTCGCGAGCTTCACTAAGTAAAAGCTGTACGGACAGCATCGGATAGCATTCTAGCTGTAAGGATAGCATCGACTCGATTTACTACAGTAACGCGTAGGTATTATGTTTACAACAGATGCATCTTTATTCATTGCATTTCTGTCCATAGTTGAACAAGGACTTTGGGAGGTGATATTCTCTACATTTGCCGTTTCCTTCCACAAAAATTGTTTCTAGTAGCTCGACAAATGTGAAAAGAGTTTTTGCCGCTCCCTAAAGGTGCCTGAAAGAGATGCCTTGCGAGACACAATCTGCCGTTTATTGGGCTGTAGTCAAGATTGTGGTTCCATCTCCACTGGCCTCTCAAATCAAAACGTTGTGCTTGGTGTTGCAAGTGCCCCTTTTTCGTACAACGAGCCTGATTTCCTCTTCATGCTTTACCGCTATGTTGAAGCCCGCATTTTTAGAATTATTGTTTCCAAAGTAGAGCTACAGTTACTTCACGGTATCTACAAATTTCCACTCGTTGGATGCATGGGAGGCCTGTGCACATGCCGTTTCTCGCAAATAGGACGACTGAAATGATCGACCGCCATACTCGTAGTCCTCCTATTAGAATATGAGCCACTGTCGTCCCTCAGATAAGGCCGCTAATGGACGTCAGCTCACGAAAGAAAATGATTGCTTCGCATTGCGATTAAAAAGAAAAAATATCGAGATGGGTGGTGACTCACTTTGGCGAGCAGCACGAATATAGTAATCTGGTTCATGCCACACTGTCTCACGAAGCGCAAGCCGTGAAGCTTGGAGACAGAAGTTCGAAATGACATGCGAAGTCGAGGATATATGTTCATTGACGCACTACGTTCGCATATTTGATTCATAAGCAAATCGAGCGAACCAAAGCACTAACGATGGCCGTGCCAACTCTGCGTTTTGCCTTAAGGGCATTGAATCATGGATCTCCGCCCACGCTTGGCGAGGCTTTCACGGCTCGGCAATGCGCTGCACGAAGTCATGACAGCTTTGAGGCCCAATAGACAACGCGCGGGAATGTGTAGCAACATGCCTTTTCGACATTAATTCTAAGGCCGTGACGCCTGGGCGAAGTATAGTAATGAATACAGCTGCTAATCCATGTGGTTTCTTCCACGTGCCATACAGAGTCAATTCCAAGAAGAGCCGAGCACATGTGATGTGGTTCAGGATCATTAAAACTTACAGTGCGATGAAGCAAAAGATCACATTACTGATTGAAGTCCCCGGCAGCCGAATGCACGTACGCAGCACTTGCAAGATTAAACCAGGGAAGAGGGTTGCGCCACGCGCCACAAAAATTGGCGCACATCTGCCACGGACGCTCGATATCTCGTAGGAGTAACTTGTCGAGTCGCGGAGCAGCCAACGGGGAGTTTGTCAGGCCGCTGTTTCTAGTCGCAGTCGTGAGGGGCGTCACTTTGGCAGAGCTAGTGAGTGAGGCGGGAGGCACGAAAGCTGTTACCGTGCGTCTAATTCTCCCGTTCAATTGTTTAGTATTTTCGCTCAAATTTCGCTGTGCACATGCACTTTTATCGAAGAAACTGCGTTCAAAAGGTTTTCACACCAAAGTACCGCGTATTTTTCGCGACCACTAAATTTGGCAAAGCGAGCTTGTCAGTCTGCAAGCTTCCTAACGCTGCCAGGCTGGTATACGTAGTACCATGTACCCGCAGTACCCACCTTAGCAAGAGTTCACCAACAGACAAAAACAAAGCGTACTGATAGCTTGTACCTTCGGAAGTGGGTTATTTTCGTATCTGTAGTCTCGTCAGACGTAAGCGAATTTTCCTGGCAGACTCGGGTTACTCACATGGCGAATACAGAGCCTTATACTCACAGAGGCTGACGAAAACTCAGAAAACATTTTAGCTCGTCCTAGCCTTCGAATACTTTCACGGAAAGGAGAGGTGTGCGATATCAAGCTCCGGACAACAGACGGAAAAGGACATAAGCTTGGACCACGAGATAAGTATAGAGATCCATTTAAAGGTTCGCTTTCAATCATCAAACCTTGAGAAGCTAGGAGAAAAGTTCCAGAAAATAAAGATTTGTGGGACACTTTAAGCTGCACATTTAAGGGTATGGCTCCCTTTTGCCAAGTCTTCTTGCGGATCCTTATTTGTGTATATGGACTTTGCAGCTCGTCTGACTAGTGATCCCCTATTTTCTTCGTCTCATATATCACACGTACACTTTATCACACAGTCTCACCTGAAAGGCCACCTGACATAGATACAACGCCTCGCTTTAGCCATGCCGTAGGACCATTCCTGAATGACCTAGGGGTAGCGTGTCTGACTCAGAATACACAGTTCCTGGAAGGCTGACTATGATCTCGCCCTCCCATTTGAAAGGAGGTACCCGAGTTGGAAGCTCCTGCCAAATAAGTCAAGTCACGTGGTCACGTGACGTCAGAAAATCTTGCGTCCAATCAGTCACCGGCCATGCAGTCACAAACTGCCACAGGCCAGAGCGATGCTTGTGATTTGTCTCTCACAATGCTGACGCCGACAACGACGAATTTTGTGAAAGACTGGCCTTTAAAGCTATCGCGTTGAAACTGCATTTTATTCAAGAAGATGCTAACAAAAAATGTCGCCTTTATGTATAAGGCTGAATGAGAGATGTTACATGTGGGGAATCGTTGTCTATATCCTTTTCGAGCGTATTGCTTTTATCTGCCCATGTCAGCGCGAAAGAAGTACTTTAAAAGGAGTTTTATCTCGTTTCGACGGTATTCCGTGCTACTGATGCAAAATGTTGTTCTCGGTATACCGCTCTTGCCACGAGCCGGGCTCTTGATGGGCATTTCTAGATCGTTATCAAGAAGAAAAAAAAAAGAATGCCGACAGGATAAGTTTTTTCGTATATGCTCCCACCATAGTCATGCAAGCTCCGTTTCTGCCGAATCTTCCGCGGGACTTTCGAAGATGCCCAAAAACTTCTGCGTGCTGTGGTTCAAGTCTAACGCCATAAGAGACTCCGAAATGTGTTACCATGAACTACCGTCCAACGAAAACGACCGGAATATGTTGCCACGCAAAATTTGGCGGCAAGGGAGCGACAAGGGCAGCCATTTGGCAGCAGTGCTCCACGACTGTTACGCGCGCTACGCAGGTTTGAAAGAAAAAAAATAATAATAGGGAATTTTTAACTTTGCATGTCATTGAGGCTGACGGCGGTTCCGACTCAGTTTTTATTGCATCCGACTGCAAACATTCCTTGCTTTCCAACTTGCCAAAACCTTTGATCTGACGCTCTCACATCTGAAGCGAGCTGCTTGAGAACAAGGTATATCCAGAGCTCTGAAGACTGCGGAGATGTGTAGACACATCCGTAAGTGGCTGTGAAATACAGGGAAAGGAAACATTGCAGAATTCTCGCGCGCGCAATGGAAAGTCATGCTTCGGACAAGTGCATGGTGAAAAAATTAGCAGCACGAAAGAGACGTAGACGCAAGTGTGAGAAACAAGCAAGACAGGACATCTACTAGAGGACAGATTTTTGTTTTCTTCCTTACACTTGTGTCTATACATCTCTTTTGTGCTGCGTTTTTTTTTTTTTTTTTTTTTTTTTTTCACCATGGATTGCACCCAACTAGCCAAAACCAACGTGCTTTCGAGCCAGTATTTCGCTATCGATGTATGTCGTCTAAGGAGTCTTCGGCTAAATTTGTCATCCGCTAATGAAAAACGCCAATCTATCATTTGGTTTCAAACATAGGCGCTAACTTCGCTGAAATCATTTTCGGGGAGCCTAATTACTACTCGCCATTTTTTTACCGATGTCCCGAATGGTCAAAATTTACATCGGGATATTTAACAACAGGCTTTTGTCTATAAAAAGCAAAGATGTGTGTTCTGAGTGCGACTAAATAAAAGGCATGCATGCAGTGTGAGTGAACAGTGTTAATTTACATCCCCTGTGGAACACCATGAGCTGTAAAAATATACCTGCCGTTGCAGATGTCACCCTGTGCATATTCGTATTACTGTATTACTGTGTTTATAAAATTATGATGTTATACTAACTCCGCTAGGCTTATATTCTAAATCATTACGTGTGTCAAACAATGTACAATGCAACATTTAAAATACGAAATAAAAATGAGAGATTGTTTTACTCCGCCAATCAACATGTGCAAAATTCTCCTAATCTCGCCTGTCCATCCACGTTTAAGAACGTTCCGATCTAACTCTTGGGTGGGCAACCAAATGCCAGAATTTGATTGAGTGCATTGGGCAAACCGTGTCTCACCTTTAATGGACTGTAAGAGAGGGCAATGCGGACTTTGGATCTATTGCTCACGGATGGAAGTTTATGAAGGCGACGACGTGCTGTCCACAGCTCGAGAGAGGGGCAATTAAACGCTCCCGCATAGTGGGTACGTGACAGTTTCTTGAGGCCAACCGACCTGCAAAACATGCGTAGATTGGCTGAGGTGATAGCTACGAAGTTCTGAACTCGCTTCCCACAGGAAATACCTGGGTTCGAATCCGCTCCGCTCCGACGGTTCTTTGTTTCGTTTGACTGCTGATATGCTGTTGCCATGCTAGGCTGATAAGATCGCTTCAAGTACAAGGAACATGCAAAACTTAATTTCGATTCAGAACCTCGTCGAGTAGTGTTTATGCACTAATATTCAGCTTAGGGTGTGTGCTACAGGGTGTGACAGGCTTTACTATGGCGTCTTGTTATCCACGGAAAATAGAGCGGAATATGACGATTTCAGTCGAATTTTGGTACATTCTGATTGTTTTTGAACTTAATAATTTGTCCCCGTGACCTCAGTGTGACTAGCTTCAGTTATAGCCACGCGGGAGGATGAAAGGAACCTGCGCTTAACCGTCACCACCGAGATTCTAACAAGGCCTTTGCATCACCTTCTCTCCCATCAGCGAACGTCACGACAAGCGGATGAGCGATAAGGTGTCAGCCACTGAATCTGCGCGTACAGGCTTGGGTAAAGGGGCGAGATGACATCATGTGACTAAACTCAGATTCGCGCTCGCACCTTCATTTGCTGGTACTTTATCGCCATCCGCCTGTCGTGACGTAGGCTGCTGGGGTGCGCAGGCCTTGTCAAGATCTCGGTGGTGTCGGCTTAACTCCCTGTGTTGACCGAAGCGCCGTAACACTACGCCTAGCACAGCTGCACGAGGCATTTGTCAGTGAACTGGGCTTTGTCGAAAGCAGCTAGGCAAGCAACGTCATAAGCCCTACGCTCGTCTGTATTGGTCCAGGATGGCCTCGTGTATGAAGCGGCCCAACTGTCTGAAGGAGGCAGTTTTTAGTTGTCCAGAAGAATAATTACAGCGCCAACTGGGGGCCACGCAGGTCCTTTGCAGAATCCAACGAAATTACTGTGCCATACTGGCCTTACATTCATTACACGATTTGCATTCACCACTTACAAAGTAAACAAGTTGCGGTTAATTGCTCCGATAAAAGTGTGGGCGGAAAGGGCGACCTCCTATTTCTCACTTCCCACACGCGCAAATGGCTAGAAGCCTACATTCGTATTTAAAGTAGCAAGCGGTAATAAAAATACACTGAAATGCGAAAAGACGGACTTTTATCAGTTAAAGGAAGTGACAGCGGAATTGGCTCAGTGGTTAGAGCGCTCGACTAGCGATGCCGAGGATGCGGGCCCGATCCCAGCAACAGCGGCCGCGTTTAGATTTAAAAGAAACGCAAATCGTCTGCGTATACTGTGCGATGTCAGTGCTCGCTAAGAAACATCAGGTGGTTGAAATTATTCGGAGCCCTCCGCTAAGGCGCCCCTTTATAGCCCGAGTCGCTTTGGGACTTTAAACTCCACGAAACCAAATCATCGCGTTAAAGCGAGCGGCAGACTCTTCAAGTATGCACAAACAGCATGCCAATCGCTGGGCTCTGCTATTCATCCGTTGTAATTACTTGAGCGTAGCTGTGATTCGTTTGGAATCCTCTCCGAAGCGAGCGTAGACATTCGACCGCTACGGAGAGCTTTCTCGCCGGCTGCTTCCCAACGCCAAACACCATTTCTTACTTAGCTGTTTATTTTATTTACGCAGTCGATAAACGAACCACTGGCTCCAAAGAAGTTCGCAGCATCGTCAAACAGGTACGAGTTTAATGAGAAATTTTAAAACAAAGGTCATTCTTCCTAGGTTGCAAACATGCGGAGTCGTCCGCACCACCGCCATGTTGGATTACTTCAGGCGCCCGCTGTGTGTAGCGAAATACGGGAATGCCTTAATTATGTTCGCATTTTCTGCATTGTGCCAGCAAGAGGTACTGTCAAAATAGAGGGGTGTCCTTTTTTTTTTTTTTTTTTTTTTTTTACGGCTCTCAGGGTGACCAGCGATAGACTAACAACCACTTTTGATTGGAGTACGTGCAAATGATATAAATATATTTGGGAACTATTCATAACACATTGTAGGGATTAAATGCTACACAAAAAATTATCGAGCAGTAAGAATAAAACGCGGCGGCCAACGGAAAGTGTTCGCAGTTTTGGGGTTTTCCCGCGCGGTAGCGAAGGCACGAGTATTAAAACGAACTGCTGTGGGCCCTCCGCCGTGAAAACTGTGCGCCAGGCTTCGCGCGTTAGTGGTCGTTGTCATGGTGCGATCACGTCCAGTGGACGCAGTCACCTTTAAAGCAAGTTTTGCCGCGTCTTGTACGTTTTTGAAGCACACGAGTTTCGGCAAAGATTGACTTAGCTGCTGACCGCACTGCCTTAAAATGTGGCGCAGGCTCAGAGCGTTGTGGCAGTTAGCTACGCCATTCCCCACCTTATTCAATTAAACATCGTCTCCTGACTTTGCACTTTTGGACAGAGATTAAGTGAAAATGTCACTGCTTTGGACACTGTCAAAATGTACTCCAGCTACTAAAGCAATGGTGATTAGCATGAGGTATAACGCAGTTTTGATTTTCACTTCGTATTGAAAAAATACGATTATATAGGCACTGCATTTTACTTCTTCCAGATCTTAAGTCATACACTTAGCATTTATTGCTGCGGTAAAATATTTCGTGCCCCTGGCAAGCCTTGCAGGTCGAAACCTACTTTTGTTAAAGGAATTTATTGGATTAGTAAGATAACCTACACACGTTTAAGTGCCCGCGCCTTCTTCGATAACTACTGCAACAAAAACTAGAGGTCACTACTGGAAGCCTTCACAATTGTTTGCACCTTGCTCATTGTAGTGCCCGGTGCCTTCTTCGTGCATCTGGCATTTTAGGTAGCATGCAACATCGACCACTCTGAGTTCATTCCGGCAGGGAGGTGCTGTTAGTAGCTCGACTCATAGCAACTCCTAAATTACACCCCGGAGCAGTACGCTGCGATTCCCGTGGTGTTATAAAAGGGCCATAAAAGCAATGGCTTCCGTATTGCCCGTCTATAAAAGAAAATGCTTCGCTCGCATTAAATACAGACAGAATAACACGTATCGGAAAGCCGCGTCCCTTATTTTTCTTCACTGTCAATCATCTTATTAGCGCATCTCAAGAGCTATGGTAAAGAGGGAAAGGGGGGGGGGGGGGCGGGCTTCAACTGATGATTTTCTTCTGTAAGGTGGGCGAAAATTGACGGAGTGTTGATATGCCTTTCGTCCATTTTCTTTCGTCATCCGTTCGCCTTGCTGCTGCTCTTTGCTTTCACATAACGTCACCACCAACGCCAAGTGGTGTAACGTTGTAGGGTTTTTTTTGCGTGCTCATACGAAAGGGTACGGCAAGAAAAAAATCATCGTCATTGTGAAGGCGTTTTTTTTTTTTTCATCTGTGCGAAGTGTTTTGACAGCGTCGCGTGTGATTAATGTTCCGAAAAGTACTTTCTGTGGGGACGTCGTTTCTTAAACGTGTGCGAAAAACGTCCACTTCTAGGGAGTGAGGGAGCAGTGGGTCATTAAGTCCACATGTCGACAGATGACGCTCTAGTCGGAAATGCGTCCTCTGGTAAGCTTCGTGACGGTTTTCAAGAACTGCGTCCCGCATTCGCGCCATAATCAGAGCTCTGAACATAAGAGGACAAAGAAAATCCCGCTTTGATGTCGACGATCTGTGTTCTTGTTTCTGTGTGATACCCCGACCGCTTGACTACGACCAACATCTGGTGACACTTACTGGCGGCTTCCGGGAAGCTTTCGGCGCCTATGTTTGCTACTTGTTCTCGCAAAAATGCTGTAATTTATTCTCACTTTGCTCGTTATAATTTATGATAGGGCAGCGCTTTCTCTAGTTTGCCATTCTCGTCTCGTTTATTGCACGCTGTAACCGTACAACGTATTACCAAACAGGCCCTATATAATGCCATTCTAAGCGTTATTTCTATTCAAAAATTCATGACAAACAGCAGCGGCCCCAGTTCACGTTGTGTAACCGGAGTAGGAAACTCATCGTCCTGGCCACTACCGCTTCCCGCTATGTGACACCTACTCTAGCAAATCACATGTGCGCATATTGGTCCCGCTCACACGCATCTCAGTGATGGCGCTGCCGCTCTCTCTCCTACCTCCTTTCCATCATACCCCTAGCGTTGGCAGTTCGAAACAGCTCCTCGGCCTAAATCTGTGGCCGCTCTTGATGTCCGACATTGGCTATGCACAACAGCTATAGCCCCCAAACTCCTGCCCTAACCCAAACAATTAAACCAGCAACTGGGGCCCGGGAAGCATGATAACGTTTTATTTGTCTTTCGCTCATCGGTTGATACAGATTCAAAAAGTTTCCTCTATTCTTTTTTTTTTTTTTTCATTCGAAGCTGCGTTATGACAGTGCAGGCTTCACTTTTTGGCTTCGCATCATGATAAGTGGTTATTTAAGCGTCCTGCAAAGGAAGATTCTGAAAGTCTGGTCTGGAAACAAGAATTGCTCTGCCAGAGTTTCTGCGCGTGGCAATGGTTTACATGGTACGCAGGACGCTCACTAAGCGTCCAAACGGCTAACTCCACTGAGAAAGAAAGACGCACTATACCGACGAAAGGATCAGTTTCTCGTTTACACGCTGGCGCGCCTCGCGAGCAAGCGATTGATAGACCACGTGTTGCACCAGACACCGTTGCTTTGGTAGTCCGTCGTCGTCCTTTTTTTTTTTTTTTTATTTCGAGCTCCACGACGAAGAAGGGGGTTGTATTGAGCCTATTCGAAATGTTGCTGTGTTCCTACTGTTTCTCACATATGAGATAAAAAATTACGGAAACCTTCAAGGGCTTCGCCTCAAAAGTAGACTCGAAGCTCCTTTAACTCCGCCTTTTCGTTCCGTAAATACTTTTTTTTTTTTTGCTTAAGTGGGTTTTTGTGGAAAGGAAGGCGCACTATATTCCCCACCTCTCAGTAGACACCTACTGGTACGTATGTCGTCAATTCGAATGCCTATTGCAAGCTAGTGGCAACTGATGGGAAACGAAATGGTATGACACCGACCTGAATGCAGCACAAAGAACAATTGGGTCACTGCTTTGGTAAGAATTCACGTGCGTATTTTTTCCGACGCCGTTTTTCTAAATTTGGGTTACGGTGACGACGACGGCTCTTCGACCGGACGAGTTGCATATGCTTCGCGTAAAATAGCTCTAGATTCTGCATGTTTAAGCGGTCCTGGTGACAGTCAATTTGAGTGTCAGGAGTGAACAGAAGACAGGGTAAGCCACGGATAGAGGCAAGCAGCCCTGCACGAACTGTGGGCGTTTTAGGCATCCCAATAACTGGCAAGTGAACGGCTCTATTGTTTACCAAAGTGTCGAGCGTGTTGCCTGCATAAACACAACAAGCGTCATTAGTCGAGGAAGAAAAGTCTTCTCTACGGTATCCATCGTATAAGGGTCGACAAGATGTTTTCTTTTTTGTTTTGTTTTGTTTTTTGCGCCAGCGTTAACGTCCCTATACATTTAAGAAATAGAATATTGAAACGCGTACGAGCACGGTGCGCCTTTCGATGCGCGTAATGGATCACTTTGGAGAGCTCCTGGCGTCCCAATAGGGCCGCAATGGTTCATCACCGTGCTCTCTTTGACATGCACTCAACTCCATGAGAAACGGTTTTGTTTTCTGCACTTTCAAACAAGAGCCGTTTTGCTTTGCTTATTAACTTTCTTGCAGACCTGAACAAGCGTGCTTCGATAGTCATTTTTTTTTCTTCCTTTTTTTTTTTAGCTTTCTGCCGTAATAAAATCCAACAAGAAGCTCTTCAAAGAGGCATGGTGTGCGAGCCCAGCCCGCTGTTTGAATAAATATTTCCTGAAAATACTTGAGCCATGAGAGGCAACGAATGAAGCACACGAGCGGGGAAGTTAAATTGGTGCGTGGCCCAACCCGAGCTCTGCCGAAGTTCAGTTGGCAGCGGAGAAGATGCTGCGTGTTAGACGAAGAAAGTTCCTCCCGGGAGATGGCCGCTGCTGCGTACGCCGTAAACGCTCGCGCTTCATTTCCCAACCAGACACTGGAAGCGAAGGAGACAAAGCGGCTCGCTTAAAGCGGGGGTTCATTGGCCACGCCACGGACAGTCCTAGTCGGGGCTTTCAGCACGTGCTGCGGTCAGCTGCCAGCTGACGGCAATGGCTTTTTGCTGAGAAAAGCCGGGTCTTGCTCGAGTTCTCCAGGCGCTACCCCTCACGGCATGGCTAAACCTTACATAGAACACACAATAATACGGGCAACGAAATGAGACTGTAGAGACGGGTAAGAAATAATCTGTATTCCAGGGAGAGCCTGATGGAACTTACTGAAAGCCTGATAAAAGCTTGATGAGACAGAGAAGTTGAAGAAGAGAAATCGATACCAGGCAGCCATGCTGCTCATAAATTCATTGTGCATTTATCGCGCAGGTGAGGTCAACAGCCACCAGCATGCAAGAAACGTAGACAGCCATGACGAGAGTCGGACGCATGGTTCAAATGAAACAATTGACTCAGCTTCGGGCATAAAAGCGCGCGATTATGTCACATGCAGAAGGGTCATATGGCTGGCTGAGATGAGCATGAGTCCTCTTCGTAACCTTTCCCTTCCTCACCTTTTTCTTGGGGACATTGTTGAGTGAGAGGAAAATACCAGAGATTGGGTCTTTTAGGCTAAACTAAACCGGAAGTCATGAGCTTTATAAAGAGCACGAAACGATGGTATGTGTACAGAGCGTTGACCCTGCATGCCAGCACGGCTGTTTCATTTCGGGAAACCATGTCTCACTGGTCGAAAGCAATTCGCATCAAGCAGAAACGTATACACAGTGCTGTTGGCGCCTCGACGCTTACAGGACGAGACGTCGTCCGTCTGAGCGCCACACGTAAGTGATGCATACTCCACTACTCAATCGTCGAGTACAAAGATCCTCCTAGTGAACTGTGTGATGTTGCGTGGGTAATGCTACGACGAAAAACTGTACTAAGAGAATGCACCCGTAAACGAATGGGCAGCCACGCACGGAATTTCTCTGAACACAAAGGGAGGTGCCGGCAAACCCGCAGCACTCTCTCAACGTCACCCATTGTGTCCCGTCTTTTTCTTGCTATTTTCTTCATGTTATGTATAATATTGACTTGCCGAGGCTTGCGCAGTGTTATACCTTGTTTTGCTTTTATTACATTTGCCTTACATTCCTCATGCCCCTTCCGGAATTCCAAGCCTCAGTTCGGTAAGTCTGATTTCAGCTCCAAGACATTTAGCTCCCTCGCCTGCATGATGCCTGACCGCCATTATATAATATGAAATGAAACAGAAAAAGGCACCCAGAAGCGGAGATTGAGACTTTGAACGACGACTGAAGAGTGCATGCACTCGGCCTGCGACCGATTGAGACAAAACATTAGAATGGTTTGATGCAATAGATTTTGATCGTTAAGGCATACATGAAAAAGGCTTTTTTTTTTTTTTTTTTTTTGGTGCCGTAGTGGAGGGCTACATAGTAATTTCGACCACCTGGTGATCTTTATCGGGCACTGACATCGCACAGCACACGAACGCCTCTTCATTTCGCCTCCATAGAAACGCAGCCGCCGGGGGTAGGGATCGAATCCGGGTGCTTAGATTCAATAATGCTTGCAGTCATTAATAAAGAGTTTTGGTATGCGGGTCTTGCGTGATTGCGTGTTGAGTGGAATAACGCTTCCAAAGGGAGCATGCGCATAACGCTAACGTATAAATAGCGCTACAATGCACGCTATTTTCAGAGGTTAACGCTGCGGCTTTTCCTATACTTTGTGTGAAAACATGGCGGCGTCCTTCCGAGCGAGAGCCGCTCGCTTCAGATGAATAACAACTGGTCGTGGCCGTATTTAAGATATTTAACAATGCTCACTGGCGTTTCTGCTTCTCACTACGAATGGCTTTGTTTCCACGACTAAGTTGAGGGTGTTTTTCAGCTGAATTTTCGAGATAAACTCGTCGATTATGGCCACGAATGAGGCCACGATCTGCCATGCTACTACTTCTAGGGACTTTAATGCTACCGTCTGCAACTCCTCAGAACGATGGACAACTGGTATGAAAGTAATAAACATAGGATTGAACATTTGTGGTGGTGTTTTATGTATGTTAACTATTTAATATGGCAATCTAGACCAATTTAACGAAATTATTTCCATTATTGCTTCTCATCTGAAAGAATATATACTTGTTGTAGCGGTTTTTACTTTGCTTTCCTTTAATAGATGGCGCCACTAGATTTACGCCTCTTGCACATAATTTTAGCTGCCGAAGCATTGCTCGCAGTTTTTGATGGCGAAAATGAGTGTTACTCTATTTATTGACCATAAAAGGCTCGGATATACAATATTTTGAAACTCAGTAGCAGTAACAACTAATCATAAATAGTATTTAGCCTTCGGCAAAGTACACCAAGTTTAACGGCCCCGGAACTCTATACTAAAACTAATTTTTCTTATTTCGGCTCTCACGCTAACGCTGGACTCAAGCTCTATAATGTCTCTAAAAATTGTTTAACGTTTTATTTATAAACCACTGCCCACAGCATTGGAAAGCCCACCTTCTGCGCTACGCTGCTAATGACGCCCAGTACTTTTTGTGTCATTTTTACCAGGTGCACGCGGCCGTAGTTGATAGTTTGTTTTTTTTCATGCCGCAATTCTTATGTATAGTTTCAAGAAAAGCAAATTTTCGTATAGTCTCTTAAACTTTGAGCTGATGCTAAAATGGCTTTTGAAAAACATATTTTTAACTTAACGTAATTTGCACCACCCTGCAACGCAAGTGCAACCTCTAAAGGGGACCTTGCTAAGCTTTCCTTCGATAAAACGAGTACGGCTAAGTGCAGCATTATTCATTCATGCTGAAATATTCAGCGTTTATCATGCATAACCGAGCTTTTTTTCATGATTGGCCATCAAGCCGCGCATTTCCAAACCTTTGAGACTCAATTTTTCGCTCTCTTAGTCGCTTGCGGCTGTTGAGGGCTCGAAGAATATAATTTTTTTTTTTTGTGGCTAGTTGTATTAATTGCAACGAGTTGAATCACTGTTTTTATTTGTGACTGTCGTTGCAAATTCATCAAGCAGTCTGCCTTCGCTTCTTTCTCTTTCGAGGTCAGGTCAGAAATCGCATCAATGCAGGCTGATTCGAGCACCTTGTTCATCGAGAGCTAATCAAGGAAAACTGCTCGAAAGAAGCAACAGGAACAGTTCGACTGCCCTTTTCTCTGACTTCCACAGAATGTGTGGCAAAAAGGATAAGAGGTTTCCTAATACCCCAGCACTAACCTCTCGAGCCCAGGAGCAGCTAATCTAATCTCTCTAGCAAAATTCTCGACCCTCTTCTCCTTTGGTCCGCGTTTCTTTTCTCCGTTAACGAGCAAATTGATCAGGATCTGGAACAATTAGCAGAATGCGAAGCTAAAAGGCTGCAAAGAGCCATACTTTGATATATCTCGCACTAACGAAAATAAAGAAAGATAAATGAGTGTAAGCTATGCAGGACCAAAGATAAAAAAAAAAAAAATCTTACATATCTTGAGCACGCGGTTTTTGGGCCATGAACTCGAAGTGCAAAAACACCAGAGACCTTATCTGAAATTCGCTGAAGCGGTGATGTTCATGACCTCCTTGTCCTGCGGCCGCTCTTGCAAAGGACAGACTAGCCGGTGCGCCAATGAGCGAACCAGAGAACATAATCGAAATGTGGAACAAATGAAGGAAGGCACACATTTGTCGATACAGATTAATGGTGCTCGTCCCGTAATTCTGAGCCATGCTGCACTCACGTGAGCGTTCTTGGCGAACCAAGACATGAAAGGAATTGTGAGCTCATAGAGGCGTTTTATATAAAAGAGATAGGCAGCTGCTGCAGAACCGATACTTGAATTTCTTTGCACATGGCGGAAAAGAAATACCCGGAGAGTGTGGTACTATGTCGATCTTGATGTTGGGTGTCTTGTGGGCGCATGTAACGATAAAAGCTATATTTATGTACCGGTGTGCACAGAATAAGTAAACGGAGCAAGTTTGCTTTTAACGTTTTTCACGTGTCGCATAACTTAAACTGGCAGCTGTGGTATGCGCAGGCTTGTAGTAGACATCAGCGCTCTTTCACGTGGACTGTAGTTCTTATGTCCAATACAGAAGGCTTTATTGTAATTTGAACGGAAAAGCGTGCTCCGTTTACTTATGTACACGCCTGTACGTTTCGTGTGTGCAATAAACTAAATGAAAGTAGGCGCTTCGTCCCGTTGTCTTCTTCGTGTTCTTCTTGTGCTCTACGCCATTGAATATTTAAGGATACTCTGACCTGAAACACTGTCACAGAATATGAACGACGTTGACAAAAGGTGAGTAGGCATGCTATTTGCGCTTACAATTAATTGGCACAATTAAAGAAAAAACACTACCGACTAACCTGATGGGGGAGGATTATGGTTGATGTTTGTATATCACTGGTATTGGTACAAAGAGCCGTTTGTAAAAGCAAAGGAAAGATCAGGAAAGCTTGAAAAAGTTCGTGAAATGTTAATACTCGCAAATTTAGAACCGTTTTCTCGACTCTGCTGCATCCATCTCAAACTATTAAGAACGGTATGTCCAGCAAACATTAGCTGAGCCGATATTGTGCCCCGCTAGTGTTCTCTCTCTCTCTTTTGTCGCAGCATCTTTTCGCTTTAATTACTTCCGCATTATACTCTGCTTTTCGTGCGCTTTCTGATTGCTCACGTTTGTATAACGAAGAGTGATGTTTATCTAGTCCTGTGGTTTTTCCGTTTTTCGTTCTTTGTGTCTTGTACTACTCCGGCTCATACAATATCTACCTTGCTATGATACTGAATTATGCCAGATAATCTCTCTGTCATAACCTCCCTTTGGTCTTTACTTGAATTTTTCGTTTGAATTTTGTACTTCGCACCATTGTAGGCTCATCGTTTTTGCACCGCTTTTAGAGTCTGTAAAGGCCTTGAATAAATAAAGTTGTTAAAACGCGGAAGTGCCTAAGACAGAGTGTCTTCGGAAACCCGCGAAATGTGACTGCAGACTGCGCCGTAAGTTTTCAAGTGAAATCTGTGGCCGGTGAGTAGCGTTGCCCCATGTGCAAGTAAAACAGGGAGCAGCAGACATATTTATAGCGCTAAGACTGGTGTCATTACGGCCTCAGTCTGTGTTTCTCTTATAAGAAAGTATAACGATGGTGAAATCCCCTTTAAAACCATGACCCGGGGGACTGCGGCGCGACTGAGAGCTTGCTTGAGCCCCGCCACTACGCTGGAGGTCGTCTCCAACGGCCGCCGGCCTTCCTTTCGAGTGGCCGTTTTACTTCTAGTGTAGCACGATTAATTTTTAAGCATAGTTAAAACCTGTGTTTTGCACATCTAGACAGTCAAGCCCCATGTCCCTGGCGTCTGCGCTCATTTCAGTAATGAGAAGACTGAACTTAACTTCCGGCGGAAGGACGCTCTGCAAACTCTCGTTCCAATAAGGGCAAATATGTCGCGAATGTAGCTCATTAATGGCACAACCATCTTTGATAAGACACTTGCATGCAGTTGTCGCTTTGTGCATAAAGCCCACTGAAAATATTTTAGGAGCAACTGAAATTTTGACGCATACATATTTTTTTTTAAATAGCTTAACTTTTGTGAATCGTGGTCGTTGATGATGTAGGCTATGTATTCTCGGGCCTGCTGCGGAGCTAAGAGAGGTTGAAATTTCAACATGCTGCTTCGCCAAAAAACTATAACAACGCGCGTGGAGGTGCATCCGTTTTGAATTAATTAAATAAATAAATCAGTAGAAAGTAATGCAAAATGCCTGTGGACATGATTATTGGATGACACAAACACGCGTTCTAATAAAAAAAAAAACTGGCAAGTTCCGCTACGGAGGGAACAAGACTGTTCCGATCCGAATGCCACACACGGCCTAGGGGATAAGCGAGCACCAGGAACCGCAAGGAATGCCAGCAGTGCATAAAAGCTGCTCCAACTTTAAACGTATAAGACGAGCACGACCGGCCTTTCCGACTTTTCAGGGTGCATTGATTTTGTGATGGATGACGGGTTCCATCGATCGCTGAACTTCGGGAGATAAAACTAAAGGTGCCTTTTCTTATTTCCAAACAGGACCAGATGTCTCAACGTGAACAGGTGTCCCCATCCCTGTTGCCAGATACCTCTTTCACGCATTCGAGAAGCTTCGTGTGCGGACGGTAGCGCGGCAAATGAAAATATGAAAAAGAAAGCAGACGAAAAAAGAAAACAGATAGAGGAAGAAAAGGAAGATTTTGTGCGCACTTTGTGGACGCGTGCCCATTAAATTTTTCAGTGAGGCGGACACCATCTCAAGTCGCCCTTTTTGTGTCATCGGTGAGCTTTGCGTTTTGTTCGTACTTTTAGCCTACAAAAAAAAAAAAAAAAAAAAAGAAAAAAAAAACCTACTCCGCATTGTTCGCACACCCTTCAGAGAGACTTTTTTACTCTCCAGAAAAGTCCTTGAGTGACCGATGGTGTTAGCTTCCAAGCCAACACTCCTACTTGCAGTTATGCAGTTTGTCGACGTGGCGTGGGTAATAAGACCCCCATTCCCAACTGTGAGTGCTAGCGGGAATATGAAATCGAAGCCCGTCAATGAGGGCAGAAACACCCTTGATTTTCTCCCCAACAGACCCCGTCCTTTCCGGTTCGCACCATTACGCCCTGGTGGAGAAGAGATTAGAAATGAAAGAACCGCTGGCCGTCGGAAATATTCAGATGAGCACTGCGTCTAATATAAAGAAAGAAGACAGAAGTGCCATCAAAGAATGTGTAATGAAGCTGTAACCATAGCTTTGATTTCCTTGACTGGACACTTAGAATTGAAGTGGGTATCGGAGATTTTTATTTAGACAGAGCAGACATTATATTAGTTTCGTTTCGAAGAAAAATTTGCGAAGTAGTCGCTGCTCGTAGCCGTTGTGATTCTCATTTTGATCGACGTCCGCTGTTCAATTCAAGCGACGTGTGTCAGTGAAAAGCGAGCCGTTTCTGATTTTTTTTTTCTTGAAATACTGCGGACCATTCATGGTGCTAGCAGGAGCGGCACATTCAAACTTTTTACAATACAAAAAATAACAAGCATATGCATAGAGAAAAAAAAAAGGAAGTCAAACAACCAATCAGAATTGAAGATATAGACAGGCATCGCAACGCAAAACAAAGCAAAAACAAAACTCATGAATTAAGGAGATGACGCTTCAATTCTGTTGCGAAATTGCTGGACAGAACAATATGAGAATGTAAAGCATTCCATTCGGATACAGCTCTGGGGAAGAAGCTATTTTAATGTGTTTGTGCGGGCGAAAATTAGTGCCAGTGAGTGCTTCTGCGTGTGTCTGGTTCTCCTCGTACAATGAGCTTTGACGCAGTTTGGCAACTTCATTTTTATTTTTCCTTGTAGGCAGCGATTAATCGAGATGATGCGACTAACCTTCCTTCGGGATTCTAGGGTGTGTATGTTGTGTTGTTTCATAAGCATAGATGGTGAATCATGTCTTCTATATTTGCCAAAAATGAATCGCACAGCGTTTCTTTTCATACGCTCGAGTTGTATGATATCATTTTTATTTTGGGGGGTCCCATACAACCGCCACATACTCAAGTTTAGCTTTTACGCAACTGTTATAGGCAAGACGCTTAGTACTGGCAGCACTCCTTAGTTTTCGCTTAAGAAACCACAGTTTGCGAAGGGCAGCAGCAGAAGTTTCTTATATGTGTTTCGACCAAGTTAATTTATTTGTAAGCGTAACCCCTAAGTATCTATATGACGGCACCTTTGAAATATTATTGTTGTGAACCTGATATGTAAAGGTACAAGGATATATTTTCATTGGTACTCTTAAAAGTACCGTTTTATCAGTGTTTAACTGCATACCCCAATTTGTGCACGTGAGATATAGCTCCTAAAGTGACCTGTAATAATTCTTGATCATTTGTGCACGTAATTTCTTTAAACACAACACAGTCGTCGGCAAATAATCGGGCAGGCACCTGCGCAGAAATAACATCTAACAGGTCATTGATGAAAATTAAAAAAAGGAGCGGGCCCAAGACACTTCCCTGAGGCACACCAGAAGAAACATCTAACTTCAAAGAAGAACAGTTCGTGATGGTGACGTACTGTTTCCTATCGCTAAGGTAGGCTTTGATCCAGCGAACAATACTTTGAGGAATACCAATACATTCCAATTTAAACAACAGTTTTACATGTGAAACCCGGTCAAAGGCTCTAGAGAAATCTAGAAACAACACATCGAGTTGACCGCTCCCGTCCAACACACATCCAAGTTCATGCACAGTTGATAGTATTGTGACAGTTGATAGCTGTTTTCGAAGACCATGTTGGAATTCAGATAATTCACCGGACAAAACACATATCCGTTGAAATCAGCTCAAGATTGCTAGTGTCGTGAAAACAGAATACAAGATGGAAGCATCAGGTGAACTGAAATACGTCCGCAAGCACGCTGAAGAGAAGGACGTAAGGCGAACATTGAAAGCCTACCCCCTGGCCATTCCTCCTCAGACAAAAATGAACACGCGCGTATTTACCTGCACTTGATAATATCACCGTACTATCGTTAAGGCTATAGCCGATAAAATGAAGAAGCTACGAGACAAAGAAGAAAAGGCATTGCGTCCACGTGAAGCTAGCATAGGGTGAAGATTATTCTCGCGTACCTTTGTCCGCCGCCCCTTTCCAAGGTTGAAATGAATAGCCGGTGCTATAGACCATCCGTATTAGATGCTTTCTCACGATAAATAACGAAAAAAAAAAAAAACGCACACACACGCACAAACATTTCGTCAGAATGATTCGCTTGTTCGACGGTTGTTTTCTTCCCAACACGGTAGTGGAGGACCCGCTGGTAGAAATATTATGCGGGAAGCGCAGTCCATTTTCCCCAAGTGCGAGTGCGACGAGATCAGGTGCTACCAGGCTAGCATTAATCTCCGTCTTGGGCAGAGGACAGACGAAATCGAATGATTGGAGCGCCATGAACGAACGGTGCCGACGTGCTTCCTCTGTACATGAGGGCGGAGCGCCGCCGGCTGAGGCGCCGGTGTATAGTGCTTTGTGCTAGAAAAACCAAGTACACACGTATCTTGCAAAGGCCAGCTTACGAGTTGCCTAAGCCACGTATAGCTAGCTTATTGTGCGGCAGCGCCATCTACCGCATTTCCCGTTTCGTTTAGCAGGAGAATGCGCCAACACTGCAGCGTACAATAGATATCGCCGCAACCCATTCTTCATACTGCATTTAAAAGAAACTCTGTGCGCGTACGTGTCCAAGCTCGATACCCGTATTATCAGCGCGAATATCGGTTTCTGCACTCGTGAACGTAGACGCTCGCCTGCTGTGAGCCTCTGGACGAGAGCAGTTTCATGCTTAGCGAACAGTCTCCTCGTTCTGGTGTTTTGACGTTTTGAGCGATGCTTCAACGCGATAAGGCCCTGTTCTATAGAAAGCTCGGCGCCAGCGTTGTCGTCGTTGGTGCTATTGCCTTCGGCGTTGTCGGCGGTCTGGGCGAATAATCACGGACATGACTGTACAACGGTGGCGGGTGATATGGCTGTGATATGGCCGGGCGAGTTGTGTGACTTCAGATGACTCAGAACATGTCCGAGTTGGCCCGCTCTGCAACCTAGAACTTTGAGATATGAGGGTGAGAACGGAAACCAGCCCTCCTGGACACCGATGACGACAGACTGCCCCAAGGTCACGCAGGCACACTGCTTGGTTAAAAGCAGCGGTTTATACTTATGCCCGGTGGTGGTTCGCGTACGTGGTGTTTTGTGTACAAGTATATCTAGAGTATGTGTGGGGTGATGAAACCATAAATTTAAAGGTTATTCATTAAGCGAGTGGCAACGTGCATGTACTCAAATGAGTATCCCGAAGGAGAGCATCCAAACGGGAGCCATTAAAGCTGTTGCGTCATACTCTTAAAGATGGAGGTGTCCCGCCAATTCCTTTTGTCAACTGTTTGTCCACAGTTTAATCTCACAGTCTTGTGTACACACACACAACCGCGCACACAAGAAAGCAGGTACTGTGCAGAGATGAGGCCTTATGAAACGAGGATTCTTGAATGCGAACGCGGACCAGTTCATGACATGTCTAACCGTTGCTCTCAGAATAGCAAGTGAAGTGAAATAGTATACTGAAAGGAAAGGAAGTAATTTATTCGATGACGTAAACGCACCCGAATGGGTGCAAAACACGACGGAGGTAGAGAAGTTGGAGAAGGGGACGTTGGTAAAGCAAAACCCCAGGAAGAGATTCAGTTCGAGACAGAAATAAAACGTATTTTTCGACGCATAGTCTTCAGAAACTCTAGAACTGAGACTGTAGAATAGAAAACTGAGACTGTAGTGGGTGCACTGAATGACCACGAAGGCATCAGAATACTCGAAACGTAATCGGGCGACGTTAGGAAAAGATGACAACGACAGTATGAATTACATCCGCAAATGAACGAGAACGGAAACGTCAAAACATAAATTGGCGCGAAGAGGAAAAAGCACAGAAAAACTGTTCGGTGTCTTTAACACTGAATGTAGCGAAAGGTCAGAGCAGCAGTATGTAACATGGCGTTGCTTCAAATTTGTTGCTCTCGAATAAGATGCTGCATTGATCGATAGCCATATTTCCATGTTTCGCATATAGCTCCCGAAGCTTACGTGCGTTGTCCCTCAGGGCGACATTTGGTTAAACTTTTTGAAAGCTGACTGATTCACTTGTCGTCAGCTGACCTTTCAGGTGGCATCTAATGCCATAAAACCGTGCGTACCTCATTTAGGCCTGGCTATTCGATCAAAATAGCTCTTTGGGCCAGTTGTTTCATACTAGCTCATAAAAAGACCAGCGCAAAACACGGGGACAAAGGAACAAAAAAAACGACAGGATGGGCGCTGTTTATTACCAACTCTTTATTCTCGGGAAAAATAAGCCCTATATAAGTCATAACGCAGACCATGTGACCACTGAGAGGAGCAAAAATAAAGGAAAGAAAAAATACAGTTAAATCATGTCATGTGTGTACAGCGCTATCTTTTTATAGACGCATCAAGACACCCTCCGCACCTGTCTTCGCTCGTCCTGTCGTTTTCTGCTCCTTTGTCCCCGTTTTTTTTTTTTTTTTTTTTGCGCTGGTCTTTTTTATGAGCAAAGCCTTGCTAGTATACATATCATGTTCTGATCTTTCTGCTTCTGGGGAAGCGCTTCTTCATGCTTTCTAAACGGCGAATGTGTTCAGAAAGCACTAACCTAAGTCATCACCACGTTCATAACCAACCTGACATGATCCGTGATCGTTTTCAGTGGGAATAAATTATTACGGTTCATTTGGTTACAGGCACAAGTGAGAGCTAAACACCGCAGATTTTTTGGTGGTAAGCGTCGTTGTGAAGGTAAGCTAATCCTCCTTAACGAGGGGTCTGACTGCCAGGCCTAAAATAATACCGAATTCCCCACTCATCTCAGCTAGCATTACGTTAAGCAGCACCTTTCTAGTAATAGTAATGAACCCAGTTTTCTGTCGTGATTTACTCAGTGTGAGGCGCAATAGC
Source organism: Amblyomma maculatum (assembly GCF_055883805.1). NCBI lineage: Eukaryota > Metazoa > Arthropoda > Arachnida > Ixodida > Ixodidae > Amblyomma > Amblyomma maculatum. Next base: position 177,461,504 of record NC_139344.1, on the reverse strand, counting down.
TAAGAGGCTACTCATTAAAGTTACTCCTCTCTAATCCCTACTAATATCGCCAACAGGCTTCACCAACAATCTCCTTGTGACTTGGATATTTAATGGCAAAAGGGTAGCTTTGGCTAAGAGTGCCACGCACAAGGTGCTTTTCTAATGTTTAGATTATGACTTTTAGTCGGCCGATCGCGGGTTGGACCCAGCAAAGCGAACAAGGAGCACAGTGGAAGATGTAGGTGCGGGATGCAGAAGAGAGGGCGAGAAAGAGGGCAGGCGAACGCGTGGGGAAGAAAGCTAAAAAAGAGGGCACGCTGGAGGCATGCGAGACCTCAAGGAGGAAAGTGAAGGAGGAGAGTACGGAAAGAGTGGCGGAATCTGCTAACGACACGGCCGAGTACAGGCGCGCCTCCGATGCCGAGGCCAATCGCTGGCGCCGTTCGGCCGTGCGTATTGCATGTATGCGATAGCCTATGATCCAAATAGCTCAGCAGCTGTGGTCAAACTTTGCATTTCCTGGTATTAGTACCGTCATTTTTTTTTTTTTTCCCAGTCAGACCTCAGGCCAGGGGAAAGCTTGAAACCATTGGATAAGGGGCGATAATGACACATGTGGATCGAATCCCGCATTTCCTGCTTGGTGGATGCTCAAGCCACTGGGCTATTACTGCGCCACCAATGCTTTTATTCAGTGAAGTGTCCGAACCTTGCATTGCACAAGCAGCAGTCGCTTTTTTAGGGGGACGAGATTAAAACCATGGAATGGTGGCTTATATTAAAAGGCTTTTAGAAGTTGGCCGGCATTATCCCACGCACAAGTTTAGCTGTAATCATGACTTTTAACACAGCGAAGACGCAGAAATTAAGACGTATGCCGGATTTCCGAATGCGTCCTGCGCTGAAGTTGTGGAGGCTGCGTGGTTAGGTTCGGCGCAGACATCCACTTAGACGCGTGCAGCATACAAGCGTTAAGTTATATTGTCAAGGTACATCTTGCTAGTTTCAGAGCAGGCGGGCTCAGCCTGGCGAATTCCATCACGACTCAGGTCATGCGCATTACCTAAGCTCGAGTGAGTTTATGGGCTTTAGTAGGTCGGCTTGTAAGTGGATGATTGTTTACGAAGGACACGTCATGAACATCTCAAAGAATACTTTCTGAAAAGATAAAAAAAAAAGCGAATCGAATAAAGTATAGTTTCAATCTGCGCGCTTTATGAGTTTGCCAGCAAGTGGTGTGGTAGCTATGATTATCAGTTTGTAACTGATCGCCAAATGGGGAGTTCAGTTCGCGGTCGCGGCAACTGCTGATGGGTGAAGGACAAAAAAAATGCCCTCGCTATAAAATTTCACAAACCACTTAACACGTCCTTGGATCCCGGGATTATGAAGTAGTCTTGCACTACGGCGTGTCCCACTGCCGACGTGTGGCTTCAGAACGTAACACACCATTTGTTTTAATTTTTAATTCCCATAGAAGAAAAAAAAAAAAAGATGCGTGGCTTATATTTTCGCTCGAAAAGAAAGAGAAAGTAACAGCTGACATAAAGGCAGGTCGACTTCTTAAACTATTCAAAAGTGAGAAACCAAATATTTCCCTGACATGGAAACTTTTTCAAAAAGATCCACTTCAAAGCAAAAGGCAAGTCCGGAAATGAACGCAATTAAGACGAAAAGGGTAAAAAAAAACAGACCTGCAATTGGAGAAAAAAAAAAACTGAGGGAGTGTAAAAATGATATTATCCATAACACATGCTGTTGCATAATAAGATGCTTGTTTATTAGTATATCAGCCCACTAGCTATAGGGGAGATATATCACCATAGACATACCACAAATACTTCAAGAATATATATATTTTTTTTTGAAGGCTACAACTAGGCTGCCTAAATATCAGGTCACAAAAATTGCATTGGCCCAGATTGTCGCGATACACACAGTAATATATTATTTGTGAAAGGTGTGGTACTGCGGCGGTCCTTTGAAGGATATGTCCCGTATCCGCTCTGCAGAATCCATACCCCGAAGGCCAGAGAAGTACCGCAGATAATTTAATGCAGTTCGGTTTTATGTGGCGGTACTCTTATTTATAAGCCGGTCTCGGAAGTCTCGCCGAGAGGCGCTTAAAAAGTCATGGAGTTTGTCTTCGGGGCAGGAGATCAAACGCTTATCGCAAGAAGGAAAAGATGCATTGTTGATTGCCAAAAAAAAAAAAAGGCACATTTCAGTCACAGTAACATCCGTGAAACCTGCGCTCTTACTTCCTTTACAAACATGATCAAGATGGGACGAATTAACACTCAGGCGGTGATAAAAGGAGCGGGCTCGGTCGCAAGAAACGGCATTTTAAAAGTTGCAGGTCACAAATATGAGCAGAACCATCGTGCCAGAGCAGAAATCTAATGAATGCAGTATACATGCTTGTACTGGTTTGTGAATTTTGATAATTCGCCCGCGGCAAAACTACCTCTTTCCCTTCCAGGTCAGCTCCGAATTGATATGTATTAGACGAGTCTGCGCGATATTCATGCTTCTGTCACTATCGAGAGACACGCATTTTTTCCTCCCATCTGAACTGTGCCTAGTGCAGACGCGAAGACGAAACGAACCAGTGGCTAACCTGTTTCCGCTGTATTGGTGTGTTTTCTTTTCTTCTTTTTTTTTTTTTTTTTTTGAAGGTCAAAAATGTTTAGGGAGTGGTAACTGACTTAAGATTTATTTGAGGCCTGGGGCGAAATTGGGGCTACGACGGACACCAGATAAGAGGCAAAATTCTTCATTACTTAAGTAACTGAATACGTTAATTACATTTTTTAATTTCTATTTTAGGACGAATGTTGCATTTGCAGAACTAGAGCTGGTCCTCCAAATAGTATAGCCGAGAAAAAGTTAGCTAAAATTATAGAACGCGTTACAAGGCCCATAGATGTCAGCCTGATAGGCGGACTTACACAGTAACACAGCGCCAGTGGGCGTTTCCGGAGTATATCGCTCGGCCAAAACGCGCTTTGAAGCCGGATTTCTGGTGAAATGACTGCACGCATGAGTACCGAAGCGGCGGCTATCAGCGAGGCCATGGTCGAAGCGAAATTGACAATGAACCATCGCGCGGCCGTCTACCTCATAAGTGATGCCAGCAGAGTGGAAAAATCTCTGGGTGGAGCGATCTAAGTCACACGCGTTGAGTTACTGTGGAAATCCGCATATGAGGGTGGCATTTGTGGGCCTTGTAACGGCCGCTACGAGCATTTTAAAAGCTTTTTCCCTCGGCTACACTTTATGGAAAACGAACTCCAATTCTTCCAATAAAAACATATCGTCTAAAAGGAAAGTTTAAAAAGCCAATTAACGCATTCAGTTAATTAGCGAACTAATTGAAGTAGTTTGCCTCTTACCTGATGTCCACCGCAGTTCCCAATATAGCCCCAGGGTTACAGTAATTCTAAAGTAAATCTTACAATTTTTCACCCTAAAAAACAACAACAAACAAACAAACAAAAAAGAAAAGAAAGACAAAACAAAAAACACCCGGTATAACAGCTTACTTAGAGACAGTAGACAGTGATTTTACCAATATTATCTTCTAAATTCTTAAAGTAATAGCGCGTGTTCGGCGTGGTGCAGCTCTGCCGAACCACGCCTATCCGCGGAAATCGAACTGAGCCCTGATATTCCAGGGTATACCTAAATATTGCGCATAAATGTTTTGAAAGCAAACTTTTGGCATCTCGTTTGATTGGACAGTAAGTAGTCAGCGTTCCTGTTTACCTTTCTGACATTATAAAATTTTCTTGGCAACTAAGTCTTGATTTGGTGCCGAACTTCAGAGGAAACCCTCAATGTGGCGTCCATGTGTAAAACCAGAGTGATTACTCATTAGCATCTATACTAATGCGTAGCCGTACGGCTACAAAGGAAAGCTATACAGCCTTCTCAGAAACTTCGTGGTTCAAGATTCGCCCTGATACGGGGCACTCACTCTGCAAACTGAGCTAACCAATACAGTTGAGATGGTAGGAAGCGCTAGCTGTGGCTTCGATTCGAAGCAATTTAGGCCTAGCAATGCCTGGAGAGCGCATGCGTTGCCATCCCGTTGGTGGGCGGCACGTCGCCGCAAGAGGCTCATCACCAGAGGGAGCACAATGCATTCTTCTTTTTGTTACAGATAAACTTGTTTATTTATCATATATCTGATATATCGAACTATTCCAACCCTTCAAGTACGATATATCCGAGGCTGACCATAATCACAAGCGTTCATTGGAGCATATGTCGTCTCGGGACATACCGTTTAGCACCTTGAATTAGCGTGCCTCTTACGAGCGGCGAAGCGAAGTGTCTTAAAGTATAGCAGTCACAACGCCTCCGCAGCTGGCCCTCTTGCTTTCGCATTTACAAAGGGCAGAGATAGCGCTTACAGAGGCTTATTTTACGTGTATATTTTTAATACGCCAAAGCATCGTTCCTCGGCGCCGAGTGACCCGATTACGATGAAAGGGCCGTAAACTGCCCGTCCTGGCTAATCGAGGAGCTTCGCGTGGGGGCAACGCCCTCGCTGTATAGCATCGAATACCGCTAGCACAGTGGTTGTACAGACTCGCCTTCAAAGAGGAGGTGGCGAACTGAAAAAAAATCGCTGACCGTGCAGCGCGCCGATCAGGCGAAACACCTGTCGCCTCATTGACGCTTCATCAACATTTCTCATACTGCCTTCCCTGACGCTCTTAGATATGAAAATGCACGTCATCGCATCCTCTCGTCCATTTTTCTCTTTGCTGGAAGCCATTAATTGACTGTAAAAAATGCCACGTCTGCAAGTTTTGCATTTGGTTCCTTCGCGTTGGGCTGTCGGAACAAACCTGCGAAGCAATTCACGCGAGCAGTTTTCTCTTTTTTTTTCTTTTTTTCTCTCGCTTACTTCCGCTCTCTCTCTTGAAGTTTAGCATAACTAATGCTGAGTGCATTTATGCAATTTGCGCGAGAATATTGCCCTTTACTTGAAAAATACTTACCGCGCTCGGCAAATTCTGAGTTCTTAAGTTAATTTGCGCGCCTGTTCTTTAATTACCTGCAGCTTTAGAGTTCGAGGTGCGTACGTCGCCACGATTTCTACTTGCGGAGCCTTTCGAGCAAGGTAGTCATCTTGATTTGGGAAAACGCACCTCAGATGGTGCGCTTACACTTACAATTGGATTCATTCTGAGCTGCGCTTTGAAGGCTGCCGCCCGAGATGCTTAAGCCCACAGACTGAAGACACTCCATCGCACATGCTGTCCACATCGCCAAGTTTTTGGGTTTTCTCATCTGTCCGGTGCACCATAGTTTTGGTAATTAACTTCCTTCCATATCTCTCGTGAATCTTAACCAGTAGTGAAAAGAGAACGCGCCGAGGAGGCAGTCCAGTAAGCTTCATTTTCCAAGCCAGTGCATTCATTTAGATAATGCCAGCTATATATATATATATATATATATATATATATATATATATATATTGGAGCGTGAGTTCCGGGTTAATTTCGTATAATGAACTTGGCATGTATCTACAATTAACAAAGCAACAGAAACAACATACAAAAGTACCGAGATAGCTAACCTCTGTTATGATTTCGCTGTATGTCTACTGAAGGCACTAAGCTTTAAACGCTTATTACCTATAGTTGTACCGTCTAGTAGCAATGTTTGCGAAGCCAAAGGGCAAAAATGAAAATAAGGCCTGGCATGATAACTTTCCTGAATTTCCCAATAAGGAATTCTTGCCACACGTTTCAGCTTAATCTGTGTTACTCATAAATGTGTTCTATACGGTACCATATGCGGCCTTAAAATATTGTGTGTTTTTAATCTGTGCGGCATATGTCGTATCTGTGATGAAATGCTCCAGGTGCTGTCTTCGCCTTATGTTCAGTGCGTAGGTGCGCCTGGGGCACAAACAAGAGGATCGGGACTTATTTCTTTGTGTCGCATTTCGGAAAGAGGGCAAAAGCAAGCAATTCAGGGGAGTAAGCGAAAGGCCAAGATTCAGCTCTTGTCTTCCTTGTTGACGGGTCGGAGCAGAGCGTAGTCGCATAGACCATATGTGCTCAGGTACAACTTTACCAACACGCGAATAAATAACAAGGCGGTTGATCCGTTTCTTCATTTTTATTAACCGTAGACGGGCGCGCAAGCAAGAGCGGTCGTGCAGATAAAACGGTCGGCGTAGTCGGAGATGCGTAGTTTGGCGAGATCGTACACAGGATCGTAAAAGCCTCGCGCAACCTTCCCTTCGACTGCAGCGCGCGCACCAAATGGACCCGGATATTCGACTCGACGAAGCACGCCTCGGCCTTAATGCCCGAGCTTGGAGCGCCCGAAAGCCTCTTCTCGCGAACAGGGCGATCGTCATAACGCTGCCTACTCCGAACTCAGCTAGGAGTTGCCAACGAGCACTTGTGTAGGCAGCCAACGAGGGACGCTGGGAGATGCGCATCTCTCGCCGCGGCTCAAGACGACCCCCAAAAAGCGGCCACTGCTGTATGTCCTGTCCATCTCTTCCAGCGTACGCGATATGGCATGTTGCAGGGCTATCGGCTATCGCGCATTAAAATCTCGGATGTCCGGTGTGTTCGGGTTTCCCGAAGCGCATATGGCAGCTGGCGTTGCGAAAAATGCCAGGAAGTTGAGCACGGGGGTGAGCTGCAGTATAGAGCTTGGCATCTGCATGCGCTCAACTCGGAAGTCCAGATAAGAAAATTCCAAATTTTGACCTTGATCCCAAAAGTTTCTAACGAAGAAACGCGAATGTTTGCATTACGTATTCTAGAAACGAGCCATTTTTGTTAACGCGGGCTTCCGTTCCACGGGAAACCCGGTGTCGTCCTGGCGGCAGCGTTGAATCAAGGAAGTACGTCACGCGTGACGTCGCGCCTAATGTCTCTAGAGAAACTAATTTAAAACAGCCCTTGTAATGTGAACTTAAGGTCAGCACAAGTCTAAAGCTACTTGAGTGTATAAATTATTTGATTTGCCGTGAAAAAATAAAGATTTTGTTTGAGATTCGAACTTGTGATCTTCAGGTGGCTAGCTAGGCAACTGAGCCACGCAGGCAAATCAACTTTGAATTTGTATGAAGGGAGTGACTCGTGTAGCGTTGGTGCAATTAAAGCTTAGTAATGTGCTGATCTGGACAAGGAGCACTGACTGTGAGTGAAGCTAAACTGGTGGTGGAAGCCTTTAGCGCATTCGCTTCATAGCCTTAAAGAATAGTTAATTTGTAATCCCCCCCCCCCCCTTTTTTTTTTCTCTTGCTGTAACGTAGGTGAGTCTTTTTTGGGACAGTCTGTAGTGGTCGAGCTCGAAGAAGCCCTAATAAAAGAACTGCTAGCGTCGCTAGCTGCACTCGACCTTCCGCTTCTTTTTTTTTCTGAGAATACTATCTCGTATTTCCCTTTTTCAGAAAATATATCATGACCATACACTCAAGTCTTGGCGCATTACACCGCAATCGTAGATCTCTCCGCGCGTCGGTCATCGTTTCAAAGTTCGTGTCCCTTCGCAGAGCACCGTCACCTACTCATATTCGCTCTTGCATGCATGAGACACTAGTCACTATCACAGACATCGATCGTTTTCTCAAAACACTAGCAAACGCATTTCAAAGGGACTTGAGCTTTGTGTAAAAGTTGTGTTTTACCGTGTTGCCATTTATTGCTCCGGTATTTTTCTTTTATGTTCTTTCTCTTATGTACTGTGGCTTTAGGCATTTTTGTTCTTTTACTATTGTAATTGTTATCTTCACTTTTGTTATTGCTTTGCCTATATTTTCCCGTTGAATGTATGCTCATCACCTTTATGAGTGTTATATATATATATATATATATATATATATATATATATATATATATAAAAATATATATATATATATATATATATATATATATATATATATATATATATATATATATATATATATATATATATATATATATATATATATATATATATATGTGTGTGTTCTAAAGGTCCTCCCCTCTAAGTGCTTATTGACAAAAAAAAATAGTTCCTCGGTGAAGTTCTCTAGTGGGAATACGGGAAAACTAAACTATCCAGTGCAAAAATAATAGCAGACCAGGTGGTCCCATGGGTGCAGTGAAACCGTAAACGTGAACAATGCCAGCAGAATTTATGGGTAATTAACTGCCCTACCCATAAATTGAGAACAAACACATTTTTTTTTTTTAGAAGAAATGCTCATCAACGCAATATATTGCATATTTTAAGAGTGCATATAAATATAAATACATGCGCAGGTCATTCTTCGGCGCACTTGTAGTTTCTTTTTATATGCAGTTCAAAACGCACATCACCGTTTCTGGGGCAGTCCTAACTACTCGTTTCAAGCGCTAGACAAACTTTAAAAGTAATATTTTTATTAGGCCTCGGAAGATTACGCCATTCTCATAAATATGTCCATACCAGTGTCTTTTGCCTCACAATTACTGTAAAAAAGTGCCCTAATGGTTTTCAATATAATCTTATTAATTACTTGGTGGGAGCGTAGGACAAGGTTTAAAAGCAAGATTTCGCTGCCGGCCATTCCCATTTATATTTTAATCACTGTGTCCTACGATAATCTTTATTTGCCTCAGATTTAAAAGTGGTGCATGCAAGTTCTGGGCTTTGAGTACATAAAGCCAGGGGGGGGGGGGGGGGGGGAGACGGCAGCTTTGTGGGCAAGTTTCTGTATTTGCACTCAGTAATCGAGAAGACTATAGAATCTGTTCTGTGGCAGAGAATCGCAATTATCTTACAGGTTCGTATTTCTCCCAATTCTGCTCTACTTAGGCTAATTGGCTAGTTGTACAAAAGGCGTAGAGTAGGTTAAGCCTGTAGGAGTAGATAAAAATGGTGCGTTGAATGGCAGATGACGCTGAGCGTGTTCCAAGTCGACAGCCATGACAAGCATACAGTGGAGGCTAAAACTTTAGGTTCTTGCCGACTATTACACGCGCTGTTGTGAAGAATCGAAAGGAAATCTTGGCCGTTTTGTGTAAGGGCACCGTGTAATCAAAGCATGACTCTTAATCCTCCACGACTGGGGACGAGAAGCCGTCGCTACACCAAAGTTTCAATGAGAAGCGCTGACCGCCCCGAGGCGGTACCGACTCACCTAATTACGAATTGATACCGTCGTTCTCGGGCGCCTGTAAGCCGCTACTCGGCAGTTCCATGGCGAGGCCGGGAATGTAACCTGTGGGGGGGCTTCTCAAGAGTGACACAATCGAGTTACGAAGACCAGCGAGTTTGGAGGTTAAGTGACGAGTTCTGGTTGCCGCAAAGTAGCACGACCGTATAGTGATGCCTTTGTTTAAGAAGCGCGCAAGGAGAAAGGGTAATCGAAAAAAAGAGAGAGATGTTTCAGGGCAAGCGATCTGCACTTAAGCAAAGCGGTGGCCAGCTTGTAGATTCTCATCGTTCGGAAGAAATAAGGCCTAAGCTGGTGCAAACAAGTGTACAGAGGACGCTGAAAAAAAGGCCATCGATGCAAGACTATCGTCTGACAAGTGGACAGCCTCTACCATCGTTTTTCGGCATCGAGTGATCGTTCCATTTGCATTTATTGATTACGGCTGCGCGTCTTAGTCAACTTTTGATATTAGGTTCAATACCTTCGAAAATATCGGTCAAGCCAAGATTCGTACCAGAAGGTCTTGATTAGCGAATAAAAAAGAAGTAAAGGTTAGGAAGCCCTGCTGTCTTTTACGTAAGCTGATGATCCAGATCCGTGTTGCCCAATGAGGTACTTTCTTGTTTTAATACCGAGGACAATACTGTTTCTTTCGCGTTTTAGTGGGAGCGTATTATGCAAATACCGCAACGGAGCTCATGCTTACATGTTGCAACACTACGAACGACATTTCTAGGCAGGAAATTAAACTAATTTTTAGCTATCATAATCAGAAGTAACCTCATTCGATGGCAACAAGATCTGTAATTTGATATCCGTTTTTCGAGAATGTACATTTCACAACGTGTTTCAAACTCGTTAGCACTGGGAAGAAGAACCTTACGCACTAGTAACGATTGCGACATTGCCAAAGCACCCAGAAAGGCATTTTTTCTGGAATAATTTTAGAACGTAAATTTTCACATACCGTTTAACATCACAACAGCAATAAATATATCTGCTGGTGCTTCCTCAACTGGATTCTAAATTTTTGCTATCATTTTTTCACAAATCCGTCCTATTGGTTTTCTGCTTAACAGGCTGAGGGTTGGGGCCAGTGGGTATAGCTGGTGTTCCATGCCGCAACAAGGAAAATGACAAGTCACGTGCGCTAACCTCCACTAAACGCTTCATATGGCGCTCAAACAGTTTATAAAGCAAGGAACTTGGTGCGAGGGTAACACACGAAATACTGTCGCGGTATGAACGTTCTCAAAAACACACAAAAAAAGGGACGGTTTTTTATATTTTTGCTTTTCTCTTTGTGCTCGGTTTACACAGAAGATTGTCAAAGTTCATACATTATTGTGATATTATTTCATGTTTTTTTTTGTTTTTCCTTTTGCACCAGCTTGTTTCTTTATAAACTCTGAGTCCCAAGTAAAGCGTTCAATGAAAATTGCATGTGTATCTTGCGCTGCGCAACATGGTTTACTACTGCAGTCTTACTTTTATTTTTTATTTTTTTTTAGAACAGGGCAAACTTCTCAAGCTTATTTCGGCCCGCATTGAGAGCCTATACTATTTTTTTATCCATATGCTCCCAAAAGTGTCTTCGTTTTCCCCAGTTGCTTCAGGATTATTTAAAAACGCACCCTATTGGTTTCTTATGGCATGCAGTCTTAATTTCTCGTTGTGAGCGCAACAAACTTTAGAAGCAAAATTTTGCTACGCATGGTAAGCTTAGAGCATTTATATCGATATGTTCACAAAGAGTATCTTACGATATTCCACACTTACCTCGCAATTATCTTCAGACAAACAAACAAACAAACAAAAAACCGCATCCCATAGGTTTCCTATGGCAGTTTCAACTACTCGCCGCGAATTCAGAAAAAAGAAACAACGTTAAAAGCAAAATTTTGCCAGGCGTTGAAGTCTTATGCCACTCGCATCAAAATGCCCATAAAAATTTACTATAATATCCAACAATCGCCTCACAATTAAAACAATTGCGTTCCAGAATCCTAGACTTGATACCGAAGACAGCGCTTTTTATGAATTGATTAAACTCTTTACGTGCTGTCTTTCTTCACAGCAAATTCTCGAGCATCGGTAAATGTCCTGATGGTCATTTACATTCGCCGAGAAAACGATGGCACTGATAATGAACAAAAGTGTCTTGACAGCATACTTACTGCTGTTGCTTTAGATGCGCCAGAGAGAAGCGGGGGAAAAGGCGGGGGAGAGGGAGGGACGGGGTGCATGTTTATATAATGCTGATTCCTTGTAACAAGCGCGTGCATAATAAAGAAGAAAATATAAGAAAGTATAGCGAAAACGGAGTTGACGTCAGACATGGTGGCACGCGCGCTAGACTAGGGTTTTGCACAGGGAGTAAATTGAGGATATTTGTTTCAACATTTCGCAGCTGAGCAGTAATGAATGGTTCTAATGTGACTGTGGCATCTGAGGTCAGGACTAGTCGTGAAAAGTAAATTCATTGCAAACGATATAATTCACTCTGTAAAAAACATGAAAGGACAAGTCTGGATAGTCTTTCTTTCTGTAAACGTTGTCATGCGGACAAGAAACGAGAGTTCCAAGGTCCAAAAATCGGGCTTCCAAAATATAAGGACATTTAGCCTAGCATTGTATGCGGAGACTTTCGCAGGAGTCAATACATAGTTACAAATCAAACAGGGGTGTGCCAAAGAATATAGTTTTTTTTTTTTTTTTTCTGCTGGCAAAAACGTTCAAAGCACTAATGCATGGTGTTGTGAGCTTTTCTAGTGGCCGTCTTGTCCTGTGCTACCCTGTTTATTGGGAAAAAATTAGAGGGACACTTAACCTCCGCCTTAAGTTTACGAAGCGGTATTTGCCTGTAGTCCTTTCTAATTACGCAGATATTCATTCGTAGGCAGTCGTAAGATACTACTCGTGGAAAATTGTAAAAGTATCTTATGTTTCCACAGTTGCTTCAGAATTATTTAAAAGGCACCCAATTTGTTTTATGTGGAAATACCTAATTTCGTGAAAGATTCCACTTGTTCTTAAGCCGTACAAGGGAGCCATGCGTGATTTAGTCGTCAGCGTATCTGGCCTCTGCTAAGGGCTGTTTGTCCGGGTTCCAGCATAATATTCTTAAAAAAATTTCTTTCTATACAATCAATTTCTTTTTACGGTAAAATTATTTGAGACGTGTGGTGACCTTTATTTCGAACTTCATGTCATATTTTCTTGTTGCTTCGACACATAATTTCATGTTGGCCAGTGCTTGACATTTTCACGCAGAGTGATATGGCTGTGACGCCATTACTCTATCGACCAATCACAATTTTTTGCTCAGGTCCAAAGCCAACGATGCAGAAAATGTCGAATTTCTTGCAACACAGGACACTTAACGCTGTCATGTTAATAAATGACTGATACGCCTTCCTAAGTTGAAATTCATTCGTGAATTATCTAAAATGAGTAAATTGTAAATGCTGACAGTAGTTTGTAACGATTCTTGCCTCGTTTCATTCTACCCTTGCATTGTTGGTTGGTGCCAAATGTGACGTCAGGGCTGGCGGCCAACTAACGGTGAACTTCGCTGGTTCCAGAATTGGTGATTAATTCTAGTCAATTAGGAAAACTGGAGTAATAAGCGTGAATAAATTAAGTTAATGAATTAACACTTCATTGTGTTTCACCTTTCACCTTAACCTTTCAAAATGTAGGTCACACCTTTATCCCTCTGTGATCTGCATTTTACTGATAAGTAACATTTTCAAACCTAAATTAAGCTTACTTGCCTACCCCTGTATTCAAGATTCCGTTGGTAAGTTTGACGAAACTTCGGTTTTAAATATAGTGAAGATTTTTGTGGCACGCAGCTGTCAGTTTAGCGCTAGTTTGAAGTCATGGGACATTAATTTATAAAACTGTTCTTTTCAGCTCATTTTTTCGCGTTTTGTTTTAGTTATAATTCATCATTATGCTTGAAAGAGGCCTTTACTTTACAGCTTGTTAGCTTTGAAAAAATGCAGCCACCCCCGATAGGCGTTGCAATGCAAGATCGTAATGAATTTGCCCCCCCCCCCCCCCTCCAAAGGTTGATGGTGCGACTCTCCCATCAAAACGAGAGTAGATTTAGTACTGCATTTTTACGCGCACGAACCTAACTAATCTTTAGACATCAACCCGGTCTCTCTACCATCATCCATAGGGTCGCAATATTAGCGTAATTTCATATTTATATTATTATTTAAATTTAGCACTAGGCTACTGAACCCGTGTACCCGGGTTCGATCCCGACCGCGGTGGCCGCGCATCGATGGAGGCGAAAAGAGAAGGCGTCCGTGTGCTGTGCGATGTCAGTGTACGCTAAGATCCCCAGCTGGTCTAAATTATTGTGGGGCCCTCCACTACGGCATCTCTTTCTCTCTTTCTTTCTCTCTTCTTTGACTCCCACCTCCCTCCCTTTCTTTACTGCGCGGTTCAGGAGTACAACGAGAAGTGTGACATATACATGCGCCTTTCTTTTCGCTTAACCAGTTTAACAATTTAGCGCCCCGGCCGCCGGAACCTACACCCACGTTACGGTTGCAATGGCAGGACGTCGTCGGTGCGATTACGTCACACATTTTAAAGCTCGACTCAACTCGCAATTTTGGGCGCATTAACCCAACGAACCGTATGGCACCTGTTCGAACATCGGGCCTTAGGGTGGACGCCATCTTGGATTTCTAAGGTAGCATACCACTATGATGAACACTGCTTCGAAAAAAGTTAGAAGCCTCGGACAGACTGACAGAAATCACCAGACGTGAGAAATAATTGCTTACGCTCTTAAAACCGATTGGTGCAATGTTTCGGCTTCACCTCAGTATGACGCTATATGCGGTGGTGCACTCTTTACAGGCATGTGGTTCACAATTCATTCCACGTTGACCATTACTGTCATGCTTGACTTGAGACAATTGAAAAAAAAAGAAAAAAAAAGGTAACAGGTGGGGACCGCAACATTTACTGATTTTCCCAGATATTAGCTATAAAAAAATTGCTGCGGCTATGTTTAACGGCTTAACACATGAAGCACCGTGAGCTGTGTGACAACTGCTGCCGAGGTTTGCGAAGTGCATGGTAGAAGGCTCCGAATCTAGTCCGCAAGCGCAGACCGCAGGCTTTGCTCTCTATCCATGCTCTTTCTCGCAGAAACGATATAGAGCATACAGGAAAGTTTTTAGCGCCTGAGGAGTGTCACGGCTGCCCTAGGGGATCCGCCCACGTGTCCAAATGTTTTTTTGCAAAGCTGCCCGATGCCCGAGCAAGTGTCTGCGTAGTCTAGCTTTGGGACTTCTTGTGCGCCAACAGGAGTTGATAAAGTCGTCGACGCACTGCACAAGGAAGTGGCTGTTTTTAACTTTAACATGCGCGACCTCAGGCTGCGGTGACGGCTTAGTTGCCAGTTGCAGTGGCCAAGGAAGCTTACTTGCGCGCTTTGTATTGTGTTCGAATCTTGTTCGCGGGTGTATGGTACTTCTCTATCGCGTTTTATAATGCGCCTCTCACATCGTTCGTGACGTCATACTGTGACAACGGCAGAGTTGTTTCAGAGCCTCAGGGGTTCATAGTGCACATTTAACAATACGCGAACCTTCGTTGTGCGCACGCGCGATAATACGAGAATATCTGTGCGAATTAACGAATTGCTGCACAACAAAAGCCGCCGTTTCCGTTTAACTGTTTTAGATTTCATTCGGTAGTTGCTCCTAGCCACAATTTCAGACGAGCTTGGGGGCGAGAAAAGGAAGGCACCTGTGGCGTCACCCGCACTATGGACAGAAGATCGCGCACTGGTGAATGTCAGGGGGGCCCCATTGCCTAAGTGCCTCCCTGGTTTGCCCAGGAGAGTCTCCTTAAACCTTACGAGATGACTCTGCAAGATAACTGTATTTGGCAACCCTCAAACGCGTAATAATGGTCAGCAGTTCATACCATTTTTACCTATTTACATATCGTTATTTCAATCCCACGAGAAATACCTTGGTGTGGTCTGTGCAGGTGGATTGTACAGAAAGGCACGCATTATGTACTGGGTAGAGCTGGATGATGAAACGATTAATTAACTATAATTAAGCAGTGAACTTTGTTACCTTTGATTTCAAGGGCAAGCATGGTATTAAGAAATTTAAGGCTGTCAGCACAGAAGTTGAATTCGCTTTTTAAAATTTCTTTATTGGTGACGGATTTCGAAATATTTAACTTAAAAAAGAAACGCATTTTTCAGCTCGCAAAGTTGGCTTCTCGCTGTACACACTTTTAAAATGGTTTTGCGATGATAGTGAAAACGTAACACGTCTCGCTTCCAACCGGTAATAGCAATGTCCGGTTCTGCACTTCTTGCAAGGTGTTTGCTGTGAATGGTATAGCAACTGTAAATTAAATCACGGAAATGTTTATACAAGGTAGTCTCAGAAATAGTTGAAAAAAATTTCAGCAACGTGCTTACAGGTGATCGCCGTTCTGAGCACATTCACAGAACTTATAAATGCTTTATTGCCAGATTTACTGTTTCTGAAGCACAATTACAGTATCTCAAACTGAAATAAGTAAGGATTATTGCAATTATTAGTAATAAAATAATAATGCTCCGAAATACAATCGAGATACATCAATGACGGGTAAAAGAACTTCGGCAGTTGTTTTTTTGCTTTGTTTTTTTATTAACATGCTCTTACCTTTTCAGTCTTTGCGTAACCAAAATCAAACAGAAACGCATACAAAAGTTCTGCAAATTTGCGACTCAACTACCTTAAAACCCCATAGCATTCGCATAGCTAAAGTTAAGCATTTCTTTGCCAGTTTCTGGGATAGGCAATGACGAGCGGCAGCTTTGCAGACTGCAGTCACAAATAGGCTTCACTGGTAACTGTTTATGCACTGAGGAAGTTACACCTAAGTGGTGATTTTAAGAGTTTATTTCAAGTGGTGCGCTGTAACGATCCTAAACTATAACATGGTAGAAGACAGAAACCCCTACAGATTTCGATCAAAATTGTGTAGCAGTATTTATCTATCAAGAAATATTTCTTACTGCAGAGTTTAGTACTGCACAACGACCACATACAATCGAATTTTTTATACTTGTCTTTACTGAAACAGATACGTAGCGCAGCCAACACGAGAACAGGGTATTGTTTTTTTTTTTTAGTAGTAATGACGGTTCTTTCAGAAATGATCGTTTAGCGTTGACAGGTCGGCTCGAGAATGTTCTAAACCACTTGAAGTATCGTTTGAACTACCTCATTCTTAGCATTATTATCGAGAGTTCTGATGGTTCAAGGAAAATCATTGCTACCATTTCACACAGCACAATCAAAAGTTTTGAAAATATGTATTGCGCACTTTTAATTGCCTCACGCTCACAAGAAATCTTGTCCGCACTTTATATATGGAAGACTTTTATAACAATTCTAACGTTTGCAAGTAGTCGGCTACCGCTTCTATGCTTTTGTGCCGGTTGCGAAAAGTGCTTTGAAGAAATCGGGCTGGCGTCCACGACATCAGCTGTCGGGCGTACTAACCACTGAGTGACCGCGCAGCACTGGGAATAACAGTTACCTCTTCACAAATGAGTGCTAGTCATGCTTATGAAGGCACCGAGCGCCTCGACACGAAGCATAAAGAGCCTTCTTGCATACGAGGTATGAAATGCTTCCCAGTTCATGCAATGACAACAATATGCTCTTAAAGTAACATGTGCACGGAAATTGTGCGGTTCGTCGTCCATATGCGGCATTGTAGTACTTCCGTCCAGTGGGGACAAGGGGACAGAAAGAGGAAATCTCATCGCACTAGCGCGTTCTCTGGTTTCTCTCGCATTGATGTCTCTCGCAGGTGTGTACAGGAGGCAAGGTCACGGAATCGGGGTTAAAAATGTTTATGCAAGGCCGAAGCTAAAGCTGCCTGACGCAGCATTCATCAAGCGAAAGTCTTGCGAAAATCGGTTTCCTTCAGGTTCTTCAAGCGTCTGGCGATAATTTTTGTGCTTATTGTGATACGGCCGCACCGCTGTCACTGGCGTACCCCGCACGCACAAATAAGTCCGCGGTCCTTGGTGTCTCCACTTTTTCTCGTCCTATACGCGGTTCATAACGAGTGTATTTTAGCATATTCTATTTTCCGATCCGTGCAGCAACTTAAGGCCGCTGGCTGAGTTAAAAATGATATTTTCAAATCGTACAGAACAGGTCAGACAGATTTAGAAGGGTTCAGCTTTGGTGAGAACTTAGAATATATTGAATAATTGTCCACGCTTCTGAATAGAAGTTACCAAAACGCGACTTAACCGCCAGTTCAAGCGTCAGACGATTGGTTTTGTGAAAGAAGCTAAGAAATACGTCCCGAATTCCTTCAGTTCTGTGTTTGCCGACTTTTCCGGCAGCAAAAACATCGTCCAGTGGCTCCGAGACTATAATGTCATTGTATAGTTTATCCCGGCGACGTCACGCCAAGATTAATGCAAGTCGGGCCACACGACGGAGCAAATCCTTCTTCTCAGAGTAGCTCAATATTTTTAGATGTTTTTCTTTATGGGAGTATTCCTGTAATTTATATCCATGTCCGTGTAAGTCAAGAAAAATCTACGTAAATTGAAAAAGAGTGAAACGATGAAACACACGATCGTGCGAATGATGACGCCCAGGAAGCGAGCGTAAGGCCGCTATGGGATGCTTCGGTGAGGCATTTCAGGTTGCTAACATCATTCTTGTACTCAGAAACGTCAGAAAATGCCAGTTTTCAACAAAACCTACATAACGTTTTCTTTGATACGTGTAAGAATGGCGCGATAAAAACAAGTCCCGATGAAATTTCAAGTATGGCCCTATGTAAGTTCATCAGGTTTTTTTTTTTTTTTTAGATTCTCGAAAAAGAAGTTCCATGAAAGTAAGTGCCACAAGAGAGGTGTCTACTGTCTACAGAGTTCGCTGTTTGTACAGTTTACATGGCTTCGATTTATTTTGTCTATGCAAGATTGCATTTAAGCTTCGGTCCTGAAGTAGTCAGTGTAAAGGAATACGTTAACAAAAGGTAATGTGCAAGTAGCTTAAACTTTCGATTTTTTGCCGTATTTGCTAGTGGCCAAAAGAGATAGGCGAAGAAAGAAAACGGAAACATAGCAGGCGAAACTGCAGTGTAACCAATCTTTTTCTTAAAAACTACACTAATTATTTTAATCTGGCAGATTTAGAAAATAAAACCAAAATAAAGGAAAACGCGAGCTCCTTCCTACGCGAAAGAGCATGCCTAGGATTAATTCCGTGTTCGCGAAGGAGTGTGCGGCGGAAATAGTTTTTTGCCAATGATACCGTTATAATCGCCGAATAAGGCGACACCTGGAAGACGAGTTTTATGCGTTTAGCATTTCTCCAGATTAAAGACTCGCAACAAAGGCGACCATCTCTTGTTCGGCACACAAAGGACAGCCAGGTGATATGTCAATTTCTTTGTCTCTTCTCCGTTGGCGACAGTTCTCCCCGTGGCGCGAACAATGCGGGGCTCTAGATGGGCCGAAATCTTGGCGCTCGTGCTAGCGGCCGTCCTGCGCCGCATTCGACGCGCCCATATTCGGCGTTGAGGCCTTCGTACACTCCTTACTTGCAAAAAAACCGTAGCTGGCACCTCAATGGTCGGAAAGTTGGTTCTTTGTCCCAGCGGGCTGCTTCATCAGGCCTTAAGCTGGTCCGAAAGCAAAGGATTGCGTCAATGGCCGTTAAGAAGCGGCTTTCTTAAGGGTAGCTCTTGGCCCGTCTCCGCACACAATGCACCGCTTAGCGAACCTCTCAATTCCCGCGGGCACGCGAAGCGAGGGCACTGCATATCTGGTCCGTTTTGCTGCGTAATGAGTGTAACGCGACTCTGTTCGTTTACGTCGGCTCGCGGCCTAGCTGCTTTGCAGTCCCGCCGCCTCTGCTGCGGCGCGCAGCTTAGGCAGTGCTCGCGCCCCTTGTTCGATCGGACGCAGCTGGGCCGGATAAGCGACGCGGCAAGACAAGTGTGCGGCAATTTTCTAAGCATCCCGGGCTTTACCACGCATGGATTGTGGGGCGGAAACACGCGACGCTATAGAGTGCTTCGCTGTTCGCTCCAGCCTTTCATCTTCTCCAAGTGGGGCTGCTGCACCCCGAGCCTTGCGCGGCTAGCGCGTACACCGGTGAGAAAGCCAACGCAGGTTGGCGAGAAGTCCCTTGTTTCTGGCCACCACCCCGATCACCAGCAACCCAACCGTGAAAAGCAGAGTTTAGGTCTTCCCCGAACGAGCTTTTTCTGGGCGCGCTCCCTTTCCTTTCTGTTCTTTCCTCTGTTTAACTGTTTATTCACGCCAAAATGCCTAGTCTAAGTTCACATATTCTCCGCTCATTATGCGCATTGCCCAAGTCTGACCAAACCCGACGGATGTCGGAGGGCCGACTACCGCCTTGTGACTAACGTCCTTCATAAAGCAATGGCGGCTCAACATTTAGTTACTTGCTATGGGAGGAAGCGGGGGAGGCGGCGCATATCCCCTTGAACCTTTCATGCAAGGCCCTGACAACTATGCCTGCCTCATCATTTATTTTTTTTTAATGAAAAAAAGGAGTGCACATTCTTTCGCAGGCATGCAAGTTTCCTATCTCTCTCTCTCGCGACATCAAGAACCACATTCACTTTAGGGAAAAAACGCACGCACATAGTCCGTGCGCCTGCGTCTTCCTTCCTAATGTGAATTTGTTTCAGGTTCTGCAGCTAAGTCTTAAGAATGCAGCCAACTCGCCCAAAAGCTCGTTTTACTGTCCTTTACAATGAATGCATGCCAGACAGAGTGCAACATTCGCAAAATGGCAAGAGGTAAATGTGTGCACTTTCCTTTTTTGTTTCTTTTGTTGTCGCAGCCCTAGATCAGCCGTGAATAGAAAGTAATATGCAAGGAGCCATGAAAATAACTTTTATTCAAGAGCTGTAGTGAAAAAAGGATCGAGTATGACATTTTCTTTTTTTTTTTCTATTTCGTGTAAGTCGTGAAGCAAACACCTTCAAGCTTGGCTAGAATGAAATGGTTGTAGTTCGGAGCAGCTAAATTAGCAGTGTGTGTTTGTGTGGGTGTGTGTGCGGGAGGGGGGGGGGGGGTTACAGATTTAAGATTCACTAGATGCAGTGTGGCCACTTCTGTTGCACAAAAAAAAACGCTGACGTATGGGAGAGAAGAAAGGGAACACGTGGGTAGATTCGGACTGCACCGACAAATGGAAATTCTTGTTATCCCCTCTCGTTGGCTATAACGCGTCGCAAATTAAATTTATCTGTGCCAGATAATATGGAACAAAAATTTTGAGGCTGCGATTCTTAATTTAACGAGAAGTTAGTGGAAAAAAGCTGGCTGTAAACTCTCTACGGCACAAAGGCGCTCCAAATGGAACGGCATTCAGGGGGCATCCGTGAGCTTGAACTACAAATTTGAACTACAAGTTAAATCACAGGACTTACAACAATGTGCTCTCCGTCGCTGTGGATCAGTGGTAACGGTGCTTGACAGTTGACCTCGAGGACCCGCCGCGGCCACCGCGTTTAGGAGGAGGCGAAACGCAAGACGCCCATATACATAGTGAAGTCAGGACACGTTAAAGAACCCCGGTAGTCGATGTTATCCGGAGCCCTCCACTATATGGCGTCTTTCATAGCCAATGTCGCTTTCGACGTTAAACCCTATTAAACAAAATCAAACATTAACGTGCGCCAGAGAAGTATTCTGAACATATACAATGACATAAGTTTATTATACTGCTGCCTCGCACTGCTCGTGACGCCATCTGCTGCTTAATATTACTCCAAGACACACTGTGAGGCGGTGGCTGTAAAGATCACAAGGTAGGATATTGGAGGCCTCTTGGTGGCATGCTGTTAGAAGCGTAGATATACTTATGCACTCACGTTCGCAAGTACCCTCCCTCTTCCCCCGCTTCCCGCTGATGTCAAAAGGTGGCATATTCCTTTTCTATCTTACTTTGGGAAGGGACGTGATAATTCAGATAGTCTCTTTAGTTTCCTTTTTCACTTGCAAGCATTGTAATAACCCGACCTGGATAACGTCGCATTCCTTAGCAGAGCGGAAAACTGATTTTTTGTTTTTGTTTTTAACAGAGCGAAAAAAAAAAAAGACGAAAATGATGCAATGGACGCTCACAATCGCACTTAAGCGAAGCCCTATTTGACAGTAATTTTGGGCAGGCATGATTCAGCCTTACAGAATAATAACAGCATTAAGGCCATGCAGTAAGAAACCAAACTCGCAAAAGAATTTATTGGTTTCGCATCTAGAAACCGCGAAACCTGTCGGTTTTCGGTATAAGATATTTGTCCGAGTAGTGATAGATGTGTAAAGTGGGGAGATGAGATCGAAAAAGGGTGCAATCAGGTTTCCAAAACTGCAGCCTGTAATTGTGAAAAAAAAAAAAAAAACGATTAGTAGAGCTAAGTTTAGTGGCTTAGCGCATCAATCGGCGTGAGATAAGTTGACTTTGTCGCGGAAAGGTGTGGAGTGACATAGAGCCGCGGATCTAGCCCAGGAACGCAGGCGGCGGCCTCTGATCTATATTCCTGCTCTTGCCCGCACCAACAACTTTGGGCAGTCTGAAAAGTCGTTAGCGCTTGAGGCACGGCACGGCTGTCTAAGCGGATCGGGTTACGGGCGAGATCGACGAAAGCCCCAAGTGCGGCCTTCTCCTCTAACCCACAAGACGCGTGGAATAAGTGAGTAACCACTCATTAGCGTCCACCTGAGCACAGCCAGACGGCTACAAAAGAAGGCTTGCAGCCGCATCAGAAATTTAGTGATTGAAAAAGCTACGTAGCTTTCCTGTAGCCGTATGGATGCCATCAGGTGAATGGTAATGAGTAATTACTTGTCTATTACAAAACTTCTCCACCTTAAGAGATTTGCCTAAAACGTCTGAACAAGGGCCCCGCATTTTTTTGTCAAGCGACCACGCGTTCAAATTTTGGCTTGCACGTGCAAGTGCCTGTGTGGTCATTATTTGTGGCTTACTTGCGCACAAATGAAGTTCATGAAGACGGCGGTGCACAGTGCGAAAAAGTAGCTCTTCAACGCCTATGTCGGGCTGTGGCGATGGCATAGCTGTCTAATGCAGCGACTAAGGAAGCCAACCTGCGCGCGTCTTCGTGGGTTCTAATCACGTTTGTGGCTGTATGCTGTTCATATCTGCTATTTATTACGCTCTCATCGCATGGTGCCTGACGCCACACTGTGACGACGACAGAGTGAATTCAGTGCCTTCGCGGTTCGTAGCAGGAATTCGACGCGCGATGTTTCGCTCTGCGTGGTCACTATACCGTCACGCATGTGCACAACACAAGTTCGCGCTGTTGTCATGTTGAGGTCATTGTCTCAATGCCTTACTGTTTTTCCCAATACTTCGACTCCGCCCTAACTTGAAATTTAGGATGCAGTAGCTTGAAGAGGTCCGTCAGGGTCCCAACGCTGCCATTCACAAGGCTATCTGGGGCCTGTGTCTTTTGGATGACCAAGGCAAGTTAGGGGAGATTCATGGTGACAACAGCACACACTAAGACACAGAGAGCGAGAAGGAAACACCACAGGCACTGATAGCCTGTGGTGTTACCTTGTTGTTCTCTGTATGTGTCTTAGTGTGCGCTGTGCTCTCAGCATGAACCTTCATCAACTAGCCCAGGCCTTAAGGGAGACCGAGCAGAATTCACCCCCAGGTTGGACAGTGCCAGGTGTAATAAGGTGGCTTCCTAGGCCACCCTATATAGCTTCTCAAACGGTACACCGGGGACGCTCAAGCCAGGAAAGGGTGCCTTAGAGCTGCTCTCTAAAACGCGATCTATTAATTCTCTATGGCAGCCTTAACTTCTCGGTGCGACTGCAGAGCAAGATTTAAAGGCAAGGTTTTACTCTGAAAAAAAAAAAAAAAGAAAAAAAAGCATTGTCTTAATATAACTGTCTTAATATACCTATAAGCTAGCTTACAATTATTGCCAAGTGGGAGCTTTAAAAGCTGAACATTGCTACGCATCGGGATTTTAGACCATTCGCGTTCACAACGGTATGCTGCAATATTCCACAGCTTCCAGACAATTAAAGGTAATGTCCAAAAAGAGACGGACTTGTCGACGGAAAAGCGCTAGAGCACAAGCCATGTGCATTTCTCGGCGCAAGGTTAGGTGCGAGACCTATTTTTTCTCTATGAGTGCAACTTTTTGACGCATAGCTCTGTGCGATCAAGGTGTAGGTAGAAGCAAGTCTCGTGTTTCGGTGTTACACAATTCTAAGTATAAAAAAGAAAACGCACCGAAATCTCAGTTAAACTCAAAGTGTGAACAAAGAAAAAAGAATAGTGTTGTCAAGGCAGCGCCAGGAGTATGCGGAAAGCAAGAAAGTGTGCCGCGGGTACACCAGCTGAATTTAACGACCGCCCCCACGCACCGAAAACGGCCCACGTGCGGTGCCAATGCAATCGAGGGCGTGTCTGACAGGGACCTTAATGCAGCGATCGTTACTTTCGGAAGACCTTTAAGAAAGTTTTGGCGAATAAACTTGGCTAAATTTACAGTTTATTCTCGTAAATTGCACGTCGAATTGTGTCAAGCGGATCAATCTAGGACGCTGCGTACTCGGGCTTATAAAGTCATGTTCACGTGATCGAGTCTTCCAAGTGATATTTCTATCCGTGAACTACAACTTTAGGATGTGATATTTTGCCCTTTTTATGTACAGCTCAGAGCCCATTGTTAACCAAGCAGTCATGGAGCCTCGATGTTCATATATATGCAAAACAAGAAAAACTAAATGAAAGTTGCAGTCATCGTTCTGATCACCGATCACCTACCTACACCGCGTAACAATTGTAATTAAAGAACAGTGAATATCTTTTAGAATTTATCATCATCATAATCAGCCGGACTATATCCACTGCAGGGCGATGATCTGTCTAATGTTCCTTCAGTTAACCCGGTCCTGTGCTAACTGCATCCGCTTGACCCCTGCGAACCATATCCTCATCCGCCCACCTAACTTTCTGCCGCCCCCTTCTGCGCTTTCCTTCCCTTGGAATCCAGTTTGTTGCCCTTTTCAACCATCGGTTATCCTCTCTTCGCACTAAATGCTCCGCTCATGCCCATTTCCTACCATTTCCTTTCCATAGCTCTCTGAGTTGTCTTCAACCTAAGTGGAACCCTTTTTGGTTAGGTCTTGTCTTTTAGAATTAAATAAGCGTAAATGAATCGAATATGTTAAACTTTCTGGTAGAGTCTGCGAAATGTGACTGTGCTGGAATTTGAAATTCTGACATCGTGGGAGGTGTATAGGGCTCGATCTACATTGCGACCGGACACTCACCATTGATCCAATGGGGGCAAGTTTTCCCCCGGCCTGGTTGAAATGCATGGAAGATGAGCCTTTAATACCACCTTGAGTGAACGAAAAGAGAAGGGGCCACAATGCGATTTTACCGCTCAAAGAAGTTTCTTTCCCTAGCTGTTAGGATTTCTCACCTAGGAAAATATGAGGTGAAAAAGGCCTTTTTCCACTTGAAGGTCTGAGCACCAGGCCGGGGGAAATCTTGGACCCATCGTAAAACCTGTGGGCACCCAGTGGCACAAGGACCGAATCAAGTATTTCCTAAATGGCTGGCGGATGCTCTACCACAACAACACCGTTTCGTTACTGTTAATGTTTGAATTAGGGGCGTCATCGTTCAAACTTCGCACTGTAGAGCACCGGGAGGGGACAGCAGGGACGCTGTCATGCACATCGGCGCTACGTGTGCAGCGAAGAAGCGGCCTATACTTCAAACGAAAAGCAAACAAACAAACAAACACTACCGAAGTGAAAACCCATAAAACGATTGGTAGCTTCCCTAGGCGACGCATGAGAGTATGAGGGCGAAGGCAGCTTAAATTGTAGCCCTCAGCTACAGTGGTTCCAACCCGCGTTTATCCGCACTTCTTTGTCGCAATGAGGGGAAGCCTAAACGTCGTCGGGGTTTAATTGTCAGTTACGGCACCATTTTAAATAACTTCGCTAAACTACTCCGCATGCTCCACATAAAAAAGTCATACACATGAACCCTTGAATCTCAGTGAATTCTAAAGAACAAAAACCTTTTAGCTTTCTTGAAACCTCAGATCTTCATAAATGAACTTTTACGATATGTTTGCATGAACACCAGCACTTACATTCAACTTAGTAAACATCAATGAAGTTTCTTCACTATGCGGCTCGCGCGGACTTCTATCCCTCACATTGTTTTTTCTTTTCTTTCTTCACGTGTTTTCTTGCACTCAAGTAATTCAGTTTCAAGTGAGTGCGAAGCAATTCCCTATGCAACAATGCCATCTCCCCTCACCATATGTAAAAAGAATGATTTGGTTGTGGAAAATTGAGGGTTAGGGGTAGTGGGTTTGGAATTTTGCAAGATGTAACATCCCAAAGCGACTAAAGCTATGAGCGATGCTGTAGTGAAAGCATCTGGAAATTTTAGCGCGCACTGGCATCGCACAGCACACGGACGCCTTACTTTCGCATTCATCGAAAAGCGGCCGCCGAAGCCGGGATTCGATCTCGCATCCCTGAGCACAGCAGTCGAGAGTTCTATAACCACTAAGAAATTGCTGCGAGGTGGTAAAAAAAAAAATATAGTTTAGGAGCACCCATATAGGAAGGTGCAAATGTACGAAGAATATGCGCGCTTTTCTCTCTCTCTCTCTCTCTCTTTTTAATCTTTATGTTGTTTTATTTTGCTATAACCACGTAGAGGGGCACATCACCATGAGGCAACCGAACCAGGGACTATTACTCTCGAAAAAAAAAATGATAACGACCTTAGATAAGTCATCTCAGCATGCTTGAATTCGAGAGCAATAGGAGTGCCATGGAGGCGAAAACTGTCCGCCGATTTTGTCCCCAAACGAATAGTTGGGGGCAAAATCTTTCTTCGCACTACAATCGTTTCATGGCGTTTTAAAAAGATAACTTGAAACGGCTATTGATACTTTGTCAGACGCTTCTTCAAATATTCCTCAACTACTAACGAACAACTTCCTCTGTGGGTACTTTGTTAAACGAGAAAAATGCATCATAAATTTTGCTTACATATGTTTCTACCTACAATCAAGGACCTTTCCAAACTCACCTAAGTAATTAAAAACTGAGCTCGGAAAATGCAAAAACAATATGCATACCGCATGCCGAAAAGCCTTCTATATCATTCATGTGGTAAAGAACTGCAGAGAGCAATTAGAGAAACATGACACAAGTGCACTCAGCCAAACAGAGTGCTAGGCGAAGCTGTACTGAACGGGTTTCTCTGAACAGTGCAAGCTTCTTAGCAGAGCCCGAGATGCACAAGCATTTGGGATCCCGGACTATAAACGGCCGCCAGCAATCTCTCTCTCTTTCTCTGTGGGATCACGCTGAATGTTTTGTGTTTTGCTCCCAGGGATGAGCAAGCAAGTGGAGAGGCCGACATATCGAAACTATATACTGAAGAACAGTACATTGCCTGCGTGGGCACCTGAGATGCAAACGTTAATTAATTTTGACTCGAAGGGGCAGTCGCACATTCTAGAAAACCACCATTGAACCACCTGACAAAGGTATGAGGGCGCATCTGTTTTATCATGTAGTTTTGTTAAGTGTACAAAAGTCACGGCGATTTAAACTACACAACGTCCCAAGAAACTTGGCTTGAGCCACTCAATGTTCAAAAAACCCGTTAAAGACATTCATATGGGTATGTGGGCTCAGGTAGTGGCAGTTACTGCAGAAGCTGTCCGCCGCTATGGATAACGGTGGCGCTGGTGAACACTCTCAAAGTTTGTTTACAGGCAACACTAATACCCGAGAAAATAGAAGTTTGGACAGTCGTCGATGTATCTAAATCGGTAAGAGCACCGGACGCGATATTCGGAGATCGTGGGTTAGGTTCCCACCATCGGTGTGTATTTTTCTACTTCTTTGTATTTAATCATATTTATCCCCAAAATGATTACAGGACTATTTCCCGTACCAAAAAAAAAAAAAAAAAAAAAAAAGAACTTTCCTTACATCTTCCTTCTCGTTGCCGATTATTGGCTTCTTTCATTCATATTACGTACACACACGAAGAACAATGCCACCTCTTCCCGCACTGAGTTTTCAGCTGGTGTGGCGCAGTGACCGGAGATCTGTTTAGTTTTGATAGTACAAAACTGAAACAAACCTCTGGTCATTGCGCCATCTCGCTAGTCGGCCTCTTCACGTGCAAGTTGTTACCGTTGTGCCCTTGGATAATGGCGAATACCCACGAGGGGAATTGGCCACAGATCATGTAGCGTCAGAAACAGGTACTAAGTTCGTGACGAAAAAAAAAAAAAAGAATACTGCTAGTCTTTCATGCTACGCTTCGGATGTCGTAGTCCTCATCTTCATCTCCTCTGACAAAATTGTACTGATGAGTGAACTTGGTGGCCTTCACTGAATATTTGCGGTCGTATTCTGACACCTGACGGTTGTATTTTGACATCTGGTTGAACAGATTGTTCTGCTTTAAATGTTATCCTGTGGAAATTCCCTCGCATATGCCACAGCACTTTGGCCAAGCCCTCCCTCCCCTCCTCCCCCTCCATCCGGTGGTATTTCCCACATTTCAAGACCTCAACGACGACACGTTGTTCTGCCTGCTTTCTCGGATGAGCCATTCGAGCTCGTTAGGACTGTCTGGCTGGACGACGAAAACAGCAGCTGGCAAGACGATGGCGATAGTGGGAGCCAACGGATCGTAAGGTCGTGGCTCAGCATAGCAAAGAAATGCTAAACTAGGGCAAGCGGTGCTAATTTATGACATTCTGCTCTTAGCTATGCGAAAACATCGGTAAATTTTTCTTTTTTGTTCTTTTACTCTGCAATGGCTTGTCTTGCAACAAAATCGAGTATTTGCTATTTTTACGACTCTGAAACATGCTATTGAGCAGTATTTTCTCTTCTATGAGGAAGTGAGCTTTCTTTGTTGGAAAAATTGACTTGTCGTGTACCCAGTGACCATGCGACTCCTTTTGTTTCGCGCAATTAAGACTCGCGTTATGTTGTCGCTCCGGTTCACGTTTCTCATCAAAGCTGGATTCTGCCGGCCCGCCTACTGGTGAGGCTGAAACGAGACCCACTCTCGCGCGCGGAGACAATGCGCAGAGTGGGCTAGCCCTTCGGCCATACAACCAACCCGGCCCGATGCATTAGTCAGATGGCGGGCTTTGCGGCCTTCGTTACTAGCGCTTAGAGTTGGCGCGTGACTTCTGCCGTGGCCTCCGCATTAGTTCTACTACGAGGCTCTGCCTGGCGATTTCACACGAATATTATGCGCGGGTAAGGGCAGCGCACCTTCCCCCCTGATTGCCCAGGCGCCTTCATTGAAGACAGCCGATTACTAGCATGCATAAATGACGTATATTGAAATTGCGCTACCACTCCCTTGATCGAGAGCACGGTTATGCGCTTGGTCAGGGGCGAAATTCTTGCTGACAGTTAAGCCACTCGTTGTCGGTGAACGCGCACGAAATGCTTATGACTGGTGTTGCGTGGGTAAACAGCTATAGCCCCTCCCACGAGGACAATGAAGGCGAAAGCTAATTTTGCACACTTCTTCCGCGATAACAACCAACAGTGTGCGATGAGCGCTACCGGGACAAAGCCTGACAACCCCTTAGAATGCGGAAATGATGGAATGAACATCAGAGGTGGACGGGTTTCCCAGCTGCCTAACTAATCAGGTGGGGTGTACAAACCCGAAGAGCCACGCCGCGCTTCGCTTCGAGCGAAATTCTGCGGCTGACGAGCTTTGTCTCCCCTCCTGTCAAATGTTTAGTCCTCGAAGCATTCTCAGAAGCACAACTAGCCAACCTAAGATTAAAATGAAACGCCAGCAAAACGACCGCAGTATCCGCGCTCGGGCAGCCCACTCTGGTAGTGAAGGGCCAGGCAGTGGTCTTAGGCCGGCAAACTGCGAAGGTAAAAGGAGGCACGAAAGGAGAGGTACCCGTTCCCCTTCTCCCCATCAGCCCGTGTGGTAGGAAAATACGTGTAGGACCTGGGCTGAGGCTGCAAGATCGTTGTTGCTACCTTCTCGGAGCACGCAACCTGGCCCGCCGTAAAAGCTCGGCCTGATGGTGTCTGTAGCCCGAAGATAACGATGTCCGCACTGTCGCGTTTACCTTTTTGTGGGCCATTCTCGCGGGCAATCAGCGTCGCTCTGTAGAACTGCGGCATCCAGACGGCCAAACATCGGGGGAAAAGTAAAACCGCTACGTCGACCTTTTTCGCTTCGGGAGAAAGCGGGCGCCAGGGAGGCTTTAACCTTTGCTAGCTGTCGTTTTGTCCAGCTCATTTTCTTCGAGAATCACTTAGCACTAGAAAAAGGAGGGGGACAATAGTTTAGTCACGCTGCTCTGAACGTGACAAATGCTCATCGCGTTGTCGCAATAACGAATCTCTCAGAAACCACGGCCACTGTCTCTGCGTGCTACTTAGAGTGCAGTGCACGTGGACGTAGTGACAATATGGAGGCACCAGTGTTCCTGCTATTCTGTCGTTGCGATTTCTGAGAGCCGTGGGAGGCAGTGTTGCAGGTACTCGAAGGTGTTTGGCTTCACTGCGGCCGCAACAATTGCCTGTTTGTATCAGATGTAGATGAATTCGGCGCACGTATGGCATATAATGCAGGAAATTTACATTTTTGTAAATCCTTTCAATTAGTTGTTTTTGTTTAGTTTTCTTCTCAGTATTCGTGGAGAAGCTCCAAATTTCTTTTAACGCTCCGCTTTCTACCTCCTACCCAGTTTACTTTTTTTTTTCTTCCCAGGACATAAAGAATTGGAAGGAGTAAAGGGGAGGGAGGGGGTGTACATCGAATTTTGTGTAACTGCTGTGGTTCAACATCGTTCGTGTTTTGAGTCACAGCACCCAAACTACACAGGTTTTAGGCGATTACGTTTTCAAGAAAAGGTGGCCCAGTTTACGATGGCCTTTACGATGATACTTGTAAGTTTTTAGTGTGTTAATGCTGGCAGGTAAGCACAGTCTCTCAAAAATCGACATATTTTTCCAGTTTGCTTCCCGTATGAGTTCAGCATATGCTTAGTTTGGGAAATATATTTGCCCACTGCCACACCAGAGAAGTCCGGACTGACACCGATTTACTTTGGCCCGGTGGCTTTCGTTCTTCCAGCAAAACAAGCCTCTGCGATATATGCTCTATCTCACAAATGACTGCCGCCGGCGAATCTGTGGTCAATTTCTTAAAGTAACTTGTTTGGCTCGCGTCCTGTAACATAAGCGGTCGTGGAAACCCGTCACGTGGCATCAGGAGCGCATACAATCCAAACAAGCTGCGTTGTACAACGCTCCAAAAGCTGTGACAGCGGAAAGCCTGCTTAATTTTTTCCAATCTTGCTTCCTTTTTGAGAAGACGCCAGAAACACTGCACATTCCATTTGTGGCTGCAAACATAATTGCGATGGTGCGTGCGCATTTCTCCAGCATTTCTCCCCGCGCCTCTGGCATGGGTACGCGTCCACGTGAAACAGTTGATTCGCGCCCCGACGGTGGGCGCGCGCGCAGAATGAGTATCGAAGCAGAGATCCTTGATGTTATGGTGGCGACACATTTTTTGTGCCACGTGAGCGGCCCATATTAGTCCGCGAACGGTGTATGAATATGTTTTTGTGTCCCACTTTCATCTCCATCGGAACCGAACTCAGCGAAATGACGTCTCCGAGCAAAGATAAAGGACTTGACGCGATCGCCCATAAACGCGGAGCGAGTTGACGACGATGGTAAAAAGGAATGCTGCCGGAGTCTGCCATTTTGATTTCACTCGTCCCACAAGAGCGCCGCGCGGTGATTTCTGGCTCAGAGCGTGCGCGCAATTTGTGTCAAGAATTCGCGTCCGTGCCTTCTCGCGAACACCTTAAGGCGGCACGAGCACTGCGACCACGCGATGGGTGTCGTTGCTATAGGCACCGTAGGGCTAATTTACTAAGGAATGCTGCCTTCATGAAGCGTGCTATGCGACCATTTTCGAGCATAGTAACGCAACACTTGCGTGCTCACAAAAGCGTATTAAAGATGCGTCACGTCGACAAAACACCAAGAAATACTCTAAGCTGAAAAGGTCAAGTTTAAAGCCGTGTTGAGGGATACTCATAATGCCAGATGAGAGAGAGAGAGGGAGAGGATACATTTATTAGGTGCCGGATATTTTTTGTGTCGTGTATAGTGATTCTGGCAACCGGTAAGAAATGGCAACGATAAGATATGGCGTCCACAAAAAACTCAAACACACGCACACCAAAGGGAATTCATAAGACACTGATGACACGCTCACTTCATGAGGAATTCACTCGGTGAAGGTGAGAGCAAGGGAAGGCAGAGATGGTGATGTGATGGTGAAGGACGGAAAAGTGCATGAATTTCGGATAAGGATTGTCACAAAGATTTTGCTTTTCCTGGTCCTTCAATAACCTCGCCGAATGGGGCGCGCCCGATTCTGGAATACGCTAGGAAGATGACTAAATGAAAACAATTAACTAAGAACAATAGTGAAAAGGCGAGAGCACTAATGTATTCCTCTGCTTTCATTTGCTATCTAGATACCTTTCTTTATCCGTATAGCTCGTTATCTCTTCTTGTTTTCTTTTGCATAGCTTCGTTCGATTGAGTAATTTTGTGCGCATTTATGCATTTTTTTAAATGGCAGCATTACAGTTCACATATGCAGAAAAAAGCCATGTGGTGTTATAGGCGCGCAGGTTAAGTGAGGAAGCGGCCAGGTGCTTGCAGGCCACCTCCGTTTATTGAGGGAGGCTGGTCAGTCGGGGGAGCGGACCGACGATGACGTATTGCTGCTACCTGGCTCGGTTGCTGGGAGCGTTCCTTTCTGCGTGAGCACGCGAGCTCGGGCGCCAACTTCCTCTACTCAGTTATCGCTGCGGACTATGACAGTGCCGCTAAAGTGTCAGGAAATTTCTTTATTGGTTGAGAGGCGTCAGAACGTTTCTTTATTGGTCGAGATTACGACGTCTCAAATTCATATGAAATGGCTAAGCGCTTAGGGGCAGACACAGTGTGTCACTTCATGCTAACACGTGACATTCCGAATATTCAGGCGCGCTGGTAGTAGGCATTGTGTCAGCCGCCTCAAATAGCCGAGAGAGGTAGCGGTGTGGTGGCTTAGTGGCGGGCTCGGTGGCTGTTTGCAGCTGCCGCTTGGTTGTGTGGAGATGTGTCTGACAAGTCTGCATATTTGGCCGGAATGGAACCAGAATAAAGGCTGTTCCCATAAGGACAGCGCCGCGAAGTGACTGGTTTGGATTTACAACCTACTATAAGTGCTAAAAAATACAATAGCGACAACGTCTCAGGCTGCAATGACAGAAATCTGCAGCAGCAACGTTTTATTTTCTTACGCTGTCGCATTCCGCTCATAAGATGACTTACATGTCTCCGCAATTTTTCCCTGCTAATTACTCCTAAATTACTGGTGAATGAACTTTACCGCAACCTGTATTTTAACACTACTTTAAAGGCCCCATTTTCTAGAAAATTCAGCGATGTTAGCGCATAATCACCAAGCATGCCATTGACATGTGGTAGTTTGTAGTTGCCATGGCCGGGCACTGGCTGTTAGGCCGGTCGTGTGACGTCACAAGACAACATGACATGGCCTAGTCGACAAGAGCAGCCAGCTCAGCTTTTTGCTTTTAGATGGAAGGATGGGATTCGAATCGAGCCCTCCAGATACCTTGAATCCGGACTGAGACAGGCTACGCCTAGACCACGAAAGCATGTGACAAGGACTTGATTAAGAATGGCTTCATGTCTATGCCGGGTAAAATGTAATAGTGTTCTCAAAATATTTTTTTTTATTTACGTAACTGAAATTTCTTAGTCATGTAGGCGCCAATTCATTGCCTTCTAATCACGTTATTAATAAGCTCTGTGCATGACAGCGTTTTGTTGCTACTGAAATCAGATTACAACATTTTGCTATCAATTATGCTGCGTACGCCCCATGCCTTTGGTCTGCGGATGATCAACAGTTCGAATATCCTTGTTTGATCTGCTGTGTAGAGTAGTTAGGCAATATATAGCCTTCAGATTACAGAGTGTGAAGCGGATGGACAGGTTCACCCGGATAATTATCGCAGCGTCTGTTTTCATTTCTACCGGCAGTCGCCTGCA
This sequence comes from Amblyomma maculatum, assembly GCF_055883805.1. Taxonomy (NCBI): domain Eukaryota; kingdom Metazoa; phylum Arthropoda; class Arachnida; order Ixodida; family Ixodidae; genus Amblyomma; species Amblyomma maculatum. The sequence goes on along the minus strand of NC_139344.1, from coordinate 177,428,100 downwards.
ATTGGCCAATTAAGAAAGTGTGATATTTCTTTTTCGTCTTTCATGACCTGGGATCTCCCGCGCAGTTAAGAGTTAGTCGCTGTCAGACAAGCACCGAACTGACAAAGCTATTGCCAGTGATCTGAGAAAACACGAAAACAGCCCCCGTTGTTTCTTCTTTCCATTGTTAGTTTCGAGAAATTCGGAGTGCCTAGCGCGGCTTCACACAACCGAAAGCGGAAGCATTTACTCCTAGTTCGACTCAATAGCATTGGCACATGCAGAAAATGAGGGAAAATAACTCAAATTTCAAAACTGATTTATTGTGAGGTTGAGAATTAGGGAGGTCCGCCAATGTGAAGGTGATGGAGGACCAACAGATTTTATGAACCGAGGGTGATGATAAGGGAGGAGGGCGACAAGAAATTTTACGAAATAAGAGGGAGGGAGGTCCATCGGTTGAAAAGCGAGGACGAGGGAGGAATTGCATAAATGATGGCATTTGCCCATCTCTGCTGATGAGGCTTGTTTTTCTTGGAACAAACAGAAACGTTTCAGCAGCGTTTAGCATGGAGCCAGTGTTTCAACGATGTCTAAAAACATCGGCTTACTGAACAATCTGATAACAGTTGTCTCCTTGGCATCCTCAAACTGCTGCATGTCCAAACGACGTCTTCAAGACCCTCCTGCAAGTTTGGCTGTTCAACAAGCCTTACAAGAATGATAGCTGCTGGATTCAAGAATGTTAAATTCTTTCCTATTCAAACAAGTGTTCCATCGGCATTGTTTCATATTTGCGCGAATTAGGCGTGTCTTCGCTCACGATTCATACGCGCACAGCAGGGTTGCACCCCATAAATACTAGCTGCTGTGAATACGCTCATCACAAAGGAAACAAGCGTAACTTATGCTTGAAAGCAGTTGGGTGGAACGAGCGGTATAAAGTGAGAGCGAAGAGCAGCTGCTGCTTCAAGTGGATCAGTACAGTGCGACGAATAACCGGCTCGTTAACGAATCCTACGTCGTGTTACTGACAGAGCTAAGTGTGTCACACCAAATCGTGCGACACAAAATCGTGCAGCGACGGTCCGCAAGCGGCGTGGCTCGGGACCGCAAAATGGCTGGAGGCACCCTCAGAAGCACCGCTGGGCATTTTTAGTCCGCATTTATGGCTATCATTCCGCATCTACGGTGAGCAAAGCGGGCTCAGAAGTGCGAGCGCATGACGCTGAGCGAAGTGGTTTCGTACCTTGCGATGGAGTCTGTGGATGCTCGTGTATATGTGGCATCCTCGGTGCAACATGCCCCGTGGTCGCTCAAATTCGCCTGAGCTTACCGTGCCTTCGGGAACGGCCGGTGCTGCGACTTGCCCCTTCAAGTGTTCGGACCTGTCTGGAAAGCTTTTAATAGGCCCGTACTGGCGACGGATCTCCATGGCAGAAAGACGTGGTGGCACACGAGTACGAGGAACCATAATCGCCGCACAGTGAAATGCAGTTGATTGCTGAATAGCGGTGATCTTGACCTCCCGGTCAAGGAAATTCGTTATATGCATCAAACGGGAGGGCTAAACACGGATGAGCGACCTTTATACAGGTATCAAGGAGTAAACAATTGGTAGCAGTTGTATAGCTTACACTTTATGCATCGAGTGTGGCTTTTGATTAGCTGCATCGGGTGTTTTTGGAGTTATAAATTGTTCCAGGAACTTCGACATTGTATAGCACCCGCGCGTGGTAGACACCTTGACGTTCACATCACGAAACAGATTGCGGGCATCCATAACGCATGAGTAAAAATAGTTTATTTCAGAACAAATGGCCCCCACTGTGCGCATAATCGGTTTTTGAAGCACTTCCGAAATTCGTGGTGGCATGTGCGCTCAGCCCTCTCTGCTGCTGTCATGGCCTTTGTTCGGCATGTGCGTATACTATCGTGGCTGCACACTCTGACAACAGCTAAAATAATGAAACGTCTCCAAGAACTCGCGCTCCTCTCCTCACGCTCGCCGACCAAACAAGAGTAAACAAGTAATGAAGCGCCAAGTCGTTTTTTTGTTGTTGTTGTTGTTGTTTTCTCTCGTCAGCCAGCCCATTTGAAGCCCCGGGACGCCATCGCCGGTACGCGGTCACCGGTACAACGGGACCTCCAACAGAAAGAATTGATTTCTAATATGTGGGAATAGTTTCTTCTAAAGTTATTGGCAGAAGGCGCCTTGGAATTACTTTGGCCGTGTGTTCCGAAGCACTTCGATGCAATCCACCACCGCATCGCTGCACCTCTGCTTAGATATATAAAGCAGCACTAAACTGATACGCAGTTCAGCTGACGTAAAGCTGGGTCATGAAAGAGAGAGAAACTGGCCCCATGCACTTTAAGGATTCTGCAACAGTCCTACTACAATTCAATCCAATCCTCCTCTCCTTATTTATCAATGAGATCTAACGCCGCAGCACCGCCGGAATCGGCCAGCTGGAGCAGTTGATGGCAAGAAACCGAGGGAAAGAAATGGACGGTCTTTGTTGCGCCGTGCTGATTTCGTTTGCGGAACTGAACTCGGTTAAGGTCTAAATAAAAATAAATGAGAAATCAAGTCTTGACTAATAGACAAATCCCTGCAGTTTAACTATATCGTGATCGTCTCCTGGGGGGAACATTTCCTACTGTGGGCGGGCTGTGTATTTTCATTGAGGGTATACAGTTAGATAGCAAGAAAAGGCGGGCTAGGGGTCGTAGATGAGTGGGCAGGAGACTCTCCTGTGAGGAATCGAATACGCTCCGCGCACCCACACGCCGCGGCTACGTCGCGCTAGTGCGCGGCTGTCGAGCAGCGCGCCCCCAGTTTCGTGCGTGAATTACAACAAAGGGGGGCGCGCCAGAAATAAAGAGGAGAAAGGCGGTCGCCCCAGCGCGTAAACAAAAGCCGACGGCAGCGGCCTCGGCGGGAGGGCTCCGGAAATGTCTCCACGACTGCAACGCCGCGACACTGGAGCCGGCCTCGGCAAGTGACGAGCCGGCAACGATCATGTGTTGCCCCGGCCTGCAGCCACCGAGGCCACAAGTACAATGCGGCGGCGGTCGTCACACTCGCCGGTGACGCCACCAAAGTGGAAGTTATTTCGGTGCCGGCCCCGTCGGACTGCGCACTGGCCGCGCACATCTCCGGTGTCGCGCAGTATACGCGGAGGCCGCACAGCGGGGTGCGCGCGCACCACCAGGCTTCTCCACAGCAACAAAAAACGCCCAGGACGACAGCCGCAACAAAATTGTTTACTGCCCGCATCGGGTTACGCAACGACCTTTTCATCGCGACGTCTCACAGTGTGCCGTCTCCGTCGCACTGCGGCCGCGGAAAAAAAATTTGCGACTCAAATTGACTTTTTTTTTTCGCTCCCAGCCCCAGCCTTGCCCTTGAGCGGACCGAGGTTTTCTTCCTCATTCGTGATCCACTTATTCGCGTCAAAGGCGGCCAGAGTTTAGGCGCCCAAATCAGTTTCCGCGGTCTGCGGGGTGCGGCCAGTTGTCCCGGGAAATACCGCAGGCGCCCTCTCGCGTCTGCTGTCAAGACACCATGAGATGGTCTGGCTTAAACGGGACTAATGGCCATTTGAGGAGAACGGCTGCCCTGAGTAAATCGAATTCGAGTCTGGCCCAACGCGGCTGCGCCGTCGTTTGCATGGGAGTGTGATCTCGCTCGGCCGCTGCCGATACCGTCGCTCTTGCGGTCGCTCTGTTTACACGGCTTTCCGGCGTACTATGTGCCAGTCAGATGAGGGATCGTTAGTGGCACCTAGGTACATACCCCATGTCTAGCGTTTTGCTCGTAAGCGCTCTCCTACTGAGTTCCCGGCTCCTGCCAAGATCGGTCGACTCATCAAGCTGAGCACTGGAAGGGACCAATATGCGTCCATTCTTGATACGCATCAGTGGAGAAGGCACACACTGCGCTCGCTCGAGTCCGCGCAACACCCCCTAAATTACTGTCGTCGTTCTCCTCTTCATGGCCGTGTTCCGAATCGTCGTCTCTGGTGAAACAACTGCATTAAGAGCATTAAAATGTGCTTAGCCGTGCATCATTAATCGTTGCGTTACTTATACCATTCTACTAGGATCTGGTGCTCGATGCCGAATTGCTCTTCTTTCGCAAGATAGTTATGGAGCTTCTCCTCGTCCCAAGCGTATCGCTACTTTTACTTCCATTCTCAGTAATGGTCATTCTCATCCACTGCTACTGCTAGGTAGAGCCCCGCCGTGGTGGCGCAGTGGTTACGGCGCTCCACTACTGCGGCGGGATCGAATCCCGGTCTCGGCGGCCACTTTTCGACGGAGGCGAAAAGCAAGGCGGCCGTATGCTGTGCGATGTCAGTGCACGTTAAAGAACCCCAGATGGTCTAAATTTCCCGAGTCCTTCACTACGGCGCCTTTCATAGCCTGAGTCGCTTGGGGACGTTAAACCCCCCAAACGAAACCTGTTAGGTACCAGAAAAAGATAGCTTTTTTTTTTTTTACATTACTGACAAACTTCCGCAGAGAACGTTCTCTAGATAACGCTAAACACGAGGTGCACAAGGGGTTGTTCTACCATCGTTCTACCCTTGTCGTGTTTCACGTTACTTACTAAGCGCTGGCACCGAATTAGGCAGTGCACTTGAGCGGAAGGCACCATCAGAATGGACCGCAAGGACGGCTTAGCTCGCAGCCAGGTCACCATCCTTCCTCTGTGATCGCGTTCTCAAGTTCCACTTACCGGGCGCTTCATTTCGAAGCAAATCAAACTGAGTATAGTACATCAAGTCTGCGCGTAAGCTGATCGCTTCGATTGGAAATCATGGGAGCTACAAGGGTAGAGCAGCAATGTGGATGGTGCCCACCTCGATTTAAGATCTCAAGATCTATGAGGCTAATCTGATGCTCCATTGTGAGCGCTGACTCGGCGTGCTTCGGCGTCACTGATGGCCACCCGAACCTCTTATCGCTAGAAGTCAAGTTTATTACTAGAACAGTCATCGCTCTTCGCTACCTGTGAAACCTGGGTGACACCAGAGTTCTCTACTTAAAGTGAACCGAAATGAGGGAACAAGCTGGCACTGATGTTTTCGATGGCAGCGTCGTGCAGCTTGGGAGTTTTAGCGTTTTCGCAAGAACATATTGTTCGCTCAGTGTATCATAAAGGTTTCATACTTCACTTTCTTGGAAAGGTAGCGGTGTTTTCTCGTGCATTTAAGGGCCTAGAACTACGACGTATGACAGATTGTAATGAAGGCTTAACATTGCCTAGGATTTCATCCTTTAGCTTCAGTTTAGTTGGAACAGGATTTTTAGAGACGCCTGCTATATTAATATTTTTTTATCATGATTCATGAACCGTTTTCAGTTATTTCATCATTCGGTTACTATGTGTTTACCCAGAAAATGTATTCCAAGCTGCATGTTCGCGACGACCACGGCCAAAAATTCGCTCATTTTACCCTCAGTCAATGCACCTTATACAATCGTGTTGATCAATGGTGTCGACGGCGAGCTTCATTATCAGATGCTTTTGCGGTACCTACCTGGCTCATTCGTCAATAGATTTACAGTCGCATTTAACTGACAATAGAAATTGCTTGCTGTAGGGATTTGTTTTTGCGTGTATTTGTTTCAGATGAGTAACTGCAAAACGTCGAAACTGGGCCTGCGACGCACGGAAATGATAGGTTTGGTTTGATGTGGTTTAGCGTCCCGAAGTCACTCAGACTATGAAGGACGCGTATAGTGGCTCCGCAAATGTTGACCACCTGGGGTTCTTTGACTTACAGTCACATCGTAGAGTACACAGGCGTTTTGTTTTTAATGCGAAAGCATTACTATGTTCACAGATTTCTGTCTGCAGACCGTGTCCGCTGGCCATGTCCGCAAAACGTGTCCGAAGAACGTGTCCGCAAAATCCTGTCCGCAGCAGTTGTGAGTAATTGAGAAGCGGTAGAGGTTAATGAGTGGTGTCAATCGATAGAGAGTGACGAAATGTTGTGTCCGAAAAACTAATTATACCAAAAAAGGTAATTAGGTAATTAATTAGAATAACTGGTTCACAGGAGAGGAAAGGCGCAGTATCTGCCACACTTGTTCTGTGGACACTTGAACGCGCTTGTAAGGGAAGAAAGGAAGGTGGAAGTGAAAGCGGAAAGAGAGAAAGGGGTGCCGTAATGGATATGACGTCAAGGATGTGACGTCACTCAACCGAAAGTAGAGCCGAAAAAGGGGCATAGGAAGGGATTGGCGTGCAATTTTAAAGTACCAAAGACTAAAATGGGTAAACAAGAAGTGAATTAATGTGAGGTAAAGGATGTGACGTCACGCAACCGGAAGTAGGGAATAGAAAGGAATTGGCGCGCAATTTGAATGTACCAAAGACTAAAATGGGCAAACAACAAGTGAATTAAGCAACTATAGAAGCAACCAGAAGCAGCATCCGTGCTTTCGCATTACTCCAATACAGATTCTGCAGTGCTCTTTAATTATTATTCTATTCGAGGAAAGGTATGATCAGGTTTTTCGTCTCCATCGTAAGGGTACCGTCGCGGCCGAGATCTAGCACGCGTCCTTGGGCTCAGCAGTGGACTGCCATAACCACTCAGCCACCCCGGCAAGCAGCACAGAAATGGTGATGGAGCGGACACATTCAAACGTGCGCCACGGCCGTTTCAAGTGCCAGCTGCGCAGGCATGGTTTAATGCCGCTACTAAGCAAAGAATGTTCGAATGGAAAATAATATCAGCTGTTGCATTTTGTTTTTCGAATAAAGCTCACAAAATTCGTCGTGCATATACACCTCCTATCCCCACCCCCGGCCGCCTCCCATACAAGAGTAAAAAGTGGTCCTTAGACTGAGGACATTCCTCAAGCGTGGTAATTTGAGCGGTCAGTATTTAACAAGCCATATTGCCTTAATTAAAAGCCGATGACCGCTAACCATGTTCCTATTTTCTATGCGCCTGATTCGCACATAAAACGTTCATTCGCACCAGTTTGGAATATGGGTCGACCATCGTAGCGCGTCCCAGGCGTACATAATTGGCTCACTACAATTCCAAGTCCCTCCGACCAGTTTATAGAGTTCAATACGACCCGCGCATGGGTATTTCAAGCATCGAGTACACACTCGATCTACCTCCGCTGTAATTTAGTTTCGAAATTGCACAACTCTGACCTTTCCATTGGTCACATAATATTTTCTGGCAAAGGCGCAACACGCGTCTATCCCGATCTAACAGAACATAGCGTTGTCTATCTGATATTCTAAATGTTCAACTTTTAATTAATGTACTCAAGAAGTCATTTTGACATTCCGGCGTAGAATACTGGAATAAGCTGCAAGAGTGTAAAGTAATTTTGCCTGATCCGATAAAATAAAAAACTTCACACATAACTTGTTATAATTATCGCAATTTTAATTCATTATCTATTCCCTCTGATTTGGATCATTTGAATTATTTATGTATTTTCAGTGCTACTCTATGCTCTCTGACCAAAAATTTTGTTCGCCTTTTTGTTCATTGTTTTGATATCAAATGACGATGTTTTACTAATTATTTTTCTCCTGTGTAGGGCCCTTCGAGGGGAAAGGGATGATACCAGTTACTACAAATCCACCCCTGCAGTCATCAGATAAGCTGCGGGAACAGCTCTTTACGCGTACAGCTCGTACCTAAGGTCGATTTTCTCTTACACGTTAACACGGCCGTTATGCCGCCCACCCGTGGACCACTGCGAAGTACTTTGTTGTCTGGCTTTCGGATGTGAAGACGGGACCGTCCATAATGCTGTAGGCTATGCTCCCAAAACACAAAGGTAGTTTGCGCATTATCTCTACATATTATCTGAACTTTTATCTGCAGCGTTTCAACCTTTCCCTGCTTATTTGCGCGCATGCGTCATATCCCTACGACTATATCTAAGCGCCGGAAGGCAACTGATCGCCTGCACGATAATGCCGGTGACATGCTACCGCAGTACTCATGCATAACGGTATAGTACCTGCGCTGAGGTAATTCCATTGAACGCCTCCTGGCTTCCAGTGCTGCTGGTGCAACGTTATACCAGATTGGGTCAGATGCTGCCAATAGCGGTGGGCAGACATTAATATCTTCGAAGCTACCTGAAGCAACAACGCTTCAGGAGCTTTGGCTGCAAGGCATTGCCTCCAGTCTGCAGGATAAGTAGGTCTGCCAACTCACGCATACTTTAGTTTCCCCGTACCGAAGCTCAATGCACCAAGCTGTCACCAGCTCTCCAGTCTCTCTATGAGGCTTCTCATCACCTACTAGTTTAAATCTTCGGCCCTTCCTTTTACGCCAATGGCTTCTTTCTTCCCTTTTCAGACATCATCCAACTCCCCAAGGACCACCACATAGCCCGGCTTTCTGGCCGGCACTCATTCTAGTAGGCTAGAGTCCCTCCCACAGACCTTTCTAAATATGTTCCCTACGCTCCTCTCCCATCATATCTGCTCTTAGCCACCATACCACGAAATTTGTCCCCTGCTCCACGTGTGGGTCGCAAGCAGGCCGCGCTTCGCGTCATCCTGCCCCCTTTTCTCCGATACCACCGTGCTCGCGGACGCTGCTCTGTCGCGAAAAGATATGCACTGCAGAGCGCTTAATTTGTCGCTGAAGAAAGCGTTTTTCTATCTCTTCCCCTATATGTCATTACGAGCTAAAACGTTGAACTCGACTGCGTTGGACATTCTGTAAATTGACAGGAAATGAGATTGCGACGCACATTTGGCAACACGCCCGAAACAGTTGCCGCGCAGAAATGGTAAAAGCTTGTTCTAATCAAACAGGTTTTTTTCCCCCGCTCAGTATCGCAATACCGCGAAGAATTCATGTATTAGAACTTAGACGTGGGTTAAGTAAAACTGTCTGGGGTGAGATTCATTTCAGATATATTATATCTCGGACCACTTGGGTAAATTTAATTGGTTCTTGAAATAAATTTTCAATTGCCCACGACGGTATAGTTTCAGAAATTATATACGGTTTGCCGTCTGGAATTTCTTTCTTGATAACAGCTAGCTTAAGCATTTCGCCAGTCGTCGTAATAATCATCAGTCGACACTGCTAGATAAATGCCTACACTGCCGTCCTGTCATTAAAGCCGAGCTATAAACTTCGTATTCACTCCTTTTGTTTATCGGCTAAAGGATGACTGATTATCTAAACTCTGCCCATTAAAACACCCGATTTTCATGCGAGAGCCTGAACGCAATGTATCCTGCTGATCTAGCTGAGCTGATTGGCATAGCTATTTAGGAAAATGGATACGCGCGCTTGCAGGCATTTCAGAATTGACTGCTGCAAACGACGCGGACTTCTCCCAAGCTGTACTATTGTTCGCATTATTACAACATTCTTGAAAATACATCCCTCCTTTTTCCAGTCAGCGCATTCTCACTGTTTGCCTCGTTGGTAATGTTCACGATGATGATGGTAATGTCGACCGTACACTTTTTGCAAGGTGGGCTGCAGGTCCTACTGCGTGGCAAGGCCAGAAAAATGCAAATAAAATAAATGCGAACGCAAAAAGGATTGCTGTCCCCTCCGCCTCTTAAGATGGCGATCGCCCTCGATTCCAGACTTATAACACGATAACATAGCCCCTAAGAGCCACCAGCATTCCAATCGGCGTTTTGCCGGCATATCGTATCTCTGCTACCCAAAGTCAAATGCATTCGGAAGGAAGTAGGTGATGGTGTGAAGCAGTATCTTCGCCCAATCCAAGAGGGCATGGCTGCAAAGGACTGTATGTTCTGAGGTCGAGTTTGAAACGCGCTATTGATATGTACTGTTTACGCACCACCCATAACGCTAGCTATGATTTCTTCTTGGCTGCTTCTGTCCATTCGCTGCCTCAGTCTGCCGCATCTGGTCGCGAACCTTCGCTGCTGATGGGCCCTTGCTGTGCTCAACGGCCGACTCAGTGATGTAAACCGTAAAGAGGCAGCACCGGGAGTCTGCGTGCACCTCGTCGACCGCGTTTTGCAGCTAGTACACACCATATACATCCACACCTGATGGGTAATATAACTCTCGGCAAAACGTGTGGGTTGCTGCTCGGAGAAGAATTTCGCCAACGGACCACCTCATTTTTTTTCTGCCCCATGCTGTTGGTGCCTCTCCAGAAATTATCCCTTTCCGGAGGCCAGGCACAGCACCGCAGTCGCAGATGTGAGGCTCGGGACGGTCACCATCTCTTACACGCCCCTCACAGCCTCCCGGCTGTTAAAGGCCCACTAATATTTTTTGTAAAGGACCTATTTGTTCCATGCACTCTTTGTCCTGGGCTCCTTCTCACGTCTGACTCTCACGTCTGACGAGACAGTCCGGACCAGCATTGAGATTTTCGATAAAGCATACTTGTCGTGTATGTCAGAAGAACACTGCTGCCACGTAGTAACCACTCATTTGTTGCTCTTAAGTGCGGGTCGGCACCTTTCAAACACCTATCACTAGCGGACTCGTTACCCCACAATCTGTGAACGCTCTTGACAATTATTAGAAATAAAACAAGTAATAGTTACAAACAAGGCAAACCATGGCATATAAATCTATTTTTATTTCTTTGGGCTTAAGAAGTATTTCATAATCTGCTTGAAGCCATCCCTCAGTGCTTAGCGCACCTACTAACTCAGGGCGGATACGGGCTGGTTGATTCATGTTGAAGCAGGTGACGCAAGGTAGCGCAGTTGTCTTTCTTGGTCTCTCATTGCGCTCCTAAATTCTCTAAAGCCAACTAGCTTTTCATGGCTTGCGAATTAAACTGGTCAGAAGTCATCGCAGCTTGTCGTCAAGATAACTTAATATGGGTGTTGAGGGCGCACACGATGCAGCCTCGGTGTGCGCGAGTAGCAGCAGGACCGAACGCGGTATAATTTGCTGGTCCAGCAAGGGCAGGTCGGCGCTCTGGGCTCGTTATCAAATGTCTGGACGGCCCTGCAAATTAAGGGACGGATGGTAACACTGTTTATAGCGCAGTATGCTGCAGTCGTAATAAGAAGCATGACACGCAAAAAAAAAAGTATTATCATATATCGACGATTAAGAGAAGTAGTAGCAGTGAAACACCATATTAATACCAATCCAGGTTACAGTGTTTCAAATTGTACCAGCTGCTTCTGTGCGCTCAGTTCGCCAAACCGGTTTCCAATATTACACAACGTAAGTGTAGCATGGTTCTGATTTAAATATTACTCTGTCGCACGATCTGGTCGAATATGCAGGGCATGCACTTCATCGCATTGGAACGTTTCAAAGCTACGTACGACTGAGAAGGGGTACAGGTAGCACGCCCTTGTATTGCTATGATAAACACACCAACGCAATCAGATAATATCGCCGAGTTTGGTAAAATTTTGACTCCGCCCTCCTAAGAGAGCGTACTCTCCTAGGAGTGGAGTATGAATTAAACTGAACTCGCCTCAGTGACCTCATTGAACTGTTGTCATGGAAATAAATACAAAGGTGCAACCTGTATCATGCTTGGCCATATGCAGCTTTCAAACGTTCGAATGTGAGGAAGCCCTATATATTCGACCAGATTATGCGATAGAGCATTGCTGTCAAACCCATCCACATTTACTTGAACGCCTTTTCTGAAGATGGGATCTAGGTTAAATTTATTTCATCGCTTCCTACCGACCCCAGTCGCTTAGAATTAAATGCTATTACATGAAGCATGCATCCCTACATAAACCTGAATGAATTTCGGGCGACAGCTGACTTGTGGACGATTCCTTAGAAGATTTGTTTGCTTTTTTTTTTTTTTTTTTTTTTTGCGCAAGTGGAACATGTCATATCATCCGTTTACTTTGTTAGCCTCAGCCTTTTTCAGTGCGCACTAAACCATTTTACACCCTAAAACGTGTAACGCTGTCCCCGGGCTAACACCCTCATAGTATAGCAGCACTGATTCGGCATGGAAAATCCTGCGTTGTGCAAATTTCCTTTGTTTGGCATCGAAAAGTGGCTGCTGTGTTCTGTTGAGGCCGCAGCGCACGGCAGCCCTCACAGTGCTCAGGAAACTGCTGCAGCGGTTTTTGGCTTTCAGACCGCATTTTCCTCTGTCGATTTTTTTTTTTTTTATATGCCCCTCTTTCATTTTACACAACACAGGGTAGGCAACCGGAAACCTGTGATTGTTAACCGCCGTGCCTTGCGTACCCTGCCTTGCCGTTTATCACGTAGGAGCCCAGGGCCTCTCGAACACACTTTTCGCACCCAAAAAGTTGTAAAATTGTTTAGTGTGTGCTCCTTCACGCCTGTTAAGGTAGGTAACCAAGCTAACCGTTTACAATTCCTCGAACGACTTAGCTAAGCCTCGCATCGAAATAGCCGCCAGTTCTTGCGGCTTCGGAAAAAAAGCAGTAGTCTCATGGCACAGAAGTTTATATGGATCCAGAGAAGTCTCCAGGAGGCTATTCCTGAAGGAGCGCTGACGGATTCCCGTGGTCAAAGTACAGGTACGTAGCAGAAGCGTTTTCGTGAACCAAGGCAAACGTTTAGACCCTGCACTGAACCGTTCGATACGCACGCTGTAGGTCGGTCAGGCCGAAATAACTGAAGCAGCGTTGACAGTCAAAGCAACACTATAAAAGAGCAACCAGCATCAGATAAATGAAAAAGGTTGCACTCTTTATCTTCTCTTTCTCACAACTTCAGGACTCGCGCTGAAAGCGTGCGCTAAGCGATGCCAGCTGCGCTGGACAGCGCTAAAGCAAGCGCGGCCTTTCTGCTGAAGGTCGCCGTAACTAGAGCAGCGAATGTTGACAGATTAAGTGCCTGTGGCACCAGTCGGGCGCGCGAAGAGGAAGCCCAGGCGCGCGGGGCTGAGCTGGCGTTGCGCTTGCTGTTTGCAGGCCGCGCACAGGATGGGTCCGCTCGCATTGCTGGTGGCTCTGCTGGTGGTGCAGCTCGCGGTGTCCCCGGTCTCCAGCGGACTCTGGGAGCTGGCGGACCGGCCTCCGAGCCCCAAGCGCGCACTGGGCTTCTTCTTCGCGCAGTCCGTCAACCAGGAGCCGCCCGAGGGTGCCGCAAGGCTCGTCTCCAGCAGGCCACGCGCCCGGCCGTTGCGTTGGGGCTGACTGGACGCGACGCCGACCCGCTACCCCTCAGGGTCGCCCTTCTCTTCCTCCTCCTCATCTTCCTGCTCGCTTGCTCCACGACACCGATGCTCTTGCGACCGCCCTGAGCTGGCGGGGTCGCGCGCGCCACTGCCGGATGCGCGGGGACGCCAGGCAAGTCGCGCTCCAGAGAGAGTACTCCACCGCACACGTCGCCTGTCGCCGCCCTGTAACAGTAGCTGCTCTGGGACGCTGAACGCGGTGCGCTGTTGTCATGATTGCTATCGTGTTTTAAAATGAATGAGAGAGCCTACCAGCTGTTGGCCGCTTCATTCTGTACCCATCCTTCGCTCCGCTGGTGACACTACGAATGGCAGGAAAACAAATAATAAAAGTTATGCTTTAAAAAGAAACAAGCTCCAGAAGAACAACACACAAAAATGCGCCCCTGTCACCAGTGTCTCACCTGTGCTTTCAGAAGACTGCTGTTTTTTTACTCTACGTTGTTGATGATAGTCACTGAAATTGCTGGTGCAGTGGAACTTGGGCAATTGTTTAATTTCTGCTTTTCGAAACGGTGTTTCCTTTCACAAAACCACTACTCGAGTACAGCGCAGTGAATTTTTCTCGGATGTACGGAAGGCTTGAAGCGTTCTTGAGGAGCCGACAGCGGTGACTTTTTGCGTTGACACTTGCTTTGAACTGTTTTCGCGGCAGTAGGAGTACAAATAATGTATCTAACCGAGGACGCTGCTCGAGCACGACCTCATGAGTGCCGCTAAAGGCGTTTCTGGTATCGGCCACAAATGGCAAGGCCTGAACTGAACCGCAAATACCGATGCATGAGGCAAATGAGCATCAGGAACGCTTCACGCTAGGAGGCCTTATTGTAAACCTCAGCTGCAGTGCTTGAACCATTCGGCAGCTTGTTTCCAGATGTGGTCGACACTGAAAACGTCATTTATAGACCCTTCGCGAAACTCCGTAAGTCAGCTTTCCTGCAAAGCAGAAACCCTGACACCATGGCGGAGTGGTCCCTCTTGGAGGCAAAAGTTTAGTACTGCGCTGAAGGCTTATTCTGAGCCTTATGCTGTGCACCAGCCTAATCATTAGCACCATTCGCAGCTGTCTTAGAAGGGTGGCTTAACAGAGCTGCGTCTATAATCCCTCTACCTAGGCCGCAATTGTAGGTGAAAGCGTGTAGGAAGTGTGAGGCATTATTTTAACAATAAATATTTCAGTCATTGCATTCTAATTCTGTCCCAAAGACAGGTTTGTCCGCCATTGTAAAGAGGTTTTGATGGACAGAGAAGCTCACTTACAACGCATTTCAAAGTGTCCACATTCACTTTAGGCTGTACCAAAACGCGTCCTTCAGCATAAGTGCCGCCGGGCCCTCGCATTGATCCTTAGCATATTTCCTTTTCAACTAAATTATCATTACCCCCATGTTCCGCCTCTGTCGGGCACGTACTACGTGTCTTCGTTACATATGTACTTGTGCTGTTAAACTGCTTTTTTTTTTTTCACATTTCTGTCAATGCTTATTTTTTCTCTTTGGTGTAAAACGGCGAGAAAACGGCGTATGTTTCAACATGTCAGTGTCCTTTAATATCCAGAGCTACGACGACAGTGAACATGTGGAATGCTGAGGGTGACTGGTAGGGAAAGCTAGGGACAAGCAGATCCCCAGCCTTCGTCTAGGTCTGGGGAAACAAAAGCAGAGAAAAGGCGCAAAAAACGTTCGCTTGGTTGAATATCGTTAATGAGGCCTGTGCGAGGTTGAATCCGCTCGGCCCCTGCTGACAGCGAGCGGAGAAAAAATTGCAGAAATATTTTATAACAATAGCCTGTTAATAAAAGAAACAGCCAACAAAGCTGGTTTGAACACGCCGCACAAGGCCGTAAGCTACGTGTCCCAGCGTTCATCAGTTGGCAAATGAACCGCATTCTCATGATTTATCCGCCCAGGTTCAGTGGGACGCGACGATAGACTGCGGGCAGTTTTGTTTAGCCACCAAACGCCATTCACCATTAGCTGGCACTAACCGCTCTGCTTCTTTAAAGCAGCTTGCCGCACCTGTCACTTTGGATTCTGAAGAACCTCGTTCGTAGGGCTGCCCTAGAAGTGCAGTTATGCCACTAAATTACTCGCCTTCGCTCAATATCGCAGCGCGAACGGCAAATTAAACCGCCGCTCCTGAGTCCTTCCTCAGTAACGTCTGACTGCAAGCTGAGTCCGAGACAGAGAGGCTGTGTTTCGTTTAAAAAAAAAATATAAAATATCTTTTTTGGATTTCTAATGTTAAGAATGGTCAGTTTATTATTATGATAGGAGATTATGTTAAGCATGCGGTTGCTAAAACGAAAGCTCTTGTAAAAAAAAAAAAAATAGGAGGGGAGGGGAGGGGGGAGAGGGGAATGGCATGGTTGGGGCACGCGAGGTGCGAAGAATCTAAGCAACCATCTATTAGCATGCTCGTGGTTGGTCCTGCACGGTCCATTGGAAGCATTAAGGAAGTCCTCAAGCCAAGCTTGTTTGTAGTTTGGCGCGGAAGAGCTCTTGTTAAACGGTGATTACATTCAGAAAAAATAAGGAAGATTCGGCGTTAATTGCGCAAAATGAAAAACGGAAACAAAATACGACGCAGGTATGACCTGGGTACACCGGGGTGGTTAGCAGGGATTCGTTGCGGTAGTTTGCGCTCTTCCCTTGCCTCATAAAGATGCGCATTACATCTAGCGAAGCATCAAACAGAAAAAAAAAACAACAATAATCTAATAACGAATGCTCAGCTGTCAAAAACATTCTCTTAAGCAATCACGTGTTTTGCAGCAGATCGCTTATTTTTCTGATTCTTGTAAGCAACAAAAGGCTGCACGTAAGTGGGCTCTCTGTGCAGAGGTCAAAAGGACGCATCCTGGAGGATCGCTTTCTTTCGTTTTTTTTTTTGTTTGTTTTTTTGTTTGTTTGTTTTTCAATGCTCCGTCATGAGCCACGGACTCCTACTTGTTGTGAGCTGCAAACAGCGACAAATATTTTGTGGGGATAACTACGCTGGGGACTGCACAAAGTCTAGGTCTATATTCCTCGAAATACTTTCGCAAGTATTCAATAATTGGGCTGAAGGGTGTGTGTGTGTGTGTGTGTGTGTGTGTGTGTGTGTGTGTGTGTGTGTGTGTGTGTGTGTGTGTGTGTGTGTGTGTGTGTGTGTGTGTGTGTGTGTGTGTGTGTGTGTGTGTGTGTGTGTGTGTGTGTGTGTGTGTGTGTGTGTGTGTGTGTGTGTGTGTGTGTGTGTGTGTGTGTGTGTGTGTGTGTGTGTGTGTGTGTGTGTGTGTGTGTGTGTGTGTGTGTGTGTGTGTGTGTGTGTGTGTGTGTGTGTGTGTGTGTGTGTGTGTGTGTGTGTGTGTGTGTGTGTGTGTGTGTGTGTGTGTGTGTGTGTGTGTGTGTGTGTGTGTGTGTGTGTGTGTGTGTGTGTGTGTGTGTGTGTGTGTGTGTGTGTGTGTGTGTGTGTGTGTGTGTGTGTGTGTGTGTGTGTGTGTGTGTGTGTGTGTGTGTGTGTGTGTGTGTGTGTGTGTGTGTGTGTGTGTGTGTGTGTGTGTGTGTGTGTGTGTGTGTGTGTGTGTGTGCGTGTGTGTAGGCAGCAGTTAAGTGTGCGATGTCACATAAAAGCACATGCAAAAAAAAAAAGAACATGAATGATAAAATGGTGAAACGAAAAGTTCGTCTTAGCAACCCCCAGTGAGGCACAGAGAGAGAGGAAAGGGAGATGAAGGGCGGAATAAGAACAAGTCATGCTTTCTGGCCAATCCTCACGCCATTATAAAGTGCGATGGACTTTAATCTGGCGAACCTGATCGGCATGCCATGGTTGACAGCCGTGTCGACGAGAAAGTTGCGAGACCTGACGACATTTGTTTATTTGGCATTTTTATTTTTGCTTGTTCCCATGCACGGGCAACAATCTTCGTGCAATGTTCCTGACCGCCGCCGCACTGAGTGAGCGCCAGTGATCGCGTATATGGCCTACCTAAACTCTGGCCTAAACTGTGGAAGCTATTTATTTTTCATACTGCAAGTCATGGACAGTTTTCCGGTCGCTGGCCACGAGTTGACAGATTTCGTCAGATATTTCTTTGCTTATCACTCCGCAACAAAAGTTACGGTGCCACTGAAATTAGAAAAAGTAGGGTTAACAATGATCTCACTTCTTTATTTATTTTTTTTTTGCTCTTTGTCCTAGAAAGGCCCTTTAATGAACGCCATGCCTGTGAGCATTTCGAAAACAAAACTTCCAATAAGATCATGCATGGGATATGAAAGTTTACGGCCTTTAATATTTTGGAATGACTCTTGTACGTATAATGTTACAATCGTCGTGCAGGCAGATGCTACTCAGACTCCTCGCTTCACTCTTTGTCATTGTTTTTAATTATTCTGGTACAGCAAAAGTAGCCACGGGGTTATTAAGATGCAAATTGGAGGCCCTCACGTTGCGCGAGAAATGCGAAACCTGGGACATGTCTTGAGAACTGCAGTGAGATTTAATTAACGTCTTTACGATTTTAGCCCTCTTTTTGAGGTCTTTAATGATGGCCCTCGGGCAGATTCTTAATCTCTTCTTTGTTGATGATGTTTCCCATTCAGTTTAGACACATGCCAAACTGGATATATCCACAGAGTGCCGTTACGACGTCAATACAGCACGCTTTCAGAGAACAGAGAGCATTGGGACCGGAGTAAAGTACTTGTAGACGGTTCACAAACACGTTTGCATGATGTTTTGACATAATCAGCCGCCGCCACTGATTGAAACTCGACGGGAAACAGTGATATCGGGGCAGATAAAGACCACAGAATGCTGGACACCACGCAGTAAGTGGTGCTTTGCGCGACTTATTGCGATCTAATTCCGAAACCTCGCGCGCCTCAATTAACGGTGATCCAAAGCTACTATACACGTTCACCTCCAAAACGATTCAGACATACTGCGACACTTTAAGAAAACATTTGTTAATGCGTAATAATTTCCTCTGTACTCGCATGAAGGTAGTAATTGATGAGCACAGATATTAGGGTGCCATAAGCTCCGTGTTCATGACGGGGGCCAAGGTATGATCCCTTCAGCTGGCAAGCTAAACCGTGCGGGGTTTGTAACGAAATGAACCGCTGCATAACAAACAGAGCTTAGAGCGCTATCGTTATGGGGCAGGAACTCCATATATCACGTCGTTATGCACAAAATACAATTACAAAGGAGCTATGTCCGTTTTTTTTACACAGGAAAAGCCGTGAAGGATCATAAGATTGGCCTTTTCTTTCCTTTCTTTTTCGGTGAGGGCTATGATGACGCATAATATATCGACTGGCCTAAACTGAAAAAATGTCGAAAGGAGTGAAGAGGAAGCGGTCAGCAAACTTAATTATCCTCATGTACACTTTCGCTGTTTCATCTCATGTATAACGGGTTGGCACTTGTCGTAGTTACGCGCCGTGATTCATTTTCCTCATACAACCATCGCTTTGTTAACTTAATTTTAAGCACTGTCCTACTATCGTTAGTATTAAGCATTGGTGATTAAGGGCACCGGAAGACCGCCCGATGTTTCCGGCACTTGCCGCTGTAAGAAATGTCTGCATGCTGTGTGACTTGCCATTAACCCTCTTGTGAATAAATGTATGCACTTAACCAAACTTGTTGGTGTTACACTTGAGGTGTTCAGTCATACTCAGGTGGCTTTGCTCTTTGTCTACTGGTACTGAATAAAAGCAAGGAAAGAAGGATACGCCTTTGTCTCACTCACAAATTTATTTCCACGGGCTTCGCTTCGGACATGAAGCGAAGAATCTAAGCTGGTGCTGTGGTGAGAGGAAAGGAGTAAGATAATGAACGTAATTATGCGTAAAAAAAGTCCCCGATCCCGCCGATCACGGGCTGTGGGGAAAAAAACTGGGTCTAAAAAGGGGACGAATGGGATCAGAGATTGAGAAAATGGAGCGAAAATATAGTCTCTGCACACAGCTTTGAACAGACGGTGGTGTATAGGTCCGCGATAACAGCTATATCGTGCTGCAGATGTTTGCGCTTCACGGTGAAGGCATCACGGTTTACGTGAATATGCTCATCAGTGTGTCGTCCAACTTCCAGAATCGGCAAGAGCTGAAGAAGGCACGCCGAAACAGCAGAGCCGGTGCGACTAAAGCATGACCATGGCCACTGATGTGGAAATACGCGGCCTCCACTAGCGCTGCGAGAAGAGCCAATAATGTCGCAGTTATCCGAAACTGGAACATGCATTCCTGATTCACCTGAAAAGGTGACGTGGACAGCTGTACTATCGACAGAAAAAGTTTGCGGGGCGCAAGTGTCTGGAGAACGAGTTAATTCTGGCGCAATCACGTAATCCAGTCGCCCGAACATTACCAAGAGACGTGCATGATCTATCCGCTGGTAACTATATACACGAGTTGGTTGCCAGGCATTTCTGATGGCAGAAAGATGGTAGCTTTTTTTTTTTTTTTTTTCAGGAAAAAGCGTCCCGTTAACGTTTGCTGTCAATAGTACACCTTATTTGAGCTACATTTTACGCTCCTGAGAGGACGCTATGCCACACAACGTTTCCGTCGTGTTTTGTATCCACCATAAAAGCCGTCCCACGGTCAAGTTTAAGGACGTAAGTACATCTTTCGTCGTATTTACACATATGGACAACTTTGAAGCGCGAATCCATGTTGACTCTTTACTGTAGGAAAGGCGGAGAAGCCATTGCCCATTTTGTTGAGGGTGTACCCCAACCTTGTTACTCAGGTTCGGGTGATTTCGAAACTGCTGCAGCTAGTGAAAGAAGGCTTACTTTGGGCTGTTCGTCTCGAGCCTGAAGGCGCAACAGCAACTGCCTGCGTTTTCTTCTTTAAACGCTTTAATTTTTAGTGTGTGAAAGCTTTGGTGTTAACCCCATGCCTACGTATGCTGTGCTCTGGATCCAGCTTCTTAACGACACCTCCATGGCACGCCCTGCACATGGCAGGATGTAGGCTCTCTCTCTCTCTCTCTCTCTCTCTCGGCTTGGCTTGGCTGTAGTATTTTGGGTTGAGAGTGTGACCTACGGTCTCAGGGGTCTCTGTTTCGGCTCCACATCGCGCGTCACTTGCGTAAAGCGCGAAGTTTAACGTGGCGCTAACAAGACAAGCTGAAATCATACCACGTGTGTCAAGCATGCCTCTGCTCCTCAGCTAGTGGCGTGCAAGTAATTTTGCTATGTTAAGCATGAAATTTTTTACCACCTGTTATCGGCGCGCCGTCCTGAAAAGCACGGCGCCGAACCATACTAGAATACGGAGGTGAACCGGAGGCGAACTTGAACGCTAAAACCTGCTTAGGTCACCCCCTGGTACTACACGCTGCGCTGCAGCTGGTGCAGTACATGCGCCAGCGGCACTTAGAACTGGTTTGGTGGAGCAAAACTATAAAATGAAAAAGCACAAAACTATTTCACATCTCGGTCGACTGGCGACTGTACGCTGCGCTGCCGTTCGATCAGCGCTACGCCAGAAAATGTATTCTATCTTCGCTGGTTTCGTGGCGCAAAACTATCTCACTTCTCGGTAGACACGTCGAAACCACCGTCAAATGAAGGCGAACCTAAGGGAAGTTTCGCAAAACTGAGAAAGCACAAATCTATCTAATTTCTCGGCGGACACCTCGAACTCGCCGTCTAAGGGCAAATGCGCCGAAGCAGAAAAGATAGGCTGTGGTGCGTGGTGCAACTTAAGGAAGGGAAAACGTTAGGGTTTTCCAAATGGCTGTGGCTGAGTCAGCACCGCTGCTACCGCTGTTTCGCGCAGAGAAAGGAGAGTTGTAGAGACATTAGAAGAAAGGTTGGAAGAGGAAACGCGTGCCGCAGTAGCCGTCGTCTGGCCCCGAAGCGGCGAACGACAACAGCATGAACTGATTACGAGGCGCCCTTGAACGCTGTACGCCTTAGTCTTTGCCACACTCACATCGGCACTGCACGTCCCCCACTGTTCCTTACGCCGTCTTACGAAGGCACAATCAGGCCAGCGGAGCCCTATGCATGAAACTCGCATCTCCGACGCTACGCCGCGATAGCGAATTTAAGCTCGCGTTCGCCGCTATCTGTCCATAGGTGTCCTCCCCGTCAGCACGTGCAGACGCGTAATTGATGAGTGACAGGTTTCAGGAAGCTGCTAAGCGTTGAGCCTAACAAATGGCGTCCCCGTGAAAGCTGCTGAAACCGAGAAGCGCAGCTAGCGCCGGTAATAAACCCATTTCAAGTTTACAACTACTCTCGATTACGGAAGAAAATTTAGTTATTTTGGTGATAGATGCTTTCTACGCGGAATAAGAGATGCTAAACTTATATTAAGAATTTATCCGGTGGTAAACGCGCACGGGCAAGAATAAAAACTTATGTGTTTCGCTCTTTTTGTTTTGCTCCCACATTTGCGTTTCTCGATTGACATGGCAGGGACGCCGCAGGCCTACGTTAGCGGCTTTATGAGTCGTTTTCTTCACCATGGCAGCAGTAAATGTTAGGGCTTCTCGCAAACAATGCCTCGCCAAGCTGAAAGCTTTTTCTGGCGAATCCTAAACTTATTAGCCCCCGCCGCTCACAGACGGGCCAAGTTAATCTCTCGCGCAACTGGACCAAGCTGTCCAAATTCAGGGCGCCATAAGAGGTTCACTAAGGTCCGCGCAAAATTAAAATCTTCAGGGTAGTAATTGCTTTAGAGCAAAAATTACTTATTTAATTATTATTCGATCACAAACGTCCTGCATAGCTCATACAGCCTGGCAGCGCACACTGGAATACACACACAAGAGAAAATAGCAGAACGCACCGCGGTGTTTTTTGTTTTTTTGTTTTTTTTTTTTTATGCATGTGCCCTATTCGCCCTGTTCGCTTTATGGAGCTTAACTAAGCGCTCCTCCTAAACGTGACTTCATAGCCCACAATCGGCCACAGCATAGTTGCCACTGTAAGTCGAGAAAATCGTCTGCGCCCGCCGCAGTAGTTTACCTGCTGATGCCAAGATGAAATCCCGGCCGCATTTAAACACAGGCGGAATGGAAGCACGCCAACTGTGCTATGTCGTTTCGGCAAAGCAGCCTCGAATGCTAGAAATTAATCTGAAGTGCTCCGTTATAGCTCCTCTTAACAATTCCCCCATGCAGCTGAGCAATCTGAAAGAAGAGCATCACACGTCTTGAAGACGCCACGACACGTAGAAAGAGAATAGACGCTGTTGCTTTATCGCACGAATAGCCAGTTCATGAGGTAAATAGTGCGAACCGAACACGCATTTGTTTTCTGTGAACTGGTTAACGAAATGATAAAAATAAGGAACGCTCGATTTCTTTTTTCGCAATACCCAGGCAGAAAAACATGGCAGCGATTGGTGTGTATACTGCACCCCTCGCGAGATCGTCAAAGCTTACTTGGAAAACATTCTCTTTCTACAGCGGGGAATCAGATTTCCTGTCACGGCATATTACGCTGGAAAAACGCAATCAAATAGCTGTTGCTGCGAAGAAAACAAAGCAAACCACTATTTGTTATGAATGACAGTGTTTTCATCCACATTCAAGCGCGCCTGTCGAATTAAGTGACCTTATTTTGGTTTCAGTTTATCAATATTACATGTAATAAGTTATACAGAACAACAATAATGACGTAACTCATATGCCTCTAAACGAGAAGATAAATATTTTTATAACAATGGAATCTGAAGAAGAAAAAAATAGCGTGCTGCAATGAGTGCTCTCTTACTAATTCTATTTTCTGTAAGGTGGTACAATATGCAGGTGAGCATGTAGTTTTATGCCAGCAATTTGATGCATGAATTTTATGGTCATCAAAGGTTATTTCAGGTAAGTTCAGCACTGGAAGCTAAGTAGTGTTTAGATTATGGCGTAAGACGGCCATGAAACTAGTGCACGTTTCCACCGCTTGACGTTTTAGCTAACTGTGAAAGAAGCATTTTTCAGCACTGAATACTGTCATTGCGTTTCGGACGAAACTGTTTTATTTGGGTATCAGGCAATATCAGCAAAAAAATGAAATGTAAACACGAGAACTGACATGACACAAACAATTGAAGGGGGGGGGGGGGGTGCAAAAGTTCCACTTAAAAGAGCATAAAGCGACCATGTTAATGGATGCCATCTGCGGCTTTCCTTGCGTTTTCTCGTCCGCATATATTCACTTCTGCTACTCATTTAATCACTAATTCTTAAATATGTACTTACTTCTGTTATCTCATACATATACTCATTAGCGAAAACTCTTAAGCTGCCACATTACGGGAATTACCACCTGACGTAGATATAAAGGTATACATTTTAACCACTTGCCACGAACGTGCATGCGTGGCCTATAGGGGCAGCGCGTGTTCGACTCGCGAACCAAAGGTTCTGGAGGGTTCGATTCTTATCTCAAAGGAGCGCCCAGGGTCGGCGGCTACTTCCAACTTGGCCATGTCATGCCGTGGTCTTATGATGTCATAGAGCCCACCGACCGACCATGCTAGGCCATGTCACCCTCCAATAGGCAAACTGAAAACGCCGAGGACACGTCGACGCGAAACCGGATTGCCTGCTGAGTGACGCGTTTAACTCTATCGCGTATTGAACAGCGCGTAGCAGCAGGGCAAAGAAGAGCCTGTCTGGTGTCCAGCAAACGACAGGACTGAAAGAGGACAACGAAACGAGTTCATAATTATTAACAGGCTTCTTTTCGCCACGGGCATACACCAACGAAATTAGGGCTCGCTATGTGGGACTGATACATCCTTTACATGTCGGTGGGCCGGAATGTACAGCCAGGGATTCCGCCACGAAACACCTCGAGAATATTTCACGCCATAAGTTCTCGCGCCTCATGAGCGTCGACACGAAATCATGATTCGTTCAAAATGATCTTTTAAACCGTTCTAGCGGAAGCACGCAGTTTCCACTGGTGCACGCGCGTAGCGCCATGCGCATTCGCATTTGATCACATCAGCGCTGACACGCTGGAAAGAAAACCGCGTGAAAGGCCGAGCTTCCTCTCTCGTGTATGTCTTGTTTTGGGCTAGCCTGTTTTGAACAAAAGACCGAGCCACTACAGAATTATCACAGGGCGCGCGTATTCTCTTCTCGAGGTTCAACTATTTTCTTGCGCCGTTTCCTTTTAAGACGCAGTCCTAACAACTGGGTCAGGCAGCGTTGCTTACGACCCCAGTGCGGGTTCACGTGGCGCCTGACCGAAGCCCTGTACATGGTTCCCCTGCAGCAGCCATGTTGTGTCCCCTGCTGCTTCTGGTGGCGGGCGCCGTGGCTGCGTTTGGCTGGCCCATTGACGGGGCTGCCTGGGATGCCGACGACCGGGACCTGCTGGCCATGCGCTACCTGTCCGGCGGCGGCGGAGGAGAAGGAGGCAGCCGGCCGACTTGGGTCAACAAGCGGGCGCTCAGCCTCTTCGCCCACTGGCGGCCCCAGTACACCCCCGGAGGCGACGAGCCCGAGCTGCCCAGCGACATCTCCGGAAGGCCGCATGGACTCCCGCTGCGCTGGGGCTAGGAGCGTCTTCTTCAGCCCTTCAACCACGACCTCTGGCGCTGCATATAGCGCTGCAGCGAAAACGCATGCGTGCATGTCCAACCAAATGGTAGCCGCTGCGCTATAGAGAGCGCAGTGCCCGAATCAATTCTGATCCCATTAAAATACACGGACACATACGGACGCTGTAATAATCCAGGGAAACCACCCACAATTCACTTTGTTTGTCTTTCTCGTGTCCACGAAACGATATGTGCTCACTCCATGGAAGTTACCAACGACGTCCTCGCCAGAAACTCCATCCTCTCCAAATCCTCAACCGGAGGAACTTCTACGCCCTTCATATGCTGTATTTACTGCCTCGCAGTGTGCCCCCTTGTTCTCATGTCTCCTTTCACAATCAGTACATTAGGATGCACCTGTTGTGCCCCTCAGGGACTGTACCCATCATTGTGAAACACCATCGAGTCTCGCGACGACAGCCTGGCAAACTTTCGGGTAATTGTAGTAAGTGGGCCCCATTCATTCCTTATTCACAGCGGGGCAATACACGAGATAAAGTACCGGGATGTGGTCGACATTCCGTGCTAGCGGCAAGTTCATTTACGAAGCCGAGTTACTTGAGAGTCGTGCCAAAAGCGTTGTAGTGAAATTCTTGTCATGGTAGTTTATTGCCATTTATTGACCTATCTAGATCATGAAACTCGAGTGGCCTCGCAGCTGGACCACAACTAAGCGTTCTCCAAGAAAGCGGACCTGCATATTACTCATGGGAGGCCAATTAGCTGCTCGCATATCTTCAAGTACAGCAACAACCGCACCGGGTACCCTGCTCGAACTGTATGCAATTGCGCGTTAAGACACGAGTTTGCCCTCGTTATGAAGAGTAAAATAAAATAGTTTTAGTTGCAATTCTGTCGAAATCCAATCATCGTTGTCCACTAAAGTGGATCTACAATGAACACTAAGTATTCAATTATGTACGGATTGGTTCGAACAAACATTTCACTTGAAATCTAACTCTTGAAAGAAAAAAAAAATAAAAGAACGTCACGGCATCAAACCCCTGTCCCCTCGCCTACCGTAAAGGGGTTCATGCATTAGTGAATCGCGATTTCGATTGTTCACCGTTCAACATTACGGTCCCTTAGTTCGGAGTTATATGGAAAGCGAGCGGAAACTGGGTGCATGTCGCATAAATAGCATACTTCCCATTTTAATTCTTATTCGAGTCATAAACGGAAGACATAGCTAGAGTCGAATGGGATGTGACATTTTTTCCTGCATATTAGCCCTACTGCGTGGGGGCAGTGTTTAGACGATATTCTGGGGTGAACTTTAATTTCCTTTGAGACCTCACGAGCGCCCATAATGAAACTAACAGTCACAGACGAAAGGGATTTAATGTTCTTTGCTCTTCAGAGAATACGTGCAATTTTGCCATATCAAAGTCTGGGAGTGCAAAAAGTTAGGAGAAAGGAGCGTGGGAGAAGGGGTCTAGAATGTCTAAGAAAATAAATTAATGGCATCCCTTTTTTTTTTACTTTCATTTCTTTCTTTTTTTTTGCGGTCAAGCCACCGCGTTCGGTGTCACTGCACAGTAGCTCACGTGCTAAACGTACGCGGGCTTAACGCTGACCGATCTTACATACTGCGAAAAAGCCCAGGACAGTGGTGGCGGTGACGTCACTGAACCCAATATGCAGTGCGCGTAGTGTAAATTATGCAAGTACTTCAGCGAACAATTTTACGCCAATAAAACTGCCTCCTTGTCCTCCCTGCAATGGCGAAAGTGTCCCTGTCGAAAGCTCAGCCGGCGCTCTTCGGACGTTTAAAAAATTATTCATTACGGCTAATTATCTGTAACCACGGTAAGCTGCCCGTACTTGTATACATTTCATCATAAATATATCTCTCATGTAGTGCTTTCTGTAAAATGTAGGCCTTACTTGTAAGTTCACTTCTCCCCAAAAGATAGTAAAGATGCAAGCAAAATGAAAAGTGCGCAGCTAAAAGAAAAAAAAAAAAATCGGACAATCTACTTACGAGTGGCTTGCATGTATCGTCGTCATACAATACGTTGTTGTATTGCTCGCTGTCCAATAAAGTTTTTGTTGTGGCAGTATCATTAGTGGACTTCATTGTACTCCCAGACATGCGGAAGGCTCTGGCTGCAGCGGCTTACGGTTTGTTGCCACAATCGAGTGATGACATAATTTCGCTTGCAACCACATAACACGTAGCCTGCAGTCATGCGGCGGGTTAGCCCAAAAATCCTAATAACGGGCCTCATGAGAAAGGGAAACATCCTTTTTAGAACGCTCGAGAAACTTCGAAGAGCCACGTCTTTTTTAGTGCAGGAATACATTGAAAGGCTACGTTTCCACCCTCATTTTTCCCGCCCTTCCACAAAGCAAGAAAAATACTGTCGCCAAGTGGTCCACAATCACTGCCGCGCGTAGAGAGAGGGGAGTTGAAATAGATGTCAAAGGTGAGGTCATAATAAGCTTGTTGCAGCAAGCCCGTCCGCCCAAGCGATTGCTACAGAAACAGACACACATCCCAATACCTCTATTCCAAGCTCTCAATAGAAGTTCGCGCAGAGAACACCTAACACCTGCTTAGACAATGAGCAGGCGAGTTGTGGAGAAATGAAGGGCTCATTATGAGATACATTGAAGGGAAGCCAACCGTCATTGGCACCAAGAAAAGCATAGGAGATCCATTTTGGTACAGATAAACGTGAAATAGTAATGTAATCACATGGAGATCGATAATTCGAAAATGAAAGAAAAACACCCACATGCCATCGGTTGAATCCGAACCAACGACCTCCGAATCCCCTCTGCTTTCGTTGGTGTCAGCGGTTGCTGGTTCCTCTTCTATATCAGAACGAGCCCCTCCTTTCCCCAAAACATGTTAGCTGATTAGCCTAATAAATTTGACCTCGAATGCGGCAATTTTGGTGTGACGGACAGCGTAGTAGGGCTGTCGCAGAGCTCCAGTGGCATAGCCAGCAATATTTTTCAGGGGGTGTTATACGCCCCTAATCTAGAGAAAAAAAAATGAACGAAAAAAAAGGCCGAAAGAAAGAAGGAGAGGAGGAGAGGGGGAGGGGGAGGGGGGGGGGGGGGGCAAATACAGCGCTCAGAAAATTTCGAGGGGTATTCTGACATCGAAACAGCCCTCCTGGCTACGCCCCTACACAGCTCCCTCCCTCCCCGTTAAATCGCATTCCATGTCACACTGGCGCTAAAAGACGTCCGGCGTTATGAGCGAGGGTAGTGTTGGTGAACACTCTCAATAGTAGCTTATATGAAGCAGAAATATCTGCAAAAGTAGAAGAAAGGTAGAGCTACGGCCGCAGCCATATAGCTCAGTTGGTAAGAACGCCGGACACGAAATACGGGGCTCATGGGCTTGTATCTCACCACCAGCATGTGGTTGTTGTTACTCCGCTTACATTAATTAAGGCATTAAAGTTAGATAACAATAATTAAAATGTTATTTCTATCATTACATTACTAATCCACGTTGACCCACGCACAAAAACATTCCTTTTGCTTCCCTTGGCGCCAGTATTGGCTTTTGGCTTTCTTGTATGTTGCTCGGTTAGCTTGCAGTTAGTGCCCTACCACAACATAATCAGCTTTGCTCAGAACTAGTGTGAAATGCGTGTGCAGCGATGCGCAAGGACGAAAGCCGAGATGTAAGAAGACACCACAGAAGAAAACAAAAACCCCATGGAACGACCAAAAACAGATCGTTTAGAAAAACAAAAAAAAAAGCAAAAACTGCAACTGGCATATGTTTCCGATGTTGGTATATGTTGGTGTATGTTCAGGATGGAACAGCAGCGCTGCAAATCAAGGACGGAGGGAAGGCTGAGACACGACAAGCGCTGAATACCACTGAGGTTATTTACAGGAAACACAGGTTTTATACATCATTAAAAACACGTAAAGGGCTATAACAGCAGTGATGTGAGCCATATTCTTGGGGTAAAGTTAAGCAAAGAGAAAGCCCCGCTGTATTAGAAATAATGTTGATTAGTAAAGAAAGCTAGCGAACTTTCTACATGTTCATGATGGAACAACTGCGCAGCAAACACGGACTTAAGGAAAACTGAGACACGACAAGGCGCTGGCTATAACTGAGGTTATTTACAGGAAAGACGGGATGTACACATCATGTTAACCACCAAAGAGCTAAAGCCGCCACGATGTAAGCCAGATTTTTGAGGCTAAAGTTAGAACGAGGAGAAAGGCTCACTGTACTATAAATGATGCTTATTAGTAAAGAAAGTTGGGCAAGTCGGTATATGCTCATGACGGGATATGTTTGTGCATGGCAATATAAAATATTAGTTGGTATACGTTTGGTATAGATACAGTTTGGTGGGTGTATGTTAGTAGATAACATAAAATGTTGGGTAATTGGCACAGCTGAAACTGAAAATACCGCGATATCTAAGAGGAAATAGGAGACAAGAATTCGGGGCTGGTCGTAGAGAAAATAGCGCAGAAAGAGAAGCGTGAAAATGTAGACATTCATGGGATCACCAATTAATACCCGGCCAGGGTCAATAGAAATACATGCGCACCAGAGGTGGCAGCGGGTATTCACAGCTGTGCTCAGTTTTTGGAAAGAATATGCCGTCAAGTTGAATTATTCGATTGCCGAGAAAAGCGGTCCAAGCATCATCTGCCGACATTCTTGCACCATGTTTGTAGAAAGGCATTTCAGATTAACGAGAGAGATGGAAATACTTTATTCAAGCTACATCATGCCGAGCCACGGCTAACCCTGGGATGCTTGATATGTGGGTCACGGATATCCCCAAAGAAGTCTGTGGTGGGATGGATCCGAAGTTCCAGGGACGGGCGCCACTATAACTGCAACTACGCATGTCCTTGAAGGTAGGTGCGAAGTGCAGTCGCACTGTCAGAGCTGAAATTGTTAACTAAATTGGCAGTGGTAGTTGGTACAACAAAAGGCTCACAGGTGCGCACTGCGCAGTTCACCGCGCAGTGGCTCTCAGTGACAGTGACGAAACATAGCACAGTTAGTGTCTGGCTGTGTGGGCCGTCCTTTCGGCGGTGAAGCTCAATATTCGCGCAGCGCTCGACGCCTAATGTAGCGAAAAAGTGGCTCCCGTTATTAGCAGTCTACATGTGAACTGCGTCCGTGGCTTCTGCCATAGCTCTGAAAGATCCCCACCAGCTCATAGACTTTCGCTGACGCCTGGCATCATCTCGTATGGCCAGCTGTACTAGTGCATTCAGGTTAAAAGCGTACAAGTCTATAGTAAGGCCGAGCCTCGAATATGCTTGCAACGCATGGGACCCCTATACAACAAACGACGTCCAAAACCTCAAAAAAAAAAAAATACAACGCCTTGTGGCTCGCTTTATCTTCAATCGGTATAGGCGCCTCGACTCTCCATCCGCTATGTTGCAGCTTGCAGAATTGGAACCACTGGTAGATAGAATAAAGAAAGCACGTCTCAGATTCTTGCAGTCACTATATTTCTCTCGACCAGGTATCCGACCCGAAAACTATATCGCCAAAGATTCCACGCGACCCTCACGCCATAAGCACAGCTTCTGTCTAGCACCCATTTTTGCGCGCACCGACACATATAAATACTCTTTTTTTCCACGAACAGTGTTTGAATGGAATGCTCTACCCCCAAGTTCTGAATTCTTTCACCCTCCTTGATTGATGTACTGTAGCTGTTTGGTGCTGTGCACTTTGTTATTTTGTCTCATTGCATCATGTACTTGCTGTGTTATTCGAAATTAATGCATAGATTGTATAATTGCTTGCTCTTGCTGGCCTTTTTGCGCTTGCTGATGTCTGATATACTGTCACTTATGTACCCTCCCTCTCCTGCTTGTACATGCGACATGTCCGCAGTATTTCATAAATAAAAATAAATAAATAAATGAAGTCATTCTCCTCACATGATCGAAAGTATCATCGCACCCAAACTCGAGAAACGCAGCCACTATAAAAAATTGCTTACAGACTCGCAATATTCGCCGGTTTACGACGTAGTTTTGAGTTGCTGCTCATGAATCATACTCACCCTGATACGCAGTCCCGTTGCCTTCAACGCTTTACAAAAGAAAAAGCGCGCAATCAAATAGTGTTTCGTATCCGCATACTGAAATTTTAAAGCATAACTGCGTTATGACGGAGACAGCAACCATTTTGCTTTTACAGGCACCACACAAACCACACAAACAGGACCTATAATGTAAAACGTGTGCTTGATGCGCCTACTACTGTGGAGTATCACTGGGTTAGGTTTTACGCAAACTGTCAAGCTAATTCACCAACCAACAGTTGTCATACACTCGTCTTTTATTAGGCAGAAGCCTGAATAATAGTAAGAAAAAATTGCTTCGTATTTACTCTTCTCAATACACAGCGCAATACAATATATTTGTAAAAGGAAAGTATCGCTGATAAAAAAGGTTGAAGAAAAAAAAACGAAAAAACGTAGATGTTTCGGCTACATTTTCACGAGATTTCGTCAAACCTTAGATTTCAGTCTTCAGTCGCAGTCAACTCACACTGATCTCATCACGTGACTGAGGAAATCAAATTCGGCAAATAATATTTGGATGTTAGAACACATTGCTAAAAAGTAGTGGTAATTCGGGCGCTAGGAGTCGGTAGCAGATCAGAGCCGTTAACGTTGCCATGTCAAACCCTTAAAGACGGGGCTTAAGTGACTCTGAAAATTTAGCAGAAAAGCTAGTTATGAATTTGTGACCACCACAAAACAAAAGTAAAAAGCAAATAACTTTCGTGCTTGATTTTTCATTTAATTTTCTTCTCGTGCTCTATACGCACAAAAATATCCGATGCTTTCCGCCCCTTCCGAAGGCACAGAACTCCGGAATACTGAAACCCCAGAAAATGGCTCCAGAGCAAGACGTCGTTTAAAGCCATGAACCGACATACGTATCCCCTTCCCCTTTAAAACACTAAGCACGCACGCACGCACGCACACACACACACACACACACACACATACACACACACACACACACACACACGCACGCACGCACACACACGCACACACACACGCACGCGCGCACACACACACGCGCGCACACACACGCACACACACGCACACACACGCACACACACACACACACACACACACACACACACACACACACACACACACACACACACACACACACACACACACACACACACACACACACACACACACACAGAGGGAAGATTCTTTGTCGAAGGAGGCAAATTCTGAACTACCATCTCGGACGAAGTTCGGGTTATGAAGATCGTGCAACGGTAAATACAGAACGCTTCAGCGCTAAGCAGCCTCCTCAGAGTGATATGTGCGACCATTGTAGGCTGTCGCTAATAATAGCCAATAATAGTTTGTCCAAACTCTACTAAAGCAAAACAGGGCACAACGGCTATGAAATGAAACTCATTTCAAATTATATTTACAAACTAACCCAACTATCTACCAGTGTGCTCCGTTCATACATACTACTAAGAATACAGAAGTGCTTTGTTGCGGTAAAACTACTTCTGTATAAT
Source organism: Amblyomma maculatum (assembly GCF_055883805.1). NCBI lineage: Eukaryota > Metazoa > Arthropoda > Arachnida > Ixodida > Ixodidae > Amblyomma > Amblyomma maculatum. The sequence goes on along the minus strand of NC_139344.1, from coordinate 177,395,871 downwards.
TAGAACAAACCGTGAAACGCAATTAAATAACGTAATTTTTGGCCTGAGTATAGTTAAGCCTGAAATGTAGCATGTTCAGCTGCAGCTTCACTCACAAAGCTGCATTTATCTTTATCTCATATCTCAAGGTTGGCCTTGCTTACTTCAGAAGGTAAACCCTTCTTCACGCGACCGATTAACTTTATTTTCTCATAATATGCAAATATGCTGCTTCACTCACACGAGGTGTCTCAGGGGCCCCGGCATGGCTGCTGTTTAACACTTCTCGCCTTAGCCCGCAAGACCACTTGCGAGAACTCTGTAAATACAAACAATAGCCTTCTTTATCCAATCGTTAGCAAACCATTTATTTTCTTGATAATCTCGTGATTTAAGCCGCGATAACACCGAAGCAAAAAACAAAATCGGGATGTTGAATTTAGGCTAAATTCATGTGAGTAAGTTCACATAAACTCTGCGGGGCGACAGATACCTCCAGTGACTCTAGATATGGGAGCCTTCAGGCGCCCTCACGCGCACGTCGTTTTGAAGAACGGTCTTCAGACCATGTATTTATGTAAGTGCTTTCCACTAGCGAAATTTATGCGTGGGGAGGCCTTAATGCTTTTGCTTATGTAAGTGCTTCCACAAGTGAATGTTATGCACTGGGAAGCCTTGCTGTTGCTTGGCTGAAGTAGCTATCGCCAGCAGCCCGAACGGATCGCTACTTCTCGCTGGCAGCCGGATGCGACTGCTCTTGTGACTGATCTTGCGGCTGCACTGCCTGCTGAGCTTCCGGCTTCACTTGCGATTGCTCGAGCGACTGGTCTTGCATGTGCACCTGCCCCTGTGTTTGTGATTGTTCCTGAGGCTGCTCTTGCGGCTTTGGCTGCGTCTGGGCCTGCACTTCCTGCTGCGCTTGCAAATGCGCCTGCCCCAATGTCTGCTCCTGTCGCTGTTCCTGTAGCTGCTCTTGAGGCTTCGGCTGCGCCTGGGGCTGCACTTCCGGTTGCACTTGCAAATGCGACTGCTCGTGCGACTGCCCCTGCTGCTGAGCCTGTGACAGTACATGCGGCTGCTCTTGTGGTTTCGGCTGCGTCTGTGGCAGCACTTCCGGCTGCTCTTGCGACTGCTCTCGAGGATGTGCCTGCTGTTGTGCCTGTGACGGCTCCTGCGGTTGCTCTTGCGGCTTCGGCTGCGTCTGTGGCTGCACTTCCGGATGCACTTCCGGCTGCCCCTGTGACTGCGACTGCTCATGTGACTGCTCTTGCGGCTGCCTTTCCGTATGAACTTCCGCTTTGAGTTGCGACTGCAGTTGGGTCTGCTCCTGCGTCTGTGGCTGTATCTGTGAGTGCCCCTGCAGCTGTAGCTGTACTTGCCACTTTGGCTTTTCGGCTAACGCTGGAATGGTTTTAGGAGATCCTGGACCCGAGCACAATCCCTCGTCTTGGCTCTTCGGGCTCTGCAGATCTGACGACGAGCCTGTGTTCGAGACTCCCTGGTACATGCTGTCGATGTCTTTTTTGTAAAACTTCTGAAGCTGGATGCGCCGGATCTTCAGCGCGGCTGTAACCAGTTCTATGTCGGGGGTCCACGCCTCCTTGCACAACTTGTACTTGAGCGGAATTTCAAATTTTACGAGGCCACCTGCGCAGAGGAAAAAACGGAGGTGGCCCGAAAGTGTTTGAACGAGGCGGCGAAAAGCAAGCGTCCCGGACTAGGCTCAGTTTGGTAGACTGTAAGAGTTTCGAACACTCGAGGGGCATAACAATGCACGGAGCGCAGCTGCAGCTGCTACCAATCATCTAGGAGTGTTGTCCCTTTTAAGTTCCTTTTACGTTGTTCCACCTCTCAGATGGGACACGTTTAGTAAACTGACTTCGACTCGCAGTACTTTTCATAATACTTGTTCATTACGCATTAGTGACAATGTACACAGAGGAAAGGCGAAAAGCAGACGGACCTGTTTACTGCTCCTGCTTCTTTTCCCAGTGTCACAATGCAATTTACGGTTTCGGCTTATGGGGTTTAACATTCTAAACTGACTCAGGCTATGAGAGAAGCCGTAGTGGAGGGCGCCAGAAATTTCGACCACCTGGGGTTCTTTACCGTGCGCCGACATCGCAGAGCACACGGGTGCCTTGATTTTCGCCTCCATCGAAAAGCGGCCACCGCGGCCGACAGTACCCAAAGAAAGTATCGAAACGGCGATCATATTTTACTGTCTACTTTTGTGCCACCAGCAACCATATATCTCTGAATACCACACGCATGTTGATCTTGACAAGGGCGGATGAGGCCAGATGACGGAGCAAGCAAGGTCGTTCCACCCAGATAATAAGCATTTATATAAGGATGTGCGAATATTCGAATCGAACATTCCTACTATTCGATTGACAGGACGAATCGCATACTGCGTGTTCAGAATGCTTCCAGATGATTTTAATTCGGTGTCAAGTTTCGATCGGGCGCATCGCACATTTCGTTGATGGTTCTTTCGAAACCAGGAACAACTCTCTCACCGTGGGCCACGGCTCATACGTTAGAACTCTCGTACCTCTCACGAAGTGATACGCGGCGCTAGTTCACCATTGTCATCAGTAGGAAAATGCAATATACGAATGCATATGATTATCTGGGGAAGAGTTTTTGAACGTAATTTATTTCACACATTTCATAGCTTCAAGATATTAAGCAATGTATCGCCAGATTCTCCCTCGGCAAATTGCTAGTTTTCTGGTATTTATTTTCAAAAGCTATCCCCGTCGCTTTTCTGCGGAAGTCTTAGTCGTTGTGAGCTCTGGTTAAACTTCCGAACCAATGCATATATTTTTTTCTTTTTTTTTTTTTTTTTGCTGCCTAACGGAAGCTTCAACTATTTCAGTCTATATGTTCCAAAACAGCATCTTACAATATTCCACAATTGCCTCAGTTATTTTCTAAAGAAAAGGTTATTGCTTAAGATTATTAGATTATTGCTTAAGAAAAGCATTAAAAGCAAATTTTCGTCCCACATCGGAAACTTAAGTCATTACTGTCAACAGTACGTTCAGGGCAGTATGTTAAGCCACCATGTTAAGCAACCACATGGCGTAGTAGCGTGTGTGACTCGGCATCCAAGGTTCCTCGGCGAGTTCGATTCCCACTTCGAAAGAGCCACCCGAGTTGGTAGCTCTCGCTGTTCTATGCGGTCTCGTGACGTCACAAAACTTACCGACCGGTCAGTGCCCGGTCACGTCACCTGCCAATTACCACCTGTCAGAGCCGTGGCCGTGATTTTTCGCTCACAATGCCAAGAACGCCGCCGCCGATAGCGCCAGACTTTCTAGAGAACGGAGGCTTTAACGCAGTCGCGTTAAGAATCGGTAGATGCCCTTAAATGGATGCCCTTCCGTCAACGGCGTCTACCGATTTGTATGGCGTTGCGTCATCGCGCTTGCAGGTGCAGAGGATTATCCAAGACATCACTGCAAATCGGTCGGCCCCATTGGCTTACTGTTCACGTTCTTGGATTTCTCCGAGGAGGCTGTGAAGCCTCCTTTGAGCAACCGCTAGAAAACAAAAAAAAAAACGAAAACCGACAGTTTTCGACACCAGGTCGAGGCAAAGAGATCAGCTTTGCTGTGTTAGACCAGCGCGCATTCTCTGTAGCCAGTTTCTTCATGATAAGCTGCCAATCTGTCCCGCTGCACTTCGGATGTTGTCGTCTTCACCTTCTCTGATAAAGTTTCACTCAATACATTAATTAGGCTTTCTTCATCCTAACGAAAGCCTAAAACACCCGTTAAGAGCCTATCTAAAAGTGGAAAGGCGTGTCAAAACGAAACTAAATGGAGCGAAACTTAGCCAAACGAGTGCCAAACTTGCTTCTGCATTTGTATTCTTGCTTAGCTAAGCTGAACTGCCAATTGATTTTTTCCTGAGTTGTGCCCGAATATAGCATCAGTGAAGGAAGCGCGAGTGTGCAGACGGGGTCATAAAGGCCACGAAAAGTAATACGGTTCCTGTCCGCTCCCTCCCCTGTGGTGTCTCTCATACCTGAGTCTATTTGGGGCATTAAGACTCGTAAACCTAACCAGTCAACCATCTCCTACAGTTCTGCGTCATTGCGTTTGCATGCAGCTACCCAGCTCAATGCATCGAGCAAGCTGACCCTCCCCGTATGTGTTCCCATGAACTCTCTGACGATTTTGGAACCAACTTAAGAGCTCATGTAATCTTCTTAATTTCGCAGCGACAATTAAAAGCAAAAATAAGTTTTCAGCTCACCAAAATAAAAGTGCCGGCAAAGCGCATCAGCACAGCAGCCTTTCTATAATCTGGTTTTAAAAGAAACTATTAAGCGTTAGCGCACGGTACTTTTCATTTGTTGAACTTTAGAGCAAAAATTAGTTATATAGAGTTTTGTGGCGCGTAAGCCCTTAAGGGTATCATGCGCCAAACCCAAGGTTAGATGTCTGAATAATTATAGTTGACATAAAAAAATTACGTTCTTGAGAAACGTTAACACATGTGAAAAATGGACAAGTGTGTGTTTTCCAAAAATGCAGTGTTGGTTGAAATGGGATGCACTTACTGCAAAATAAACAATTTTCCCTCAAGTCTTCCAGTTTCATATATGTGGTTAAAATGTGATTTACAGAGAGCTCATACCCACAGAATTCACAAACAGGTTTGCATTTCTTTTTTAGTAAGAAATTGTGTGCAACATGAGTGTTCCATATACGTAGAAGAGTTAAGACTACTCCGGCGAACTTTCCTGGGTTGACATGACTTCCATTCTCCTAACATGGGCATAATAGAATGCAGCTTGTTTGTTTCATTTTTCCAAGCAGCCTGTCACTTAGATGTTACTTTGCTGCGCACCAATTCCATGCAATCCCCGTGTGACATATTTAGTTGTTTTATTTCCGCTTCTGGCTTTTACAGCGCTTTCGTCTGCTCTCTCGTTGCCCCTAATCACAACGTGACTGGGGATATAAAAAAAAAATTATATTTATAGTACGTTTTTATAAGGTGATCTTTACTATATTGTGTATAGCGCTTCCTACTATAGAGGTTCAACTGCATTTTTAGAGTTTAATGCCGTGAGGACACTTAGAGAGTCTGGGCAGATTATGCTATTTTTGATGTTTTTATTCTTCATTACCTCCACGGCAGCACAAACAGCGAACAATTTGCAGCAAAAACTGACGCACACTGAGGCAGTCGAATTGTTTGTTCTGTTTCGTTTTGCATTGTTGCATTTGCAACATAGTCGTCACTTTTTGAATCATCTGTGTTAATGCAATGCAATTCTTTTGTTTTTCTTTCAGTGTCAGGTATTTTTACGCTGTCTGTTCATGCGGAGTATGCATTTTTTTAATGTGTGTTAGCGGGAGGTTAAAAAGAGCGGGGAGAGCGTACCACGGAGGGAGTGGTTCATGTCTTGTGGCAATACTGAGCATTTCAAGAGTAGTGGTTTTATCGCCCGGGGTTTCCACATCAAGGCTCACTGTTGGGGATCTCCGGTAAGCACCGGATGACAACTGCAGACCAAGATTGTGGACTGAATCTAGGCGTTCCAAGTAGGACAGTCTAGCTAAGCCGTATACAATGCATCCATAGTGAAACTTGAATGAATGAGAGAACATTAGATACAGGCATGTCCTCTCACACCTCCAACGTTTTCGTGACAGTAATTTCAGGACATTGAGGACCTGGAAAGCTTTCTTCTTTAGGTTGTTTATATAAAATGTTGGATTTTTTTTTGTTTTACCAAAACAACGCCTAAAAATGTATGTCCTTGTTTGAGTGGTAGTGCGGTTCGGTTATGACACAGTGTGGGATCTGCTTGTAGCTAGGCCTCCTCTCAAAGAGAACAAAAACGCTATTGTTTTCTGAAGAGAAAATATAAATCTTCTTTTATCTGCCCAGGTAGCCAGTTTATTTATTGTCGTTTTGTGTCCGCCGCTCGCAAGTAGACAGGTTGGAAAAGGTGCATGCTATATTCAGGTCATCTACATAAGCTGAGTACATTATGGATTTTAGGATGACTTTTGTTATCCAATTCATTTTCACTATGAAGAGAGTCGTGCTGAGGATGCATCCCAGTAGTACGCCATTCTCTTTAGTAAGGACCGGCATTGGAGAAAGCTGCCGCTAGGTGGACTCTAAATGTACGGTTATCCCGCAAGTTGTTCAAACAGCTCGGTAGACTGCCGCGGATACATAGTTCTGCTAGGTCACGGAGGATACCGAACCTCCACGTGTATTATAACCCCTTTCCAAGTCGAAGAAGACTCCGATACAGTGTTGCTTGTGTATGAACGCTTCCCGGAATTCTCAATGCGAACGAGGTGATCGGTAGTCGAATAAGCTTTTTTTATATCCACATTGATGTATATCTAAATGTCGCTGGGATTCAAGTATAAAGGAAGACTTATGTTTATAACACTTTAAAATGGTTTCGCTATAAAACTAGTAAGCTTGTTGACCTGTAACTGTTGGGGCTATTTGATAATTTGTGAGGTTTTGGGAAGGGTATTACGATTGCTGGTTTCCATGCCTCAGGCACCTTTCCGGTTATCCACATTTCGTTAAAAAATCTCAACATTGCTTCGACGGCGCCTTCAGAAAGGTGGACAAACATGGCGTGGCGTACATTGTCTGAGACCGGTGCAGTGTTTTTTTTTTTTTTTTTTTTTTACCTGAAGATAACACTATGTTTAGTTCGTGCGACACAATAAGCTGATTCTATCATGCCTGCTCTGAAAGAAAGTTTTTGTATTTCTGCTATAGCTTTGCGCTTATGAATGTGTGTGTGCAATTGGATGAGCTGGACACTTGAAAAAAAAAAAAATGATCACCCAAAATGTTGGTAGGCGTTGTAAGCGTAGGAAATGTGAACAGAGTATGGTAGCCAGTGAATTTGTTAACCTGTTCCCACAGTTTCTTTGATGTAACTGAGCTGTTTATAAAGCACACATATTTTTTTTCGTGAACTTTTTTCTGCGTATCGTCTGATGTTCCGTGCTGTAACTCTGGAATTGTTAAAGTTATATAAGGCTTCTCTATGTTGGGGAATCTGCGAAATGTGTCCCATACTTAGTTTTACTCTTTTTGGGTAATTTACATTAATTTGTCCACCAAACTGTGTTTTTGTGTGAGTGTTCTGAGATTTGCGGTATGGCTGCTATTTCTGCTGCTATTATACATGCTGGGAACTTTTCATTTAATACTTCTATACTAAGGTGTTCAGAATATTGTTTTTTTTTTTTTTTGTGAAGTGGCATTTCCACTAAGAACTGACCAATGGGCAAAGTGGATTTTTCAGCACCGTGGCCTCGTAGGGATGATGGGTGCAGAGGATGATAATGTTAAAACTGTTGGTAAATGATGACTCTTCCTGGGGTCATCTAAAGCATCCCAATCAAAATAATTAAAAACCGATGGGTATACAAAGGCTTAGTCCATTCAGCTCATTTCTCCAGAGCTGGAGCTGCAGTACGTAAAATTTCTCGTATTCAATAAGCCTACGTTATTTGACAGTATACATTCTTCTATAATTTGGCCTCCTGAATCAGAACGTTCACTTTCACAAAGGAAGAGTGAGCGTTAAGAACCCCAACTATCACATATGGATTTGGCAATTGTTCAGTAAGGTCGTCTAAGCCCTGAATGGCAACTGTGAGGTGTGGTGCTCATGCACAATGAGCATATTGTAATTATCTCACGGCTAATAATGTTTACAGCTACTGTCCCAAGTTAGTTTTCAGCGGTATTTCTGTGGCAGGGACGTCGCTTTGTGTTGTTATTGCGACGCTTCCTGACAGTCTGCTAGCCTGTACTCGAACTTTTCGGAAAGTGTCATAGTTTTTCAAGATATCTGTGTACTGTGACCCCAGGTTTGTTTCTTGTAGGCAAAGAACTGTGGGTGCTATTGCCGCGAACCATTCAAATCTTTATTATGTTGAACAGCCGTCCGCATGCGGTCTTATCATCGTGATTCTAGCGCGCGGATCACTTCTGTATTCTTTGTTCATGCTCGTTGTCGCGAGACGCGGCTTTATCATTTCCTTTGTTGCGGCAGATGATTCGAGATGTATCTCGAAGGGTTCCAGCCATGCGCTTGCATTTCTACCATGTTCCTGGTTATGCTAGTCACTGTTCGCGATTTTATCTAGATGTTTCTACGCCGCTTTTAAATTGGGTGCTGACGAGTGAAACGGGCGTTCTTTGTTCGACGACCGCCGAGCACGATTGTTGCTATTGCCGTCACCGAATCGCTTAGTTGTTTTTCGGGTGCGAGTCAGCCTAATAAAGAGTTTCTTCAGTGCACTTTTTTCAGTGCAGTGGGGTGGGATGGGGCGACCGGTCCAGTTCCGCAGTGCTTGTCTGGGTGTCTGTCGCCGAGAAGGCCGCTACCGGAAGCGGCGACTGACGGCCTCTGGCATTAGTCACGTGATCATCTCGCGAAATTTCTAGCCCTGTGAACTGTGCCACTGACTTCTGTGGACGAGGTGGGGACTAGGATGTCGATACTAGGTCCATCGGATTGACCTGCGTGCTGACCGTGACCGAAGGCGGTAGCGGTCTCCCTGTAACCGCTTCAGAATACATGTCCTTGTGTTGAAAAGAGAGTTGTTTGCCTCAGAGTATGAACTTTTCGGTTGCTTTTAGAGCGATAATTTCATTTTCCGTTTTCCAGATTACGCACGACGAATTACGCGCCATGTGTGCCGCTGAAGTTTACTCATTTCGGTCTGCGTTAAAAATCTGTCATCGGTGTGTTTGCTTGCTTGCTTGTTTGTTTGTTTATTTATTTGTTTATTTTCTCCACACGTGACACAAGTAAATTTGCCCGGCAAACCAAAGACCTATGTCCGAAGCGTTGACACTTGAAACATCGCCTAGGGTTCGGAATCTAAGGCAGACTTTATAACTGATGTAGGCTGCGTGGATGGACTTTGGTAGGGTTGTGCTGTTGAAAGTACAATGTGTTTTGTCTTTGTGTCGTTACGTGTGATGGTGATTCGGCGGGTTGCAATCACTTCTTGTTCAGAGAATTCTTGTTCGATTTCTCCATCAATAATTTGCTGTAGCTCCTGTTTCGAAATGACACCCTTTGTCTGGTTGAAAATGCGGGGAAGAGTCACTTGCACATCAAACTCACCAACATTTTGTAGCGATAGCAAGTAACTACTTTGCCCTTTTGTCACTATTTCAACCAGAAGGTCTCCTGTTCTCTGTTTCTTTGCTTTGTAGTTAAGCAGCTTTTTTTATCGTTTTGGCGATGACGAAAGCAGACAAGTCAGCTATTGGTTCATGTGGCAGTGAGTGGATCAGGAAAAACTTTGTAAATGTTTCCGTTTTCTTTGGCATCAGTTTCATTTCAATGTGACCCCTTTTCAGAGGCCGATTAGGTTCCGACTTTTCCACGTGGCATGTATACAGTAAGGGCGCCTGAAATTGTGCCACCTCTGATTCACCCTCATACACAAAGGAAGGTACCGGAGGCCCTCGTCTGGCAGTCAGACGAGTTGCCCATCGGCCGACACTTGATCACGGCCTCGACCGCCCCCGCTTATAGTTTCTACCCTCCACCTCACAATATATCGTCACGGTACAGATGACAGCCTAAGGATGAGGGCTAGGGGTCCGTGGTGCCACCAATCACCAACACCTCGTCACACAAGGTGCCCCAGCGGGACTCCGAGTAACACCGGTGACACCACAATAACGTCGCTAATGGCGTCGCTGACAATTATCGGAATCATAAAGAACAGTGAAAAGTACGCGATTCCGAGAAAGAGCGTCAGGCGACAGCGCTAACAATGCCGTTGTTTCCACAGTCGCTCACATAATTTTCCCGCTTTTAATATTTTTAAATTAAACCAATCAGCCTGAAGAATCACGCTTCTTCAGGTCGCGAGCAGTTCTTTATGTACTAATTAGCTATATAAGCGCTCTCATGCTGCTCATCAAAAATAAAGAAAAGTGCGCGAGGCTAGCGCAAACTCACTTTTGCGACAATGTTTCGTCAACTCGCTGGTAACGGCGGTGTTTAAAACTGGGTCATCGCATAGAGACGCCAGAGACTTGTAGTACGGAACAGGGACGGACTTTGCGAACTCCCACAGCGCACTCTCGCTTGGCTGGATCAGGGCTACGGTGAAAGTGCTGAGCGAGCTGCCGTACACGCAGACGTTTTCCACCAGCGGATGCGTCTTAAGAACCGTCTCGACCTTGCCCAGAGACACGTACTCTCCGTACTGCAGCTTCACCAAGTCCTTCTTGCGGTCTGCAAAGTGCCGGCGGAATAATGCGCACACGTTCAACAAAATGCGCATTCGGAAAGCAATGACTTGTGTAGTACAGAGGTTACCGCACAACATTTAGTAACACGGCAGCTACGATAACTATACCTAAATTTCCTCATCATCTGCGGGCGCGTCCCGACAGCAGAACAGGTGGAGAGCGCCTGCACTTCATGGCTGCATGCTTAGACACCCAAGAGGCCGACCTTCTTCGTGGCTTCAATGCCCCTAAAAAGTACTGCTTCTATCCATCGCGGGCGCAAATTGAACACAAACGGAGCAATACAGCCGGAAAAGCATTACGCAAGAAAGTTATCACTGATGCAGTTTTAGTAACAGGTGATTCGTGCTACCTGCTTCCCACGTGTCATGACTAGAAAAAAAATTGTGCGGTTTTATTTATTTATTTATTTATTTATTTATTTATTTATTTATTTATTTATTTATTTATTTATTTATTTATTTATTTATTTATTTATTTATTTATTTATTTATTTATTTATTTATTTATTTATTTATTTATTTATTTATTTATTTATTTATTTATTTATTTATTTATTTATTTATTTATTTATTTATTTATTTATTTATTTATTTATTTATTTATTTATTTATTTATTTATTTATTTATTTATTTATTTATTTATTTATTTATTTATTTATTTATTTATTTATTTATTTATTTATTTATTTATTTATTTATTTATTTATTTATTTATTTATTTATTTATTTATTTATTTATTTATTTATTTATTTATTTATTTATTTATTTATTTATTTATTTATTTATTTATTTATTTATTTATTTATTTAAGAATATTGCAGGCCCAGTGAAGGGCCCTGGCATAAGGGGCAACAATTGCAGAACAAAGGGCAAAACATAAATTACAAAAACCTGAAAATAAATTTAGACAAGCACAAAGCGAGATGTAGAAAAAAGCAAGTCAGTGAACGGCCTTTTCTAAGGTATCAATCAAGAAGTGATGGCAACGGTAGCTTATTCCCTTCGGTTATGGTGCGCGGGAAAAAAAGAAAATTTTGAGATGTTAATTTTGTCAAAGTAAGGTGTTAATGATTTGGCGTGTGCATTTCTTGTTGCCCTAGACGTTGCCAGTTTAAGGTACAAATAAGGAGCCATTGACAATTTATTATTTTTTAGTAGATAAAGAAATCTTAGCCTTTGTTAATTCTGCGCAGAGATTCAAGGGACTGTATGTTACGTTGAAACATTAGGATAGGTGAGCCAGTGGTGCGATATTTAGAAAATGTAAACCGAACAGCCTTGCATTAAATTCTTTCAAGGGCGTTAATTTTACTTTTTTTTTTTTAATGTGTGTGTGTGAGGATCCCAAACAATGCACGCGTACTCAAACTTAGGTCTAATCATGGTGCTATACGCCAACTGTTTTCCACCAGCCATGGTTCGAAATCGTTCAACCGTCGTGTTTTTATCCTGCTCTCCCCCGTCTGAACGTACTTTGTTCGTTAAAATGCGTACCTTGGGCTGTATAGTGAAGTTATCGAGTGCGACAATCAGGACAAACTGGATTTTTCTGCACACTGAAAGGTTTACGCGTAGACACAAGGAGCAGTGAGGAAAACAAGGATGCTAACTCAAACTAAAGTTTATTCCAGAGACAAGCTCGAATAAATAGGAAGAGTCAACAAAACCAGAACAGTGCTGACAAGAAGAAAATCAGGTGTTACACCGGATACCTTAGTGAGTTGGCCAAAAACCGAAATTCCCTTTCAGAGAAGCAGACGGAAGACTGACTTACGCACTAATATGCATATGGAAGTCTTCCATATTCTGGCGCACATGTTGATCCCCGTGCCTAAATATAATTGTTGTTTTATCGAAGAGTGATTTGCATTTGATCATTTTCTTATCATTTGTGCCGCACTTGCGGCAATGCTTAGGGAGGTTATCAAGGGAATCTCCACCGAGTAATATCAGATGTTCGCCCAATATTTCGTTGACGCATCGTCCCTTTTGGCCAATGTACAATGTAGCACGGGATAACGGCATCTTGTAAACAACTACCCTGACAAAAGGAACAAACAAGGCTGTGTGTTTGATACCACACTCATTATTTCGTCTTTTTCTTTTGCCGCCATCATCCTTCCGGCTCACACCTTAGAGCAAATTGCTGCCAACTTTCGAGAGGCGGAAAACACCACCAGAACGTGGTAACGCCCCGCTACATTCTTTTTCCATGTGCCAATCTCTGGACGTAAGGTATCACGGCAATACTTCGGCGTTCTGTTTCTCGAGGCTTAGATCGCGTCTCTATCTTGATTTGTTTCGCCAGCCTCCCACAAACTTCTCCGATTACATGCTGAGGGTACCCACTTCCTTTCAACATTTCCAGCTGGTACGTACGCCACATTTTCATTCATTGCGTGTAGGCAGGACTTGGAGATGGCGGCTTTAAGACTGGACGTGACTATCGCATTTTTAATGAAAGAGCACTGAACAAGGGTAGAGGAGGGGAAGCCTCAGTTTGCAGGTCAAGCAAACGTTTCGACAAGTGGACTTGTCTTCGTCTGTCTTCGCCCAGGCGAATACATGTCTACTTGTCGAAACGTTGCCTCGACCTGCGAACCGAGGCTTCCTCCCCTCTACCGTTGTTCAGTGCTACTTCATATCGTGTTAGCCATTACCTGTATCCCATTCTTTATCACTTTGGAATGTCCAGATAAAAAATCAGGTAATGATTTTTTGGCCCCAGGGTGGTAAACCCAACTTACATGTCTCAGGCGAAAATGTAAAGACAAATCAAGAAACTGGAGCTTACCGTCTCTAGGTATTTCTACAGAAAAATTGAGACCAGTCTCACACTCCCTAAAAAGTTTCAGTACGTTGACAACAGTCCCTTGCTGGTTCAGGTCAGAAGACAACTCTAAATAGTCGTCCACATATCTACATATCCTTGAAATGAGCTCACCTGATGTCTGCTTTATGGCTCTATATACCTTGGCTAGAAAAATGTTGCTAAGCACGGGGGTCTCAATTTCATTGTAGAAATACCTAGAGACGGCAAGCTTCAGTTTCTTGAATTGCCTTTACATTTTCATCCGAAATATGTATGCTGGGTTTACCACCCCAGGGCCAGAAAATCATTACTCGATTTTTCATCCGACCATTCCAAAATTATAAAGAATGGGATAGTCACTTCCAGTCTTAAGGCCGCCATCTCCAAGTCCTGCCCACAAGCAATCAGTGAAAGTATGGCGTACCAGCTGTAAAGATTGAAAGGAAGTGGGTACCCTCAGCATGTAATCGTGGAAGTGTGTGGGAGGCTGGCGAGACAGGTCAAGGCAGGGCCGCGACCTAAACCTCGGGAAACAGAACGCCGAGGTGTTACCGTGAAACCTTACGTCCACAAATTGGCAATGGACTAAAGAGTGTAGCGGGGCGTTACCACGTTCCGGTGGTGTTATCCGCCCCTCGAATGTTGGCAGCAATCTGTTCGCATGCGCAGAGCCGGAAGGATGATGCTGCAAAAGAAAAAGACGAAATAATGTGTGGTACCAAGCATACAGCCCCGTTTATTCCTTGTGCCAGGGGAGTTGTTTACAAGATGCCGTTATGCTGTGGTGCATTGTACATCGGCCAAACCTGACGATGCATCAACGAAGGGTTGGGCGAACATCGGAGATTACTCCGTGGAGATTCCCTTGATAACCTGTCCAAGCAAACCGCACGTGCGGCCCAATTGATAAGAAAAAGATAAAATGAAAACCACTCTTGGATAATACAACAATTACATATTAGACGCAGGGATCAAAGCCTTCCATATGTGTATTAGTGGAGCTAAGTGCGTAAGTCAGCCTTCCGTCCACTTCTCTGATAGGGAATTTGGGTTTTTGGCCAGCTCACTATATAACAACTGATGTTCTTCTTGTCAGCACTGTTTTGTTTTTGTTGATTCTTCCTATTTATTCGAGCTTGTGTCTTGAATAAACTTTAGTTTGAGTTGGCGCTCGTCCTTGTTTTCCTCCCTTTTCCTTGTGTCTACGCGCAAAAATTTCAGTATGCATGTCGACCAACTCGACCAACTTTCTGCTCTCCTGATTTTGCTGCATTGAAACCAATTTATTAAACATTATTCGAATTTGCGCAAGCTTAACTTCTTCCCCATCCACACTGACGCACAACTTTCGGTGTAGAGTGGAGTGACATTTTTTTTTTTTTTTTTTTTTACTGAACGGTATGATTTCGTGCCTTAATGGCTACCTGAAATTAACTCATTCGTGTGGCTTTGTCGCGAAAACCATTACTGACCACCACACAGTAGTGAAATGACCGAAAAGTGGATTCCATCAGGCGTCACCGATATAACAGAAATAACTTTATCCCCTCCCTTATTCAAGGGAAGCGTCGGTGAATACACCTCCCCTAGACAAGTTTCAGTTACTTTTCTAAGCCCTCTGGCTTTAGTCGTGCTTCCTTCGGCGTTTTTGCTTAAATGGTGGTTGAGGTGTTAGATCCTTCTCCCTAATGCCTGACACACTGGCATAGCAGGGACGTATTTGGCATATCTAGACCCTTTTCGAATTTAACTGGCTTGGTTTAGTTTGCGTGAGTGACATTTTTTTTTTTTTTTTTTTTTTTTTTTTTTACTGAACGGTATGATTTCGTGCCTTAATGGCTACCTGAAATTAACTCATTCGTGTGGCTTTGTGGCGAAAACCATTACTGACCACCACACAGTAGTAAAATAACCGAAAAGTGAATTCCATCAGGCGTCACCGATATAACAGAAATAACTTTATCCCCTCCCTTATTCAAGGGAAGCGTCGGTGAATACACCTCCCCAGGACAAGTTTCAGTTACTGTTCTAAGCCCTCTGGCTTTAGTCATGCTTCCTTCGGCGTTTTTGCTTAAATGGTGGTTAAGGTGTTAGATCCATCTCCATAATGCCTGACACACTGGCATAGCAGGGACGTATTTGGCATATCTAGACCCTTTTCGAATTGAACTGGTTTGGTTTGGTTTGTGGGGTTTAACGTACCAAAGCAACTCAGGCTATGAGAGACGCCGTAGTGGAGGACTCTGGAAATTTCGACCACCTCGGGTTCTTTAAAGTGCACTGAACTGGATGCCCTGAAAAGTGTAATGACAAAAAAGTGTCCCATTTCTTCTGTGTGCTATTACAGAGTATTCTTTTCGATCGTGCCCGCAACAGATCTCCATTTAAAAATGCCAAAGGCGTGGCTTTCGTTTGACAATAGCCCTTGGCTGAGCCCGGATACTTCTGTTGTGCAGGTAGTGTGTAATCGTCGTTGTCCGCCAAACTTCAACGGTGCGACATGTTAACGAAATAAACAGAGAGCGAAATCGCTGGCTGCTTACAATCCTGGTATTGCAAGGGAATTTACGACTATGAGTGGTAGAGCATTCATGTGTGGTCTGCTGAGAGAGGCGCACACTGTGATGTACGGGATTCATAACGTACCAACGATGCGGATCTGGCCCCTCGGCAGCAACTCGGCAATGTCGCCAGTGAGAAACCAGCGCACCTTCCCGTCGTCCTTGAAGCACTCTTCAGTAAGTTCTGGCCTCTTGAAGTAGCCGGCCGCCACAGTGGGGCCTCCGATGACTACCTCACCACGCGGGTGCGGCCGGTCGGTCACGTGGTAGCCGCCTGGAAGATGCACCAGGACGGTTGGTTTGCAAACTTTCTGTTTATTTCCACTTATTTGCTTAGCTTCATGGAGTTTAATCTTTACTCTGCATACCTGAAAGACAGTCTGCAGAAAAATTTTATAGCCATCCATCATCGATGACTTCTGTCTAAGTCCGGTATTGAGCTCGAACGTTTTTTTAAGTTGGTACAGGTACAAACTAAGGAAAAGAACGTAGGCATTGCGACATAACTGTCTATTCTTCGAAGTTTTAACAGCACTGTTTGAAACACAAACCTAATTCTTAGTGAGTAGTTCAGTCACTGGAAGTAGATAGCATTTCCGCAAGGAGAAAATACTTCGTACAATCGCAGGGAAACAGAACTCATTTACATCAACTACCCATCATATGAGCATATGAGACACGAATTATGCTTCAATGGGTCCTCATTCTTTGCACTTTTTGCATGCAAAAATGTTCTGTCTCATTATAGATTGAAGTATTTAGCACGTGGTCTCAGTAATGTGTGCACGCCAGAAGCGACAACCATCAACCTATTTTTCCTGTGGAGGCTTTCAGGTAGAAACCATCATTGGGAATTCGATTTCGTCCAACTCATTATTTACGCCGGAGCGAGAACAGTGGAATGTGTTCGTGTCGTGTAGTCGAGGTTCGTTTACTGTTTACGCGCCGCGAACCTAGTGCAAAGCGATGTGTTGTAAACACAGGTTTGTAGTCTCCCTATGTAAGAGCACATTACAAGTCATACCAAGAGCATAAGCAGTTCCAATGAGTCTACTTTATATAATTAGTACTGCACATTTAGGTACTGGGTACTGAGGAAGCAAACGTGAACATAGATGCCAGCCAGAAATAAAATTTTACACCAAAGATCCTCCACAGAAAGAATAAAAGTGTGAAATACCTCTCTATATCAGAGGTACAATGTTTTGTCCATAAGAATGTAGGTTCTTCTTGCGTTTCACCCTCAAAATGTTTAGAAAGTTGTACAAAAGCTGTTGGACAGAGCTGTTTGCTTGCCTCGAATACTAAGCCTGAAATTGCCATGGGGTGTAATAAAGGAAGCGTGTATGCCCATGACCTCTTAGTGTGCGAGTGTGTGTTGAACAGCCTTGAATTTATTTTCGAAAAAAAAAAATGAAACAAAGTCTTAGCAACCACATAAATGTAGGTCGACTCCCAAAGCTATATTTCATCTGAGGAAAAATAGACATTGTTCAGAGGCAAATCAATAATAATTTTTGACCTGCATCTAACATTATAGTACATGATGCAAATTGGTACCTTGATGTTAAATTCAAAACAAACAACTAGAGCTGGAATAAGCAAAGGAAAACCACCAAAAAATGGCAAAGCGGTAGCAGTCGGGCGCTCATGCGTACGATGAGCGCTGGGACTGCATATGCGCAGAACATTCACTGCTCAGTCTTTCCACTTTGTATCTTTATCCTGGGGCACAAGTTTATTGATTTCACAAAATTACTCACTTAGATTAGTAAGGCGCGTGCCTATCGACACCTGGGTTCATATTCCCAGTTTTCATCGTTTTCAGAAGTGTCGTTATCTCCCTGACCTCGAGTCATCTGATTTGTGGAAACAAAGTGACCAGATGTCAATATCGTTTCAGATTCCAGCCTTTCCACCAATCAAATGGCTCAAGGTCATAGAGATAACGACACTTCTGAAAAGGACGCAGACTCGGAATTGGAGAGAGATCGAAGAGAGGAGCGAGTGAGATAACTCAGTGGCCAAACAGTGACCAAGTTCATGCGACGGATTCTGTTAGATGTCACCTATGAGTGGACGGACCTTCCTTTATGACGAATTTGAGTCAACCATATTTTACCACGTATTCATAGCGGAATAAAAATAATATAGTTTTTAACTAGTCACGACCTCTAGCCTAGGTTTTTCTCTTATTGATGCAACAAGCTTTGACTATTCTATTATTCGTTCACTAACCCTTTGCAATGCCAAAAGAGGTCTTTAGAGGACTACATACACATAAATATGCTAAACTCGTTTCTCGTTGCGCAAATTTCACTGGAAAAGAAAGGAAGGCCAGCCTGCATTAGAGTAGATGAGGTGCAAGATAGGACTGAAAAAAGAATTTTCTGTAAGTGATGCAACTATATTGAAGCAGAATTCGGTATAGGCACGCACGCAGAGCAGGAATAACATTTTTAAGTTTCTTCGCTGCTTACGTAAGACAGAAGCTGTTGTTTCTTTACCGCAAGTGAGCAACCAACACCGCTTGGAAAGATTTTAAGCTTGAAAGAGTTTCAGAAGAAAAAAAGAAGGGACCTAACATACCTCTGCGACTTGCCAGAGTGCTAACAAATCAAGCTCGAAAGAGAATTCTTGATTATCCCATGTAGCGTAAACGCAGACCACGACGACTGTACGCGCACTTTTAAATGCAAAAACAAAAGAATTGTAGTGCCTAAGTCAGTTAGAAAACTAACGCCCTTGAAACGGACACTGTATCCTAAAAATTTGCGTGGTACCATACTATCAGTTAATTTCAAAGTTAGAGGCGAAATTTATTTCGTTGTTCACGCGAAGAACGCACACGCAGGAAGAAGAGGACATACTATGCCTCAAAGACTCCAGCTAAGCATACTGCGAATGGCACAACAACCTTTCGCAAATATGCATGCTTCGTGCAGTACAGAGAAGAGAACAACGTTACTCTCACTTTAACACTGCCTATGCCACAAACTGATATTTCAGGGCTCTTGGCGGCGAAGTGAGAAGTCAAAACAACACTGGTTTTCGGTCTATAGTTAATTTTAACACAGCGGATATTCAAAGATTTGCTTGATACTCCGGATTCCCGTGCACCTATTTTCAAATCACTATCACACGCCAAAGCCCGAGGCTTTCGGAGCGAGAGAAATAAAAGAATTGCTCACCTAATGAGTCCGACCATCTGCGAGCATTTCTATGTGGCACTGCGAAGTGCTAACCTACAAGCTCTGCCGACTGTGCGCTGACATAACTTAAGTCCCATCGTGCACGTAAGTAACCCAACCGGGCCTCGTTAAACGTACATTCAGAAAAGCCAAAATGTTGGGTGTCGTCGAGGAACGAGCTTACCTTCTTCCCAGTCAATGAGTTTAATCTGTGTTCCGTTCAGAGGAGGTCCAACCACACCAACATCGAGGTCGTATTCTAAAAAAAAAAGAAAAGAAAAAGAAAAAAAAAAGAACAGTGTCTTGCACAATTTAGGGGTTCATTTTTTTTTTTTTTAACATTATCGTATCTCATAATGATAAGGTTAGTGGGTTGATCTTTCTACCTCAAAAACAAGCCAGATTTTGAGTGCTGACCCAAGTAACATGCGATCGATTCGTAAGTCAGCTCAGAGGACAAATTTCTTACTGCTGAGTTGTAATGCAGCGAAATCAGCAACGCACGCATCACCCTTAGTCTCAAACAATGGTACCTGCTTTGCACACTGAAATACAGCTCGTTCTTCTATCTACCCCCGCATGCACACATTCATATTAGACACGGCCTTCTAACTGTAAATCACCAATATGATCTATTTTACAAGGGCAGATATTGCGCGCATTCAAAGGAGTTGTAAATCACTTTAATGACTGTAAAGTGCGGCCAAAATACGCCCCCTTAGACCACGAAAAAATCCCATTAGTATAACATACCTTTCTTGTTTTTGTCGAACGTTGATGTATTGCAATGTTATTTTCCCTAAGGTTTCAGACTTGTTAAGAACAAATGGAATAACCGTGCGTAGCCCCAATTAAATATTTAAACAATAAGAATGCAACTTCCTTAAAAACTGAGCGGTAATGTTGCAAAAGTATCTAAGCCCATTATTTGTAAAGGTGCACAACTTAATGATTTGCAAGTACCAGCAATGAGGCGACATCTTAGATTTGAAAGCTAAACATTTTGACAGGTTCGCCAGTGTATTGGGTTGGTAATTAAGTAAAACTTGAAATTTATGTTACCACCACTCCTTCTATTTTAAAGAAACCTGACGTTTCGGAGCCGGCTCGGTTCCTTCTATAGGGGTGGAGCAAGACATGTTGCATAAAGCTTTATGTTAAGGAAGGAGTGGCGAAAAAAGGGGAATATTATTCGCCCCCTCCTCGTCTTTCCTTTCCTCTACATATAGATTAATGTAACAAGCCCTGCGTCGCCCCTGAAGAAGGAGCCGAGCTGCCTCCAAAACGTCAGGTTTCTCTAAAATACACCAAAGGGCTGGTAGGAGAATTTTTAACCGCCTAGCGAATACCATGGACACAATTTTATATATCCATTATGGAAGGTTGTCCAGTGAGTGATAATGGTGAGTTACTGATAAGCAAAGTTTCTAACCAATTGACGGGAAAGTGGAGGAGGGGAAGGGAGGTTGAGAATTCGTTTCTGTGGCAGGCACAATTCAATGTATACCGGGCGTCGCAGCTAAATGTAACCGAGGCTTAAACAACTAAGGTGTGCCCTAGCTGGAAACCAATTGAGAGCTGTTACGAGTCGCGCCCTATCGTAGTATTCAGTATTCTTTCGTTTGAAGAAGTTAACTAATGTTAATAGCAAGTATCAAGCCGGAAGCCATCACACTCTTCCACAGTCTTATTATATACCTACTTTGTAACAACTGTGTTTCCATAGTGCTCTGTTTCCATACACAGATATTTTCCTTTCAGTGCGAAAGCACTGGTTCACGAGGTCTAACCAGCTCACCATTCCCTGTGCCGCCAAAGTGGCAGGCGCTGCCAACTCGTGGTTCCCTATTGAGATGGGAGTGAAATCTGGATGCAGCCTTACAGTGGCTGATATCTCTGTCATACGAACACTTCCAATCCTCATTTAACTCGATCCGCGTTCAGCTAAATGCAAATCGAGGTTGTCACAAGGAAACTTTCAAGGCAATCGAGCCCGAGCCTCCTTGGCTTGTAGCCGAATGAATGGAATAAACCTCAAATATAACATAGGAATGTAATAAAAAGCATGACAGAACATTGTTAGAACATAATACTTGTTTATATTAAAGTATTTTTATACTCTCGGCACCACGCCTGGCGCCACCTAACGCACATATACGAAGGAAACTTCGCAATAAATAGTCATTCAAAACGCCCGCGTAGCACAGGATGCTTCAATCCTTTATGAAAACGTCAATGCAAATCGGGTTCAATAATCATCGAAAGTGTTTGTGACACAGGCATAGACACGCTGCATCTAGACCAAGCAGGCACGTTCTTACGGCAAGGCTTTGTTTCTCTATCTCTCCTGGCAATATAGGCAACATATATCCCGGTCCTCCTCACCAGCATGCATCTAGCCGGCGATGGTAGGACCACAGCGGGAACGTCGTCTACATACCTCCATCTATCAAGATAAACTGCGCCAAGCCAGTGCTTTCGCACGTTATTCATCAGATTTAAACTTTAGATTTACCACCGTTAAACCTCTCCTTTTTTCCCCTTCTGAAGTGCTCTTGCTCATATCGAGTGACCTAGCACCTACTCTAGTGAAAGTTTTGTGCGCGCAACGACTCCCCCTGCCCGCCTCCATGTCTCCTCCTCCGCGCCTTTTTTTTTTTTTCTTTCACTGCTCCTCGCACATAGACGTAATGAACGTGAAACACTTGGAATGAAAGAGCTCGCGCTGCAAAATATTGATCCTCGAACAATTAAAATGGCGTTAGCTTTGTTAGAAAATTGCTTCAGCAGCTGTCGCAAAGAATGCTTGACTGGGCACTGTCTCAAACATGCAAACGCAGCAGAGGCAATGCGGTCGCCCGTACTGTCTTGTATGGTAGCGCCCGCCGTGGTCTCAGTGAGGCCATATCCCTGGATCACGGGACAGTCGAGGCAATTGCTCAGAAACTCCTGCGTGTCTTCGGACAGCGGGGCAGAACCGGACACGATAGCTTTCAGCCGGCCTCCAAGAATTTTCTTTGTGCTCCGGAAGACAACTCTGCATGCACATGAACAAATGTTCTTTAGTTCCATTGCTCCGCTAAGCACTTCCTCTCTTTTATTTCAAGGCAGTGTACAAAACAGATCTAACCAGCTCAAAGTTCATCATTGTATTTAGATGGGCATTCTTGTTTGTATTCATATACAGCAGAGCAATGATATATTAACAGACTGTAGCCACTGAATTTCAAATCAGCACTTACCTCTCAGCAGTTCGTTTTGAAAATGTTCTTTTCTTACCTTGCGTACCGACTTTGCGAAACTAACAGCGCATAGCAGTGTCCATGTTTGCATCACACAAGTTATCGTCGCAGCCAACGTCGGCTGGTGACCTCAGCTTCGCCACCTCGTCGCCAGCTTGCCAGCTTGCTTTTTTCCTGGCCACGGAAACCTGACTTTTGGCGAAGACGGTAGTTCGACTTCGTTCTTCGCCACAAGACCACTCATAAACCTCAGGCATGCCAGCTGTTTCGACGTCACCTCGAGCTTAGTGCTAGCATTGTGGCAATTGTCACAACTGCTCTTTCAAAAGGGCAGCGCCTGGGAACCAAAACGTTATAGAGCAATGCAGAACCTGCACTGGAGAAATGCGAAAGCCTGACCGTTGCTGCTGTGCTGCTGCGATGCTAGACGCCTCGTCATAATTGTTTATTTTTCTTTTCTTATTCTTATTTTTCCCGCCTTTTTTCTATATTTTTTTTAGTTTTTATTTCTATTATTCTCATATTTCTTTATTTCCCTGAACGCCCTCCAGCGTCGTTACGCTAGACAAGGTGAATTAGGGACAGGTTCGCCAGAAGCCTCGGAGTCCTGGTCAGCGCACTCGTCTGGTGCACGGAAGGTTCGAGTCCTGGCGTAGACACAATTTTTGCCATCCCCACGCCACTCATGAGGCAATAAAGGCTTTCGCCTTAAGGCATTGTTTTCCGCAGAGCGTTTCGCCCGCACCAGTTTGTTTTTGTTTCAACCAGAAAACTAGTGAGCGCAGTCCGTGCCGAACCATTTACTAAATACAAGCCATTGGGGTACTTACCATGACCAAACAACGGTAAAAGACCCAACTGTAGCGCATTCCGCAACCAATATCATATCATACGACTGTATTAAGCGTGGCTCTTCTGAAGTAGCAGAGGACACAAGATGACCGCTGCTGTTTCGTGCACATTTGAGAAATAGGAAAGAGCACCCGTTGCTGCAGTGTTTTTCTGCAACTTTTACAACGACTGGAGCATACCGGTTGAGGATGGGCGTAGTGAAGCCTTTCTTTTTCCAGTAGGACTTGTAGGTCATGCCGAAGGCGAAAAGGGCCCTGGTAAATGGGCCTTTGGCCGCCACGGCCTGTTCCACGCCCTTGCGTATGCGGTTCAGCAGCAACTGCGAGGAGTACGCACGTCACAGAGGGAAGCTGAACTCCTTTTCCACGAGGAAAAAAAAAAAGCAAAGGGAGGTTTTACACCGCAAGATGGGCCCACTGCTATTGCCAAATAAAATTAGCCATACCACTTTTGCGCCACACGGAGCGTATCTTGGCGCTACGGATGATTAATGATGACAAGGCCGCTCTGAAAACCCTCTTCACTTCTTAAGACACCGCTCACGACTGCAGTCAAAGCAGCCATATATGAAGCTTTCGGTGCATATGCTGCAGCCCCAATTCGTCGCCACCGAGGTCTTGGCAAGGCCTGCGCACCCCAGCAGCCTACGTCATGACAGGCGGGTGGCGATAAAGTACCAGCAAATGAAGGTGCGAGCACGATTCTGAGTCGAGTCACATGATGTCATCTCGCCCCTTTACCCAAGCCTGTAAGCACAGATTCAGTGGCTGATCCTTTATCGCTCATCCGATTGTCGTGACGTTCGCTGATGGGAGAGAAAGTGATGCAAAGGCCTTGTTAGAATCTCGGTGGTGCCGACCAATTGCAGTCAGTACGAACGCTCGTGGAGTTTCCAGCAAGTTCCATGTTCGTATTTATTTACGTCCACGTCATTGCACGGAAACTCAAGCATCGATAGCACTTCAGTTTAAAAGCGCCAATGATGACCCAGCACTTTTTCCAGAACGTTCGAGAATCTGCAGGAGCAAAGCTTTGAAACCTAAGTAACCCTTGCATGAGGGATGAACGCCGTTCATTATATCATTCCCAGAAGTTCAGAGTAAAAAGCGCAAGGCCCTCGTCCGGCAAATTGAGTACGACATTCATATTTTCTGGACGTACTAGAATGATACAGTCCACGTCAAAATTATTCATACCAAGGGGTTTGCTTCCAAGTTCTGCAGCGCGCCCAGTTCTGTTGAATTCTCGACGGCTATATTTTCGAAAGCGAAAGGGCCTCGTGTGCTCATCCTTACCAAATGTTGGTCTATATATGCTAGGGAGGGAGCCCCGCGACACAGATTTAAAGCAAATCTCTTGGGTCGTATAAATATGTCGGGGGTTGCACGTACGTCCTCGATTCTGTCATTTTTTCTGCGTAATTCATGCCGGAATAAGATAATTTTTAACAATGGTTAACTAACGAGAAGGTAGTTTTTCTCAATATTATTCCAAAGCCTCTAAACGACCTTTCGTGCAACGTGGATCAGCCTCCCGAGACTAGAGAAACCGCTTCAGACCTACGCACCAAATGGGCATAAGTAGTGCTTCACATTGTTATATTGGACGTGACTGCACCCTCGTGCTTTTTGGCCACACGGCACTGCAAATGTTCCCCCGCACGTCTAAAACTGCGGCCGTCAGCTGCTTAAATCTGAATTTGTACGCGACCACATTCTGAAAAATTAGACGTGCACACGTTTAGCTGGTAACTAGAGATCGGATTTCAGGCAAATTCCTATTTTTTAGGCTCATCGTAAGCGCATAATTTTTACATATGAACAGGAATTAGGAGTTGACATTATGTGTAACAATAATTTTATAGGGCCCATAAATGCCTATTTTTAACTTTCGTGCCTAACAGTGGCCTATTCTGGTTAAAATAGGCCGGAAGCACCATGTCACCTACAACTACGTGAGCAAAAGATACCGAAACAACTGTTTTCCTTAACGAAACTTCTATCTGGGCTAGATGGTGCATAGCTTTGGAAGAGAAAAAACAGGCGCACTGAAAAACACACACGAAACGAAGAAAAAGACAGGACCAGCGCTAGCCCTCATCTATTTCATTTGCGGCCACGCCAACGAATATATAGGGAAGTGAAGACACACGCGGAAACAACGTCCGATCCAACGGTTTTTCACAAAACACGTTCAAGATAACCAATTTCTGCCTTCAAATGCTTTATCGATGTTTCGCTGACACACTCTTCCCCGTCTTCCTAATATGATATGCTTCTAGTAGTTAGTTCTCTTCGCCGTGTCACTACCCCTGCCCAACATCTTAGTCTCATTCAGCCGTCTCTCGCACGCCCTAAAGTCTGCGGTATGTTCAGCTAAATTGCTTCGTCCACACCGTAGCGCCCGCAAACGATCCCCTGCCCGGTCATTAACACAACGCCCAGTTTGGCCTATGTATAGGCCTTCCCGTATGTCAACGGAATCTCATAGACGCCTCCAGTACAGCAGTTTGTCAACTGCTGTACCAGAGTAGCGTTAATAAATCAGTATAATATGCCTGACCGTCAAATTGAGAACAGGGCAGCTTGCGTTATTGGAATGGAAAAAATAAATATGGCTTGAGAGAAAAGAAGAGAGCAGATTGGGTAAGGACACAAGCTCGAATTAATTTTACGTGAAAAAAAAAATCATTAGCCCAGATATAGCTCCACTAATCACAGAATGTGGTGCGAACGCGCTGGTCTCAAAATCAACGTAGTGTTTCGTCGATGTCTCGGCCAAAGATCAAGATTAAAGGACAGATCACATGGTCTAAGGTTAAGGTCAAATATCTGGAGTGGTCAGATGGCGGTCGATCGTGGTCTAATGGTGGTGATCCATGGCCACCGATGGCCATGTTACACATTGGCTAAGGTTAGCATTGTCGGAGTTTGGCAGAGGCTGCAAAATGACATCGGCCAAATCCGCCCTGCGAGTTTAGTAGCACTTCCGCACTGAAACGGGCCTGTGCAAGGCATGAAATTCGAAAGATAACCGGTCAATTCCAAGGGAACGCAAGCGTAGTAGAATGGAAGGTAGAAAGTCAGTTGGGCGGATGAGATTGCGGGGACTATGGGGCCGCAGCTGGCGCAGGACTGGGTTACTTGGAGGGATATTGGAAGGAGGCCTTTGTCCTGCAGTGGGCGTAGTCGCGACTGATGACAACGAGAATGTCGATGGTGGTGTGGCGGCGATGAACCAGGTTGTCCTTGCTTTGCGTTACGACGCGTTTTTCTGCGGGATTCGTAAACGCTCTAAAAACAAAAATTCCAAGTGGGGTTACATGGCATGCTCACATCCGACTTGCACGGTGAATAGAGGAAGAATATATTTGAGACTAAGTCAAGCCCACAGTTTTCTGCGACTAGTTTACTCTTTTTGTTTAAGTCAAAACATATTTCGAAGTTTATACAGTGCCCGTAAACATTTATCAAGGAGGTGTTTCCGGGTATTAATGTCGCCCAAGACAGTTTATAGGATGCTGGCCCAGGAGTTGGTCCAATTAAAATATTTAAGTGCTATTTCGCATGCATTTTTCACAGCTGGCTCAAAGAGCGCCTGCATTGGTTACATATTTTGCCGACTGACAAAGCCATCGCTTCTTAAAACTGAATGCGCTTTATCGTGCGGTGTAGAAAGGCAAACTTAGACAATAAGTAGCTATCTTGCACCAGTTGAAAGTAAAACAAAGATATAAAGTGATGAGACGTTTAAAACGGATGATATATGACAACCCTTTCTGGTGCCCTTGAGGAAGCCAGGGCAACTTGCAAAAGAAGAAAAGTAATGCGCATCGACGCTTCCCTTTTAAATGAAACTAGTAATCTACTTTGATTCATTGCACTGATTCATTCAAATGTTTGCTCAATGGCAAACGAAAACGATCGTAACTACGTGCTATTCATCCACTTCTGCTGTGAATTATTCGGCGGTTCTCGCTACAACATTGGGCAAGAGATGCCTAGCATTAAGCGCACATGACTGTAGTCAACTGCACCTGAATATTTCGTTGTTGTCTACGACTCAGCACCAGCCCAAAAGAGGGGCCAGTGAATTTCGATTAACCTGTTTCCTGACCTCAGCAAGAGCGAACCGTAGATTAGTAATGAGATATTTATTGTGCTATGTCGTTCGTGAAGAGTAACCAGCAGTGAACGATTTCCCATTAGGTGGTCCATTGGTCGCAACAAAGGAATTAAAGAAAGGCGGAAGAGCACAATTTGGCGGGGAGTGTAAAAGAGGTCATTATTTAAATTATAATTCTAATCCGTACTTGTCACTTTTGTTTTGTGATAGACGCTAGACATGACACTCACCGGCACAGCGATCATGGCGGTTGGCTTCAGCAAAGGCGCATCTCCAGGGACCCCGGGCATAAGCGCTGTGCCCTAGCCAATAAGAAATGAGGTATCAGCCACCCTCTAAACATAGTTCTGTTTTCAATACGATAGAGTGCCCTGGAGCCCCAAATCAAATAATAATAGGCAGTTTTACCTGATCAGTAAGGGTGAGGGGGCTTGCGTAACCAATTCTCACGCCGAGTGACATAAAGGTTAACTCTGAAAATAAAAGTAAATAAAGAAGAAAAATGGAAACGTTCACCGAATATATAGCGCTCATCAGGGGTCTAAAACAACACGTCAGCGTGGATTACAAACCTGACTGTGCAGCAAAAGATTGCAAAGACTAGCTGAACAAAGTAAAGCGTTAAATATACCAGCTTGGTGAGGCGCCATTTACATCAAGGTGCTTACGGCTCTACAAAACCACAGCCGTTAATCGCACTGCGATCAAAAAAACTAGCGTAGCTGACCCAACAAGCCGTGAAAAGCATACACTACAGAAGCAGTAAGCATTTACGATTCAAGGAAAGTTGTACAGCGTTTGCTATGAAACAGCAGCCCATCCGCCGTAAAAGTAAAAATTCTGCATACAACCAATTACATTGTGGTGATGCACATGAATCCCCGGTCACATTATAAAAGCCACGCGTAATAACCTGCGAATTAACGCGCGCGCTGTTAGGGACGATCTGAGAGGAGGCCACACCGGCTGCCTCCCACTTAATCCCAGTCTCCCGCAGCGACGCAGCCACGACTTCGCCGCTTTGCTCCCTGCGTAACCTGTAGACCTCCTCTCCACGGTCATATCTCTCTTGTCTGTCTCTCTTGTCGCCCGGTCATCGTACGCACTTACTGCTGCGGCCCGTGAGCGCGAAGAGACATCAGGTGAGCAAAACGCTCTTCTCACCCTTTTCGCGTGTGCTTCCCCATTTCTGTCGTTTTATTTCACCCCAGTACGCCAGCGAGACGGGACGTTCGCTCGCTACGGTACGGCGGTTATATTTGAGTGCTGCAATTTGTCGTGTACTCGGGCAGAATAAAGCCTGCTTGAGTACGCAACTCGTGTTTGTTCCATTTGGCCCGAACCCGCCGCAGTAGCAACTTCTCGCGCCGCAGGTTGGGGCCACAGCTCTGACTGTTGGGCTGGCACTCTGGGGCTAGAAGGCGACTTCTGCGTCCAGCCCCCTTTGAAGCGTTATTTCAAGAGTAACCCCATAATTCTAACTCCATACAACCAACCAGGCAAAGATTAAGGCACTGCATTGTCGGAAACTTTTGTGAAGCGCAATTAACGCAAAAACTTATCTAGGCGCGAATACTGTTCTGACCTCGGCGTTCATGTCGTTGGCTATCATTATTAGCCAAAGTGCTCCAACGCTTTATAAATTTTTCTATATTAAGGCTGCATCAGTTGCCAATTCAAACAAGAGTTACTTTTGAAGTTATCGCCGTGCGTGGAGTCGATCACACTTATCTGGAGTGCTCGATCGACGTGCTTCAAAGCAAACTAAGTCAAATATTGACGCAGCTGCTTATGTGCCGTTCGCGCGACTTTGCTGTGGCGCTCGCAAATTTCGCAAGTAATATCAGAAATATTAGTTTCACTTTTATCTGGGAACCAGCTCTGTAAAGCTAGGTGATGGATTCAGAAATTTATAGCGGGCATCTTTTTTTTTTTTTTTTTTTTTTGCTTCCCTCCACATTCAAGGGCATCCCATTGGTCAAAGCCCACAGGAAGCAGAAAAACATTTGAATGGAGAAAGATGAAAGCGTCGAAAAACAACAGCCGCTTTTGTTCAGCCGCCTTTCTTGTCATGGCGACTAACTTTGCAGAGTTCCCATAACTGAGCTCAGTACATCAGCCGCATCAAGCACAATGCCACAGGCAGATTCCTTCAGGGAGCGAATAAACCATTGTGCGCATGCCTTGAACTTTGGTTCTTTTGTGCCCCGCTGCAGTAAAACCTGCGGAAAGGCTGTCGCGACAGCTTCGCTTTCCGAATTCACAAATTAGGCTTCCCTCACGCCACAAAAGCCTAAATGAGAGGCCACCGATTGCGATAGCTTTAACTAGCGGGTGCAGCAGGCGAACAGTCCACAGCTTAATCCAACGGTCCCATTCTTTCAACGCAACAATAAGCGCGATTGTGCTCGCAGGCTCTGACGCTTACCCAGGATTATCGCGGTGGGTTTGGATCGAAGGCAGAGTGCAATATTTAACAAATCTGTTACAACTGGACTTTTCCCGGATTTCAGCGGCATGCATATAAATAACGGTGGTAATTCCAGCTGTGACGTGCAATGCTGAAGTGCAGATCGAGCGAGCTTGTTAGATCTGAACTGAGGGTGACGGGAAGTGGTCCTTGGAGTTTCGATGCGAGCCCACATCCGCACCTAGTAACACTCGGGTCTTGATCATGCAGATGGGTATAGGCAGAAACATTATTAAGAAAAAAAGGTCCCGGATGAGGGAGGAAAATGCCACTCGACGTGACTGGGACAAAATATCGTTACACTGCTCAGAGGCGTAAAGAATAGCATAACGCAATTCTTAATAAAAGCACAACAAAATCAAAACCTTGTCTGTGTGATAAAATGAAGCGTAGAAACATAATAGCTTAACTAAACCCAAGGAACGAATTGCACACTAGGAGTGCAGGGCAGCATAGGTCAATGCCTTCTGGAACCTTAAGGTACAATAAATGAAATAAAATCGAAATATTCTAACGGCTGTTGAATTACGGACTCCAAAGGCAAGGGATCGATGCAAAGCACGCTTACTGCATCTCTGAGACTAACAAGATTATGACGCACAATCGGATGCCAAAGAGCGCAGAGTAAACCCTTACGTAGACTGTTACATATCACATGCAAAGATGCTCCCTGGCAGCTTTCTTCTGGATGGACATACCGACTGCGATTTCCATCACGTGGGCAAGAGGCAGGAAACCGATGAACGTGTCACCACTTCTGAAACAAGAGAGATAAAAGATAGAATTCGCTTTCGTAGATTTCTCTCCGTTATTCAAGCAAATTTCCAAGAATAACTGTAAGAAAATGATGCGTACGAAAACTCTCGTAATATACTGGCTGCGCCCACCATGAAGGCGACCACGTTGGCGTTGGTTAGTATGACCCCTGCAAAAAAAAAAGGTATTTTGTGTTGCTCACAAGAAAAGCAATATCGCGGTCGATTTACACAATATAATAAACCACAGTAGTTAAGGTAAGCTTAATATTTATTTATTTATTTATTTATTTATTTATTTATTTATTTATTTATTTATTTATTTATTTATTTATTTATTTATTTATTTATTTATTTATTTATTTATTTGTTCAATATACCCCTAAAGGCCCTCATTCGAGGGTATTACATAGGAGGGGGGGGGGGGGGGGGGGGGGGTCCGTGCAAAAAAAAACACACATGTAACAGAAACATTATTAAAAAACAAATGAACAATAAACAGGCTAAATATAACATGGGAAAATAATTAAGCACCAGAGGATAAGGAAACAGGCTATAGAAAGCAATAGAATACAAAGTATAGGTTTTAGAAAACAATAAGGCATAACAGAAATGAAGGTACTACAGCGTGTACGTATTGCCAAAAAAAGTATATTTCAAATGTCAACGTCGCTGCGGATGAGATCGTGAAATGTGGAGTCGTTAGATTCAATGGCTATGTGTGTTCGTAGATTGTTCCACTCTATGATAGTGCGTGGTATGAATGACTTCGCAAATGCAGATGAACGACACGCGATGCGCTTAACTTTGTGCGGATGGTCGAGCCGTGGAAAGAAGGCTGATGGTGATAGGAAAAAATCGTGGTGGAGTGATATATGGTGATACAGTTTATGGAAAAGTGCTAGCCGTGATAGTTTGCGGCGGAAAGACAAGTTTTCTAATTCGGCGCGATTTTTTAGGGCAGTGACACTGGTAGTATGTGAGTAGTCGGAATAAATAAAACGCGCAGCACGGTTCTGCAAGGACTCAATGTTAGCTATGGATACAGTACGTACAGTACTGGATACAGTGTCATGAGAATGACGCCGCTCTTCCAAGACCACCAGAACCATTAACACCTAGCGAATTTTTCGAAATGCACAGTCAACCAAAATGGCACTGAAAGTAAGAGCATCATTTAGGATAAAGCTGAATCCCGTGTTCTTGGTGCAATTAGCGAAGTTATACAGTGTGCCTGCAGTCTTCGAGCCACGCCGCGTGATCCGCTTCGAAATAACAACCGGATGTATACAAAAGTGCCACGTTCGCGTTAAGTGCTATACAAGCCTTGTGACACCCGGCACTTTGTTACGGGAAAGTCATGAACTTAAGCTCTATCTCTTTTTTTTTTTTTTCTAACTTTCTGGAATCAGGAATCTCACGCCGGAAAATCGAGGCGTTTCGAGAGCATAGTAGGCTGCAAATAGTATTTTTTTGCTTTCCTAGCTTCCTCATTAAGGCACCGTTTAGATCATTTTTTGCTATTCTTTCCTTCAAAAAGTTAGCTGTCTATTCGCAACGAACAACAGCTTTACCCGAAGAGAAGTTTAGGATGGCAAACGAAAGCCGGCTTACCCTTGGGTTGGCCTGTAGAGCCGCTGGTATACATAATGATCACAACGTCCTGTGGTGTCACTGTCACCGGGGGCATGTCTGGAAAGAAGGAACGCAAGCTTTATACACAATGAATCCTACTAACGTAGAGCATTCGGCCAATTGGAAGAACATGACACTTCTTTTTTTTTTTTTGCCCCTTCTTGGAACAGAAGTTTTTTTTTTTTTTTTTGTATTTTCACAGGCCTATGGCATCGGCGTCAGATTGGCTAAAATGACGTTGTGTTTCTGACAACGTGGAGTCCGATTCCTCATCTCATTCAGGAGCCTGCGAATTGTCGCAGCACCGATGACGTTTACTTTTCAAATCTTGCGAACCCAACAAGAATGAGATAGATTATATTACGTACTACATATAGCGAAATTCCAGTGATTGTATTTGTGTCATGAAAGACTTGTCTTTGAACGTGCGCTGGGTGGCTGTCGTTACACAGTTCGGTGAAGAAATACGTCAGGCAGAAACAAGAATGCGTTTTGCATCGCCATCTTTGAGGCCTCGGTTCAAATTTACACACTGTCACGAAAGCGCGCTGCAGTGCTCTGAAGGTTGTCTTCCTCAAAGGACGCTGTTGAGTTCATAGAGAAGGTTGTTTTTGTGGCATCTCGCCGTCAGTCAGCGATCGCATGATGCCGTGAAGGCAGCAGAGCATATCATAATCAGCTTAAAAGGGACATGAAACATTTAAATGTCAGGTGAGAACCATCATTGAACGTGGCGACAAACTTTTCAACGTATGAATAAATAGAGATGCAGACCTCCTGATAATTTCGAATCTAGCAGCGATTCGAATGGTATCAAAGCGATCGAGCCCATTGGCGGCTGAGGCTTCGTGCCACCCCTCGCCGGCATGTACACGATCTGCGTTAGGTTGGGCAGCCTCGGTGCCAGCACCTGCGTGAACAAAAAGAAAACAGGAATTAAGCACAGGACACTGCGGCACCTCAAACAGCATTGTCCTTAGCGATTTTCTTCTCATGTAGTGGAGCTCGTTTGCACGGTGGGTTACAGCCTCAGGTCTCAAACAAAACTCTTCTGGCGCCTTTATCACTTTTTATAACCCTTTCGCCATTCTGTCAACACCCACAAAACAGTTCGAAAAACTGAGCCCCATTCCGAGTCGAGCAGGCGGATCACGTGTATGAAATACCGAGCCGTTACACAAAAGCTGCTAGTTTCGTAAAACTGCTCCTGCATCCAAATGGTAGCAATTGAGCATATAACCCTCGGCGAACACGTGAACGTTCGTCTCACGCGCTGCGGAGTGTTCGCTGGCTAAGTAATTAAACTTGGGCCACGAACACCCACACTCGAAAGAGCTACTAAAGCAAACACCACGTGCCTAGGCAACAAAGCAGACTACAACTGCTTTAGCGAGCGGACAAAATTTACTTTGATTCACCGTCACCTATTCTCTTCGTAAAACACTTCATTCGGATGCCATTCACCGGTGTGAACCAGAGACGCGCTGCCTCGATTGTCCTTCCGCGGCGGTGCGTGGCTGGTCAGCACGCGAGCGCTGCCGAACGTATATAGAAGCGAATGAGTGAGATGCCGCTCAGTCAGAAAGTACGCTCACATAGGAGGGCGCCCACGACTGCGACGTGAAGCGTGCCAAGTAGGGGCACAAGGTGCACGCTTTCACGAGGGGGAGATTTCAGGAGTGTGTATGGTTGGCTCCTCGAATGAATCCATTCAGTGGGGACCATATGCGAGCTCACGCTAAGTCGAGTTAGTGCAAAGAACAGGACTCCGTCAGCCAAGGCATCTGCGGCGCGAGCGGTTCCCTTTTTTTCCTCGAGTAAATATCTAGCTAGCATTCTAGCATGGTTAAAGTTCATATATGCTACTAATACTTAATGCCACTGCCAGTTGAGTTTTAGGGGTGCCGCGGCAACTCGTCCCGTCATTGTAAGGCTATTTATTAGTCGAGGCTAACCACTTGATGAAGCATTTATTTTTTGCTTAATTGAAAACCATTAAAGTCGACTGACGCAGGAAAAGTAAGTTAACTGGCCCTGTTAGGAGCCAAGGAGAGATAGATATTGGGGGGGGGGGGGGGGGGGGGGCATTTAAGGAATGCAGGAGATTCTTGCCTGGTAGTGAGATTAGAGCCCAAGATGTTTCCAAGTCGTACAGCAAGATTCGTTTCTTACATCCAGGTGACTTGGAACGCTGGAAATGCATTACAAGCCACAATGTGCGACTTGACGAAACCCTCCTGGCTCAATGTGATCCAATTAATGCACGTTCTTTCTCGCTCTTTCTCGCGCGCATGTAAAATAAATAACAACAGAACAGCCCGAAAAAAAAAAGGGGGGGGGGGGGGCACACTGCATGGAAAACTGAACAAAACAGCGCAGAACAAGCCGTGGATAGAATGGGCAAATCTTAAAAGCTAACTTGATGATCACAAGAAGATTCTTGATAATTATGAAATTATTGACATGCGGCAGGGCGGTTTTCGAAAAGGCCTGTCCACTGTAACCCAGCTACTCAAAACAACTCATGATCTCGCTTCAGCCTTCGATAATCAGAAACAGGTCGAGATTATCTTTTTAACTTCGCAAAAGTTTTCGATCCAGCGTCACATTGCAAACTATTATTCAAGCTAAAATCACTACAAAGAAAGAAAAAGAAAACGTTTGTATGCATAGAAGCTCATCTGCCACGTCGTCGTCAGAACGATAAGGTTGGTAACGACTCCTTTGACCTGTTTCGGTCGAGTCAGGATCGGTACTTGGACTACTCTTCTTTTTGCTCTTCATTAAGGACATTGCTGTGAAATCCCTGTGAAAAACTTTTTTTTTTCGCAGAAGACTGTGTAATTTGCTATGAAATCTGTAGTTCTAAGGCTAGATTTAAACATCTCCGGCCGAAATACAAAAATGGTGAACCACGTGCCAGTAAGTGGCTATAAATCACAAAAAATACGGTCGCAATAAATGCCACTCGCAAAAACTAGCCCTCAAACTTCACGTATATCTTGGCAACCACGCTTTAGATGTATCAAGTTATAAATATGTTGTATTAATAATTACAAGCGACCTCAGGTGGAACGAGCAAGTATGATATATTGAAAAAGTAAAACAATGAAAAAACTTGGTTACCCGAAAAGAACGTTGGCAAGATCAACACATGGCATAAAACTTTTCCACATAAATAATACATACATTAGACCGATATTGGAATACGCTGTCTCTACTTGGGATCGCTACAAAAGTGGAAAAGGTACAGCCGCCCATGGACTTAACACGAATGACGGAATGCGTGGCTTAGACGCCCGTCAGCGCCGCCATGCAATAGCCATTGGGTGCTAGATAATGCTCTCGGTATGTTTATGGCGGCTAACGATAGCTGGTGCGCAGCTCGCCTAGACTACTTTTTCGACTCTGCACGATTGGTGCGTAGAGAGCGCGATAGTTACGCAAGCGCTTCTTCGCGGTTTGCTGGCATGTGTAGCCTCGCACGCCCGGGCAACGCGTTCAGTTATTTAACACAGGAACCTGAAATTTCCTGCTAAGCTAGTGCAGTTCGCCTGCTAGCTAGCGGGAAGTACGAGATACAATTTCATGCAACAGTTTTATTTGTTATCCAACCTTAACGGCTGCTCTAGATGGCTTTTGTCTTGCTGCTTCTTTTCTTTTTCTTTCCTTGATTACGACAAAATACGTGTGACGTGTGAAATACGAGTGAAAATTCCCATAAAGAAATGAGTTATGCAAGAAGAAGCGATCTTCCCAGTACTATTCACAGTCAGCTTAAAGAAGTATTCAGAGACTTGGAATGGAGGTAGTTAGGGATAACAGTATATAGAGAATACACCGGTGATCTGCGATTCGCCGATGACATCGCCTTGCTAAGTAACTCAGGGGATGGATTGCAAAGAATGATTGAAGGCCTAGACAGGAAAAGCACAAACGTAGGCCTAAAAATCAATATGTAGAAGACTAAGGTACTCGGGAAGGAACAGCAGTTTAGAATATGTAGCGAAGCACTGGAAGTTGTAGACGAATATGTCGTAATCACATAATTCGGACCATGAAAAAGAAAAAAACTAGGAAGATTGAGATAGAGTGCATTGGGCAAGTATACTCGCAGGTTATGACTAGTAGCAGCTTACCGGTATTGGTAAGCTGCTGGTAAAATATCGTTACACTGCTCAGAGGCGTAAAGAATAGCATAGCGCAATTCTTAATAAAAGCACAACAAAATCAAAACCTTGTCTGTGTGATAAAATGAAGCGTAGAAACATAATAGCTTAACTAAACCCAAGGAACGAATTGCACACTAGGAGTGCAGGGCAGCATAGGTCAATGCCTTCTGGAACCTTAAGGTACAATAAATGAAATAAAATCGAAATATTCTAACGGCTGTTGAATTACGGACTCCAAAGGCAAGGGATCGATGAAAAGCACGCTTACTGCATCTCTGAGACTAACAAGATTATGACGCACAATCGGATGCCAAAGAGCGCAGAGTAAACCCTTACGTAGACTGTTACATATCACATGCAAAGAGGAAAGTATATAACAGTTGCCTCTCACCTCTATAGGGTTGAAACATGGAAGCTAATGAAAAGGGTTCTACTTAAGTTGAAGACAATGCAGAGAGCTATGGAACGGCAAATGGTAGGTTTAACTTTAAGACATAGGAAGCGTGCAGAGTGGGTCGGATAAATAACTCGAGTTAATGATATTCTCGTGGAAATTAAGAAAAAATGGGAATGAACAGGGCATGTAGTGCGAAGAGATCTAGGATAACCGACGATCGAAAAGGATAACAAATTGGATACCAAGGGAAGGAAATTTAAGCGTAGGAGGGGGCAGCAGAAAATCAGGTGGGCGGATGAGGTTAAGAAGTTCGCAGGGGTCAAGTGGATGCAGCTAGCATAGGACCGGGTTGATTGGAGTGATATGGGAGAGGAATTCGGCTTGCAGTGGGTATATCCTATCTGATGATGATTACGTGTGGCTTCTTAGGGAATTCACTGGGAAGCGCACGACACTGACCATAACATTTATTTTGTTAGACCCGCGGCACTCTTACGAAACTCGCGAGGCGAAGGATAAGAGCGCATTTTAGGCTGCAAGGCCGCATCCGTGATTAAAACGCATAGAAACGCTTGCGTAACAAGTGCGCTAACAAGGGCGAACGGGCACAGTCGAAAAAGGCAGTCAAAGCGAGCTGCACTCCAGCTATCGTCTGTCTGCGTAAGCGCATCGAGGGCTTCATTTCGCACCTGATGACTATGGCTTCGAGGCGCTGACGGCAGCTCAAGCCGCGCTTACCTCTTCCTGTTAAGTCTGTACCCCCAGGTGGACGAAATTTCCCCGTAGCCCTCCCCTACGGCTCCTCTTTCTCTCTTTCCACTTTAAATCCCACCTTTCCCTTCCCCTACAGCGCGGTTCAGATGTCCACAGAAAGAAGTGTGAGATACTGCGCCTTTCCCATCCTATGAACCAATTATTATTATTATAATGTACAACGTAAATAGGTACTGCAACACAACCCAACCTGACTCTTATTAGAAGCAAATTTGGAAAGCCTTGCCTCAATTCCTTACCAGGAAAGGGTGAAACTGTTTTACTTGCTTTGTCGTGACCAATTAGAAATTGATGAAACGCTTTACATTTAAACCTCTAACCAGCGTGCAATGCGTTCCCATCACTCCCAAAAAGATTAAGGGATACTTCTGTAAAGCCACCGTTTTTATATAATTTTTTTTTTTCGTAGAATGGCTCGCCAGTAGAATACCCTGTCTACAGATGCTGTCCAAAGTATACATATTCTATGGTGAGGCATGCAAAAGTAAAGAAAAATAAAGAGTCTCTGCCCGTGCCACTAAGTATAATGTATACAAGTGTATTATCATTGTGTCGCACGCTGTCCTGAACATCTGAATGCGTTCACTGCATTGTTTACTCACATGTATTCAAATCGTTGCGCCAAGTTGGAGTGTCTTTAAACTCTTCTGTTGCAACACGTTTTCTTTTACATTTTTTTTTTCTGTTTCCCAATCAAATTTATTGCTTCCCGACCTAATGGTAGTTTGTTTTTATGACGACTAGTTAAGGATTCAGGATTTCAAATTAATTACTTTTTCTTTGATCCTATGTGTGAATTGCACTCCTGAAGCTAAGGCTGGCGGTATGCTTCTAAATAAATAAAATAAATGGCGCACAAAAAGAAGCATGACGGCGAACGCCAACGGCCTGCTTCCACAGTACTATGCTGGCACTGACTGACGCCTCGAGAAACGACAAAAGAAGTGCTTGGTCACTACAAGGTGCACGGCCAAGCCGAGGGAATGATCAGGAAAGATACACAATGGATAAGCAGTTAATAAGAAAGCCTAGAACGGATGCAGGGGATAGTGTTGCTTCAGGCTCTGCCGCCGCCGTTTCAGGAGCGGGAACGAGGGCATGTAGTGCCAGTCTTCGCTCTTCCTGTGCTCTATTGGGGCTTTTGTTTTTTACGTCAATGTTTGTGCCGCACGTTTCGTGCTGAAATGCCTAGGGGCGTATAGCTTTTCTGTTGCTCTTCACGATCATTTCTGCCTCAAGATGCCAGCGTCGTTCGGGCGAATGCTGCTCCTCAAGAGTTCCCAATGCAGTTTTCCAAAGCCACCATGTCCTGTCTTTTCATCATACTGCGACACTTGCTTGACATAAAGGAGCTGAAACGCTGTGCGAGTGAGGAGTTTAAAAAAATTAGTGGGTCTCTTAGATGTCTCTTAAGAGAACGTCGAAAGCCTAACATCCTTAGGAGAACGGCGAAAACCTAACCTTCCTCTGCTATCATTTCAAGTCGTCGTTTGACATGCTGGTCGTTTCGTAGTCACGATTAGTCATGCCTATTCATTGTAACCATTATCACTCATCGCTAAGCATTTCATTTTTACTCATTTCCAGTCAGTTGTGGTCATTCAAGTCGTCATTTGATATATTGGTCATTTCGTAGTCATGATGAGTCATGCCTAGTCATTGCAATCGTTATCACTCATCGATAAGCATTTTTACTTATTTTCAATCAGTTGTGGTCATTACAAGTCGTAGTCAAACATATTGGTCGTTACAAGTAATTTTCAGTCATTATTAACCACCATTATGTCATTAGCATTAGTCTTTAACTTTACCGATGTCTATAACTCATATCCATTACCTATCACCATCAATCGTTTTCATTCTGAATCTGCCTCCTCACACGTCCGCTATTTGCGAGTGACACATCAGCGCACAGATGCGACGCTCAAATCACGCACACAGCGCGCACAGGTTTTCGCTCCATGCATGGCCTAGAAAGGCTTTCTTTCTCCTTTATAAGGCGACCATACCAAATGAGCCAAGCATCAACAGATTCCTTAATCAGCAACCACGCTTCCGAAATGACAGGCGTGGATGCACGCACTTTGCAGCGTGAGTACGGACGGTTTTCTTCGTCAAGCAGAAAAACTGCAATGAAACGGATAAAAGGAAGAAAAACGTTTAGCGGGAAATAGGGCTTTACACGAGTGCTTTCCGAATAAGGAAAGCTCTGCTCTGTCAGTCGCCCGAACAAACTCTTATGGGTCACCGGCAGCACATTCAACACTGGGGGGGAAAGGGGAGGGGGGGGGGGGGATATTGCCTTTCCCATAGTCTTGTAACAAAAAACTGCACACACGCGGTGGTCGGTGCAGTGCGTCCTTTTACATAACTGAAGCGCCGCCTGTCTCGCAGTCTCGGGCGTGTGGTGGGCGATTGCGCTGGATGCGCGGCAGCCCACGGCTGGCCCGTTTCGTCCTGCCTTCCGAGAATCCCGTTGAGCGAGCCTCCATTGCGTGTACGCGGGAAATGTCCGCACGCACCAGCGACGATGAAACCGATCGGACCGGAGCGTCGTTCTTGTCGCGGGTACCAAGGGGTCGCCATGACTGAGGAAGGGGTAAAGGGCGCTGCCATATTGGGCGCTGAGCTGTTCTCGTAGCGCTAGGAAGAGTTGAGGACTGGCCAGCTTAAAAATCCAGTCAAACCGCTTTTTCCGAGGTTCGTGAAAAGGTCTTAAAGAGCGCCCTAAAAGGCCTTAAAGATCACAGTCCCCTGAGGTTGCTTCTGCTGTCTTTTGACCTCAACCATGAAATTATAAGCAGAAGAGCGGAAATCTGGGCCAGCAGGTACATAAATAAAGTGGAGAATCCCTCAAAATATGTCAAGAATGAGAAGTGCAACATACACCATGACGACTGGACGTACACCATGGCCAGTCGTCGTGGCGTATACATCCCTTCTTGTCCTTGCTCTTTATTGTTGGCTCTTTTTCCTCTGTTTCAATCGTAGGCCCCTATTAATACTTCTCCTCCACTGACGCAGATGAACCGACACCGTCAGTAACCCCAATAAATGCCTGAAACAACTGCTACTATTTGTGGCGCGTGAGCACAGCTCCCGCGCAGAAAAGACACACTTTCTTGCGGCATATGTACTTTTGACCTTGATTGTTATGCAGCGTTTGAACTTTATGAAAAGATACATTCCTTTTTTACAGAATTCAGTAATCATAAGACAGTAATAACCACCATAGCGCTAGAACAACACATCAGTACCGGCATGAACACCGAGAAGAGTCCGTCGAAGGACTCTCTACAGCGTTTTTTTTTTTCTTTTCTTTTCTTAAGAAACGAAACAGGCGAGACAGCACCATACCGCCAGCCTCTTGAGCAGTTCCTCCGAGGTAATGAGAGTTTTCACTTCTGTTTCGTTGATGCCGTGAACAATCCCTTCATCGCCGAGCGTGGCGTAAATGGTGCAGACTGCGGAGAAATCCACAGACAAAATTATTCACCAAATGTTCAGAAAACTGCGAAGCTCTATTTGCTTTTCTGCCCGATTGCGCCACTTTTGATCAAAACTATATGCCACCGTCCCCTCCATCGATCCCTTTCTGTGCAGACTCTTGTCAAATCTGAAGTTGCTTTTTTAAGCGAATTGAACGCATTCGCTTCGTCGCACGATCGAAAACGGGAAGTCATTGGTATGGACAAATTTTTTATAATATTTTCCGCCTCACAGCACTCTTTTTAACGCATTTCCAATAACGATTTATTAAAGCATCTGCCACACACGGAGAATTAATTTATGCATTTCCCTTAATTGTTATGTGAAACTTTGTGCACGGGATATATCCCGTGCGCGCACACAATTTCGCACAAGTTAAAAAAAAAAAAAAAAATCTCAAGCAAAGCAGGCATTAGGTTTTCTTTTTGTTTTTTTCGGCCAGGGATGAACAAAGTGGGTTGTGCAAACGGCCTAGTCAAGCGAGTGAACGAGGAATCAGTGAGGATATAACTTAACATTCACCAGAAGAACCACAAGAAGATTGTTTATTGTAGTGTTGGCGTTGTAGATAAGATTCCGAAGTCATGCGACAGTTTTTATATCAATAAGATAGAACGCTGCGTTAAAAGATTCACTACTTGAACATACGAAACATGTAGAGAACAGGTCAAGCAGAAACCATCTAACCATACGTTGTACAGAGTGTGAAAATTGTGTAGCAAATCTCAATCGGACCGATATTATCGCCCGGTATGAAGACGAGACCTCGAGGCTAATTTTTGAGGCCTACAATGAACGAAAGCTAGACGACACGAGCTCTCCTCCCAAAAGAATGCACGAATCTTGACCAGTAACAATGTATGATTTCAATCTGGTTGTGCGGCTGTGCTGTTTGCCTTTTCCTTGTTATTTACTGGTCTTGTTTCCTTATATGCTGCATCACTTGGAGCAATAAATCATTTGGTTGCTTGTCAGCGCAATTGTCTCGCTCTCTTGTCCAGTCTTCCTTGCGCTATTTCATGTTTTTTTCGTCCTCATATACAAAACCAACTTTGTTACTGCAAATGTTACACACTAGAGTCACCATCGGCTTCCATTCTTAAATACGTCATTTATGGTTGGATGCTGGCTACTTCAGCTACCGGCGCAGGGCTTATCGCTAAGCGATTCAGCAAGAGCCA
Organism: Amblyomma maculatum; assembly: GCF_055883805.1. NCBI lineage: Eukaryota > Metazoa > Arthropoda > Arachnida > Ixodida > Ixodidae > Amblyomma > Amblyomma maculatum. Next base: position 177,353,933 of record NC_139344.1, on the reverse strand, counting down.
CTAAGCATGCACGAGTGGTGCTGTGGACGCCATAGTCGCGAATGAGGGCAGCGTCTAAGGCGACCAGCAGCGAAAGTGAGCGTGCCGCGCGGCAGATTGTGCCATCAGACAAACACTTTTGTGCGTAAACGTCACGCATATAAAAGTCGCCGCTTCGGTATCATCCCTTTGCTTCGGGAAAGATCGCCGAGGGGCGAGCGTGCTGTATAACTGAGCCTGCTTGCACGAAATGATCTTAAGACTGTCTTAGCTAAATCCAGACGTAACTGGAGTCTAAAGAATAGGCCACTAGCATGGCCGCTTAAGACTGGAGTCAAGAGTGGGCTTCAGTTCTGACTTGAATAAGTCGCTTGTACGATTGCGACTCTTGTGCCGTCTTAGTTAAGACACAAGGACACCAGGTACCTAAGTAGAGAAATTAGGGAAATACAGAGATGAGCTAGCACTGTCCCCGCTGTAAGATGTAAACATTACGTCAATCTTGCACTGTGTAAAATCTGTGCCATTACGTTTTGCGGCTTAAGATTGTGTTACAATGAAAAATACCGCAAGTGGTTGCTGAGGGCGTTCAGGGAAGCCACTCTGGTAAACACGAGCCGAACCGAAGCGTTTGGCGTTCGGAACACGACCCGTCTTAAAGAGCTCTGGTCTTACTAAAGACGCCGCTTAAGTCTGGACATAGCTGGTACTTTAACGTGCAAGCCGACCCTGGTGTCCCAGTTAACGTGAGCCAATTACAATTGAATATTTGAGAGGCGCCCACCACCACTACGTTTCAATGGAGACGCTCCTAATATCCATTAGTTCATACTATGGCTGCGTGCCGCGCATGTCCACCCTTGATATCAAGCGCATGCGCAAAAAAAAATAACAGTGATATGTGGTTTAGCGTCCTGAAGCATCTCCGGCTATGAGGCCGTAATAAAGGGCTCCGGAATAGTTTAGACCACCTGGGGATATTTAGCGCGCATTGACATCGTACAGCAGGCAGAGGCCTTTAGCGTTTCGCTTCGTTGAAACGTGGCCGCCTCGACCGGTTTCTAACCCGGTTACTCCGCCGACACACTAGGCGACCGCTCTAACCACTGAGCCACAGTGGTGAGTTAACCGAAACTAATTGTGGCAATTTTCCATGCATGAAGTCCGCAAAGTAATTCTAGAGAAAACCGCCGCTGCATCTTTAGACTCCCGTCTATTCTTGCCGGCTCAGTTAAGGAACGTATCTTGGTATAAAATTCTAGGGGGGCATTTTGGACCACTAATGTGCAATCCTTTGTTTGAAACGCCGCTGATCCCTGCTTTGCTCTGTCTTCTTCTGTATGCTTGTGTGATGCGGTGTTCAAGGAAGAGCCAAATGAAAGGCGCAGTACGGACGCCTGGATCAGGTTAGCTTCGTATAAGCGTGAATCACTCGGTGAAATCATCGGTCATGACCGGATGCACCGTCATGACGACGTCAGTTTCGATTATCAGACATGAGCGGATGTGATTTCATAATGACGTCACATCCGATCAGGACCGATTACCTCACCAGGTTATGACGTCACAATCTCGCGGTATTCCGCGGAATCTCGCGAAGAAGTGTGACGTTTCTTGCGGACGCACGTACGCACGGACGGACACTCGTGAGCCTATAAAGGCTTCCGCCTTAAAAACAAAACGAAAGAGGTCTGGCATGCGTTCTTACCGATTATGGCCCTGCGGAAGCAGGCGAGCGCCGTGAGCATCCACTCCTCGCGGGTCTCAGCAAAGATGACGAGCCGTGTCTGGGGCAAATGGCCTAGTCCTGTCAGACCCCTTGCGATCTTATCCACAACGGCGTCGGCCTCTCTGAACGACTTCCACCGGTACTCACCCAGCTCGTACTGCAGCACAGATCAAAATCGCTCTTGCGAAGCAGCCAATGAATGCAGCGCACCATACCCCTATATACTCATGATGTTGACTGTCATCTCTTCAACTCGCGTGAACCCAAAATGAATTACACCGCGGACCACACATGCGGACCACACAGGTAAAGAACGATCATCCTACATTGAAAATATCCATCAGTGTCGCGTTTTGACGTTTCAATATAGGGCGCTACTAACAACAGATAATTCCGAATTCATGAATCAGTTAAGAAAGGAAACCAGGTCGTATTTTGTTACGTGTTGGGATGACAAAACAAAATGTGAGACGCGTTTACTATATCGATAAAATAATACATAATTGTTAGCATATCTCCTCTTTAACAGGGTGGTGAGAAGTGTCACCTAGCTTTGTAATACACTGAGTGCTCAGTACTTTTAAATTCCATGATTATTTCCTCTCCCCAGTACAAAACTACTCTCTTGACAATTTCTATCAATCCTCAAATCGCCTCTTACTTGCTTCCACTATAGATAAAAATGCAATGCTGCACCACCTATTGGAATTCAGGACGTATTCTGAGCTCGCCCGCGAAAGTTTGGTTTGGTTTGGTTTATGAAGTTTTATGTCCCAAATAGATTCAGGCTATGAGAGGCGCTGTAGTGCAAGGCGTCGGAAATTTCGACCTGGTATGGTTATTTAGCGTGCACTGACATCGCACAGCCCATGAGCGCCTTGCTTTTCGCCTCCATTGAAAAGCGGCCGCCTCAGTGATTCGAGCTCACATCCTTGGGTTCAGTAGTCGAGCTCCCTATAACCACTGAGCCAACACGGCGGTCGTCCTCGAGAGCTGAATGTGCACGAGCATACTACGCACTTCTTTTCTTTTTCAGTTGCCTGCTAGAGATATTTTATAGCGCAGCCAAGAAAATGTCGATTCAGATATCTGCCTTTCTTTAGGATGGCAGCAGATGAAAAGGTTCTTAACATTCACCAAGCTGTCTAAAACTTGTCAAACATTATGGTGTGAAAGCGCCGGCAGACAAAGACAAAAGACTAGGGACACACACAACTGCGCTGAAAACTTCCCGCACTTCATCGGCACACTATATGACGCCATGCAAGCAGCTCAAACTTTCTCAACGCCTTCAGTCATGTAGGTACGAATGTGCTGACCCCATGAGCAGTGCCATAATGGGCTGCGCCCCATGACACATAGTGCGCGGACAGGTCAGGAGTATCAAGTCGCACGGGATAACGCCTGTTTCTTCCACCAGATACCCATTCCTCATGGTGCGAGGGGTCGTTTCTTCTGTTAAGTGCGTTGAAGCAAATATATGTAAAAATATTATATTAGCATAGTCCATGAAAATAAAAGTGCATGAAGTGTGTACGCCATTGGTCTACGGTACGCACGGTTTGTTTTCGACCACGAAAGTTTTTCCGAGATTGAACGTGATATTTAGAATGAAGAACGCAATGTATACTGTTGCACGTGCAGAGAGACATATTGCTCCCCTCCTGCCCTTACGTAGTTTCTAGCAAGATCCTGCGTTCTTATTTTTTAGACCTAAAACAGTGATAATACGGTTCTTCGACTTTAATGAAAAAATGGACCTTCTTAAGAATGTGTAAAAGCTGAGTGGTTCAGGAACGTCATTATCTGAGGACTACCCTCTTCGAATTTAAAAAGTACGGAAACTCCTCCGGTCTACCGTTAAAGATAGTTGCAATCCCGAGGACAAGGTATCTAAAATTTGACAGCTATTTATCAATGAGAACACGTATGCGCGGGACGAAGAAGAAACAAAAGACGAATGCTTGCCATATCAAATGAACGTAAAAAATGATTCTAGTGGCCAAACTGGTGACAGTGGCAGGGCTACCACGTCATCGAGACGTGTAGTCGCTCGATGTCAGAAATGAAAGAATTACAAATGAGGGACCGATAAGAGCAGGCCTTCATGAATCATTTCAGCATCGCAAATACGATAGCCAAATTCGAAGCGCTAATTTACGAACTGGACCCTCACGTTACGTTTGTGACAGCAACCTGGCTACATTCTGAAATCCCTGATGGTGTAATTCTCTCCCCCCCCGCGCCTACAGAATTTTGCGACGCGATAGGCCGACGTGCGTAGGAGTCGCGATAGTACTTACAGAAAATATACCTGCTGTACTCCTGCCTGAGATTCCCAATCATGAAAGTCTTCTTTGTCAGATTGACTGCTGTGGCAACACTATTGCAGTGGGTGTGGTATATCGACCTCCTAACGCGGATGTCGCTTTTCTCGAAGACCTGTGCGACTATGTTCAACGCTTTCGTGGCGACCGAGTGAAGGTTATTTTAGGAGGTGACTTCAACTTGCCTGATATTGATTGGTTTCGCAAGGATGCTATGGGTGCCAATTCTGGTCATTTTGAGCTCCTTTTGCATATTACCTTCGAACGTAATCTGACAAAGATTGTTGGCAGACCAACCATAATCTGTACCCTGTATCCCACATTCTTGACCTAGTGTTCAGTAGCTGTGCCCTTAAGTGTATTTCTGTTGATGTCTTGAAAAGTGTATCTGATCATAATCTCGTTTCGTGTGCTTTTTCCCTGTCAGATTATGTTGAAAGCAAAAAACGTCCCGTTGTTGCTAAATATTTTAACAGAGCTGATGATGTGGGAATCCTGGATTTTCTAGAGACACATTTTGATAGTTTTAGGGCTGAGGAGAATGTAAATATATTATGGTGCATGTTTAAAAAACTATGCCTTGATTGCTTGACAATGTATATATCCCTAATATTGTGAGAAAAAAAAACACAACCCATGAATTACGTAGGACATAATCCACACTAAATGTAAATTAAAGCGGATGCGGCGTTCTAGTAGACGGAATGAGGCAAATGTGAGCATGCTGGGCAGCTTATTAAGAAGTAATATCAAGCAAGCTATGGACTCTTTTCTTACTAATACGTTTAGTCGTTTTCTCAGTGAGGCTCCAAAAAAGTTCTGTCGTTGCATAAATGGCACAAAACAATGCAATATATCCCTACCAGTTAATGGTTCACCTGTCACGGGATTAAAAAAGCATTGCCGACGTATTCAATGAGTATTTCAAATCGGTGTATGCTGATAAAAATTCGAGTTTTCCTTCTAAGCCAGACAGCTATTCCTCTTTAATGTCAGATGTTGTTGTCTTCCGCGAAGGTATTTTTAATCTGTTTTTGAAACTTGATGTTAAAAAGTACAGTGGGCCTGATAACATTCCGTCAGCTTTTCTTCGCGGTTATGCAGAATGGCTGTCCCATTATCTCTGTTAGTTTAGCTCAGTGCGCAGCCAGTCAGAATGGAAAACTGCACGTGTCGTACCAATCTTTAATGGAAACGAACCAACTTGCGTACCTAATTATCGGCCAATTTCCTTGCTCTTGACTAGTTGCAAAATGTATGAACATGTGATTTGCCGAGCCTTGACAGAATTTTTGAAATCCAGCCATTTTCTATCTAATGAGCAACATGGATTTAGGCGTGGCTTATCTACCATATCACAACTGATTACTTGTCATGATTTTTTTATCGCAGTTAATACCAAACAACAAATGGACGCTGTTTTCCAAGATTTCGCCAAAGCCTTTGATAAGGTTCCGCGCACTAAACTCATAGAAAAGCTTTACATTGCCGGAATCAATCCTAAGATTATTGACCTTATTAAAGCCTACTTAGAAGATAGATTTCAATATGTTAATGTTGACCGTGGGTACTCTGATCCACTCTCGGTTTCATCTGGCCGGACGCAAGGATCTGTTCTGGGACCTATCCTATTTTTGATCTATATAAACTATTTAACTAATATAGTTGATCCCAAAGTTAAGCCACTTGCAGATGACTGCGTTCTATACTCTACTGTTAACGCCACAGTAGACCAAATTAAGCTTAACAGTAATCTGCAGAATATCTCTAATTGGTGCACCCAATGGGTCATGTTTCTTTACATTAGCAAATGTTTGGTCTTTAGAATTTGTACAGTAAAACTGTTCTGACACATCCATATTGTATAGTTGGCGCAGAACTACCAGAATCGGCGTCTGTAAAATACCATGGCGTCCAGATAAGTAATAACCGGAGTTGGAATGCCACATCGATGTTATTTGCGGTAATGTTCTCAAGACTATAGTGTTTGAGGCGTAAACTGTCCAAGGCCCCAGCAAACGTGAAATTGGCTTTGGTGCGTCCTCGTCTCGAATATGCATGTTGTCTATGGGACCCTTACACAGCCAATAATATTTCGAAATTAGAAAGAGTAAATAAGATCGCAGCCCGCTTGATTTGTAACGGATTCAAACGCACAGATAGTGTTACAGACATGATCAACTCTGTTAGATTAGAATTCCTTTAGGCAAGGCGCACTGAAGCAAAGCTGAAATTTTTGTACCTAATATACAATAATCTGATTAAAATTAATTCCAATGACTATATTACTCCTGTCTCGCGCGCAAGTACGCGTTTTAATCATGGAAAAATGCTAGAAGAATTGCGAGCATACCCCAGTACAGTTAAACACTCATTTGTTTTGTCAAAACAATAAGAGTGGAATGAACTGCCGATGTATGTAGTGAACAGCCCGAATATAGAAATATTTATCGATAACTTGAGTGCCTTTCGCAAGTGAAACCTTTGTTTCTTTTTTTTTTCTTTTTTTTTGCATCATCTGTTTGCTCTTATATGAATCTCGTGTATATTTTGTTCCTTTTTTTTTTGTATCCTTGCTCATCCCTGCTTGGAGTCAAAAGACTCCGCAGTATTGCTAAATTAAATGAAGTGTCTTCGCACCAGCTCGCCAAAAGGAAGACAGGGAGGCGGACATACAATCAGCATGGCAAACGACACAATACTTATCTCTGATGGCTGTGTGGCGCCAGTTAAATCACATAAATGTGTAACATCACTGTCAAAGACTGTTTGTGTTTCTTTAACAAATAATTCGTTTATATTGCCTGCTGCATCTATTTATTTTTCATTTTACACAAAGCAGTCAAAAAGAAGGCAAGCAGTAGTGGCGAGGGAAGGCAACCGCGTCGGAGCGATGTTTATGCCGCCTTCTTGTTATGCAATTCTTGACAGACAACCCAATCAAGTGGAGCAGATTTAATGAACGATTCCAACTCCTCTGATAACCACAGAATGAGTCTCACTGTGCTTTAGCAAAAGCACTACGGGGTACTCGATAAAAAGCTTTTTATATACTAAATTGGAACACAGCGACGCGCGCGTATTTACGGGTATGTAAACGTCACAACATCAATATACGCTTTTCGGTATTGACACTTTTAAAATGAGTATATTTCATATCTCACACATTTTTATGAGAAAAAAAAAAGCATTTTTCACGTGCCTTCGCAACTGCTGAAGGCAAAACACTACAACGGTGGAATGGCCAGCACTTACCTTAACTATTCGCTTGCCATCGACTCTTTGGTGATCTTCTTTCTTGCAAACGCGTGTTCCGAAGCATGGCTTAGTATCAAATTTCTCCACAGCCCGCTTGAAGAAGGCATCCACAGTGTCGAGTCCTTTGAACAAAGCTTTCATGGGGTCAGGCGTATATCGAATCAACGGTGAGTCGCTCTTGTTGGACATTGGCCCAGCCTGCGCAGATGTATGTATATTGACCGTGTCTCTACTGAGCAGACACCGACAGCTCATGTTCCAAGCTGTGCTCTATTCCTCTGCTGTGTTGCGTGAAACACGCAAAGCCAGCTTTCGTATATGCAAGATTGTTTGTTGTCCGAAAGCCAGTAATGTGAACTGTGCTAACCTCGAGAACAGCCCGGACACGTATTCGCATCGCAGCGCACGTTACGGATCCCCAGATGGTAGAGATTCCTCAGTAGCCCTCCACTACGGCACGGCACCGGGACGGGATCAATACAAAAGTACTTGCCAATCTACCCAATTCAGCTTACTTCACACTTCTCGCTTACATCAACTTCATTTGGCACGGGGAAACGCCACTCTCAATTGATTGGAAAACGGCGCTGGTCACCTTCATTCCCAAATCTGGTAAAGTCATTAACACAGACAACCTCCGCCCCATCTCCCCTACTTCTTGTGGGGGAAAATTAATGGAGACGATGGTGCGCGACAGGCTGTGTAAGTTTCTGGAGAGCAAAAATGTTTTTGCAGGCACCATGTTCAGGTTCCGCCCCCACAAGGGATGAAGCAGGATGTCCTGCTTCAACGCAATCTCAACCCGATCGAATATCCCCTCAATGACGAGGTATTTTTCGCTTTAGATTTGAAGGGGGCCTTCGACAACGTCACCCACGAAATTATTCTAACACATATTTTCCCAAACAGATTGCGGCCAAAACACATTTAACTGCATTGGGCAATTTCCCACTGACCGACAATCATACATCCGGATTCAGGACACCGAACATGGCCCATACGAACTAGGCACGCGAGGGACCCCCCGAGGAGCAGTCCTCTCATCCCTCCTATTCAATCTAGCTATGATGAGACTTCCCGCTCAGTTGGCGAGGGTCGACGGTATCCAGCACGCGCTCTATGCCGACGACATCCACATCTGGGCTAAAAACGGCTCGGTAGAAGAAATGGAGGCCAACCTGCAGCAAGCGGTGGACATTGCTGACAACTACGCACATCGTTGCGGCCTTCAGTGCTCCTCGTCCAAACCAAATCGAAATTTGTGCACATACACCCCTCATCAAAGTGCACCACCAAAATAGACCTCACCCTTAACAGTGGATCCATACCCGAACACGACGCGATCCGAGTGCTGGACCTCTTTATTCACAAAACTCGCACAGCTGACACACCACTGGCCAAATTGCGTAAGGTGGGGGACCAGGTGGGACGCATGGCCTCGCCAGGTTTCGAACAAGCGCAGGGGGTTACGATGCAAAGACGCCTTGCGGCTGGTGCATGCATTTGTAACCAGCCGAGTCCTATATTCGGCTCCATACCTCCACCTGCGCAAATTTGACGAGAATGCACTAGAAGTCATTCTCCGTAAAATATACAAGCGTGCCCTCGACCTCCCTGTGAATACCTCCAACCAGCGCCTATTTGGCCTGAGGATGGTTAACACCTTCAATGAACTGGGAGAGGCACACTTGATGAACCAATACGCAAGACTGTCTAAAACGCTGTCGGGTCGCCGCCTCTTTGACCGACTACACATCCACCACTCAATACATTCGGAAGAGCTCGCACATATCCCAACAGCGTGGAGATATGCCTTACATGTGCGCCCTCTTCCGGCCAACATGACAAGAGAGGACCATAGTGGCAGACGTCTCGCGCGGGCGAAAGCCTTGGCTCGCCACAACGGACACAAACAAACGCTACGTAGAAGCCTCCGGCCCGCACCATGGGAGTTGGTACACGGCCGCAGTCGTCCACCAAAACACTGTAATAAACAGAATGACTTTCCATGCACACAATGCAACACACGCGGAAGAGGTTGCCATCGCACTAGCCGCCGCAGATCAGGACTCACGGGTCATCATGACCGACTCGAGGGGTACCTGTCACAATATCGAGCAGGTGTGCATATCCTACTTTGCCAACAAAATTTTACAAAACAGCGAATATCTCGGTGCCCCCACGCATCGAACGATTATCTGAGCTCCGGCTCACACTGGCCTCGAGCGAAATGAAACGGCCGATGCCGCCGTCCGCGCGCTCACTCTCCGGGCACCAACATCGTATACCACCGATCCGGACTCCGAGCACAATCCCTCCTACACTTTCAAAGAAATGATTAAATTCTATCAATACAGCCATTCAATATATCCTAAGCCATTCAAGGGCCTCGCAAAGGCGGAGGAGTGCATTCTCTTTCGCCTTTACACCAAAACTTTACTCTGCCCAGCAGTATTAAAATACTGACCCCGCTTGCACGGGGAAATGTCCGCATTGTGAGGAAAAGTCCTCGGACATTTTCCACATGGTGTGGGCATGTGAAAAAAAAACCAATCTACCCCTTGCCCAGCCCTTTCTGGGAAGACTGGGAGTCGGCCCTGCTCGGCTGCACTGACCTGACGGCGCAATAAGCCTTGGTCGAGCGGGCCGCGGCCGACGCCAATGGGCTCCGTAAGAGGGAGCCCACCTAGTAATTGTAAGAGACGGCCTCTTAAGGACCACTGTCGTACCCTTCCTGTATAAAAAAAAAAATAAATGTTTTTCATCATCATCATCATTATCCTCTATATCTCTTTCCACTTTCACTCCCTCCTTCCCCTAGGGCACGGTTCAGGTGCCCACAGAAACAAGTGAGACAGATACTGCGCCTTTCCCTTCCTGCGAACTAATTAAAAAGATACATGTTGCAGTCTACTGGTGCGAAAGTACTAATCCAAAGGTTCAGAGCCTAGCAGGATCATCTAACATCGTCTAACGTTTGCGTCTCCACAAACTGGCTACGCCGCGCGGCAGCGGAGCCCTCTCGGTCTTGACTGCGCATGTACGCCGGCTTCCGAGACTAATACCCCGTCCAACCGATATCTGCGAAGCAACATGCAGATAACGCGACGGATGGTTTCGATCGTTATAATCAGGTTTATGTAGGGTTAAACCTCCGTGATTTTACCTATACTGTGCAAAAAAAAGAAAAAAAAAAGCCAAAACCGCTACTCACCCACGTAATGGCCTGTCTGCGGACACGGATCCATGGTTTCTGTACGGCGATGTAAGCTGGTAAGGTGATGACGTCATAGATAGTGACAATAAGCCGAAGAACGAAGTCTAGCACCATCGCTCTAGACTTTTGGAAGCCCTGCGCCTGCAAAAATGGCGCATGCAGTTCAATAAAAGGCAACAAAAGGCACAGTGTATAAAACTTTTAAATATGTCCCGCTCAACGACGCTTCTTCAACGTTCGTGTTTCAAGCAACGAATTACAAATTGACGCGTTCTTGAACACGCATCAAATCATTTCGAGAACAATGAAAATTGCGAGGTATGTACAGTCCACAACAGAGCACTACCTCAGTCATTGTAATACAATAGGAGCCATATGAAATCATTTTCGATAATTCACAATTTCGTCCCCAGCACTGCCATCTCATGTCATGCAACTAGCGTTTTCTAAGGTGTACCATGATTCCAGCCGTAAGCTAGTGTTCGGAAAAAAACGAGGCATGCATGCACCACGGCTGGCATCGCACCTACTTTCGGTTGCATTCGTTCTACTTGAAAGTTGCCATGGGGGTGACACGCTCGCGTGTGAAGTAGCTTTGCAGCGATAACCGATAGCTCTGCATCTTCGTGAGACAGCTGTGTTTATCGGCTCGGCCATGCAGCGACTGAGTTGACATGCTCCACTTGCAGTTTCTTAGTACAAGGGTGTGGAACAACGCAGTTCGCCAACAGAAAGGCGCTCAGTTGGAATCTGACCTTTCCAAAAAAATCTCCCTGGACGGCGTCATGTTGAGTGTTGAATTAATGTTTGCACCACGCACGGCATAAGTTACAGCGTTAGCTGTCTGCACCTATTGGAAAAGGTTCGAAATGCGGGCGTTTGACACCTGCTTCTACAGCCAATGGAACTTTCCAGAATCTTGGACGACTGTTGGAAACTGAGCTCTAAGTACGAGATTCGCGACAGGTACGGGTACCCTCGCGTTCTCACCCGACCTGTCCTCCATTTTAATGCTTGAAGTGAAGGCGAATTTAGGACTCACTGCTTGAAGACAGACGCTCCCACGGGGCAGGCGGGATCGTCACCGGCTTCAGTCACGCCAAAAGCATGCTGAGACACTGGGCCCCAGTTCCAATTTTGACGGCATCCCTTACGACGCCGTACAAGAGACCCGGCAAGTGTCGCGACGTGCCATCGCAGACTGGAAACAGCCGGTGCCGTCTTCGTCGTCCTCGTTTGCGTTTGCCCAATCCGCTCTGCCGGCAAGCTGATGATGACAGCACTGTGACTGGCCAATAAAAATGACCGCGCGTAGCCTTGCCGCGCCGACTGAAGGATGAAGAACTATAACAGGCCAATCCTCGTTGTGGGTATATACCTGTCCAAAAAAGGACAACAACAACAGCACTGTAAGAGATTTCTTGGCGCGTTCATGTTTTTACCCGAATACAGTTCATTTCCCGCGGTACTGTATTGCAGAGGCTTGAATAAATGAAACTAAGCGTCAGAAATTCCCACTCGTAAAACGACGCTGAAATTAAGATCACTATGTTAATTGCATGTTTATCCGATGAGGCGACGGGAATGAAGGAGATAGAAGAGGACTTCTAGGCTGCTATTAAAAGCTTTCGCAAGATGACGCGCAATGAAATTATTGACACTTTTTTTTTAAACATGTTCATTGGGTTTATTTTTCAACGCAAAATCCAGTAATAACTCAGCGGTACGAAAAAAAAATTAATCACTAAGAAAAGTTAATGAAGCAAATAGCGAGAAATCACGGGAGAGTAAGACGAAAAGTGTTAGGATGACAAAAAAAAAAATCTGCTGTACTCAAAATGACAAAGTTCATGACCTTGCGTCTTCTTACTAGTGCCTTTGCATAATCAGGCACGATGAAATTATTAACACTTTTTAAGGACATGTTTGTTGCAGCGTGCTGAAAGCAAAGAGTTGAGGAACAATATCTTTCAGCCAGCAACTGACTATCAAGAATGACAGTACGGTTACCTGTAGTAGAATTGTTACAGTTTAATAGTTAATGCTTCAACTGCATGTTGCTTTTCTTAGACATATAGCCACCAATGGCTAATTGGACCAATACTAGAGCTTGTAGTAAAATAAGTCTTATTTTTTCTGAAGATATTCTATAGATCACCTTGACTGAATTTCTTTCTCTAGTTTCGCGGTCTAAGACCCCTTGATTTTGCTTCAAAGAGTGCGGCGCTGCTTCTAATCAACTATCGATTGCTCCCTGATTATGGTTTCCTATTTTCTGCACAGGTCTGATCTATAATCGGCTTTTTCGGTATTCAAATTTTTCGTAAGTGCTTCCCATCTGCGTTGTTGACCTGTCGCTATGGCTCTTTATTTATCCGTCCTGGTTGCCTACTAATTTACTAGCTAGCTTTCTAGGCCTTTTCCGCCCCTGTGAGTCAACGCTTTTTCTGTACAAAAACGTTTGCTGCTCTCCTTTTTCCATTCAGTTCCCTTATGCGTTCTTCATATATTAATTTAGTTTGAGCCTCCGGTGCTTCGAACGCGTACAGCCCTCGAAAGGCGCTCTTTGTTGTTCATTTTTGACAATCGCCGATGTCTGGCAGGCCCGATACAACTATTGACGTCATCCAGAGTTAAAAAGATGTATGGGAATGCGCATGTGTGTTGGGGCAAGGTTCCGAGCCTAGGCCTCTCAAAAATGGCGAAAATTGACTCCCTGCTACGCCATTCGAACGCTCCACACAGGTGTGTGGACGACTGCATGAATTTCAGAATACAGAAACAGACACGCAATGATCAGGCACGCAAAAGAAACTTAATTGCGACCAGACAAGAGTCATAGTGCGCGAGGTGACGACAGCGGTTATAAAGTGGCTGTAGCGGTATCAAACTTCTAAATATATGCAGCAATATGTAACGTACACATACTTTTCTCTCAATCATCAGTCTTCGTCATATTATCCCTCTTTCACGGCAGTAACGCTGCGGGTGCTTCCCGTTGCAGACTCATTCCAGTTGCGCATTACATCGAGCTCGCCACATAGCCACTACGTCGCTATGCCACCCGTTGCCTCAACCTCTCTTTCCAGCTGCTAGTCGTGGAAAATGGCGCTTCGCTCGGCTGCTACCTGCCACGGCTGGCAGGTGGCATGTTACACCGATGTCGGCAACTACGTCGACTACTACGAAACACAATCCAGGAACGGCGCCAAAGAGCTGCGCTGTAAATATAATCTTACCTTCAGCCAATTTAAGCTTGATCCTGGCGGCCTTACCGGAAAGTGGTGATTGATACCGCTTTCAAGTTAATAAATTGACAGCAGAGCCACGACTATGAGGTTATATACTCGCTTCCCGCGAGAAATTTTGTGGTTTTGAATCCGCAGCGGCGGAAATTTTTGTTTTATGCAGTAGGACGTAGTCGCATAAAGGCCCTAAACTATCGCGTTGAACGAACGTTCCTCAATAAAGTTCCGTACTCGCCTCCCACGAGAAATTCCTTGGCATGAATGCGCTCCAACGGAGTATTAGAGATACAGCTGTACTACACCAGGGTCCGCATTCCGCGTTTGTGTCGTTTTCAGAAGTGTCACATATCTCTAACCATGAGTCATCTGATTGGTAGAAACGCCGGAACGGGATGTCACTACCACTGCCAGTTCCGATGTTTCCACCAATCAGCTAATCCAAGCTAAGGGAAGTAACGACACTTCTGAAAACGACGCAAACTCGGAATACAGCCCCAGATGCAAACGCAGGGACCGCCTTGGTATCATTGAATGACCTTCAAGGTCAGCCAAGGTCAAACTGGTTAACCTTCCAGCGACAAATCTCGCTAAGTCTGTGTTATGGTGAACTGGTACATGGCCACATGACTAGCTGACCGCTTTACTAATTGTGCGTCGCAATTAGAGTCAATTAGTTAAATGACCAAAATTGCAACTTCACGGTACATTATCAAAACATATATAGTTTGATAGCGTATGTCAAGTATAACTGCACTGGTCTAATTATAGGTATTCAGTAATTATTTAAATAATTACAATTATATAATTAACCGAGCTTAATGTTATATCAAGTCATATAACAGATAGCTTATGTCGAGTAAAACTGCATTTGATTAACTTTATATATAACTAATTATCGTTAATTATGTATTTTCATTAAAATTCGACTTCACGCTGCAGCACTTGGTCATATACAGTTGGATATCTTATGTCAAATATGATTACCCTGGGCTAATTTTAACATTTAATTATTTATCGTTAGTTCCTTACTTGTGATTAAAAATTGAATTTTGCGCTATAGCATCAAGTCACATATAATTGGATAGCTTATACCGAGCACGATTGCAGTACACTAATTACAGGTCATAATTACCGGTAAGCTGTGAATAAAAATTGAACTTTAATCTACAAAGTCATTCTATATCGTTGAAAAGGTTTCGACGAGGAAATATATATCATCGTACAAGCTATCGCTCGATCTTGGGTGTAATCAGGGTTAAAGCTAGCCCTGTGATTTTTTTTACCGAAGCAGTAGCAGGCTGGTCAGTTGGGCTAGTTGGTAGTGGTTCATCTTGAGTGGAACACAGCGCAAAGGGACGACGGACAGAGGACCAAGATGCACAAGGACAAGCGCTTGTCAGTTTGCATCTTGGTCCTCTGTTCGTCGTCCTACCGTGTTCCACCCAATACGAAGCAGTAGCCTTGCGGTAAAGCATTAGCTAGGCATTCCAGAAGTGCCGGGGTCGACAACCAGTGCCCCGGGCACTCACCAGTTTTCTGATAGGTGCAAGGTTTCTCCCGGCCTGGTGCTGGGATTTTTTGAGCTGGTGTGCTTGGGGAGAAGGGTCTGCGACTGAACCTCTCCCCCGATTGAAAGCCTATCATGGGGGACCTAAATCCGCCTTGTTCAGTGAAGCTCCTCCCTTCCTCTCTTTTCCTTTTTTTTTTTTGTTTCATTTCGGAATGTCTATTCAAAAGCCCACTGTGATGGGATTTGAAGACACAGAATCCTTTTTTCAAGCCATAGCCACGTGCGCTGGGAACCCGAGAAGCAGGCCGGGAGACGGCTTGGACTCATTTGAGAAAACCAGTGAGTTACCGGCAGGCAGCGGCAGTTCTTCTGCGTCAAAATTCCATGCCGATGCGCGAACTTTACGAGCGAAATCATCTGTAGTTGCTATACATGGA
This sequence comes from Amblyomma maculatum, assembly GCF_055883805.1. Lineage (NCBI taxonomy): Eukaryota > Metazoa > Arthropoda > Arachnida > Ixodida > Ixodidae > Amblyomma > Amblyomma maculatum. The sequence goes on along the minus strand of NC_139344.1, from coordinate 177,338,228 downwards.
TTTAATTTATCAATCTTCTCTAGCAGATAAAAGCTCTATTATTGTGGAGAGTGGTCTCTTTGAGATCACAGTGCAGTATCTTATTGATATAGGTCTATACGCCAACACACACGCTCGGTTGTGGTCCTGCTTAAGAGCGCCTCGGCTGTGCAGCATAGTATACTTGTACTGCTTGTCTTCCACTCAACTCCACTGGTCTCCCGACTGGAACGCGTGGACCACTCTACCCATGATCCCATGGGATCATGAGTAAAGTGGTCCACGCGTTAACACACTTTCTGCTCCCGGCTGATCGAACACACCCGCGACGTTTGTCATATTCACCGTGCATATACCTTTTGCATTAGATTTTTTTCCCAGTATAGAGCTGAATATTTCCCGTCTCCAACAAACGAACAAATAGCGCGCGCAAGCGCACTGTGGTGTACGTATTTATCGGATAAAACACAATACTGACATTTTGCGCTCTACTTGCACGCAGTGAGCATCTGAGAGACAACCGGCGTATACGAAGGTAACGTGTAGTTACGACCAAGCTCGCGTCTATTGGAAACAATGTTATACAGGCCGTCGTATGTTTCACCCCCTCAAGACGATGCCGATATACGAGACGGAAGAAACCAATGTTTACGTACCTACCTACTTTATTTTATTAGCCAGTCTTGTGGTGCGGCCAGTTCGAGGGAAATGACGATTCATCCGCCATATGGTCGCGCGTAGATGTCCCAACCCCGCAAAGCTAAAAGAAGCAACTGCAATGACGCAGGTCTACCGAGCACTCCGCCACGGCGCCTAAGAGCGAAAAGGGGAGAAAGCCAGTTCTCACGAAGGCTGATCTAGAGGAGTGCTATACTTTGCATCAATTAAGGATCACAGACATGTGGTCATGGCTCTCTACTAGACAACACCTGCTGGCTGGTGCCGACGCTCACAATACAAGAACTAATTTTTCAGTCGAGAACGGCCACAGGAACTACAGCAAGAGTTTGTAACATGGGCGAAGGCTGAGATACTATTTTACTTTTTTTGGTTGTTACATTGTACACTGTGATGCTTAGATGCTTAGTTCATTTTTATTCCTTCACACTTTTTTTTTTTTTTCAATGTATTGTTTTAATATTATTATTTGTAGTTTGGGGGGGGGGGGGGGGGGAGGCACATGTTATCTTGAGGTCTTCATTTGCATAATACTACTGTTTTATAACAACCCCTGTTACTGCACCACATTTTTCTTATGTCGTGACTCGCCATTATTACTGCTATCTTGCATTTTTTCAGCTCACATTGTTATGTGATTTTTTTTTAAGGCCTCCTGTCTGTGTAAACTAAGGGACCTCCTTCTATGACATTCTCACCGTGTGCTATGCATCATCATTGCAAACAATAAACTGAGACCGTGTTGCTCAATATCAGTGCACATTAAAAAGTCTCCGAGAATCGAAATTCTAGCCAGAGGCCTCCATTATATATGACACCCCTAGTAGCTTGAGTAGCTTCGGGGCGTTAAACATCCTATACACATAACATAGCTAGCAGTTATATATGAGGCTAGCATGAAAGGTCTACTTGTGGCACTATCAGGCAATTATAGTCAAAACTAATTACCTGGTAGTTACCGTTGTCAGATGAGAAGAGGACTTAAAATCTAAAAGCGCCGTGCCCCGGAGCCACACATTACTCATCGACCCATCATCATCTCCTCCCCCTTTGGGCCTATAGGGGCGGGGGGAGCTTTTGTGCTCGAGGAGAGGGCCCTAACCGGGCACGGGGGCTGTCATGGGGTGACACCCTTGAGGCGAATGCACCTGTCACAAGAACTGCATTGATTGCCAGCTGCAGCTGTGGCATGTGGTGCGTACACACATACACCGGAAAATATGTTTTTCTTTTTTTTTTCTGATACGAAAGCATTTGGGTCCAGGATTCTAGACACATTTTAATTCTAAGGCAAGTGTTTGATACTATAAGATGCTGTTATGCACATGTTGATGGGAATGGTCTAAGCTTCCCATGCGTGAAAAAAAGTTGCCTTTGAAGTTTTTTTCCTGCGCGCGCAGCGAGTAGTGAGAAATGGCATATAAAACGAAATGGCTTCGTTATTGGAAATTAATAGCATAAATCTAGAAGCCTGCTAAGGAAAGATCTGCAGATATATTGATCGTTGCCGTGTTCAACGATATGTGAAAAAATTACGTTCAGGAACTCTCTCCCATAAAATGGCTAAAGTTTCTGGGTATAGGCAATTGCATGGTTTCACCTAGCTTCTGTCGAACATTGATTTCTAAGCCTTGGCTTAAGCTCCGCGAAAAAACTGCATGCGGTCAGTGCACGCTGTACAGAAAACTCGTCTTGGTCAGGAGAGGGTGGCATTTACATTGGTCTAGTAGAGTTAATGTCATGGTAATGTTCACCCGCTGTTAGACGAGGGCCTCCTCTTGACATGTTTCAACCCTGAAGCGGTGAGAAAGAGAAACAGTTCGTGCTTACTGGCGGCAAAGTGCCTGGAGACCTGATCTGCGTTGCGCACCAGGATATGACTGGAGTTTAAATAAGCAGGTTAACAACAGATCCAAGCCCACGAATCCACCGGTGGGCTCGGATCCTTTGTTCAGCGGCCAATAGATGACACGAAAGCACCAAAACATCACTGCTTGATTGATTTAATGGGTGATGCGAAGCGCATCACCCATATCACCCATATCATGAACTTTCTAGATTCACACAACTTCTTTCATCCTGCGCAACATGGTTTCCGAAAGGGTTTCTCGTGCGAAACACAACTAGCAATCTTTACTTTCAATCTGCACACTAACCTTGATCGTAACCAGCAAACTGATTCAATTTTCTTAGACTTTGCAAAGGCCTTTGATAAGGTGCCTCACAAACGCTTACTAATGAAACTCGCCGCTCTAAATTTGCATCCCAACATTCTAAATTGGATTAAAGAGTTTCTTGCTAACCGCTCACAGTTCGTCTTTGTTAATAACAAAAGCTCAAATACAATCCCCGTAACATCTGGCGTTCCACTAAGATCTGTACTCGCCCCTCTCCTGTTTTTAATATATATAAATGACCTACCTCTTCATGTACACTGTCAGATAAGAATCTTCGCCGACGACTGCGTAATCAATCGGAATATTGCTAACGTATCTGATCAAGTAGCACTACAGCATGTCCTAACCCAAGTGCAAGAATGGTGCAACCGCTGGTTAATGACTTTAAACGCCAAGAAGTGCAAACTCATCTCTTTTACTCGTCAGCATAACCCCCTTATTTTTTCATATGAAGTTGCTAACTCTTCCGTAGAACGCGTGGAATCATATAAGTACCTTGAAATCACACTTTGCAGCGACCTTCCTTGATGTACACACATAACTAACATCATATCATCTGCAGACAGATCTTTAGGCTTCATAAAACGTCACCTACGTCATGCGCCCCAACAAGTAAAACTTTTGGCATATAAAACACTGATCAGATCAAAGCCTGAGTACGCCAGTCCAATATGGAACCCATCTCAGATATACTTAACAAATGCGCTCGAATCAGTTCAAAACCGCGCCATCCGTTTCGTGCATCACGCATACTCGTATTCCATCAGCGTTTCATCTCTAAAGAAAAATTCCAGTCTTGATAACCTTTTACTTCGTCGCCGCATTGCCAGTCTTTGTTTACTGCACAAAATTCTAAACAGTTCACTAAATCAGGCACCTTACATTGTTCATCGCACCCACATACCTCATCGCGCTTCGCATCCATTTCAGATAACTCGGCCTGTTGCTCGCACAAACACTTTTTCAGGATCTTTTTTTCCCCGAGCAATAGTGGGCTGGAATGCCCTTCCCCACGAAGTCGCCGCCCTCTCATGCCAATCTTCATTTATTGGCGCCTTAAAAATTTATTTTCAAACACAATGACCTGTGCTTGTATTTTCTCATGTCTGTAAACCCACCAAGAGAGGCCTTTAAGGAAATAAAGTGAAGTGAAGTGAAGCATTCAAAACTGCTCTCAGCTAGCGAAGAACTGTCGTAGAATGTGCCAGCATGAGCTGCGCTCGTCGTAGAAGCAGCATCTCAAGCTTAGAAAATTGTATGTGAGATAGCGAGCAGCTTCAAGTGATTGGGGGTGCCCGAAATTGCTTCACGGCCAGTTTAAGGGGCCAGCGGCGAGTTCATATATAGTTGAGCACAGTTTACACGTAGATGCAATATGAAATTAAACGTTAAGTTTCCACGCAAGAACAAGGCGATCGTTTCTGCCTATTTGGTCAGGAAAAACTATTTAAAAGAGGGCGTAATAACACTCATTCCTCTTTAGGTGAAAGTCCACAATGTGTTCCCTTTCATTATGCCGCCACTTGTATAAGCGTTCACAGATTATTCGGTCAGTTTCCCTGTGTCATCATCGCTGCGGCCGCAGCTGAAGTTAGTCTTTTCATTTACAACCGATAGCCGTTTAGTGCTCCTTAGTGGCGTCATCGGTTGCTTGAAGCTACTTATGACGTTGGCAACAAAGAGGCCTCATTAATATAAGAGCTCTTATTGCCTAAACGCGTGAGTATAAACCTCCTACAGCGTTCTTTCCTTGTAAGTTTTCGAATGCGTAAGAACGCACAGACGCTCTTGAGCGGCAGCCATTCCGGTAATTAAAATACGGCAGTTAATTATCAGTAAATTGACAGTGTATATTTATCGCCTGATTGCAACACAATTTGAATGGATGCTTTCAGTTTTTATGAAAAAACCTGTACTGAAAGTAAGAGTCGAAATGTGCTTCCACATTTAAAGAGCGCCGACACTTAGAGCCAAGACGGAGGTATCAAAAAAGTAGTTTGCAAACTCATGCAGCTCAGGCTATTTGAACGAAGCTGCTGCTTATAAAGCGAAGATACGAAACTGAAAAATTCAAGTCGACAAATTTATTCCCCTTGGAGAATTCCAACATTATCTGGGTTCTTCCGCGGCGATGCCTCCATTATAACTAACCTTATAAAGACATGATTTGGAGTACGTTAGAGCGACCTTTTCTTTTTTCTTCATTAACACGCACTGCACCATAATTAGTTTTTATCGGTAAGACAAGACGAGTTTAATGCGCTAAGCAGTCAGTTCAAACTCATGCCGACATTTCCATGTACATCATGTATAATGCTTTTTCGTGTAAAATTATAGTTGTTGACCATAAATGATGCTATACCTAGCTCTTAAAACATTGTACCATTACAACAGGTGTGTACTGCGGTGCAATTATTGTGTTTATAGCTATGCTCTAGTATAAAGAACCTTCGGGACATATTCACACTATACGTACTCTCCTGTACTTCCAAGTTCAGATAGCCGCAAGTTTAGATAGTAAACTATTATTAAGTTAGTTTTGCATTGAATCACTGTCACAAGCGATTACCTTAGCAACATAAATGACGCTGACTATAAGTACGTTAAACAGTAATAGGGGCTGCGCATCAAGTTGCAGTAGTTACCAGAAGAAAAAAAAACACAAGCGACTTGTTCCATGGTTAATATTAACGAATTCTTTTCGGGCATGTGATGTACATGCCTAAAAATAAATAAAGGCTCGATGTGATCAAGTGCTTTCGCGAAGTCGAAAAGTTTATTTTCGCTCGTTTGATAGCTGCGTGCCGGATGTCCCAGCTAATTTAAGTTGAGACAACAGCTAAAAAAAATAAATATCTGAGGCACGAGAGGGAAATTAGCTGGCTACATTTTCCAGTTTTCTTGCGCGCAGTACAAACAATGTTCTGTTAATTAATGAATGCAGTTAATTTTTAATAATTACTAGTATTGAATTTAGAGAGTAAATAACATTTACAAGGTTAGAGAGCACTTTCGGCAACCCGCATTTCATTATTTGTGCTAAGGAAAGCCTCGAGTCTTTCTTTTTCTTCAGAGTTGAAAACAAAGCCGGCTAAATATAAAATAAATCACGTGACACGCACATTCAAGCGCCACGATCAGGCTGTTCTCAGTCATGGTTTGAGAGAACGGAATCAACTGCGGCCTTTGCTCAACGGCTCCTTTGAAGTGGCAGGCCGATATGTAGGCGAAGGAGCAGTCGCCATATATTCGGTCTACCGCTACAACGGGCCCGCCTAGTCACGGCCGCGGCCGCAGCTTATCTCGTTCACTCAAATCTTGGTTGAAAGCAGCACAATCGTGGCGCTTGAATACCCGTGTCCATGAATTATTTTGTATTTAGCCGGCCTTCTTTTAAACTCGGGAGAAAAAGAAACACCCGAAGCTTTCCTTATAGGCAGCCTGCAGTGAAGTTTGCAGTGTCGATCGCCGCGCCGTAACACAGTGGGCGCGGCAGCAACCCCAAGATGAGCATCCCCAACCCGCTCATTTCTCTCGTACAAGATTGTGCTTGGATTGCTGCTGATACCAGAGGCACCGCCGTCGACATGTCATCCGACGGTGGCCATTCTTTGGAATCCTGGCGTCAAAGAGGGAAAGCAACTACTTCGACCGGCAGTATTTGACCAACGCAGCTTCGATGTCCCCTACGGATCCCCGATGCTATCAACAGAAACATTCAACGCATCGTCACAGGCATCACGGCTGCCCAGTATAAAATGGGACCACCATAGATTGCTCGGCAGCGGGCGCGACAGCAACGCCAAAATGAGCGTCACCAACCCGTTCATTTTTCCCGAACAGGTGAACAAACCCTACGGGAAGTCATTTCGAAGTAACAATGTCTGCTTACTTTTGCTGCCGTGCCCACAGCCAGTTTGTGAAATGTTCTCGATTGTGATTGTCTCGCTTAGGTATTTACTTACGCTGAGCGGTGACATAGAGGCGAATCCGGGCCCCAATGATACACAGATTGCAGAACAACTGAAGTTAATTGCGGATGAGATTCAGGAAATTAAGACAGGAAAAGTTCTAACCAGTCAAAAACTGAACGCAATAGAAAAGAAGCTTGAAAAAATAAGCGGGCTCGAAAAACAAGTGACAGAATGCACCAAGAGAGTCGCTGAGTTAGAGCGTAACCTTGCCATCATGACGAATAAGGTCGACGATCTTGATAACCAAAGCCGACGCTCTAATCTAATCATTTACGGTGTTGAGGAAGAGCAGAGCGAATCCACCGACAGCTTGCACGATACCGTCACGAAAACTATATTTGAGGACATTCTTGATGACCAAGGAAAGACAATGACACTAAACCTAGGCCGATAATCTTGAAACTTCTTGACTACAGTTACAAAATTAACATTCTTAAGCAATGCACCAAGCTAAAGGGCTCTGGCTACTCAATCGGTGAAGATTTCTCACTTACTGTTAGGAATATCAGGAAAAAAATTATGGGATCGAATTAAAGAACATCGCGACCGAAAAGAAAAAAGTCTCCCTAGTGTATGACAAAGTAAAAATTAAAGATAAGCTATTCGCGTGGGACAATGACCTCAATGGCATTGTTGAAATTAAGGCAAAAAACGAAGACTAAAATAAGCCTGGAAAACGAATTACCAGGAGCCAATGCTCTTGACTGTTCTCAATGTGAACGCGTGAAGTATTATTAATAAAGCGCATGAACTCGAAGCAATCCTACTGGCTTTCAAACTCGACATCGTTGCAGTTACCTTGACATGGTTCATCATCATCATCATCATCATCATCAGCCTGACTATACCCCCTGCAGGGCGAAGGCCTCTCCCATATTTCTCCCCTTAACCCGATTCTGTGCTAGCTGCATCCACTTGACCCCTGCGAACTTCTTAATCTCATCCGCCCATCTAACTTTCTGCCGCCCCCTGCTACGCTTTCCTTCCCTTGGAATCCAGTTTGTTACCCTAAGCGACCATCGGTTATCCTCTCTTCGCACTACATGTCCTGCCCATGTCCATTTCTTCTTCTTAATTTCCACTAGAATGTCGGTAACTTGAGTTATTTCTCTGACCCACTCTACACGCTTCCTATCTCTTAATGTTACCCCTATCGTTTTTCGTTCCATAGCCCTCTGGGTTGTCCTCAACTTAAGTAGAACTCTCTTGGTTAGCCTCCACGTTTCAGCGCCATAGGTGAGTACAGGTAAGATGCAACTGTTATATACTTTCCTCTTTAGCGATACCGGTAAGCTGCTAGACATAATCTGCGAGTGCTTGCCAAATGCGCTCCATCCCAATCTTATTCTTCTTGTTATTTCCTTCTCATGGTCCGGATCTGCGGTTACTACCTGTCCTAAGCAGACATATTCGCCTACTACTTCCAGTACTTCGCTACCTAATGTAAACTGCTGTTCCTTCCCGAGGCTGTTGAACATTACCTTAGTCTTCTGCATATTGATTTTCAAGCCTACCTTTCTACTTTTCCTGTCTAGGTCATCAATCATTATTTGTAGTTCATCTCCCGAGTTGCTTAGCAAGGCAATGTCATCAGCAAATCGTAGATTACTGAGGTATTCTCCATCTACCCTTATCCCTAACTGCTCCCATTCCAAGTCTCTGAATACTTCCTCTAAGCAAGCTGTGAATAGTACTGGGGAGATTGTGTCTCCTTGCCTAACACCTTTATTTATGGGAATTTTGTTACTTTCTTTATGCAGAACTATGGTTGCTGTGCAGCCACTGTATATATCTTCCAGAACTTTCACGTACGGCTCGTCTACCCCCTGATTTCGCAATGCCTGCATCACCGCCGAGGTTTCAACTGAGTCAAATGCTTTTTCGTAATCAATGAATGCTATGTATAAGGGCTGGTTATATTCCGAGCATTTTTCAATCACCTGATTGATGGTATGGATATGATCGATAGTAGAGTACCGTTTCCGAAACCCTGCTTGATCCTTTGCTTGATTGAAGTCTAAGGTTGTCCTGATTCTATTAGCGATTACCTTAGTAAATACCTTATACGTAACAGACAGTAAGCTGGCTAGGTCTGTAATTTTTAAGGTCCTTAGAGTCCCCTTTCTTATGAATGAGGATAATGTTTGCATCCTTCCATGGTTCCGGTACCTTCGATGACACCAGGCACTGCGTATACAAGATGGCCAGTTTTTTTAACACGATATCCCCCCCCCCCCCCGTCTTTCAGCAAATCTGTAGTTATCTGATCCTCTCCAGCTGATTTCCCCCTTTTCGTAGTTTCTAATGCTTTCTTGACCTCGTCCTTCGTCACTGGTGGAACGTCTGAATGTTTGTCCCTACCGCCAATCTCATTACGGTCGTGACTACTTTGGCTACTGTAGAGATTTGTATAGAACTCCTCGGCTACTTTGACTATCTTATCCATATTCGTGATGACGTTGCCCGCCTTGTCCCTTATCGCATACATCTGGTTTTTGCCTATGCCCAATTTCTTCTTTACCGCTTTAAGGCTTCCCCCGTTTTTTACAGCATGCTCAATTTTCTCCATATTATACTTCCTTATATCGGCCACCTTGCGCTTATTGATTAGCTTTGATATCTCGGCCAATTCGATCCGGTCTGTTGAATTGGAAGCTTTCATTCTCTGGCGTTTCTTAATCAAATCTTTCGTCTCCTTAGACAGCTTACCGGTATCCTCTCTAACTATCCTACCGCCTACTTCTACCGCGCACTCAGTAATGATATCTCTGAAATTGTTGTTCCTTGCTTCTAGGGTAATGTCGCCATCCTCGGTTAGAGCTGAATACCTATTCTGTAGCGAGATCCTGAACTCTTCTGCCCTCCCCCTCACCGCTAATTCGTTGATGGGTTTCTTTCTTACTAATCTGTTGCGTTCCTTCTGCAGATTTAGGCTAATTCGGGACCTCACCATCCTGTGGTCACTGCATCGCACTTTCCCGATTACCTCTACATCTTGCATAATGGCGGGGGTTGAACACATTATGAAGTCGATTTCATTTTTATTCTCCCCGTTCGGACTTTTCCATGTCCATTTCCGGTTCTTCCGTTTGCTGAAGAAGGTATTCATGATTCGTAAGTTATTGCGCTCTGCAAACTCAACTAGTAACTCCCCCCTGCTATTCCTAGGAAAAATGCCATTGTCACCTACTGCCTTGTCTCCTGCCTGCTTTTTCCCTACCTTGGCATTGAAGTCGCCCATTAGTACAGTATACTGCGTCTTTACTTTTCGTATTGCCGATTCTACATCTTCGTAGAAGCTTTCAACTGCCTGGTCATCATAACTACATGTAGGTGCATAGGCCTGTACAACCTTCAGTTTATACCGCTTATTAAAGGTCCCCAGAAAGGGGTCACAAAGAAGGGTAAACAACGCCATAACACTGATAGTTATTGAACCACCCATCATTCTCCCGCAAAAATTTTCGATCTAGCTTCTGCGACACCAGAGATATCGGCGATTAAAAATGACCCTTCCAATTTTCCCTCTCAACTCGTACGCCGAAGGGAGCCATAAAAAAAAACAAAACAAAGAATACAAGCAAGTTCAAAGCTCCGCCCAGACATACGTCACTTCGACGAACTTCCGGTTGCCGCGCGCTCGCTCGCTGGCGTACTCACGCCAACCCGTCCTCGCTCGCACACGCCTGAGGAGTTCGCCAGTTCGCGCAGCGACGGTTAGTGTAACCGCGAACCCGTGGTTATCCTATGTTACACGGCGGACCAAACCATGGTTGCACCACTAACCGCGGTTACCGCAAACCGAGCTTGACGACCTCGGTTTGCGGCGTTAACCGAGGTTATGACCAACGCTAATAGAACTAAGATCAGTTGCCAAACTTTCCGGGTTCTCCATGCTGCTGAAGCGGCGCGTCAATTTTAACGCGCGATGGCGCTGCCGTCGAAACAGGCTCTATTGGCTCTATCTAGCCGCTGCTTGGCCGCTGTCGAAGCACAATCAAACGCTGCGGGCCCGACCGTTCAGCGTAGCATGTAGCATTCGGGAATGTTAAATTACTTGGTGTCGTAAATGCCGTACTTATCGTTAATTACTCACAGTCACCAATCAAATCTGAACCGTGTGTGGCGAGCATGCTGCAAAACTTTACTGCAGCAACTCGAGCGATACAGGTGAGCGCTGCTCAGGCAACGCTACCGTTGTTTTGTTTTTTAGGAAAGTTGTTTTGCTAGTTTCTTCCCCGAAGTGGCATATGAGAAACGTGCAATAATGTTAGAGATATGATCATTGCAAGGTTCATCGTCAGTTCGAAGTATGTTTCTGCAGTTTCTGCTCAACCGCATGCATGTGCATATGTTTAACAAAAAAATAAAAATAAAAATACCAGCGCTTTTGCAGCAAAGAGCCGCATTTTCTGTGGTGCAGTTTAACGGAATAAGCGAATTTTGCGCATTGCATTCATTTCGTCAATAAGCATGCATGTGACTTTTAGCCGAGCGCCGCGCGCAATCTGTGCCGCGAAAAGAGCGAACTTCTGCTTCTTGAGTTGTCGGTTTCTTTCTTCCAACAAGAGAAGAGAGCTTACACAGGAGGTTAGACGCCAACAACTCGAGACAATAAAATTTAGTCTTTTGGGGATTTCCAACTGTGGGTTTATCGTTACTGGACGGCGCCCGCGTCGCAAGTACTTTTTTTTTTTTTTTTTTTGCGACCTTTCACGCAGTGGGCTACAGATAGACACACAAGTAAATGTAATTTTACATTTTATTCACAGCACTTTTTCACACTTTACTGAATGCACAAATTGCAGCAGGCGAGACTTCTTCCTTGCATTTTTAACCTGACTACTCACATATTGCTCCTCTCGGATAGGAATCGTGTGTAAAAATGCATCCGCATTGCCAAATAAAACTTCACCACTTGCACAGTGAACTGTGCAGGCTACAACCTATTCGGGGTAGCTTCCTGCTCAAAAGCAGGTACAGAACAGATTTCCAAAAACTTTTTCTGTCTTAGTTTGTCGCTCGACCACTGACTTGATGCCAGTCACCAGTTCAGTGGGGGAGCTTGAAGGGTGCTTGAGCACTCAAGGGACAAATGAGCGCTTGTCAGTTAGGGAAAACCTTCGGTATACATCCTTCAGCGAGGTTCCATTTGCCCTTATCGATTTTTACTTCCTTGCCATTAATGATATGACTGTACGTCTTCAGTATGTCTTCATCGTAGAAATGAAGATCGCACACACGTGATTTGTCAGAAATTTTCCTGTCAACACGCGGAATCGCGCGGTCCCATGCCGCACGGAGATCCGCGTCACGCGGAGCCGAGAAAAAACGCCTCTCTGTGTTGTCGCTCTTGTAACCGCTCGCACAGCCCGGCACGCAGCACGTCGGCATGGTTACTGTAGTCTCTTCAACTTTGCATGCTAGCACAGGTAGCACAAAAAACGATCACTGCAGCAGCCGAGTCGGGAACGCACTGTACTCATGCTGCCCGCACTGCACGTGTTCAACCCACGTTCGGGCCGACGAGAGCCTGGTAGAACTGCAGCGCCACTCAAAGCAGCCAGCGGTGGCGCCGCCGCGAAACAGCTCTCAGTTTTGCAACTGATATTAGTTCTATTAACGGTGGTTATGACGGCGTCTGTTGACGGAAGCTACTCGTCGGCGCCCGAGTGCGCGAAACGTACGAGCGGGTCTGCTTCACAAAGTTATTCATTTGCCCACTGTATCACGTTTAAAGATCGATGTATAGATTATGGCGCCGCCCGACGTCTTCGATTACGGCCGACAGCGCAGCGACTGCGTACTGAAGCCTTGTCTTGCCTACAGTATTGTTTGAACGGCTTGTTGCTGAGTAGAACGTCAAGAAATACGCGGCCTTAGCTATGAAAGTACACGAGTTTGCAACGCTTGCAGCACGGGATGCCGCGAGCAGGCTGAGGTACGTTACACAATTACCGCGGGGGTGGAACGTGCGAGCGCGGCGAACGCCGGCGCCGTGCGTGACCGTCCCTAGTCGTCGCTAGGCCTACATTGTTTCGCTTCGAAGCCGCGGCGGTCGACGCTTTGGAACATGATCAACGCTATTGTAAATCGTCTACTTATGAAACTGCCTTATAGTGATTCCTATCCTGCCATAGTAAAATAATTATAGGATTAACTCTGCCGACGCATTAATCGCAGAGCTAGTACGAGCAGATCGGATCAGCCGAAATGCACCAGCGGCAGCTGGCTTGAGCAGAAACTAGCTTGTATCACGGCTATCGCTCTTACCAGCAATTTGCTGCTGGTCAGCGATCCTCACGAGGGCTTCATACTTGATATTCGGCTCAGTATTCCAGACGCCAACAAATTTTAGCACGCTTTATTTCGGACATCGGTGCTAACGATCCGCCGTGTCGTTCGCGAACGGTATGCGCCGGAGGAGGGGGCACAACGGAGGTGTTTACGGCGGTCGAGGAGGTGCTGCCATCGTGCGGTGCTTGACCGTGCTGTTGACGCCTCGTCGGGCGACACTCCGATACTCCTGAAACCAAGTTATATAAATAAGATATTTGTAAATGCAGCTTCGTTCTGCCGATCCCTGCGTCGCTTCGGTTGTTGCACTTAATGGGCAATGGCCACCTAACCGATAAGGGCGGCGAGCTGTGTAACAGCCCGCACAGAGTTCGAGCAGCGCACGAGCAGACGACTTTCGCAGCTACCGGAAGTGTGTCCGTGACGTCATGGTTGCAGTGACCGCAGCGAATGGCAGCTTCTAGCAAGCCTTGCCAGTCAACCGACCCGTGACGTCACGGGACTAGGAAATAGTTCCATGCGACACCGCCAAGCGACAATCTCTCTGCCCGCGAATTTCAAAAAACGCTGTTTTTAAAAATTAATAATAAATCGCTGGCTTTGTTCCAAGGAGTTATACTTTGCGTTAATGCTCAAAAGGATGTGTTCTACACACTGAACACGTTTATCAGTGGTTTCTTGGGGGCCGCTTCCGTGGACCTTTAAGCCTAATTACGATGCCTGCCACCCTCTCATTAATACTATAGAATTCATCGATATCACCCGCTATATACTTATTGACAAGGAAACCTACTCCTAGTTCTCGCCTCTCCGGTAAACCTCGATAACACATGGTTACCTGGTTACAAGTTACCTTGACGCTCGGCGACCAATCCCAAATTGATATAGTATTTTTAGATTTTTGGAAAGCCTTTGATCACGTGTCACATACTAAGTTGTTATATAAACTAAAGAATGTATGTGGAGATGGACCGATTATTTGTTGGATTAAAGATTACCTTACAGATCGTTACCAGTTTATACAACTAGATAATTGCGCTTCAGACACGGTTCCCGTTCTCTCCAGGGTCCCCCAAGGCTCAGTGCTTGCTCCGATTTTATTTTTGCTGTTTATCAATGACATCACAGAGGATATAAATTATAATGTTCGCCTATTCGCGGATGACTGTGATTTACACCGAAGTAAAAAGCTATGACGACCAAGTAAATCTGAGCAATGCCCTAAACCGCATCGCGCAGTGGTGCCTGAAATGGCAAATGGTTATCAATACAAAGAAAACAGTGAGCTTGACAATTATCAAGAAGAAGACACCTTTAAGTTTTGAATATTGCCTTAACGGCGTCGCACTACGCAAAGTTCAGGAATATCGGTACCTAGGCGTATCAGTCACGTCGGATCTAAGCTGGTCATCGCATGTTCATAATGTCGCTAAAAACGCTACAAATTATTTTTTTGAAACGCGTGCTGCGTCATTCTACACCGTCCATAAAGCAACTCGCATATGTCACTATTATCCGTCCTGTACTTGAATACGCCAACATAGTGTGGTTCCCGTACGTGAAAAACGATGTAGCTATCTTAGAAAGCGTCCAGCGCAAGGCTGTTCGATTTATATTTAACAGTTATTGCCGCACTGACTCGCTTAGTGAATTACTACGTCGCACTTGCCTCCTCACATTGTCAGATGGAGCAAAGGTGCACCGTCTGAACTTTTTATTCCTACTACTCCAAAATACTTTTAAGATGGATCCCTCAGCCTTCATCTAAGTCAATCATTCAAGAAACACCCGTCATAAACACGCTCTCACGCTTCAGGAATTCTCATGTTCCAACAACGTGTTCTTTAATTCCTTTTTTTCCACTCGCAGTGCGCGAGTGGAACGCGCTTGACCCAGAAATAACACAACAGAACTCAACTGAAAAGTTTAGCGAGCTTTTGGAAAAGTCGTTACTGCCGTCGAACACACCATGAATCTATCATCTTCTAAATGTATTTCCTTGTGCTGTCCTTTTGGTTTCCAGTGTTGCTGACTGTAACGCGTGTGTACCATTCTTTGTATATACATTTATGTTGAAATTTTTATTTATTTATTTCAAGATACTGCAGACCAGTATTCCGGTCCTAGCAGGAGTGGCATACATATATACAGCGCACAAGAAACGCAATAAATCACACGAAGCACCCACAAAACTAACAAACAGAGGCAATGTAATGACATGAAATGTGTTGACCAACAGCCGGAGAGACAAAAAAAAAAGGGAAAACATGAAAAACCTTTGTGCGACATCAAAGTAACAATACAATACAATCGAAGTCAACCAAACAGATGTTGCTGTAGAGCCTGGTCAAAGTCTGGAGACTGAATTAAGCTTTCTGGGAGAGTGTTCCATTCAGAAATTGTCCTTGGATAAAAACTATGCAGAAAGGATTTAGATTTTGCATAAATTGGCTGCAGTGAGTGACTATGGTGATGACGTGTCCGCCTAGTGTTGGGAACTTTCACACACGGTGGAGGACTGAAGTTTATTTGGTTGTTTAAAATTTTATACAAAAAGAGTAAACGAGTCATTTTCCTGCGAGTTTCTAGGAGCGGAATGTTGTTGGCGGTCATGAGGTTAGTAGGAGAGTCCGTTCTTTGATATTTATTAAAAATTCTGAGTGCTGTATAGCTTTGTTCTTTGTACCTCTTTTTTTTTTTCGAATTTTAGTGATGTGAGTCATCGATTCTGACGCCTTAGGTCCTCTGGTATATTTGTTTACTTTTTGCTCTGTTTACCACAGTGTACCATTTTTTGTACCCACCCATGTTACAATCCCTCTAGGGGTTGACAGTATCTTGAAATAAATAAAATAAATAAATAATACCCTGGCGAGAGCAGCAGATACTTTTCAAACGCTTTCTTAGGGTGTTTTCACGCCACCTGCATGAGATTACAGGGATCAGATTGCGCGTTATATAGAAGATTTGCCTGACCTGTGTCGGATAACTGGGCTACATCGAGAGCGCCTAGGCAAGGACGTTATCTGTCACATGCGTATCTATAACAGTGATGAATATCCTCGGTCGTTTATCACAAACCAAGCGGCTAACAAGAACAATTTTTAGGCGCACTGCGGAACAAATGCAGCGCCGCCTAGCCAGTGCAGGTTCCCTATCGCAAATAACGAAATGACGGTTTCTGAAGGGCTCTCCAATTTTGTAAATTCCATTTATTGTTTGAAGTCAATGTTCAAAATTAAAGAAATATCATTAATTAATTAACTGCGGAAAATAAAATTGTTTTTGGTGCGCGCGCGACGACAACAGGCAGCTGTATGGAGCAGGTTTTCCTCTCCTGCCTCAAATATTTAATTTTTATAGCTCCTGGCTAAAGTTAGCTGGGACACCGGATATGTTATTCTTTATAAATCGTTCAAGATTTAGCCGAAGCCTTCAAGATGCACATATCAATTAAGCTCGAAAAAGAAATTTCGGTTTCAAAAAAAAAAAGTAAAACCCAAAATTCTACAACCATCTAAGCGAACGCATTCAGCTGCAATGAGGGCTTAAATATTTTTATGCAATGCTCCCTTGATTTCAACCAGCGTCTTCACATAGAATTTCTGCATTTCACTTACGCGAACAAGGTCCTTTGTTTCTCCTTTAGAATTCGTGCTCTACGTTGTGAACCCTCCAGAAGGAAATCAAATATTTCTGGCGCCCAAGCATGTGCTTCCTTGACGTCTTCCGCACAGCACAGCGCTGACTCTGCTCACACGTACAGATGAGCGAGACCTTTCGAAGCTGTAGAGATGGAGGAGACAAGCACGATGGCATGCTTTGACTTTAGAGCACCGAACGAATCTTAAAACGACAACCGTTAGCGGTAGCTAGTTAAAGACAGAAAAAAAAAAAAAAAAAAAAACGCTACTGAAGCTACAATAATAAAGGGGCATCCAGCGCATTAATTTTATTTGCGCAGCTTCTGGCACTTGCTTCAATGACTCGCCCAAAGAACAAGACAATGCTGTATCTGAGCCAAAATTAACGTCGTTGTATTTTTCAACGCCAGCAATTCCTCTGCTTCACAAGTTTCGTCGTCGCATGAGCGCCCCCGACTGTGCAAAAAAGGTCGTTCAAGCATTAGCGCTCGACCACGTCTTTTTGTCGTGCTCGCATCGTCTGCTGACGCTGCAGAAAGTTTAGGATGTAGCAGGACAAGTCAGCGCCTGCCAATGCCCGGCGCTTTTCCGCATGAAGCACGCTCGGCCCTCCTAGCCCATGTCCGTCTTCAAACATGCGCGTCCGGTGGGAATACTTCGGCTTCGCTTCGTTTGACGCCAGCAAGGGTTGCTATCGGCGCCCTCCCGTTCATGGCTCCGCACGACGCAGGCGCAATATTCGAAAGGTACGCGTAACGATTTGCCGCTGCCGCTGAGCGCTTGTTATAAAGAGAGGAATGAAGAAAAAACGCCGAAGGGACGGTACGGAACCTCCGCTTTTGAAGAGTCAGTGTTCTGCAGTGTGTCCCAGCTAACATGAGAAAAAAGTTACAAAACTAGGACGGGTTACAGGAATTAAACTAAAAGAGTATTGTTGGTGGTTGCCTAAAGCAAGATGGAGTTTCACTTTTTTCAAAGCTCGGGATTTTTTAATTTTTCTCCGGTCATTTTGGGGAGAGAGTGTACAGTTAGCACTTGTTTTGTTCTGTGAGATAATATGCGTTAATTAGTAAAATGTGTAATCTGTGACACAAAGTTTTATAAAGGAATCATTCATTAGCTCACATGTTAAATGTTTTCTTGTTTCTAGAAGGTGTTGCACGCTTTTAATAACATCTATAAAAGTAGAGATTTACTTCGGTTTGTAGGATTTTATGTACCAAAACGACCTAGGCTATGAAAACGCTGCAGTGGGGGGCTACGAAAATATCGATCATCTGGAGTTCTTAAACGAGTTCTAATGTCGCATAGCACACGGGCGCCTTGCTTTTCGCTTCCGTCGAAAAGCAGCCGCCTCGGCCGGGCTTTAATGCCATGCCCTTGGGTATACCAGTCGAGCGCCATAACCACTGAACCACCATGGCGGGGCAAAAGAAAAAGGAGGAACTGGCATCGAGCAAATTTTTACTGAAGATTTTTTTTTTTCTCCATTAGTATGCAATCGTAGCGCAAACGGTGTCATGGAGTATACATCGTGTTTATGTAAAGTTCTTTGTCAATTCTACCCCTGACAATAAGCCTTTTACTGTTCGTTTTCTTTCTTCCGGCAGTGTCGCGCGTTCCATATCTTGTTGTTGAGGCAAATGTAAGTAACAACTTTCAATCTATCAGGAGTTACGCGCCCACAAGTTCGAGCGAGGCTTCAAAGGGTGGCAAGTATAGTTGCGTCCTACCTCCACCTGCAAGGTCTGCAGATATCAATCGAAAAGTGTTCGCTATCTGCATTTATACGCAAGAACATGTCACCATACACCATACGCATTAATGGTAAATCAATACCCTACGAAAGCAGCCATCGCTTTCTAGGAGTAATCACCGACCGAAACCTTCCGTGGACTCCCCATATTTCATTCATGAAAAAAAGGCTGAAAGTGATTGCTCATGTACTTGCCTTTATTGTGGGAAAGTCATGGGGAGGGTCAGTGCGGCCTATGCTCCAGCTGTACAATTCATTATTCATGAGATTTCTTCGGTACAGCCTACCTGCAATTCTAAATATCAGAAAACCAACATAAGAATTCTACAGAGCGCTCAAACTCAAGCTCTGCGAACCTGCCTAGGATTGCCGAAATGTGCCTCTACAACTGCTACCGTTTTAATTGCACAGGGGCATCACATAACTACCTACCTAATAGTTGACGCCCTGAGGGCACATTTCCTCTCCCGGCTTCCCTCTCATCATTTGGCCAGTCTTCCTATTACCAGGCCGCGTACACCATTTACCCCCTTCATGGATCACTGCCTTGTCGTGGCGGAGGGGCTTGCGAAACTCGATGAAGTCCTGAGCTCTGCTGTGTAGGGCCACCCAAGATAGACAGGTCATGGCAGAGAGTTCTGACATGTGATTCACTGGAGAAGGTAATGGCAACCCACTCCAGTATTTCCTGCCAAAAAAAACCTATGGCCAGTCACAATATCATTAATGATATGGCGCCGGAAGATGAGCCCCCCAGGTTGGAAGGCGTCCCACATGTTACTGGGGTTGAACAAAGGGCGGTTCCTAGTAGCTCCAGGACGTGGGAGCGGCTGGGCTAAAGCCAAAAGGACGCTCAGTTGTGGATGTGTCGGGAAGCGACCGGAAAGTCCGATGTTGCAAGGAGATATCTCACATAGCAACATGGAATGTAAGATCTATGACGCAAGGTAAACTGGATGTCGTCAAGCGAGAAATGGACAGATTGAACATTGATATATTGGGACCGGAATGGGAGAATTTAACTCCGGCTACCATTATGTCTTTTATTGTGGGCACGAATCCAAGAGAAGGAATGGGGTCGCTCTCATAGTAAACAGAAGAATGGGCAAAGCAGTGCTAGGGTACAACCCCAAAAACGACCGAATGATTTCACTTCGGATCCAAGGTCACCCTTTCAACATAACAGTTATCCAAGTCTATGCACCGACCACTACTGCTGACGTTGAGAGATTTTATGCGGACCTACAATGCCTTTTAGACCGCACCCCATCATCAGACGTCGTTTTTCTCATAGGAGACTGGAATGCTAAGATCGGGAGTGAAGAAATATCCGGAATTATAGGCAGGTTCGGTCTTGGCAAGCCAAATGAAGCTGGGCAGAGGCTAGTAGAGTTTTGTCAAGAAAACAGCCTGACCATAGCGAATTTTCAACCGCACAAGAGGCGCCTGTACACATGGACTTCACCGGACGGTCTGTACAGGAATCAGATCGATTATATTATTTGCCGGCAGAGATGGAGAAGCGCTATACAAGCAGTAAAAACAAGGCCTGGGGCCGATTGTGGCACCGATCATCAGCTTCTTGTTGCCAAAATTAAGCTTCGATTGAGGAAAACGCAGAAAACTAGAAGGCCTTTCAGGTATAATCAGGATCAAATTACATTAGAATATGCCGTGGAAGTGAGGAATTGATTTCAAGAATTAGATCTAGAAGACAGAGAGCCCGAAGAGATGTGAACTGATGTTCGTGATATAATACAAGAAGTTGCTACTAAGGTAGTTCCAAAGCAAAACAAATGCAAGAAAGCAAACTGGTTATCTGAAGAGGCTTTGCAAATAGCTAAGGAAAGGAGGATGGCAAAAGTTATGGGGGAAAGAGAAAGATACAAGGCTCTCAATGCGGAGTTTCAGAAAATAGCAAGGAGAGATAAGAATGCCTTCCTGAACATACAGGGCCAAGCAGTTGAGGACAACAGCCAATTAAGGAACACAAGAGTTCTGTGTAAGACAATCAAAGATATCAAAGGAAGCTTCTGTGCTAAGCTTGGCGTGATAAAGGACAAACGAGGCAAGGACCTCACTGAAGCCTCAGAGATAAAGAAGGGGTGGCGGGAATACACAGAAGAACTGTACAAGAAGGACCCGAATGTGCAAACCCAACATAAGAACATAAGACGGTTGTGATTACTGATCTCGAGCCGGGCATCCTGAAGAGTGAAGTTGAATGGGCCTTAGCCAGCCTTGCTAAACAAAGCTAGCGGAATTGATGGCATTCCATCTGAGTTGCTTCAAAACCTCAACCATGATGCTGTTAACATTCTGCATACATTATGTCAGAAGATTTGGACAACCCTACAGTGGCCACAGGATTGGAGGAGGTCAGTTTACATCCCCATTCCACAGAAAGGCAGTGCCAAAGATTGTTCCAACTACCGCACGATCGCGCTTATTTCGCATGCTAGCAAGGTGATGTTGAAAATCCTCCAAGGAATGCTGCAGCAGTATGTGGATCGGGAGCTTCCGGACGTGCAAGCTGGGTTTCGCAAGGACAGAGGAACTAGAGACCAAATTGCCAACCTTCGCTGGATCATGGAAAAAGCAAGAGAGTTCCAGAAACCTATCTACTCCTGCTTTATTGATTATGCGAAAGCGTTTGTCTGCGTAGATCACAGCAGAATGTGGCAAGCTCTCCAAGAGATGGGAGTTCCAATTCACCTCATCTGTCTCCTCAGGAACCTGTATGAAGGACAAGAGGCCACAGTCAGAACTGAGCATGGTCTTACTGATTGGTTTCCGATTGAGAAAGGAGTGAGGCAAGGCTGCATACTGTCGCCCTGCCTATTTAACCTATATGCAGAGTGCATCATGAGGAAGGCCCGTCTGGACGAGTCTTCAGCTGGAGTGAAGATTGCTGGAAAACGTATCAACAACCTTAGATATGCGGATGATACCACCTTAATGGCAGAAAGTGAAGTGGAACTCAAGAGACTTCTGATGCGCGTGCAAGAAGAGAGTGAAACGTTTGGGCTTAAACTTGGAGCATCAATGGACAAGAAGTGGAAGCTGTGACAGATTTTCTCTTCTTGGGCTCCAAAATTACCTCGGAAGGAGACTGCAGCCATGAAATTAGGAGACGCCTGTTTCTGGAAAAGAGAGCAATGGTTAGCCTTGACCGCCTAGTAAAGAGCAGATACATTAGTCTGCCAACCAAGATCCGTATAACTCGTGCTATGGTCTTTCCAGTTGTAATGTATGGATGCGAGAGTTGGACTGTGAAAAAGGCTGACCGCCGAAGAATTGACGCGTTTGAATTGTGATGTTGGCGAAGACTCTTGAGAGTTCCTTGGACTGCCAGAAGATCAAATCAGTCGACATTGTCGACCATAAACCCTGACTGCTCATTGGAGGGTCAAATTCTAAAGTTAAAGCTCAGCTACTTTGGTCATCTGATGAGAAGAGAGGAGTCGCTGGAGAAAGATTTGATGTTGGGAAAGGTTGAGGGTCGCCGGAGAAGGGGTTGGCAGCGAACGCGATGGTTAGATGGCATCCTCGAGGCACTGCAGATGAAGTTATGTGATGTTAGGAAGATAGTGAGAGACCGGAAAGCGTGGCGTGACATGGTCCATAGGGTCTCGAAGAGTCGGACACGACTGAACGACTGAACACCATTTACAGAGACCGTTGATGCACATCGCGCTATTCTGCCTTCCCAGTTTACACCCGCCTCTAGATCACCTCCTCTCCACTATGGAGCCTGCATCAACCCCACGGGCTTCTTTCAATGCCTAGCATCAGGAAGAAGGTCGAGCTATCGCCAACAGAACTAAAACAAGTCCCTCTTGAATACTCTCATGAACACCATGCAGATCGTTTGCACGTCTACACCGACGGTTCAGTGAATGCCGTGAGTTCTTCAGGCTCCATGGTCATCCCAGCAAGGACTATAGAAATAACAGTTAAGACAATTCACTGGACCTCTTCGACAGCCGCAGAGCTAACCACTATTCGTGTCGCAATAAGGCACATCGGTCAGCAGGGCCCTCAGGGGTGGTCTATTTTCCCAGATTCAAAAGCAGCCCTGCAAGCCCTAAAAGCGGCTCTTCGCTGTGGAGCCCATGAGCAACTCGTCGCGGAAATACGAGAACTTCATCACTATGCCATGAATAAAGGACACGAAATAATCTACCCATAGCTTCCAGGACACAGCGGTATAACGAGCAATCTCCGGGCGGACGAGGTCGCGCGAACCGCCCGCCAAGACGGCGGTTGTGTGTTGATCCCCTTTTTCAGAGCAAACGCAGTTGGCAGAC
Organism: Amblyomma maculatum; assembly: GCF_055883805.1. Classification (NCBI taxonomy): domain Eukaryota; kingdom Metazoa; phylum Arthropoda; class Arachnida; order Ixodida; family Ixodidae; genus Amblyomma; species Amblyomma maculatum. The sequence goes on along the minus strand of NC_139344.1, from coordinate 177,315,413 downwards.
TTGCGAGCACTTGCGCGGGAGCTCACGCTCGTCTTGTGGAATTCTGGGCAGTTTGCGAACTCACGCTTAAAATCCCTGGACCCTGACCTGAAGCTCCAACTTCCACCCTGTCTACCACGAAGTGAACCAACTTTGCTGTGCTACCTGTGGGTTGGTGTAGCGTTCACAAACTCTTATTCGTTTGTGATAGACATGGCTAATAGCCCTGCATGTGCAACCTACGGGTGCGACGAGACTATAGGCCACATTATTTGTGAGTTCCCCATATACAGTGCGGAAAGACTGTTTTTCTGCCGTGCACTGGAGCGTCTAGATGGACGCCCACTAACTGAAATTAAGATCCTAGGTCCCTGGCCACGGCGATCGTCTGCGGTGAAGGCCTCCCAGGCACTGCTCCGCTTTATGAAAAGCACAGGACTGATCGAAAGGCTATGATTTCTTATGTTACGTGATATGACTGTGACGTGATGTGATGTGACGTCAGATGGCTGTGATGTGACTATACTGACTTCACCCATCCCTTTCTTACCCATCATTTTTATATCCGCTCACACCCTTCCCTCAGTGCAGGTTGGCAAACCGATTCCTTCTTCCGGTTAACCTCCCTGCCTTTCCTCTTCCTCTTCTCCGCCTCTTGGTTTTGGTTTTGACTTGACGATCACCGCCGCTAGTGGGACCAGTGTAGTCTTTGTATAAAAACAGGCGTATCCTCGAATAAAGGGAAGTTGATATGCTTGTTGCTCAGCCGGCGCGGCCGCTTCTCATTCATCGGCGGCAACCGCCGATACAACAAGGACGCCAGTCTCAGCACAAACGCGAGTATTAGATGCACACGACGAAACAACCCATCAAAATTGTAACACTCACGGACACGATAAATGCGGATTCAAGACGAACGTGCTGTCGCGGAAAATGCATGTGTGAGAGAGACCGAAAACAAGCGCTACAACGCTATACCAAGAACGCTTAACAAGGAAATATAACACGCGCTTCAAAGAGAATTTTTCAGGACTGGGAGTGCTGCATGGTCGGCTTAGTTTAGCTGATATTATGGTGACAAATTAATGATTGTTTGATACTCTTCCGAGACAATGCACTTCCAGTTATGTACGTGAGTTATTGCAGGTCAATTCGGTTTATTCTTTTCAGACTATCATTTTTTTTCTTTTCTAACTCTTCCTGTTTTTGAGGGAATATATACGAATGAGGCGTATTTTGTATTTAAGCTCCGACAAATCAATTTGTTTTCGTTTCTCGCTTTATTCTCGCAGAAAACGTTGTTCCTATACAATTTTTCTCCCATTCCATTTCATGTTTGATATGAATAGGCGAGCCTCAACACGACGCACTTATATAAGCCTGCAAAGTGCTCTCACCATGTACAAAAGCTTGCCTCAATAAGCAACATAGGGAGTTCTTGGTCGCGTAACGCATACGCCTATACCTAAAGTGAACATGGCGAAAATTGGGCCTATTTGGTGATTCATAGTGGCTCACCGCGCTAACACCTAGAACGACAAGAAACACAACACAGAGCGCGCAAAAACACAGAACCCTTATTCGCGCTGTATGTTGTTTCTTGTCGTTTTAGGTGTTAACGGGGTGAGCCACTAAAGTGAACATTTTGTTTTCGTCGGTGAGATGTCATTGTATTTATCTGCAAGCTACAGAGCATTGCTTTATTGATCGTGATTACACGTAGCTTAGGGCACACTTGATTAAATTACCCGTTGGCAATGCGATAACGTTCTGTCCGAAGTCCGCTCAAAATACTTGCCCCCGTCGTCATCGCTGCTTGTCGCATACGCGGAACATTTGCAGTCGCACACCTCCTGCGGGGACTTGCAGGTGACGTTGATTCTGGCTACATTCCAACCTTGCAACCAAGTCCAGCTACCATGTTGTCGTCAAGCCCACCTCCACGCCATGTTAGGTTTATAGTGCGAGGACGTTTTTACAGGCTAGTTAGTGCATCAATGCACTTGATTTTTAGTGCATACAAGACAGGACAGATAGCTATTGCCCTAGTGCTCTTTCCTGCCAACTTCGTTCCATCCTGTGCTTATCATTCTGTGCTAAAAAGCAAGTCACGTTACAGTGCACCTGCCATCTGCCTGCACACCTGCGAACTCGGCCAAATTAGTTCTTCTAACGCCGCACCCACATTGCGAGCAAGCGCTCCACTGTGTCACCTGCGCCCAGTTGCGATGGTGCAGTGGTTAGGGCTCTCTGCTGTTGAGATCACGGATGCTGGATCGAATCCCGGCTATGGCGGCCGCTTTTCGATGGAAGCGAGAAGCGAGGCGCCCGTGTGCTTTGCGATGTCAGTGCACGTTAAAGAACCCCAGGTGGTCGAAATTTCCGGAGCCCTCCACTACGGCGTCTCTCATAGCCTGAGTCGCTTTGGGACGTTAAACCTCATAGACCAGACCAAACCAACTATGTAACCTGCCAAGTTGGCAAGTCAAGTGGTCTTATGCCGCCACACAACCAGTCGACTAACCAGTGGTCGACCATAACGTTCCCCTTTGAAGTAATTACCACCTCCAGCAATTGTGACTTTTGTGACTACCCACAGCATTTTTTTTTGTGATGATTTTTTTCTAAAGCTATCGCAATAATACTATTCCACGATGTTGTCCAGGAAAATTTGGAGAATATGATTTTTAATACCGCGCGGCATCTGACTGTTCAGTAATGTCTCAATGAAACCCTTTACACGATAGTGCACACTGAACTACAATGCCGCAGGAAAACTCGTACGATGGATCGCTATTCAGACTCTGCTGGGTGAACAAAAGCTTATTTAAATAAAAATATTAAAATATTACATATACAGCTGAAATATATCTGTGGTTCAGTCAGTTGATCAGACTCCGGACTGGTATCCCCTTCCAGTGGCCTGCTCAGGCTCGCCTCTATTTTATAAGCCGCGCTTCTATTTTTGTGATGATTTTCTGCTGTTCAGGTGCGTTGGTGTTTCTAGTTTATTTGGAATTAATTCTGAGACATACATATACAATTTCACTTCAATAAATACCATAACGAAAACTATTGAGGGCATAAGCAAGCGTCTAGATTCGTTATCCTAGTATCCAGCACGAATTTATTTATTTATTTATTTATTTATTTATTTATTTATTTATTTATTTATTTATTTATTTATTTATTTATTTATTTATTTATTTATTTATTTATTTATTTATTTATTTATTTATTTATTTATTTATTTATTTATTTATTTATACATACTGCAGCCCCTGCTGGGGCTATTGCAGGATTGGGGTTAAGAAGAATGCATACTAAAATTGCACGGTACAAAACAAACTTAACATGTTAACACACGCAGTGGATAAGATATGGTACAGACGCTATGAAATAAAAAAAGTGAAGCAACACAGAATAAACAACGCAATTGAAAAAAAAAAACCATGTGGCATCAATGGCTGTTAAGAATGTGCACAATGAAAGATATCGCGTTGTGGCAGGAATTGAGTTCCAGTGTTCAATTGTCTAGGGGAAAAAACTGTGTTTGAAATTATCAATACGGGCGAAGTATGGCTTTAGATTTAGGCTATGATGACTCCTGGTTGGTCGGGGAATATCTGGGGTGAGGTACACATTTAATGCTACTTGATAAACTGAATTGACGATGTAATGCAATAACTTCAATGAATTTATGTAACGGTGCTCGGACAAGAGGCTGAATTTCAAAGTGGACGCGGTACCAGTAGGTGAGAAATGGCAATCGTATCGACGACACTTGAATCTGATTGCTTTTTTTTTCAATGCTCTCGATTGTGTCAGTTTCACAATGTTTATGAGGATTCCAGACTGGAGATGGGTATTCAAGTACCGGGCGAATTAATGATATGTACATTAGTAGCTTAGTTTCTTTTGGGGCATTAGACAATGGTTCTTCTCAAATACCCAAGCGTTTTTAGCGCTTTAGAGCAAACTAAATTAATATGATTTGACAAGAACATGTTAGCAGTAAATATAACACCGAGATACTTGTATTCGGAAGTTCTGAGCAATGGTGAGTTATTTAAAGCATAATTAAATAGCAAAGGGGACGTGCTGTTAGTGAAAGACAACACTACAGTTTTAGTGAAATTTGTTTTCATTTTCCAGGTACTACACCAGGCACAGAAACTTGTAAATGAAGCATTTAGTTGCAAATGATCATTAGGTGTATTAATTACCTGATATAAAACACAGTCATCCGCATATAGGCGTATTCGTGACATGGTATGGCGAGGTAAGTCATTAATGTATATAAGGAATGATGAAGGGCCGAGCACCGAGCCTTGAGAAACGCCGGATAATACATCTACAGAACACGAATTAGTCGAATTGCAAGAAACGAACTGTGAGCGATGCGAAAGAAAATTAGCAGTCCAACTAACCAAGTGAGGATTTTTTTTTTTAAAATGGCGTTCCGTTTGCATAGAAGATTAGAATGTAGTACAGTATCAAAAGCTTTAGAAAGTCTACAAATATAGCGTCTACCTGGGCTCCAATATCCAGGGTAGAAAAAAGGTCGTGTGAAAATTCAATTAGTTGCGTTACGGTGTTGAAACCTCCTCCAAAGCCGTGTTGAAAGTGAGACAACATGTTATTGCATTCCAAAAATTCTGGTATGTGTTTGTGGATTATGTGCTCCAACATTTTATGAGTACGACGTTAATGAGATAGGTCTGTAATTAGATAAAAGCTGCTTGTTACCGGATTTGAGCAATGGAAGCACCTTCGCTAGCTTCCAGGACGCTGGTACGACGCCACAGGTTAGCGACTCACGGAAGATGATGGTTAGATATCAAGCCCTTCATTATGCGTATCGAACTAGAAATGAGCTGGGAATACCATCAGGCCCAGTTGATTTTTTCGTGTCCAGCTTCAGTATTAAGTTAGGCACACCCTCTTCGCTAATTGTGTTATCACCAATTGAGGTTTCCGTGTCAGGAGGATCAAAGGAAGGAGCATCGTAATTAGAACCGTAATGATATGCACGGAGGGACAAATATATGGTTACGCAAAATTTTCAGTTGCAGCCATTAAATGCATTATTTCATTAATGACCTGACCTAATTGTAACGTCGTCGGTGCCCTTGCATTTTCTCCACCCTACACAACTGACACGCGACGAAGCCAACGTACAAGGCCAGTAGGCTTCTGTTGCGCCACAACGCGGCAGCGCTCTTCTTGCCCGCTGCTCCCCAGTCTCGCTGCTTTATTCTTCGACGTGATTTTTTATTCTAACTAGTGGAATTCGCGTTTCATTTTCACATTCCATCCCCTGCGCCGAAGTATATGGGATATCTTAGCTGTTATTAAAGTAAGGAGGGGGGGGGGGGATAATTTCGCAATTCTGAAGCTACTAAGCATAAGTAATGTGTACCTTGATGGCAACAGCCAGATTTGGTTCGAAGCTCTCGTCTGTTGCTCATCAGCCAGCGTTGTGTTCGGGGCGGTTATAGATTATTTGGGCTCTTTATCACGAAGTTCATCATCGTATTTAAAAGGAAGCTAAAATGGACTTTTGACAGTCGGACTAGATTCAACATAATGCAAGACGTTTGTAGGAAAAGCGTGCGAACTAGCTTCGCGCTAGCATTAATATTATAATGGTGACGCAATTACAACGATCAGGCTTCTCCTCAATGCATAAAAGGAGCGTAGTGAAACTCATAGTGACGTCACTGTTGCCGAATTTCCAGATTTCCTCTGGCTTCGCAAACATACTATCGCGCGCTAGCCGATACTGCCAAACAACGTTTCTTGAGCTACACATTCGGTATCGTTAGGTTTATTCCTTCGAGCTGCCGTTTCTTCACTTGAAGCATAGCGCCACTGTACATGACGACAACGCTGCTGCCCCAGCCCGGCGCTGTGCACCGTGGAGTCTGAACGTCTACGTCGCTTTATTCGGCGATTACATTAGTAAATGAAAAGCTAGCACAAAAACGCTTCGCATTCTTTACCTGCAAGTTTCATACTTTTGTGCTCTTTAAGCTCGTCGAATTCTAGAACATCTTGAGCTTCTCTCTAACCAGAGCGCACGCCGAACGAACAGGGCATTCGACGACCACCGAGCGCAATTACTCCTATTGTCGCTGTCGGGTTATTTGTGTTCTTCTGTTAGCAAGAATAAGCTCAATCAGCCGTTCGAGTCAAATGCTAGTGCTCGTATTTTGCCTACCTTCCACGTATTCGTCCGTGCATTTAATTCAGACACGTGGTAATAAGCAGAAGCAGTGGCAAATAGATCACAAAAATATCCTAAGGTTTTAACGCTCATTATACCCAAGATCGAGCGATAGCTGCTCGGTGAAATATATTTTTGGGATTGAACTCGTCAAAACCTTTTCAACGTTGTAGGGTCTGAGGCTGTAACTAAAGTTCAGTTTTTAATAACAGTTAAATAATTAATGGCAACTAATTGAAACATGCGATTAGTGTAGCGCAATTAGACTCGATATAAGCTGTCCAACGATTTTTGACTTGATTCTGTAATGCAAAGTCCTATTTTAGGACTTCATTTTAAGACCTAGGACTAATCGCAGGTTTCAAATAGTTACCGTTAAAAAAATTACCTGTGATTAAAATTGAACATTAGTTACAGCGTCAGGCCCTACAACGTTGAAAAGGTTTTGACAAGTTGAATCCCCAAAAAATATATTTCACCGAGGGCAATCATACTCGTCCAGGGTAATCATACTCGACTTAAGCTATCCAACGACACCTTGATGCTTTAACGTAAAGTTCAGTTATTTAAATTAATAACAGTAACTAAGGCCTGTTTAGTGTAAAGAAATCGTACTCGATTTAAGCTATCCAAAGACTTATGATTTGACTTTGTAGCATTAAGTTTAATTTTATTCGAAATTAGCTAATCACTGTTAAGCTGTCAATTAGCCCTGTGGTCATAAACGGTCTGTAAGTCATGTGGTCATGCGCCACGTTCACCATAGCACAGTATGTATGACTTGTCACTAGAGAGGATTCAGGTAGAACAAAAGAAAGAAGATGGCTACACGGTATGAAAGAGGCACTGAACAAGGGTAGAGGAGGGGAGCCTCAGTTCGCAGGTCGAGCCAACGTTTCGACAAGTGGACTTGTCTTCGTCTGGGCACACCGATCATCACTGGTAGGAGTTTAAGTACGTTTTTGCTTCCGAAGAAGAAAAGCTGGGGAGGGGGAGAGTGGGTGAGAAGAAAATAGGTCAAAGAGTGGGGTAGGGGGGTTGTTGAGAAGAAATTTAAGCAGGTCAAACAATATTTAAAAAAATGTTTCTTTCGTATACATTTCTCAGCCTGGAACCGGTGATCCTGCGGCGTGAAAGAAAAAAAGAATAATAAAAGCGGCAGTACCAGGAAAAACTGCAATGCGGGGTGGATGATTAGTAAGCATCTAAAGCAGGTTGGGTGCACCTTTCTTGAAAAAGGACAGGCATTCCAAGTGTCCTGATAAAGAATATATCTGCAAGGGAACAATTCTCAAAAGCTTTCCGCAAAGGAGCGAGAAGGACAAAGAAATAGAATAAGAACAGGACAGTGAACCACATCTGCCACGAAAAAAGGTCGAGAGCCTACTAAAGTGGGAAGTGATAAGAAGGTACCGTGTTTGGAGAAACACCTGCAGCTTATTCTATTGCATAGGGGGGATAGTGTGTACACGTGCTGTGAATAAACTATACAATTAATGCTATATGAGATTGTTTTCCCGGCTATTTATGGTGCAGAGAGAATATATTAAGGCATTCTAGCGTTCCTTTAGAGATATTTATTCCTGCTGGTTCCAATGTTCTAAATTTATGAATTAGATATGCTTCTCTATATTTTCTGCCCCTTGAAGATTTGAAGTCTGACTGGAGAATATATAATTTAATTTCTTCGAACTTATGGTCTTTCTGATTGAAATGCTGGGAAACTGCTTTCAGAAGGTTTCTGCCTGTGTCTGCCCGATGGCCATTAAGCATTATGTTCAGTGATTGCCCTATTTCTCCGATGTACTGTTCATGACAGAAGGCACATTCTAGAAGGTAGACAACGTTTGAAGATGTGCAATTAAAGCCTGATTTTATTTGAAAAGTGAAATCGCTTACAGTGCTTTTAACCGTGGTGTATTTTTTGCATATGACTGCACGTCTTACATCTCGGTCGAGAGCCAGTATGTGGTTGTGTTGGCTGTAGGTAAAAACGTCCCCGTAAAAAAGGTTCCCAGAAGATTCGGCCCCGGAAAAAAGTCCCTGGAATAAACAGTCCCTGAAGAAACGGCAACTAGGAAAAAAACGTCCCCAAGGCAAAACTCGGCCCTAAAAATTATTTATTCCGGAACTCACATGATAAAAAAAAATACACATTTTATGCCATTCTTTCTTGGCTTTGAGTTAAAAGTAATCATCATTTGGAACCTGCGTCCTCTGGGCACCCGAAATGTTTACAAGAACTGCGTAAAAACATGGTGGAAGAGCCGTCGGCTATTTATACGTTGCGAGGTTCCGAGCTCCGCAGTTCGTTAATCAATCATATGGCAGGTCTAATAAGCTTGCTAATTCTGCCCACTCAGATAGTTACAAACCGATCGGCGTATGGTTGTTTTGGGGAACCGCCCAAAGCAGAAGACGTCACTAGAATTACTTTCCAGACCTCCTGGGGGCGAGATTCAACCGTTTTTCTGATGATGGTGTGGAATAGTGATAAGGGTTATGATGGTATAAGCAGGACAAGGCTTAACCAGTCGTGCATCATGGCCATACTAAAGCATATCGCTCCAAGTCTCCCCGGTAAATCCGGTGGTCAGCTCGCCTTTTCCCTGTAAGCAAAGCGAAGACGAGGCGCTGCCATTGCATTACCGCTGCCATCATTTTTTTTTTTTTTTTGTTATGAATGCCCCTATCAGTTCGATGCTCGCGATCAATTCCAAGCCGACAGGTGAAACCGCTATAATAAAGTTAGCATGTATATTCATGTATAATTCATCATTACAGCTCGCCACGGGGAAACGCAGTCTACTTCATAGCACAAAACGTCAGTCCCCGTTCGGGGACATTTTTTCCTACTTCGCAAATAGGGACATTTTTTTTCCGGGGACGTTTCTTCCAGGGCCCTTTTTTCCGAGGACATTTGCTCCAGGGACGTTTTTTCCGGGGACGTTTTTACCGGATTCCGGTTGTGTTGTATGCTTGTTGTCGAGTTTAGAATGTGCTAGAATATCTCTGAGGTTTGTATTACGTTTGCATGTTACCCTTGGTGCCTCCTGGAACATTTTCTTCAGGCGTTCATTACACGTTAGCATGGAGTGGTATTTCCGCATAATATTGTTTATGTTTGGAAAGGCCTTGGAGCATTTAGTTACGAAATAAGGCTGGCGGTCAGCGTTGACCTTTGGTCATTTCGTGAGCACAACGTTGCGGTTTAGTCTTTGCTTTTTCGAGGGCCACATTAAGGAAACTACTGCGATAGTTCTTGGAATTAGTGTTGCTTTCGATGAATGTAATTCGTTTAGGTAGTCATTATTATCGCTACATATTTTTGTAAGCCGTGTCGCCTGTCCTACAAATATTCCTTGCTAACAATGTCTCAATGGTGACTGGTAAAATATAGGTATTGTTGCTTAATCGTTGGCTTTCTGTTCAAGGAAGTTTTAGGTTTTCCATTTTCCACTGATAGCGTGGTGTCGAGAAAGTCGACTTTGGATTGCGACGACCGACAAGTGAATTTAATGCTATTGTGATGATTATTAAGGTGCGAGACGAACGACTGGGGTAAAAATATCGTCAAAGTAGCGAAGGTATACGTATAAGTGGTTTTTCCGGAAATGAATTAAGTATATTGGATTCTAGAACTCCCATGAATATATTCGCGTAAGTCGGCGCGAATGGAGTACCCATGTTGGTTCCAAGCATTTGAATTTTACGTTAATAGTAAGCCTCATTAGTGAAATAAGGCTCCAGAACTGAGAGAAAAAAAACAGCAAAATTTGGTGGATTAACCCTCTCAGTGTTTAACGTGAGACAGTTTGCACTCTTTTCTTGGTCAGCAAACTGTGATACGTGAGGGTAGTGCTACACAGTTTCCGTATAAAATTTTTCGGTTCTCGATGGAGAGTTTTTTTTATACTCCACAATTGTACTCCATTCTGCCATTTTGGCTTTTTTGTGTGTGAAAGGAGTCGTACAAAAAATCAGTGGTTGCAACCCCCTTCGCTGCGGGCATCTGCCATGAGGCTTGAACGGAGTTTAAAGACGGCATGGAGGACTTGAAACGGCAGCTAAAAATAATCTGGAAGCAACGCCTTGCGAAGGCGGTTATAGGAAGTCAAAGAAAAAAAAAAGCACTTGATTTATGGCGCACTTCTAATGAAACAACGTATATTTATCTCATTCTTAGGCGCTTATCGAACTGCCACTACGTGCGTTAGGATTGAATACAAAACCAAAACCACGTACAATAACGGCTGCTCGGTACATTTGGGGCACGTTGAGATCAAGTATAGTGACGCTGATCACTGTATGTGCCCGCATATCCGTTGCTCTATAGGCTTAGCGACGTTTTAAGGGATTGGAGCCAAAGCCGGAACTGAATGAAAGAAAAATTTAGTAAAAAATTATTTTGCGCTTTTTCGGGGGATCCAAGCGGACGTTGGTGTTCTATGATGTCCCCTGAGTCATTACAAAGACAGAAAAGCATAGAAATTTGGTGTCTACTCTTCAACGCGCGCTGATAACGCACAGCACATAAGCTTTTCTTTTTCTTTTCTTTTTTTTTCAGCTTTCGACTTTGGTGAATATAACTGATATAACCGCTGCGGCCGGGGTCGAACTAGCGACATTAGAATCAGTAGCGGAATGCCAAATACAGCGTGCCAGGTGCACACTAGGAAAAATGCAGTGTGTTAAAAGTGCATTTCTGCATACGTTGCATTCTCATGCGCACAAAATTAATGCTTCCATACGCCCTTGAAGAAGTGTAGCGGTATCCTTTGATATTTAGCAGATATATTAAGGCGACTTCTATTCGTTCTTTATTACATATTTACTCATTTACAGTGCACATAAAGCATCACATGTGGTATCGTAACAAAAATGAAGCAGCAGAAGCACCGTACAGTGAGGAAGCAAAAAATGTACAGTTTTCAAGAATAGAAACCGGATATTGTAACTTTTGGACGAGTGAGTTCAAGTTGAAGAACAAACTTAGCTTAACCGAGCGAAGAAAACGTCCAACAAAAAAAAAAAAAAAAAAAAAAATCAGCAGCTTTACGAAACTGCCCTTTCTTTGGTATAAAACAAATACAAACGATTTGGTTCGATTTGAAGCAAACAAGCCGAAGCTAGAAGGAAAAAAAAAAAAAAAAAGGCTCATGCTTTCTCACAGCATACGTACATACAAACGCGCCGTAACTCGGACGGAGCCAACTGGCACTTAACGCTCTTGCAGGTTTATTTTCACGCTTTCCTCGACTACAAGCCTAAGGACTCGATTATGGGCGGCCGAGAAGAGCGGACGTGCCTCCGCGGCGTTCCTTGCATCACATATATGCCCATCGCTGAATCGAGTGACGGTCCACTCACCCTTGCCTGGAACTTGCCTTACAAGCTCAGATACCACCGTCGGACGCATTGCAAAGTCCTCTTTTCCTGCTTTTGGGAACTTCACTGCGTTTCTGTCCTCGCCGGTACGACGGCCCGCTGGGCCTGGATGGATGGATGGATGGATGGATGGATGGATGGATGGATGGATGGATGGATGGATGGATGGAATATAGGAGCGTCCCCTTTGAAACGGGGTGGTAGCAGTAGCTATCATGCTCATTTTTCTCCCTATATCTTAATTATTGATTTAGAATGGTTAACTGAACCATCATTCTATTTCTTAAATTTTTGTTTCTACATTACTAACATTATGTCACTTCTCTGCTTTTAAGCCGCCAATCTTCCAGTCGTTTTTTTCTAGCTTCCACCGCCGGTTTATTCACCCGGCCCCTGGCATATCTAAACCCCAGAGCTTCAGGAACAGTGATTGCGCCTGCGTCAACTTCCGGATGGATACCATTACATTCGAGTATAATATGGTCAATTGTTTCACTGGAGTTTCCACATACAGCCCATGCGTCATCTCCATTGTTAAATTTCTTTTTGTAGCTGCGTGTTCTAAGGCACCCTGATCTAGCTTCAAAAAGTAGGGCACTGCCTCTTGAGTTATCAAAGCTGCCTGTGCTAAGCCAGCCCTCTGACGGAACTGTGCCGACTCCTCAGTGTGGGCTTTTTGCCCAACGCAGGGTGCAGACATGAACATGGAGGTCACCGTGAAGGGGAGCCCCCGAAGAAATTTCCCGTTCACTGTCAGTGAATCGGAATGCTCAAGTCATGGCCGCCGAGGGGTCGACCCAGCGGCACACAATAAATCCGATCGAACCCAGGGACAGGGCGGCATGTGGTACTCCAATTCTTCTACGAAAGCGCTTGGGCAACGACTCGCTCAGAACTCGGTGGCGTCGAACCTACCTCGCCTACTCATAGGAGTAACCAATGCGACACTGTGGTCTCCGTACGCTAAAGAGCTGCGGCCAACTCGGCATCTTTAAGCTTATTCGCGATGCCGCGGGTCTCAACCTGGCGGAATCTTTCATGGTAGTCAATTTCAAGCAACACACCATACTGGTGGCCACCCATTCCCCAGCACAAGTGGAACGCTACCTACACATCAAGACGCTCGCCTGCGGCACGAGAAGATTAAAATCACCTCGTACGTCGCCACGCTGGATGGCAGTTGTAATGGTGTGATTCAAGACATTCCCAAACATCTTTTTTTTTTTTTTTTGCTGAGATCCTAGCCAGCCTTCGGCATCCCAGAAATCCTCGAATATGTGGAGCACGGCGCATGGGTGCCCAGTGGCAGAAAGTCCTCATTCTTCAACGACGAGCGAGTTCCTCGTTGGATCAGCTTCGTCGGTGGCATGACTCGATGCCTCCTCTTTATAAAAAAAAAAAATACGAAGTTCCGGGTGCGGACAACTATAGACATCGCAAAGACGTTTGTTCGGGCCCGCAAAACTTTTGCTGTCGCGGGTGCAGCCTACACAACCCTCCTGAGAACCATTATTGCGAACGCATGTGTGCCCTGTGAGGTAAGGGCCGTGAACTGGGCAGCAACAACTGCCGCGAGCTCTACTGCACTCCATAGAGTTTCTAAATATACATATTTGGCTATGATGTATACATATTTAGAAACTCTATGACCGCACTCCATACATCGTTACCAAACGCCGCTGGGAACGGAACGCCAACTTTTGACCCAACATAACCAAGGGACGCCGCCGCCTAAATACCGGCGCGGCCACTCCAAAAGGACTACAGGCATCGATCCAGCTCCTTTTCACGACTGGAACAATGAGACAGGTCCGCCTCCAAACTAAGGACTGCTACATCTCATCCACAGGACACCGGGTTGAACCAGGGCATCGTCGGCAGCCAGAAGGGGCTGGGCAAGTATAGGGCCACCCAGGATTCTATATATATACATGTATATATACACACGCACACACACATATATATATATATATATATATATATATATATATTTTAAACCCCTTTGAGCTGGCAGAGATGGTAGGAAAATTACTCCGCGAGGTCGATGACATAAAGAATGAGAATGCTGCCCTAAAACAGCAACAAATACAAATTAGGATACCGCCTACGGCCGCTGGCGGCAACCCCCCCCCCTCCCCCCCACCCGCTTTTCGCCTAAGCGCAAAGCAGGCGACACCCTCTCCGAAGAACACAAATTAGCAGACAGCATTCGAAAAATTTGAAGGAGCGCAAACGCAGACTAACAACACCCTCATTTAGATGCAGGGTGCAATATGTCTTATATCATGGAAGAATTGTGTAAACATCGGCAGGAACTACTTAGCTTAGACAATAGGCAGCAGGCAGCAGAGAGGCTCCTTCCACTAAAAATTAACAGATCCACTTCTTCTGAAGCAGCATCAAAATAGAATCAGTATGGCTTGTCGTGACGCTGGGACTAAGTCGACCCGGCCTTCACTTGGTAGCGTGCAGAGACTCCGGGTTGATGAAGGATTGAATCTTCGAAGTTGGTAAAATATATACAAGCAGGTTTAATGGCACTTTGAGAAAACTTATTTACATGAAAAAAAAAATGGTATATCAGCAAAATGGCAAGCGTTAAGAGTTCATAGCGAGCAGCGACTGGATGAGCCGTTTACCCAGGGCTCAGAGCGTCATTTCGTGCTCTGCAACGTCCTTAAATCCCCCTATATCCAGCCCCTCTCTGAAGATGCTGACCAATCAGTTCCAGGGCACACCCCTCAGATATCGGCAACCAATCGAACACATCACTGCACTGATGGTCTGATGCACTGACTGGTCCAGTATTGTTTCGTCGGGCGTGGTCACTTGTTGGCAGGTAGAGCTTGGGAACGGCGAGGAGGTAAATTTCGATTCTTCTGCAAAGATCCGATATGGTGGTTCCCGCAAGTGGATTTCCTTCTCAGAAACCCAAGTGTACGCGCGCGCCTCGAATACTGCTCCCAGCATTGTCCCTTTCCGGCAATTTCAACTCTTTCCTGCATTCACGGGAAATCCTCTAATGGCCGTAATCCTCATGCTCTTTTCTTCCCCTGTACGTCAGCGGACGTGTCACTCCGATCGTCTCCTTTGGGCAATAGGCATTCCTCACTTGACAATAGCGCCTCTCGACGGGAAGGGTGAACAATTGAACAAAAGCACATCCGGCTATTTCTCACAGGGTGACGTTTCTTTGTATTTTTCTTGACGTTCCCTTGACAGGGCCAACTTGGCAGTTGCAGGGTCACGACAAAGCAAAGCATGCTCACACAAAAAGATTCATGGGAAGAGGCTCACTTAGATCCCTTGCACCAACAGCACATATCAGTACCATGCCCACAGGCGCACAATAGTGCGCGCAAGCGCGGACCATGCACGGTCACAACAGGCTTCGCAACCAAATCAGACCATCTGGCAGTGGAATTGTCGAGGATTTGGTCGCAAACGAGCTGCACTCATGAACAATGAGGGCGACCTGATTTAATTACACTACAAGAGGCGCAAATAAATAGCAAACTAGCTAAATATCAGACCTTTTCATCAAGACACGACACGCACGGGTTCATGATTTTAGTCAAATGAAACATTACGGTTGTCTAGCACGACACCCCAATAACAAATGTCATACACACAAAATGTCGAATCGGAATTTTGTTCGCGTTCGGTTCGGGTTCAAGTTCACGCCTTTCGAGCTCAGGTTCGATTTCGGCTCCGGAGACATATTCTGTTCCGGTTTGAACCGGTTCGACCTTGTCCGAACCAGCTCAAACGGCTTCAGAGAAAAAAAAATCGGGTGTATTTTCTTACTCCACTTTTTTAATACTGAGGTTTCTTTCCTATTCCCGATTGGTTTGTTTGGTTTGTGGGCTTTTACGTCCCAAAACAAATCAGGCTATGAAAGACGTCGTAGTGGAGGGCTCCGGAAATTTCGATAACGTGGGGAACTAACGTGCGCTGACATCGCACAGCACACGGACGCGCATCTTCGTTTCACCTTCATCGAAACGCAGCCGCCGGAGGTCGGGATCGAACCCGGCTACTCCGGCATAGTAATTGGGCACTTTAACCATTGCAACACCGCGGTGGGAATTCTCCTGTTCCAAAATATAATAAAAGCTGAAAATTAATATTGTAGTTCGTCTATTGTTTTTAAGGCGAAAGCCTTTAATGGCTCATGCTGTCGTGGACAAAATGTGTCCCGCTTTTGCGGCGGCTCTGATTGGCCGAGGCGGGATGACGTCATAGAGGTCTCGACCAATCACAGAGCCCCACCACAGTATGCGCGAATGCGTGCCTTGTATGGCCATATGCCAATCGATAATCAGTTACTGATGACCAATTAATTAATAACGAATTGACGACTGAATAAGTAGTTTATTTATTTATTAACTATTAATTACCAGCTTAATGACTACTTATTTAATTAATAATGACTATTTAATTAATAATTAGTATCAGTTGCGTAGCAGAATGCGACACTCAGGCTTTCGCCTTTCACTATTTTAGTCGCTAAAGCCCCTCGTAATTTTTGTTGTCAAATGTGACGGGCTACACTTGGTTGTACAGACCTCAGAAAAATATTTATAATGAGTGGCTGATGACTAAAGCAGTACGGGAGAAATAATTACTTTCATTGGCACACATTAAAGCTGTCACGCGCCGAAAGAAAAAAGGAAATGTTTCCTTTTGCGCTTACAGGTACAATAGTTCGCCGGAATTTTAGTTTAGAACGAAACCTCTCCTACATGTACAACTATGTTTCGTCCGACTCCCACTAAATGACTTTGAAATCAGATCAAGGTCAAACCAAGCACGCACCCCAAGATAACGATATATATACCATGTGTGACTATATATCGCACTAGTAGGCGGACGCTTTTGCATTTCGCGTTTATACGGAGGTGAAACGCAAAGACACTCGTGTGTTGAGGCCCGTAGGGCGCTGACAAAAGTCCCCTCCGCCACGTACTGGGGTTGGAGTCATTATTGTGTATGCCAGAGAACCGGAATAAATAATTGTCTTGCTCCTGTGGCCGCGACGTGATGCGACCACAGTCTTCTTGCGCGTCATGGTTGCCTGCATAGGTGCGCTATATGCCTTCTTCTAGAACCACTTTGAGTCTAGACTGATGTTTAGTCAAATGGTTTAAACATCGGAGCCTCAGTCCTGCACAGTTTAACTTGCCAAGTGAAGTAACACAAGCAGACATCGCTGGGGACAAAAAGAAAAGAAGGTAAAGGGGGAAATCGACTTATGGAACCATCTTTGTGCAAAGTTCAGTTACAATTCAAGAACAGACCGGTAATTTCTGTTTAAGGCAGCCTTCCTACCTTCAGCGTCAGCCTACCATTCTGAAGTCTCGGTCAACCAAACTGCATCTGCTGGCGTCGCATCGCATACGGCTGCTATGCACGTGCCATGCGACTCATGCGACGTCGTCGAACATAGGAAAATGAAAAGATTTGTGTGACATTTTTAACAGATTCGTCATTTCGTTTTTTAGTTTTACGAGTACATGAGTATATATTTATTTATCTAAATACGCAACTCAGCTTACGAATTATATGTTATTATTTCCCTGGGCTTTCGAATGGGGCAACTTTCTGTATGAGCGGCGCCATAATGCGCGCGCAGTCCAACCCGTGTGAGGATGAAAAGATACCCAACTCCAGAGATTGGTGCTATGCATGTCGCAAAATATTTTTCTTTGTTCTGGTCATCGTGTTGGAAGGGACGATTTTTCAATGTGGTTGTGATGTTTGCGGTCTGCAGTGACGCTTCGGAAATAAGCGAGAAGAGGGCTTTACAAGCAGCGATAAAATGAAAAATAATGAAGCTAAATTGCCAGCAAAAATGGGTCAGAACCTCACCGCGAACCGGTTCGTACCGGTTCCTCCGATTTGTTCCTGTTCAGGTTCAGTTCCAAGATGGCAGAAAAAATAGGGTTCGGCTCGGTTCCGGTTCCGGGAGAATATTCGGGTTCGATTCCGGCATACACGTGCTAGTCAAATCGATTCCATATAAAAAAACCGACCACAGTATCTTTGTGCTCTAAGTCTATAGCAGCCCAAAGTTACGGAAAGAGAGCCTTGGGTCCACTCTTTCAGGCGACCCTAAAACTTACAGGCAATCTCCCCGTAACTTTTGCGGGAGATTTCAATGCCCAACTTCCGGCTTGGGGGCGCGCACATCAGGACGTTAAAGACCGTAAATTGTAGCTCAGCGCACAACAGTCTTGGTTGACTATTCTTGCGGACCAAGTAGTGCCCACCCGCTGCGGTAACGGTATTTCCAAGGACACGTCCCCCGACTTGACGTTTGCCTAGAATACGGGCACTCCAACGGCGACAAACACACAAGAAAATTTAGGCAGCGGCCACTACATATTGTAAATCGTGGCCACGCCCCCCCCCCCCCCCTTTTGTAGATTGGGACACATGCCGCACTAAAAGAGTCGCTAGGGAAGCAGATACCCTCCATGTCTGCGCACAGAATCTATGCAAGGGCATCAAGACGGCCACTTGCCCATTAGAACTGGCTGATCGCCTGGAAATTGCGGACAGCCGCATTCTTCATCCATGGGAGGCAAAGAAAGAACTCGAGAAACGACTCAAACGACAGCGATGGAACAGCAGTCTGCGTAGAATAGCTAGGCTATGGCTATACTAAATAAAAAGATTGAGGATCATTCAGCTAAACTTACACAGAAAAACTGGGAAGACATACGCAGCCACATGGATTCAATATGGGAGTCTCTAAAACTTGGAATTTACTCCGTCATCTACTTGACCCTGCAGGTGGCAGAACCACAGAGAGGCAGATCCTACAATAGCTTGTACATACATACGCAGGCACATCAGAGAAACTTTTTCTTGAACTGAAAGACGGATATATTGGCAATGCTCCTAGCCAAGCCGTCCCAGATTATGCCGGTCCGCAAAACACGCAATTCGACTTCCCCATTACTCTGGCTGAGGTAAGGGAACAGAATTCCCAGACTAAACTGCAAATCCGCCTCCGGCCCAGATACGGTAAACAACATGGAAAACGTCAGAGGTCATGCTCATTCCAAAACCAGGCATTAACACATCAGCCTTGGGAACCTTAGACCAATTTCGCTCACCTCTTGTGTAATCGCATGGAGCATGTAGTTCAAACCTGCCTCAACAGATTTATGAAGAAGCAAGAGCTGTGCCCCCCCCCCCCCCCCCCCAAAAAAAAAAATCATGATTGGATTCTGACCAAAACTTTCTACACAGGTTGTAATGATTCAGCTCAAACATTGGCGAAAACGCGGTGCACCATAATCATTCTCGGACTGACTAGATCTGGGGAGGCCCTCGCCGACCTCCGACCGAGTAGGACGTGTTTCTTTCATGCTTCCTCGACTTCAGCCAGGCCAAGTCGCGCTCTTCGGCACCTCGTGTTGTGCGCTCACCTCCCGCCCGGACGTTTTGCATGCCCCTGGCCCGGACCTGGGATAATCACCTTCCAGGGGCGATTCAACCATGAAGCCCACCCAAGAAACCAGCCGCCGTGGGTTGCGAACGCCGGCAACAATCAACCGAGGTGGATTTCGCTCGCACAGCGCACACCGTGAAAGGTCTTTCAAGTCGTCACCTTTGTTGGGGAGGTGGATATAGTGCGTGCAGCGAGCAGACAGCGCGCTGCCCTAAATCTGGTGACGGCGAAGGAGATGCTGTGCACTATAAGAGAGATATTGAAAATCAATATGCAGAAGACTAAGGTAATGTTCAACAGCATCGGGAAGGAACAGCAGTTTACAGTAGGTAGCGAAATACTGGAAGTAGTAGGCGAATATGTCTACTTAGGACAGGTAGTAACCGCAGATCCGGACCATGAAAAGGAAATAACAAGAAGAATAAGATTGGGATGGAGCGCATTTGGCAAGCACTCGCAGATTATGACTAGCAGCTTACCGGTCTCGCTCAAGAGGAAAGTATACAATATTTGCATCTTGCCTGTACTCACCTATGGGGCTGAAACGTGGAGGCTAACCAAGAGAGTTCTACTTAAGTTGAGGACAACCCAGAGGGCCATGGAACGAAAAATGGTAGGGGTAACATTAAGAGATAGAAAGCGTGCAGAGTGGGTCAGAGAAATAACTCAAGTTACTGACATTCTAGTGGAAATCAAGAAGAAGAAATGGACATGGGCAGGACATGTTGTTCGAAGAGAGGATAACCGATGGTCGCTGATGGTAACAAACTGGATTCCAAGGGAAAGAAAGCGTAGCAGGGGGCGGCAGAAAGTTAGGTGGGCGGATGAGATTAAGAAGTTCGCAGGGGTCAAGTGGATGCAGCTAGCACCGAACCGGGTGAAGTGGAGAAATATGGGAGAGGCCTTTGCCCTGCAGTGGGTATAATCATACTGATGATGATGATAAGAGAGATTGATATTTTAATGGTAACAGGAGATGTCTGCCTGGTAGTGAGCCTAGCATGCTACTCCTGATGAGGGGTGAGGGTGACAGTGTGAGGGGAGGGGAAAATGAAAAAAAAAGAATCACTGTCGCATACTTTCACACGCACATAATCACACACTGATGGGTTTTAAAGGGTCTCGATCAACCCTGTGTCCTTGAGAGAAGTTAATAAAGCCTTTGTAGCTCGCGCAGCCGACGACCCTTCGCACCAAGGACCCAGGACATGTTCAAGGCGCAAGGTTGTATCTTTAGCTAAGCCTAAATTATTACGCCACCATGGTCCTTCCACCACGTGTTGCCGAGATTGCGGCGCAAGCGGATGAGCACGAGGAAGCCGCCATTGCCAGCTCGGCGCGGCGCCGGCAGCCACAAGCCAGCGGGGACCACATTCCTGCAACAAGGAATGCATGCAGCTATGGTTCAGGAGGACCTCAACAATGCGGACAATGCCATGGATGAAAGCACCCATTGCAAGAGGCTTTGTTCCACCCACGCAGGATAGATAGGAGATGACAATGGCAGCAGCGGGGAGAAATCTGCTGCTAAGCGCAAAACACTATGCATCACGCCTCCTGCCTTACCTCCCCCACCTTTCGGCCGCCTCCCCCCCCCCCTCGACGGAAGGGGAAGCGCCACCCCTGAAGATCATCTGATGGCGACGACAAGGGCTGAGGGGAGCAGTCGGCGTCAACAGACACCGCTCGTGAATCGTGATACTGACTCTGACCGTGCTGCAGCCAGCCAGAGCCCGGCGCAGGACCAGACGAGCGGCCACCAGTCGTCTACTAACGAGCGCACAGAGTCGTTCGTTCACCCGCTTGACAGCAGAGCCACACTTCCTTGGCATCCGCGTACTCACTGAAGGCCACCGGCTTGATTCAATGGCGTCAGGCCTCAACCCGAGCCCATCGGAGACGCAGGGCTGCTCTCCAGAAAGCTGCAGCTGGTGTGCCAGTTCACGATGGGGTTCACTGGACAGTGCCGTTTCGGCCGGCGGACCGCGGCGTGGCCATCACCATGGAACAGGGATGGGAGATTGCCGAAGAGTTGAGTCCGCGCTCGGGCTTGCTCGCGGTTCGCGTTAACACACTTCGGAATGTGTAGCCGTGGACGTTGGATGTAAAGTCACCTTCGGGTCGCTGCTCGCCAGAACTGTGACCCATGGTCTGGCATTGCGCGCCAAGGAGTCTGCCCCTCGCAATCAGTCCACGGGCTTGTATTTGGCGTTAACGCGCGCCGATCGGAAGATCAGCTGCTTGCCAGAACGGAGTCGACGGTGGCAGTGACATCGGCATCACTGTCGGGAAGCACGAATGCCGCCATCATACGTATTCATATACAGGCGACGTCTCCCTGTCCGGCCCTGCCGCCCGCGGCCACTGCAGTGTTCTCGCTGCTCCAGCCTGGGACATGCCACCGAGGCCTGCAGAGCTGCCGCGCGCTGTACCTGGTGCGGTGGACCACATGACACCGGCTCGTGCACTAGTGGGAAATCGCGTTTTTCAAGCTGCGGGGGCCGACATGCGGCCACGGACTCGGCATGCTCTCACTGGCAGCGAGAGAGACATGTCGCTACGATACTGGCTAGGTCAGAAGTGCCTCTCTCAAGGCGGGCCCTGCGCGCTGTTGTGCGGGAGGGAACGGCCTTGCCAGCCCTGCAACAAAAGAGAAGCAAGCGCAGCTACGCGTATGTTGCGAACCTCAGCAAACAGCCGCAGCCGTGGAAGCTCCAGCGGCAACAGCCCCAGCAGCAGCAGCAGTCCCAGCGGAGATAGTCCTGGCAGCCGCAGCAGCGGCAAGGGCAACAGCAGAAGCCCCTGGAGATGGGGTTGAGTCTTCTCTTTCGCAGCGGCGTACTCATGAGCGACAATTCGGGCGCTAGCTGCGGAACGTTCAACTCGACGCTTTTGCGAGGAGGGATAGAGGAAGCAATCATTTCTCCTCCTGGACATCATTCACGTGTCCCCTGCGTGGGATGCGGAACTGAACCTTTTTTTTTTTCTTTCATAGTGGCAACCAACAAATTAGAAATGAGCAATGGCATAATCATGCCTAAGTGGTGAACGGCGGCGGCCGCCTGAGCCGTTTGAGGCAGACAGGTCACCCACCCTTCATGCGTACAATAGAAAAACGAAAACGACTTCCCAATGCAACCCTTTTGTCTGCGCGTGTACAGTTTCTCCCTTTTGTTAGGGTCCGAAGCTGAGCTCAACCCACGGCGCCCTGTTTGATCTTTTTAACTGGTTAACTGACACAAGGAGGAGGTCACCGAAACTGACCGCCCCAGTCTCTTTGCCTACCAATGAATTAAAAAGTAGAAGTCAGTTTAGATTGAGGTTCTGTGCTTAACACGTAAGTCTACAGGCTCAGCCGATAAGTAAGGTCCTGTAGACAGTATCTCTGTGTGAGATTTTGTTTTTAAGTTAGTTGTTTATCTTGTCCGTGCGACTTTACTTTGATAACTTGCAGTTCGCCCCTGTATTTTTGTAGGCATAAATGCTGTGATTACTTCGTCTTCTGTATCACCGCCTCCTGCTTCAACATCGCCGAATCACCACGTTTGGAGAGGTTTGAACCCCTCTCCGAAGAGAGAAGAGCCATCTTTGAAATTACAGGCGCAGCCGACAGGATTCGGCAACCGGCACCATCGTCAAGCCCGCTGTGTTCAGGCATCAAAGACGCCCAGTTGGAAGCAGTCGTCCAGGAGGCGTGGAAGGAGCCGATCTTCAGTGCCAACCAAAGGAACAAGCAACAGCGGCACCCTGACCCTGAGGCATCGTTGATTCCACAGCTCCACCAGTCAAGGCGACAGCAGGGAAGTAACGCAAGCTGCTACCGACACCAGCACGGGTGAGCGGGATTCAGAGGCGGTTACGGCTCGTGTAAAACAGGCGTATGGTGTTGACGCAGAGCATGATGGCGAGCTCAGTTGGCACAAAGACAGAGGAGAGAGTGTTACAACAGGAGGGGTCAGGGGGCAGTGATCAGTCAGGTGAGGCGTCCTCACAGGATGCGGTAGCGGCATCAGCGGAAGCGACGGTTAATAGAGACTTTTAGTTTAGCGCTACCTCTTAGCGCTACCACGCGAGCGTCAGTACACATGCGCAGATCACCCTAATGGCGACAGATGGCGCCACGTTCCTGTTTTATTTCGGTGGACGCCGCACGCGGGGACCAATCAGCGCGTGTGCGGCTGACGGTACGCGGTAGACGGCTGCGGTAAGTGGCAGCGCTGAACTTAAGTCTCTAATGAGCCGGCGGCAGGTGCGCTACGAAAACTAACGGCAATGAATAAAAGCGAGGCCATCTCAATCCGACGCTTGAAACTTGCTCAACAATTTCGACTTGAAAAGCTGAAAATTGAATATCAAGAACGCTTAGAGTTGCAGAAGCTCGGAATAGTTGGGACAGGCAGCAGGTAAACCCCCTTGATGTTCGAATCTGGTGAGCAGCGGTGAGCGGTTCTTGACCAAGTCTCCCAGTGTGCCAAAGTCCTAAAGAGACTCAAGTTACCGCGTGATGCGGACGTACCACTGCGGTTCGACAAAGTAGAGAGAGTATTCACGAAGTATGATGTACCGGAAAACAGCCGAGTACACTTGATCATTCAGCGCTTACCAAGCGAGTGCGGTACCTGTTTCGTGATCTTAGCGACGATGAATGCAGCGACTACGAGTCAGTAAAAACGGCCTTGTTAAATTAATTAAAGCTCATTCCCGCCGTAGCTAGACCGTTTCGAGTACACCGCTAAACGCAAGGAGGAAACGTGTGCACAATTCACCTCCCGCGTAAAAACCGAATTTAATTCATACTATCTTCGCTCAAGGGACGCAGACACTCAGGAAGATGCGGTTGCTCTCATTGTTGCCGATATAATAAAGCTAGCCTAAGCACAGGGCTTGGAGTATGTGCGCCTCCACGAAGGAGAAAAATGGGCAAAGCCAGCTAGAAGAGATATGTCACAGATACTGCAGACATTCGAGCAGGCAAAGGGAGCCGCAGACGATCACACACGGTCGCACCCAATCCCGAACTAAAAGACGCGTTCAAAATGCAGAGAGAATAGATAAGCGCACCAAAAAGCAGAAAGTAACAGTTGCCAGAACGGGAACAGCTTAAACGCTAGCGGCAGCCCTTGTGGCAGAAATGAGAGCTCCGCGATCTTCGGATACGCACTACTTAAGTAGTGCGTATATCAAAACTACAGCCAGCGCCTCCTCTAGGCGTTGCTACAGCAGATGGGGATATAGAATGCGCTGGATCCGAGTGCCGGCAACGGCGATCATAGACACCGGTATCGTGCCCGGCGAGTTTAAGGAGCCCTCTGGCAAGATAAATCTCGTTTCAGCGTTTGGTGAAATAGTGGAGGCCAAACTAGTAGCCCTCGCGGTCAGTATGAGGCGACGACCGTCACTTCTAGTACCAGAAGCGGTAAATGTCGTCTGCGCGCTTACGAGCAAGCTCGCGGAGGGATTGTCTGCTTTCGCGTGAAGACTGAGAACTGCTAGCTCAGTCCGACAGCAGTAGCAGATTGTTTGTCCGGAGTGGGGCCCAAGTTACAGCCGATCCAGGTAGCGCATATATTTCACGGTGGGCGAGCAAAGATTCGAGGCATCTCCAACGAGCGACGGGGCTCGCGCGAAAGTGCCCCAGACAGGCGAACAGACGAACGATAAGTCGACTGCGACAACAGGTGAGAGACATGAAGCCAGCGCAGACGGGGAGTCATCTCAGGGCGAGTGCTTGACGCGAGACGAGTTCCGATCGGCCCAGCGGTAGGAAGGCTGGTTGGTTGGTCTGTGGGGTTTAACGTCCCAAAGCGACTCAGGCTATGAGAGACGCCGTAGTGGAGGACTCCGGAAATTTCAACCACCTGGGGGTCTTTAACGTGCACTGACATCGCACAACACACGGACGCCACTCCGTTTCGCGTTTCGCCTCCAACGAAACGCAGCCGCCGAGGCCGGGATTCGATCCCGTATCCTTGGGCACAGTAGTCGAGCGCCGTAACCACTGCGCCACCCCGGCGGCAGGAAGGCTTGGGAAGATGCCAAAACAAGCAAACTGTGCATGTTCATCTCGGACGGTTTTCTATACCACTGGGATTCTATTGCAGGCGCAAAAGTAAAACAACTTATGCTGCCCTTGAGCACACGTGAAGAAGCATTCCTGGCATTAGCTCACGAATCTCTATGGGGAGGACACTTGGACCAAAGAAGACGAGAACAGGAATTAAGTAGTTTTTTGACCTGGTTTAGAGCCGGATGTAGCACTATGCTGCAAGACGTGCCACGCGTGTCAGGTCCGGTAAGATAGGCAACTTTGAGACAATTACCTATCACGCCCCTCACAAGGCCCGATCTACCCTTTCCAAGTCGTGAACATGGACATAATCGGTTCAATAGATGTACATAACCTCCGGCCGGGGCTATAGCTACGCTCTGTCTAGTTGGTTTGTGCACGGGGTGCCCGAGGTGGTCTGTCGGAGTTCACTGACCACAAGAGCAACATGCGACGCCATGCTCACCATTTTTAGCCGCACTGGCATCCAAGAAGTGGCGTGTTCAGTTCAGGGTACTAACTTCACAGCAGAACTGACTAAAGAAACGTTAGCGAGGCTAGATTTTCGACTCCTGAACATCCGGAAAGCAGCGGAAATCGCGCCCTGAAAAACATGCTTTTCTACGTGATTGAAAAGGACCTAAGAAACTGGTACAAGTTCGTACCGTTCGTCCTATGAGCGTACAGAGAAGTAGCCCATGACACCACATGGGCGGCTCCTTTCCAGCTCCTTTACGGCAGGAACCCTACCGGCCCACAGTCCATTTTACAGCACGCTTGGACAGGCGAGCAGCCGCTCCCAAACAGGCTAAGAGAAGAGCCCGCGAAGTATCTTATGGCGATTTTCACTGGTCGATTAGAGCTGCACGTCTGGACCGGAATAGAGCGACCTAAACAGCTACAGAGCGACCTAAACCGCTACAGAGCGAATCACCCTTGGTCAACCGGTGGTGGTGGTGAACTCTTTTATTGCGCCCAAAAACAGGGGACCAGTCAAAGGACCGGTTGCGCTGACTTAGAGGAGGTCGGTGGGGATCCTTTGGGATGCCGCGGCCTCCACCGCGCGCTGGATAAGCCAGCGTTGGTCTGCTGGCTCGGAAGTACACAGGAGAGACTCCCACGTCTCTGGGGTGTTTGAGTTGTTTGTGTTGTAATGTGTACAAGTCCACACCATGTGTATGAGTGTGGCCGGAGTTGAGCAGTGTTTACACATGGGGGCTATCTGATCCGGAAAGATCCTGCTGTATAAGAGGGGGTGTGGGAAGCTGCCAGTTTGTAGTTTGCGCCATTGGACGGCCTCGCGTCTTGTTAGATCGCGGTGTGCGGGAGGATGTGCACACCTTTGGAGTCTATAGTGCTGGAGTGTGTCCGTGTAAGTGGTGAGTAGAGAAGTGAGATTAGTGTCAGCGGAAGCAGGGTGGCTGATCATACTCTCGGCTCGGCAGCTGAGATCTCAAACGAGAGTGTGTGCCTGGGCGTTTCCGCTGAGCGACTCGTGGGCTGGAGCCCAAAGTAAGCGAGATGTGGAAGAGGGTGCTGTAGATTGTAGAATGTGTAACGCCTGGCAAGAGATACGGCCAGCATCGTAATTGCGAATAGCCTGTTGAGAGTCACTGATGACGACTTTGGTATTAGGGTCGGCTAGCGCTAGCGCAATGGCAACCTCCTACGCTGCGGTGACTGTTTCTGCATTGCGAATGCTGCAGGCTGTGTACCAGCTGCAGTAAGGGGCGAGAACTACCGCCACCATCACTGGCCTCGATGGATGGTAAGAGGTGTCCGTATAGGTGACATCCGGAAGTCCGCTGAAGCGTTTCTCGAATTGAAGAGCCCGGTTGGCCCATCTCTCGGCTTGGTGTACCGGGTGCATCCGTTTGGGAATGGGAGGAATGCGGAGATTTAGGCGATATTCCGGTGTAAGTTCAGCGTAACTTGGGGCCGATCTCGGCGGAGAGATCCCAACTTGCTGCAGTACCGCTCGGCCAGCGTGTGTGAGAGAGAGCCGCTCATACTGGGCGGTGAGGGTTGCCTCGATCAGTTCGCTCACGGTATTCGAGATTCCGAGAGCCATGAGCTTATGGGTAGCTGTGGACATGGGAAGACTTAGGGCCGTCTGGTATGCTTTTCGAAGTGACACCTCCAGCCGTTCGCTTTCGGCACGAGTGAGACGTAAGTAGGGTCCAGAGTGGGTGATGCAGGAGCAGATGAAAGCTTGAACGAGGCGCAGGAAGTTGGACTCTCGCATGCCATGATGCTTGTTGGAGATTCGCTTAAGGAGGCGTCCGATCTGTACAACCGACTGGTCGATGCGCTGGATCGTGATGTTGTTGCTGCCGTTGGCCTGTAGATGCAAGCCCAAGATCCTGATGTTGTCTGTTCGAGGAATCTGGTTTCCTTGCACCTGGAGGTTGATGTCAGGAAGTATCTTTGAAGGGCGTTGTCCCGGGGAAGGGATGATGATATACTCGGACTTTGTCGCCGAGCAAGTGAGGCCAACTGTACTTAGATAATCTCCAATCCGTTTGATCGCGGTCTGTAAAGTCTCTTCAATCAACCGGCGGAACGTGCAGAGCGCGCGGTGGAAGTAATGCTGAGCTGGTTCCGGAAGTTGAAGCCGCATTCCAGCGGCGGAATTGTCATTTTTCAATAGACTCAGTTTGACATAGCGAAAAAAAAAAATACGGTGATGGCCAGTGTCCTCTTCCGGTATTTATGAAACCGCTAAAAACAGCCTAAGATTCCGGAAGTGACGGCATCACTGACCAGAACTTCCGGCGAGAGCAGACTCTGGTATAGTTCTCTCTTCTAGAGCACTATAACTCTGGTTGGCGGATCGAGCTGGAGCGGTTCGAGCTGCTCCAGACGACTAGCGGAATACGCGCAACGTATCTTGGTCGATCAGTGGAATTCGAAATTGTCATCTCGGGGCAAAAAAGCGAGCTCCGGAGTAACCAGTGAAAATCGCCATTAGGCAGCTATACGGGAGCAGCTTGAAATAGCCGCGGAGGTAGCACGGGACTAACGGCAAACGCACGCCAGGGAAGCTATGCTCAAGCATACAATAGACAAGCACATACCAAAGTATTTGATGTAGGAGTAGGAGACAAAGTTCTCATTTTTCACATAACCGTGGCAACAAGCTTGCCCGAAACGGCTCGGCCCCTACGCGTAACCTCACGCGAAAGGCAGAATTTCTACCGCATTGATATTGGTGCCCGAGTCGCGCCCCTTACTCCGCTTGTTTTTTTTTTTCTAATCTTTACGATTACTTGCATTGTTTAAAAAAAAAAATCCCCTATGCTTTCCTTGGCATCAGTAGCTGTTGGCTCCCTGCCTACTGATAGCAAACCCTTCGTCTTCCCTGCACTTGTTTGCAGATGTTTGCTGTATGAATTCCTATGTGAGGGAAGAGTAATACATGGAGAAGCAGATACTTCTGACCCCATTATTCTCCACATCAGGCCAGAGTCCCGATAGAAGTCAACACTGGAGTTGCCAGATGGAACACCTTCAAAGGGCTGACAATGCATGGAATTCCACTTGTTAACAAGAAGTGCTATCTGATGACTCCTGGTAAGATGGGACAAGAGGCAGCCTTATAGTGAATGATGTCCTCCACCGGCAGATCACTGGCCCCTGCACACCAGAGCCAACACTGCCCTGACTAAAGCAAAGTGACAAAATAAACTTATGGAGAGAGGACAGCTGTTCTTTGAAGACATGATGTCCAGTACTAGTGCAGTTGTGGAGACGGCAGTCCACTTGTTTTTATGCTAGAACAACTCTGTGAAGGGAGAAAAAAATTGACCGTGGTCTGGGTTATCAACTCAAGCCGAATAAGTAGGGGCCTATGTCGTCCAACATGTGGCCAACATAGACAAAGAGCTGTGGCCACAGTAATCAACAGAATGTAGCAGTAGGAGCCCAGCTGGCCCAAGAATAGGGTATGCGTGGAGACTGTGGCACATGGGACAGGTTCAATATCTGTCAGAGAAAGAGGGTGGCCAAAGAGTATGTGGTGGTTGTATAGGTGATATCATAGAGAATGTGCACTCGAATGAAAGCAAATTTGTGGCGAGTAAATTGCGTGGTCAAGTGAATGCAGCTAGCACAGGACCTGGTTAATTGGAGGAATATGGGAGAGGCTTTCGCCCTGCCCGAACATGTACAGTAGAATCTCGATAAACGGAACCTCAAGGGACCGGGAAAATATGTTCCGTTTATCAGGAGTTTCGTTTAAAGAGAGAATAGGTTCAGCATTGCGCAATCCGCTTCCGCGTGAACCCTACGTGGCTGGCGCGCACGCGCGCAGTTGGCAGTCTCAGCGGATCTCAATTTGCGAAATCTAGGTAATAAGGAGAACGGTACACTATGAGAACAAACTTTATTAGAGAAAAATAAGCAGTGAATTTTTGTTCCAGTAGTACTAGTACTGAAATTTAAAAAAAAAAAAATGTCAAAAGAGTGGGAATTACCACTTATTGGCTAGCGAAAAAGGATTCCTGAAGAATTCCTGAAGAATTCTTGTTAGGCTGCTTTTGGGGACGGCGTACTTCGTCGCTAGCGCCGTTTTCGTGAAGCCACCACTCTCGAAGTCGTTGATGATCTCCATCTTCCTTTCCAACGCAAGCGCATTGTGCGGTCGTTTTTGCGCTGCCATCGGACCAAACAAAAGCTCTAGGGCTTAGGCCTAACTGAACACAACCGCCGTGAACGCGAGCGAGCGATGCGGAGGGCAGTGTACGAGCAAACCAGAAACCGCCGGAGACTGAAACCGGAGTGGTGACGCGGGGAGGAGAAGGAGGGGAGCATTGATGCGTACCGTGATGGCACTGCGCTTGTCCAACTAGTTGCGGTTTCGAGTTTTTCGGTTCCGTTAACGCGGTGGTCGCAAAATTTGAGTTCCGATTAACGAGATTTTTTTTACATTGGCTTAATACAAAACCAACCAATCGCGAGGCGTTTGTTCCGTTTAAGCAGTAGTTCCGTTTAACCGATTTCCGTTTATCGAGATTCTACTGTACTTCAACTTTGTACCAGATACCAGACATAGCCACAGTGCTTTCATTTTTTACATAAAGTAACAAGACAATGCATCTTCCAATAAAACATAGCTTGCTTTATTAAAGGCCTGTTACACATAAATACCAACAGATAATGCTACTTCTGATAGCTGCCAGAGCCACAAGCATGTCACCACTTTCCGAAATGCGGCATGAAAGTAAAAGCTTTAAAAGGTAAAATAAAAGCAATGTCCCCACCTATGCAACTAAAATAAAATATATGCAGTTCACCTATGCCCTGAGGCTACACTAATGAAAAAGCTGCTTTAAAAGGATACACATAAAAATGACTCCTGGTGAACCCTGTCAAGAAATAAGAATGACACAACAGAAATAAAAAGTAATCTGAATGAACTTTCTGTGGAACAGTCTTTAAAAAGGCAGTTGAGGCAGGTATTATTTTGTCTAGGCCAGAGCTTGTTGCTAGCATAATCAGAAGCACAGCTCCATCTAAAGACAAACATGGGAAACACATGAAAGGCAGTGCTTAGTTCTGGAACAAAGTGCGGGTAAACTCGATATAGTCGTAGGCGCCAGAGATGGATCGTCCACTTTTTGGATCCACATAGGGCTTCATACGGGACACACAGTAGTCTGCCATGTCCTTGGTAAGGTTCTGAAAATTATATAAAAGAGAACCCCAGTTTACAGCACCTGCATAATCTACAACTTAATCAGTGAACACCAGAAAGTCTG
Organism: Amblyomma maculatum; assembly: GCF_055883805.1. Lineage (NCBI taxonomy): Eukaryota > Metazoa > Arthropoda > Arachnida > Ixodida > Ixodidae > Amblyomma > Amblyomma maculatum. The sequence goes on along the minus strand of NC_139344.1, from coordinate 177,284,550 downwards.
CTTTCAGTCCCTATTCCAGAGTTTGGATTTATTACCTTCATGAGCACGTGATGAGCAAACTAAATGTAAAACGGAAGTTCAAAATTAAAGGAGAAAACGATGACGGCAGTTTTATCTCAGGTAAGGAATAGTTGAAGATTCTATGAGCTTTGATTCTAATAGGTACAGTTCAGTATTAAAAAATAAACAAGGGCAATAAGACAGCACTATATAATTATACTCTGCAAGACACTCTGCATGCACGCAGGCCATTCAGGTTAGCCTGCATTTAGCAAAGGCACATTCAACATTATCAAGCGAGAAAAGAGCGGGGTATGCCCAGCAGTGTAGAAATGTAACTGCCCAGAATAACTCACCGCATAGAGCTCATCGGCAGTGACATAGGGCCGCTCGCCGGAGGTGATGGCGCGGAAGGCATTCTCAATTTCCTCAGAGGACCGCACATTCTCAGTCTCTCGCGAGATCATGAATGCCATGTACTCCTGGAGCGAGACTTGGCCATCCCTGTTGGGATCCACTTGGTCCAGGATGGCCTCGAACTCTGGGTCCGGCTGGCCCTCTTCCACCATAGGCAGGTCATAGCCTAAAGCCCTCAGACACGACTTGAACTCCACATGGTTCAGCCGGCCGCTCTTGTCCTTGTCAAAGTGTCTGCACATATACAATCGAACCTCAATATAGCGAAGCTCAATATAACGAATTTTTTAAATTTCACAATCTCTGCCCCAATGAAAACCACGTATACAGTCGTGCCTCGTTAATATGGACACTTTGGTTTCCGACCATAACTGTCCATAAAGCGAGTCATCCATAATAACGAGTCATGAATAAAAACAAAAAGGATTTTATTGAGAAAAGAGAATTGTAATTAACGACTGCTTTTGTACATAACGGTGTGCACTGGACTCAAAATTTCACAGAACACCGGCAATTTTGAGTGCATTATGCTTGTCATTGTTGTCTTCGAAAAAATGTAGTGCAGTCTGAAGCGACTCGCTTACCATGACACCCGTGATGTTGGGCTTTGTGTTGGTCTTACTTTTGAGCACAAACTCCTCACTGGCCGATGCATCAGCGTCTGATTCTCTAATCACCGCCACTTCCAAAATGGCCTCTTCACTGAGCAAAGTAGCCACTAAGTAGCTGCTTGAGATTCTCCTGAGGGGAGGAAACAGCTGTCGATACTAGTCCCTTGCAGCTTGGATTGACTGAGATGGCTTTTGCCGCTTGTATTCACAGATTTCTTCGCGCCTGCGTTCAGCTCTATTGTTTTGCGTTTAACTCCCGCCATGCCAGAAGCCAGACTCAAGTTGAGGGTTACAGGCTCCTGATGCTGTGCACGTTTTTGCCTACTTAACCTTTCTGCCTTTCCGTTCTTCGGACTCTTTCTTTTTTTGCCTTGTACTGTTTCTGTAAGGAAGAAAGGGAGTCAAGTTGGCAAGCTGCTATGCAGAGGGCTATTGAACATCCCATCTTCTTGGCGCAGTTTTTATGTGTTCCCATAAAACAAACACTGCAAGCTGAAGTACAATTTAGAACGATGGCTAGCCGACTACGAAGAGCTCAGACCTTGTCAAGGCCACATCGTTGATCAAAGCGAAGGCGACATGCGGACCGCCTACTGTGCAAAGTTCAGCAATTCGGCAGCGCAACAGGGACGAAAACCAGGAGCATGAGAGGGAAACGCGTCCAGGACGGGACGCCCGGTCCCGGTTGCGTGCTTGTACGTCGCCGTTCTTTAGTCGCTCTACGTTGTGAGTGTGTCTTAACTCTCACCGAAAAGTGTTAACGGCTTCATGGAACACACATTGCGGTTTGGGAACGAAAACTTCAGTTCCCACCGCCACTGCAGGCACTAGTCCTTCTTTTTTGCGCTTTTACCGGCCTCTCTGTTCACGTTCAGCAGAATTTATTGCAACCATATGTTGCTGTTTCTCCGACTGCGGCGGCACTTCCGCTGCACCCAGAAATCTCCTGGTTCCCCCCTTTCGGGGTCTTTCTTACGCTGACCCTCGGTTTGCTAAGTACGTTCCTCTCCGCTCTTGCACTCCCCTGCCCCCTTACCCCCCCCCCACCCCTAAAACGGCAACACGCCCGCTTTGGTTCTTTCCAACCCCACAGGACTCGTTCAGGCATCCCGCCGTATCGGGTGTCGCGTAGGTTCGCGGGCGGCGCGCCCTTCTTTAACTTACGTTCGGACTCCTTTGTTTGTTTTTTTTTTCAAGCACTGTCTATATAAACGAGACAAAAATACATGGGCCCAAGTGGGGCACGTGCATTCTTCCCCTGTCCATTGTCCGGACAGCGAGTTTCCATATTAACGAGGCATAGATACATTGAAAAGGTTTCGTCCCCAGAAAAACTGTCCATAATTCGGGTCGTCCATATTAACGGGGGTCATATTAACGGGGCACAACTGTATATATATATATATATTTTTTTTTTTTTGAGATTTAACGAAGCAAATTATGTCGCACTTTCTATTAAACGAAGTCCTCGCACATGCTTGTGCCAGCAGCCACCTTGACATTCGGTTGAGAACTAAATATTCAGGCGATAATGACATTTGCCCTTTTACGCGCAAATTTTGCCGGCAGTCTGGAATCTGAGAGTGAAACAAAAGGTCTGTTCGATTCAGCTGCACTTTTTGCACTAGTTCCGCAAAGTTCTACAGCGGTGCCGCAAGCATGCAGCGCCAGTTTCAGCAGTTCAGATGCAGCACAGGCTGCTTCCTAAACGAATAGTAGAGTGCAGGCTGGGCCAACTGCTAGCCTTGGCATCGCCAACAAGCTGTGGTCGGCTGTGTGCAACTCGCGTCAGCCGATGCCAACATCCCGGTTATCTTGGTGAATTTTCAAATAGCACATAGCAACTAAGTTTTGTCATTAACCAGCCGCGATGCTTTTAGCTTGTGCATTGTAATAAACGGCGAAAAGACTAGTTAATTATTCCACTTGTCAAGGAGAATACGATCGAGTTCACCAAGAAAACGGCTGCGCATACTCACAAGTAAACACACGCATGCAGATCAGTCATGACCATGTGCGTTTCGATCGCGATGTTTTCGCTGTGCAGCATCTTGGCATGCTGCCAAGAAATACACTGTGGACTGCGAGCAAAACAAAGGGGAGCGCTAAGGACTAGAGGTTTTTTTTTTTTCAATTTCTCAGCAGCAAAAGTGAGAGGTGGGCTCTTATGCAAGCAAATACGGTATGCATACGCGAGGCCTAAGCAAAAGATTGCTGCGCCAGCGTGGGCGGTGTGAACATATGACTAATCTTCTAGTTCCCAATAATACAACACTGTCCTCATTAAACTTCCTAGATCAACTCTTGTCTCCGTTTGCAAACATTGGATGTTGATGGTAATCATGATACCAGTGGCAACATCTGGCAGCGGCTTTCATACTAGGCGTTCTGCTAGCTTTTTGCGCACATGGAGAAAAATGATGCTTTTGCGTCCGTTTGCAATCACTCATTATGTTCCTGATATACAAAAGAACAAGCACTATTATATATTGCTAGAATTTTTCACTTCCTTCCTGAATTTATAATTTACAAGTTCCATTCTACTAGCAGTGTTCCATCAACCTGTTACTTTATTTGAGCAGCTAGAACACTGGAACCTCGATATAACGAACTTCACTAACTAAATTTTCGGCTGCAAGTAGGACTTTGTTATATCGAGGTTCGACTGTACAGCTCTGGCTCAAATCCTCAACCACTCTGCACTTATCAGTCTTGGAGCAGTTACAGTAGTACTACAGCAGCAGACAGAACAAGGCATAGCTGTCGTGACACCCTACATGTAAAGCAGGAAACGTGAAGCTTAAGGCAAGCCTAACATTCAGAACGTTCCACCCCTTTAATGCTATTTATCCCAAATTATTTTAAAATCAGAATCCTTTCTTTGCTTGTTTCAAGGAAGCAGCACTGCATTTGACAAAGAGATACATGCCGTTCAGCTGAGAGCAGTGCTCCTCTTGACACCAGAGATATTGCGGAATGAGCTACCAACCTGTCTATTCATACTAGATTTCAGAGGAGCCACAGGGTCCTTGAAAAATGAGAAGGGTTCAACGCTGCTGAACCAAATGTGAAGTGAAAGCATTAGCTGCAGGTGACCGAGCGTTCTTCCTCTCCGTCTTCACCTTTTTCTTCGTAGTCTTATTTTCGTAGCTACGACGTAGCTGCGGCCACCCGAGTTCTTGAAAACCTACCGCAGTGCAGCTTTCTATACAAAACCTATTACACACAGCACAGTAAATCTCCAAAGCTCGGCATTACTCCACCGCTGAAAGAGACGGGAGCAGGAACAAAGCAGCATCAAGTATAGGATGACCATGCATCATTTTTGGCCTTTATGAACTTTTACCCAAGAGGCCATGTCTTTCTTAACCTTTCATACAAAGAAAGCAATCAATGTTGCATTTTATTTTCAGTAGTGCCACACAAGTCACCCAGCCACAACATAGTTCCAATTTTTAGAGCGTTAACTCTACTGCATTCATTAGAGAACTTCGGGTTATTAACACAGGGCTTTCCCTTTCTATTTTTCCATGCCTGCCAAACCAGCAACACCCAGAATCTGGAGATTTTTACCTGTGCCAAAAAGGGGGTGGAAGAGGGTTTGACCTAACTCTAAGGCCTTGTCCAATGAGTCCTTTACCACAGACCTTGCAGGAGCAGATATTTATAGCTTCAAAAAACTGTTGTAGTTTTTCTTAAAGAGTGGCACAGACTGAAGACCCTTCAGCAGTAGATGTTGAAAGGTTGCATTTCACACTGATGAGAAGAATTATGTTCCAGTTCCAGTTGCAAAAACATATGCAAATCTCTCTTCTTGGACTTTGATAGCGCCATGACTTTTAGAATACGAGAGTTCTAAATTTATACTAAAATATATGAAAGCTAAAGCAAAAGCCACATCAACTCTTGCTTTGGCTTGCCGGCTACTTAGCCCATGATGCCGATGGTGCTACTAGTGATTAGGATGCAGCTGAAAATTTTGTGATGCCGGTTTTATAAAAACCATTCTTGCGCGGGAAGAGGAAACTTATTGGGAGATACAGGACAGCGGTCATCCAAAAGTTCAGTAAATAACAGAGAACCTCTCGGATGAATCGGGAAGGTTGGTAGGTATGCCTTTCTCCAGTAAAATTCCGTTGAGCTGGCCTTCAAGAAAAAAAAAAAAAAAAAAAAAGAATTCTCCAAAGTTCAAATTATCTCTAAAAGTTAAACCCTAAAAACTGCTGTAACAGTCTACACAAATACAATTTTAACAAACAAATGCCTGAAATATGGCTGTCTACACATTTGAGATGAAAAAGAAGTGCCAAAAACGATACTTTAAGGTTTTGTCCCGTGCTTTGCTTTGTGCAGACTGCCAAGAATGTCAAAGAATCGCTTCAAAACTGTAAATGCCTCCCTGGCACTTTTTGCATTGCAACACAGTAGAAATGGCTCCTTTTCAAAAGTGGCTACATTGCATTTCGAAGACAGTTCACCGCATCCTTAAAACGTAGTGGTTCAACATACTCGGACAAGTGGAGGAGTCACGTTGATGCGAGAGAGAAATATGCAGAAGTGTGAACGGCATGAAGCCATCCCTAAATAAAAATATGACCAAAGATGCACAAAGCAGTGTCCGAAACTGCTGGGCTATAGCCCTGCATACATGGACTCAACATCACCAGATCAAGTCAGCGTCAAGTAAGCGAGGTTACCTTTACTCGACTTGCTTGGTGTCTACATGAACTCTCTTCTAGCGAGTAAGTATAGCAGCGGCGCCTAGCGTCAAGATTCGAAGTTATTGCGCGAGCTTCCTGCTTGTGTTTGATTCTGTTGCCTTTTACTATTGAAAGCTTTATTTTTAATTGTTGATGAGCGTTAGGATTTCACTGATGTTCTTAACCGCGCCGCAAGCTTTTTGATCACAGTTCCCTGTAACTTGACTCCTTGACTAAACAGTGTCTACATGCATTTTAGACAAGCGGGTCAAGTGAGCTAACCTACCCTCTGCAAGTGAGTTCACTTGACTTGCCCTGCTGTCTACTTTACTCAACTCGACTGCGTATACATGAACCCAGCAACTGGTTTTTTCCTTGACAGGCTTACTCTACCCGACTCTGTGGAGTTCATGTATACAGGGCTTATGGCTCAGCCATGAGGTAGCTTCTGATCCCCGCCGCGCCTGGCGTAGCACGCACGTCAGAGGTGCTGTGGGCACCATTGTTCCACGCTATTAAGTTTGGGGTGGTCTAGCCAATCTATCGCTGGCTTCGCAGGTTGTTCCTCAATGTGACCCTCTGCCTGAATTAACCAGTATTAAACCGTCGATGTCTCAATTCATGAGCGTCCAATGGTATAGACTTGCATGGGCGTCGAGTGGGACCGCGCTCCTAATTCGAATGAACAAGATTCCCTATCCCTTTCCCTGAGTGCAGGGCAGAAATGGACAATTCCCCATGGCTAACGTCTCTGCCTTTTCTTCCTTCCCCCTCTTCTTTTGCCCCAACTTGGCAGCTTGAAAACAAAATGATCTGACTTCTTTTCATGCACAATACCATTTTTTACACTAGTTGCTCAATGGCTTCCCGTGCACTGTGCTCCATCACATCTGAAAGCTTTTACTGCTCTGCTTGTAGTTCATGCAACAGTAATGGGAAGAACTGATTGTGACATTGGCAATAGCAAAGTTAATTAAAATTAACCCTTTCGCTGTCACGAACGTACCGGTATGTTTTCGCGCTTCCCCCCCACGGTGTCACCGATGTACCGGTACGTTCTCTATCATGCATTCAAAACTTCGTGCCTAAGCGTGAAGCTGGCGTGTTTGGACAGGCTGCACCATCTGTCAAATCTTTCAACAAGTTCGTATTTTCGGCCTGCATTGCGTTTGTAAGTATATACTGAAGAGTATGGAGCGACCGCGCCCACCCCCGCCACCTTCTTTGCTGGAGGGGCGCGGTCGCTCTGTGCGCGCTACTCTATCGCGCTAAGCGATCATGCGGCGCGTGCGTACGGTTACGGGTTGTTCTGTCATCTGCCGAAGGCTTGCAGGTTTTTATTTTTATTCTGTTAGCGTGTCTGCTAAGAAGCGTCACGTTCAGGGGCTCGCGCCGTTGCCTCTCCAATAGGTCGACACATGACTCAATCGCTGCTTTCGCTCTCTTTTGCTGCGCCCTTGCTTGCGGCTAGCAGCAACAAAGGAGGTTGTTTTAGCCTCTTTCCATCCCCCTCTGTCATCTTGATTTCACAATGTGCCATTTATCTCTGTTGTGCGGGCCACTGAAAGTGCACCCTCCATGCGCGCGGTTACTTTTGGATGGCTGACCGCGTGGGACCTTCGACTGCGCATTGGAGCGATGACTCTTTTGATTATAAATACGAGTCAAGCTCGGATTCAGTTTCTCAATAAGTATCGAGCAGTTTTTTTTTTCTTGTATTATCCTCATTTACCTAATTTATAATCAGGATGATGATGTTAATTAACAACAACTGCAGAACACTGAAATGTGCATATTCCGTTGACTATGTTATTTGTACAGCAATCATAATAAAAAATAAATCGCTATGCTTGTTCCCTGATATGCTTGTTCCAGAAACTAAGCCGACACTGAGGGTGAGTCACGGCCAGAAACGCCCGACAGCAAAAGGGTTAAGAGTGGCAAATGAAGGGCTAACAAAGATGCCTTCAACCAAAGCCCAGACATAATGAATGAAACTGGTTTCAAAAGCGTGGACAGAAAACTGAACTGAAAAAGGGTACCTTCCATGCAAGGGCTGTTCTCTACAATCAAATGAGCGTGTACGGTAAGCCATGAAGAGAGGCGAACAAGTGAAATGGAGAAACAAAGCAGGACTCTCTCAGGGGTCATTTGCCGGGGTCAAGGTTGCCCTATGCAAAAATAGCCAACACAAGTATTATCCCAAAACGAATATTAACGCAAGAATGTGGGACACATTAAAAGACAGTACCAACTGGCACCTGAAATGCAGCAGTGTGTGATGTCAGTGAAGCTCAGCATGAAAGACACAAAGAACAGGATATTAACCCTTTCGCTGTCAGGAACGTACCGGAGCGATGGCTCTTCTGCTTATGAATACGAGCCGAGCTCGGATCTGGACTCTCAAGAACTACCGAGCAGTGTTTTTTTCTTATATTATCCTCATTTATCTCAATTATAGTCAGGCTGATGATGATGATGTTAATTAACAACACCTGCAGAATACTGCATATTCTGTTGACTATGTTATTTGTATGCAATCATAATCAAAAATAAATCTCTATGCTCGTACCCTGAAACCAAACAGACGCTGGGGGTGCGTCACCGGCCTAGAAACACCAGACAATAAAAAAGTTAAGAAAAAAATATGTAGACACTTACTTGAACATCATACTGAACTCCTTGAGGGCATCTTCTGTGACACCACTCTGGTTCCTAAATGCAAGAAGAAAAAGGAGTAGCAACAATATTTATGTGAGCAAGGCGGTTGTGCAAGCCACAAAAGCTTTACTACCATCCTATAAACTGGAATGAGCCAGCACATCAGCCCTTGCATTATAATAGCATCAACTAAGCAAGGTAGTACACCTAGTTAGATTATTTGAAAAAATGTACCAGTCTGACGCTCACACAAAGTACCTGGTTACCCAGCCTTATTTGCTTCTTTTGAAGATAGACTTGCACCATACTCTATGCAAGCACTTAACTACCTTTAAAGTTCATTTCGATTAGGAGCATGCAGTGAGAAGTGCCCTAAAAATGCACTGCACCTTGCTTGGATCTGCTGCTCAAGGTTGTGTTGCATGCGCATTCCCAACTGGTCCAGCTGGTCCCACTGTTGAGCCAGACCCACAGTGCCATGCTCTGTGTATCTGTTGTCGAGAATCAGCTGCTCTTCTAGAAGTGCTCCCAGGTCCTCAATGCGCTTCAAGTCTCCACGTTTACCCCGAACTTCGGCTGCCTTGCGCTGAATGAAAGCATAGAGCACCACTCAGCATTTTTCCCACTCTCTAATCCGAAAACTTACCTTTGTGGCTTCAAGCTGTGCTTCCAGCGATCCAGACCCCTCCATCATTGAGGACCTGCACGGAAAGGCACAACGATTTCTCATTTCTAGAACTACAGCCGAATCCTGCTACAACAAAATTCATGGGACCGGCGAAAAATTTTGCTGAAGAAATTTCGTCGTGAAATCTGATTATACAATGTTAACAGATAGAACAAAACAGCACAAGGAGAACACTTCTAAAATTTGTCAGCTTTGTGTATTGGCGTTTTGAAATCTGTGCTTGGCACTACTTTTGTGGTACTCGACTGATCTTGAACGAACATATTGCATAACAAATGCACCCGCTACACTGGCTACAAAAATGCTTTTTCCCAACACAAATGAAAATTTACACATTTTCATCCTGCGGTTCGTGCCGAGACAGCACTGCTTCAAGGCATTTCTGCATCTATGAAGCGCACGCGTCTGCACCATATGCACATCGAAATAGAGGCCTTGGCCACTGAGAGCTATAGTGACACCGAGCAAAGAGCATTTAACCTGCAACAATGTGCCGATTGACGGCACACTGGCTGGCAGCATATTTGGTTGCATAGCTTTCTCGGTGTGGCTAGGCTCAACATGCCCTGCACATATTTTGCAGTGGAAGTGCTTTAGGTCCGGATACTGCTTATCATAGAAGGTTCTCAACATGCCTGCTACCATAAGCATATAGTAACTTAGCATCATCATATGCAAGCTCCCTATTGCAAAGCAAATTTTTTATGAAACACACACACACACACACACACACACACACACACACACACACACACACACACACACACACACACACACATTATATATATATATATATATATATATGGGTGTGTTCAGATAAGAATGGTAATAGCGGTCTCACGACCATTTTTTTGTTTTCAATTAAATTTTTATACGTGACGGGCAAATATCTCGCCAGAGAGGAATGAACCTTACTTTTGCAAGATACGGCGTAGTTTTCTCAGAACAAAACTGTATATTACTAGAGGTGGAAAACACCATTTTTTTTTCCATTAAAAAAAAAAAGAGCAATCGCTAACTCCGCTTCAGGAGTGGCGGCGCTGCAAAAAAATGTTCATTTTCAACCTTACATACTGGTAGGATGCAAGTTGTTTGCAATAAAATTTTTCTCTTTATTATGCGGGTTATGTTCATAACGTCAAACAAAATTTGGAGCTCTAGACTGGTAGGTGTGTTCTCCACAATGCATTAAAGTCGTCAGAAATTTGAAAACAGCAACAAGGGGCAAATTTGATTCCATTTAAAAAAATAATTTTCGATTTTTATTAAGATCCCTCTCAAGAATCGTTACCTCAGAAATATTACGGACTAAAAAAAAATGTACTGGGACTTCAGTTTCTATTTACTATATCCAAGTTTACTATAGTGAGGTTCTACTGAACAACTAACTTCTGCCATGTTTTCATCAGCACGAAAAGTGATCACAAATGCGAGCCAGAAGAAAGCTGGCTTACATAAAGTGGCTGCCACAGCCATGGGCTGCAGACACGTGGAGACTGAGTCATCGACAAAACTATCACAGGTAGTCATGGGTTAGTTCAAATCGCTAGAGATGCATATGTATGAGCATAAACTTGGATCCTGCAGAGGATGGCAGCGGTACCACGGAAAGTAGAAAGCAACTTTGATGGCCATTTTTAGTGAAACTGCAAAGCTAGTGAATTCTGTGGGTGTGTATGAATTAAAAAATAAAATAAAATAAAATAAAATAGTGAAAGAAAGGTAAAGCTAAGCTTAGTGGCTTAGTGTATCACTCAGCATGAGCTTCTCTGCTGCTTTATGCAAGGAACTAGCGATCAGCACTGACAGCCTGGTTCGAAGAAGACTTTACAAGAATTCACTGCCCTGAGGAGTCGCAGTAAGGCAAGGGGGGGACACACCGTGCCACAGCCATGTTTAGGAAGCACGTTAGCTCCAGAGAAAGGATACCGATTGTCTTGTCTGTGTTCTACCACCATGTTTCAATGCTAGCCGCGTGTAAATGAGTGTAAGTATAATTATTACTTCCTTCCTCTTAGGGATCAGAAACAGGCACACGTCTTGTGCCTGGTGCTGGCACCCTCCACTTCTCACACTGTTGTGCTCCCCTCATCTCATTCCCACTCGCATGTAACTTGAGCTGGTGCCTTTACTGATCCAGAGTGAGAAGCAGTGAACACCTACAGTGCAGCATGGCAGAAAAAGCAGCTTGGGTCACAGGCTGGCTGATGCAAGTTCAAAGACCTTGGATTTTTTATCACACCAGCTTTCAGTCTCATTAATATGGATCAGAATAAATTCAGCCTAAATTCCCAGTTCTGGCCTTGTTATTAATCAGTGCTATCGGCATCAGGCATCCAACAAGAGGAGGCACTACCTAGCAGCGGCGTCTGTTGACTGTTTCAGTTTCACTACGCTGACCCCACGATCCTCTCAATCACAGGGCCAAGAACCGGAAGGAGGTCAATCACCTTGCATGATCTGTACGTTGCACGGGTCTCTCACGGGCCTCTCAAGCCATGTTGGCCACACCCTACAGCTGCATTACAGATGCTTGACCAGTATTCCTAAGCAACACGTTAGTCGCGCTTTCAAGAAATGTGGGATACTTAACGCATTCAGAGGCATCGATTGCAAAAATCCCTGAGTCTGAGAGCCCTTCCTGGGTGAATACGCTGTGCACCTTTGTGCAGTGCTCGGCGAGAACAGGCATGAGTACCGCGCAGGATGGCCGGCAGCTCGTGCGCTGCCATTCTGTGTCCTAGCTGGAAGTGGCCTGCTGGTTTAAGAACAACCGGAAGACCACGTGGCTTCCATGATTGCCAGGGTGAATGTGAGCTGCTCTTATCCACACGATGCGTGAAATTCTCCAATCAAGTGTGTCAGCGTGAGAAGGAGAGCGAAACAGCACTGGCATATGAAGGTTCATGACACTACTAGGCGCCTGGTGTGGGATGACGTTGGGACGCGAAAGTGCAGAGCGTGTATGATTCGCGACGCAACCGCAAAACGACATGAAAATAGATACTTTTGCTAATCTTTCCTTGCTCGCAGTTGAATCTCGTTACAAGAGACATTTGAAAATGGTTTGGTTGGTTTTCCTGTCTGCCATGTTAACAACACTGCATACAAGAGACATGGTTACAAGAAACACTCTGTTACTAAGGGTCACTTTTTCAGGTCCCTAGAGTAAATTCTTCACTATTTAGAAGAGACACAACCCAGGTGTGCTCATGCAATGCAGCTGAAGCGTACCAACTCATACGTGATGCACTTCAGGTTCCCTTAGCTAAATTCTGTTCCTTATCAGCATCCTTTTTGTTGCAATATCTCAGGAACTGAGAAGGAGCGCTTCCCCATAATCTGAAAGTTAGAATGATAACATTATTTCAGCCATTGGCATTGCATTACTGTCACCTACAAATCAAATCAAAATGCATAAATGACATCCAGCATTTTTAATTCCTTGCTGTTAAAATTTGATCACATGATGAAAGCTCAGAATCCTGATGTCTTTCTCTTTGCGGACAATGCTTCTTGCAGCACAAAAGTTCTCGTGCTCAGAGCCACCAAAGTTTTTCCCCTCCAAACTCCACATCCTACCTTCGACCAATAGACAAAGCCATTGTGCACTCTGTCAAGTTGCTGTACAAAACAAGGTTGGAAGAATGCCTGTTGCTCGACAGGCAGTAAGACTGTACAATAGTAATCAATGCGAAGTTTGCTGTTCAGGTGATTTCAGGTGTCTGGAATGGCCCGAGAAGTGAAGCTGTGAAAAATTGTTTCAGACATGCAGGCTTTAAATGCAGTGACATGATGTGAGACGGCCCATATATGGATACTGGGGAAAGTTTCCTTGAAGATAAAGCTTGGGCGAGCATCCAAGAGACTGCTGAGGTACCAGAATCTTTTGAGGAGCTCGTGTCTGCAGATGTGGATTGTGTGTGCTCCCGAAGAGCTTACAGATTGTGCAACTCTCGCACAAGCAAATAGCACATGTTCCACAGAGGACGACTACGAAGACACTTCAAAGGAAAAGTGTCACCATCTGAGGGTGACGAGCATGTAAGAGTGCTTCAAAAGTATTAGAGCAGCAGGAAGGCTTGCAAAGTGAAGTGCTTTACCTCCAGAATTTGGGAGGGAATACACTCTGCACTCACAAAAATACAATAACTTCTTTAAGCTTTCCTGAACAATTTCTTGTTAATGAGTGTGAATGCATTTATATGCTGATGAGCATTAAATTGATCAATACAGTGCTTTTAGAATTTTTGGTTACAAGAGACATCTTTTTCGGGTCCCTTGAGTGTCTCTTGTAAAGAGGCTTTACTGTAGTGTGAATGATTTTTTTTTTTCTTTTGCTACCCTGAAATTACAATTTGCATTATATGCGGGTCCATATTATGCGCGGGCTTTTACGGTACTGCTGCCCTTCTTCAACACACAAAGGGGGACAGTGGATCACTGGCAAAGTGGAAGCAATAAATTTGCCACACAGGGCCACAGGCCTCAAATGCTGTTGCGAGTTTCGGCTGATGAGAATTTGTTCTCAACTACTCCCCCAGAACAGGCATCAAAAACAGAAGCATCTGAGTGTGCTTGTGTGAACTACTTTGTTGTGAAAATTCTGTTTCAGTGTCATTCATTATAGTAGCAGCATTAAACTGCATTAGTGCGAGTCATTGCATAGTGGATTGCCATGAGCTCGAAGGCTTTTAGTTGCGGGGTTAGCCAGCCTCTAACCTTGACTATGCACAGGTTTATAAAGAATGGAAATAAAATGGTGCTTGCACGAAACTTACCCATCCAGCAGCCACATCCTGAGTAAAGAGAAAACATGGAAGAAAAACCACACAATCAGTGACTTGTACTCTAGAATACAACTCCTCACTAAGCCACTCTTTCTTGCACTCACCGTGTGTCTGTCAGCCACTGGTGTAATGCATTAGCATGCTTAGCAAATTCTCTGCGGAGGTGGTCATTGTCCTCCTGGCGCTGTGCCTCTTTACCAAGCTCCAGGTCTCGCTCCTGCATAGGACGCAGAAAAAAGGACACACTATATCTGGGATGTACTCTTAAGTGTAAGGGGATCTAAAGTGAACAATTCTATTTTTCGGTCTACAACGATGAAATTTGACCAGTGGCTTTCTTCAAATAGCCTCAAAAAGACGCATACGAAACTTCACAGCAATAGTGTGTATTTCACTGTTTATATGTTGTTCACATGTTGCTTGCTCATGGAAAGCCTAACACGACAGCAAAATGAGCTGTCAATCTACAAATGCTTTAATTATTTGCAGTCAAAGCTCGCTAATTCTAACCCCAATAACTAGAATTTTCAGATAATTCGAACTTCACTGCGCGGTTTCACCATGCTCCATAAAGTCCATGCATAAAAAAGCCAATCAATTTGAACTATGCATCACCGCGTCTAAGCAGCCTGGTGTCCCGCATATGACCAAAGAAGCGCCCCCGCAATCCGCCTTTTGCGGGAGGATGTGGCGCCATCATGTGGGAGCGGGCGAAAAACACATTGGACGGCAGTGTAGCAGACTACGCGAAAGCGCACCATACGAAAAGGCCACGCCAACACAGGTAGAAAGCGAAAGCTTCCCCCCCTTTTTGGCCTCCGGGCAGAAAGTAGTGACAGTGATTGAAGTATATCATATTCACGCAGTATAGGAGAATGTACAGCGTTTTCACAATCCACTCATAACGCACGCATATACTATTTTCGTATTTTAAGAGCGTGCAGGGCAGGCCGTGTTCGACGTGACAGAATGAGACGCTCTCAGCTTGCAGGTTTTCGGCAGACAGAAGAGCACGGAGGCAGAGAGACAAGAGAGAAGGATCTCAAAGGGCAAAGCAGCCAGGGATTTGTTGATGCTGCAGAGCTAGGTGGAATAGTCTCCTGTGACTTCGAGCGGCGCGCGGGGTGTCTTGAGTTACCGAACACAATGCGGTCACCGCGGCGCTGGCGCTTCCTCCTCGCGTCATCTACAATCGTGCAGCTATAGGATTTCATCTACGAAGCTCGGCAGAGAGGCACTTATACACACCCCCTGAAAAGGTCATTGTCCCGGCCGGAATGCACACCTGCAGGAAACGCATGGCATTTTTCTGGCAACGGATGATTCAGCGCTGTAGCCGGTTTCTGCCCTCAGGAGTCAGAACAGATGTGGTCGCAGTGGTGAAAACGTTTTCAGTGCACAGAGAATGGTCATTCTGTTGTGAAAGGATCCACAACCTTTCTGCCTCTGCCACGATTTCTGCGGAATCAACGACTTGGTGACACATGTGCATATCCTACATATCGGATGCGCATCTTGGTCAGGAACCAACCCTGTTCTATGTCCAGAGCGATCCACCCTGCAAGTGAACGAGCATGAACCCTCCAGGAGACTCATTTGTGCCGGGCGGTTTTCTTGCCGTTGCAAACGGTTGGACGAAGACGACGATAGCTTCCTAACGAAGTGCATCTGATTGCGCACACCAAAGGAACAAAATCCGAATGCTTTGGTGTGCACGAAGGAGAGCCTTTAAGGTAAAAAAAAAAAATACTGTGCGTCGTGCAAGAGTGTCAAGTGCATCATATGCTCCGATCCGCAAAAACACAGATACTACAGGTATGTATGCATCTAAAGGAAATATGCATGATGAAAAGTACCTACTGGAGTTTGCACCCAGCCTGTAACGCACCAGTGATAGCTGCAATGAGGATTTCTTCGGTGCGTGATTGGTTTAGTTGCGCCGGGGCCTGAAGGCGATGTATTTTGTCATTTCTTTTCTTTATGTGCGAAAGGGCTAGGTAGGTTAGATATCATAGACGGCTGTGTGCACTAGGCCGTAATATTTATCATGCTTTATCATGACTGCCACCTGACTAACAAGAAAAAAAATACGGCATTTTAATGTACTGCCGTTCGCGAGCCTCATGACCAGCTCAACCAATCGGCTCTCGAACGGCGGTGCATCACAACAAACGCCCAATTTTTTTTTTTTTCCTTTTTAGTCAGGCGGCAGTCGTGATAAAACTTGCTAAATATTACGGTGTGGCGCACACAGCCATCTGTGGTATCTGTGCTACCCGGCCCCTTCGCATATAAAGAAAACAAACGACAAAATGCATCGCGGTCAGACGCGCCGAACAAATGCTCATTGCGGCTATCACTGGTGGGTTACAGGCTTGGTGCAAACTCCGGTAGATACTTTTCATCATGCACGTTTCCTTTAGATGCATACATACCTGTAACGAAGTGTTTTTCGCACAGTAGAGCGTACACAGTCTGTTGCTAAGGTCGGCCATTCACATCTTGACGCTTGGTGGCCCTAATTCAAGCTTCACGTTGTTGTTGATCGCGGTTCGCCGAAAGAAACCTGAAAAACCGCATCTTGCATCTCAGCACGCTTAGAGAGTGGCAACCGTACGCGGCAGGTGTGGTTGGCATCACTTTGCAAGCCTGTGACGGTCACCGTGCCGCCCAGCACCGCCAGCCCCCGTGCACTGGCGGCGCCAAGAAACGCCGTCGACGCCGTCCAATGTGTTTCCATCGGTCGCAGCTACGACTTCGCGCATGCGCAGAAAATTCTCGCAAAAGGCGGATAGGGTACTTGCCTATGAAAAGCGGAGAGGAGATAAAGCAAGGAGAAACCATGGACAAATGGGTAAAGTCAAACTGATGCCATGGCCAGTGCGGCAGCCGGCGCTGCCTAAGGGTAGGGGGTTGGCAGTGGCGGCGGTTGCCTGCTCCCTGTTCCATGTGACCTCCAAGACTTGCAACTAAATGTTCATTAATTCGACCCCTGTTAATTCGGAAATAAAGATGTCCTACTGATGATACAGTCACAGACAAGTCCCTACAGGGGTGGCGCATTGGTTAGGGCACTCGACGACTGTGATTAAGGATGCGAGATCGAATCCTCGCCTCGGCAGCCGCTTTTCGATAGGCGAAAACCTAGGCACCCGTGTACTGTGCGATGTCAGTGCGCATGGGGATGCGAAAAATAATCATTGTCGCAATATTCTCATCTAATAAACAGACGACCATTGCCCAATTCTTCACCAAACAAGAACCCCAGGTGGTCCAAATTTCCGGAACCCTCCACTATGGTATCTCTCATAGCCTGAGTCGCTTTGGGACGTTAAACCATAAACCAAACCAAACCAGTTACACACAATGGCCATATAAGGCAATGGCGTCGGACGGGTTCTACGGGTCTTGCAATGGTTAGGCTGCGTCCAGGTACAATTGGCATTGCAAGCGATCGTCCAAACCCAAGCTACATGCTTTGGAGTTTATTGCACACCTATGACACCTCTGAAAAAACAAGGACGATCTTGTCTCCAATAATAGGCAGAATACTTAGTTTTGGCTGGACGAGCTTTGAGTCATCTGCACCAGCCTGCAGCAATGGTGGCTATCGGCCGTGCATCAGCCAGCTAATCTATAGCAGTTGAGGGGGTGTTAGATTATTATTGGTGGTACTCCATGTTTCCTGCAGCTCCATCTGCGTGGTTCTTCAACTGCTCCAACAATGTGCGCTCATCAAGTTTTGTTAGGGGCGTTCAGGAAGACTCCCTCACAACACAGGTTGCTTGTGAGGGGGCATCACTACTACTGCATCGCACCGTGAAGGATGCCTGGGAGGCCCTTACCACTTTCGAGTAGTTCTGCTTTTACACTCTGGACAGCCTGTGAACACTCAAGCGGCGATGGGGATGCGAAAAATAATAATTGTCGCAATATTCTTGTCTAATAAACAGGCGACCATTGCCCAATTCTTCACCAAACAAGTTTACGCAAGAGGTTCGACAGTTTTTTCAAGGCCATTCGACTATTCAAACTTCAGATAATTTGAATTTTCTTGGTCCCCCTGAAGTTCTAAAGAGCTTTTACTGCACCAAGTGCGGTCTAAGTCAAGAATTAATTAACTTTTAATATTTCTCTGCTCCCTTTATAAAGGAAATAGTATGCACCTTCTTTACGTTTAGAATGTACCATGCTCTAATTACGAAGTAATAAAAATACAAGAGCCTAAATGTTAACCTCGGACACACCTCGATACAACAAATTACAACAAAACAACCGGAAATCAACAGCAGTTACAACAAAACAACTGGCATGCAAATCTGTGCGCCCATTGCTCTGCTACGCTCTCCACAAGCAAGACAATAAGCTCAAAAGAAACTGAAAAAAAAGTTCAAACTAGCAGATAATTATTTGGAGCACTTAGAGTTTGTTTCCATGTGAAATAGTTCAGTAGAGCATAAAAAGCGCTGTACATGATGAAAAGTAGTTTTCTAAAATTAACTTGTGATTTTTAAGATTTGATCCCCACTTGATAGCAGATTGCACAGCATCTGAAACAAACCAGATAAAACACTTAAAGGGACAGAACACTGGCCAAAATATGTCCTCAGATTATGGTGGAGATGAAAAGGTCTTGCCTCATATTGTACAGATCGTGCACTACAATATGAAAGAAAAGAGGCTTTACAATTTGAATTTGCCACTGAAAATCGCACAGAAACAACCGAGGCGCTATCTAGCGGAAGAACTCTTACTTTCACAGCAGTACACCATGTGACTACGTGTAGGCAAAATAATGCTGATTTTCTTGAGTGTACACTGTTCTTTTTTCTTCTGGGAGTGCTTGTCATTATTACATTTTGTGCTCTCTCCACTGCGTCCTTAAATAAAAACCACCCCTCCTTTTGCACCGTGAGAGGTATGCTTTCAGGTTTTGCCACTAGATGGCGCCACAGTGTTTGGAATTTCGTGAATGAAGCTATGATTGTGCCCACTAAAACTTTTGTCGACGAAGCGTACGTTATTGTGCCGTAACAGCCTTGAGTGTGAAACTGAAAAGGACGTTACTATAAGCAAAAAATGTCTAATTACTGGGCGGGGAGTGAAATTCATATTTGTTTTCAGTAAGTCTTTTTCATCGAGCACCAGTCGTCATCGCGATCATTGCTTACGGTTTCCAGCATCGCACTACATAAAAACGGACGCACGCACTGATCGAAAAAGTCTCGCTATAAATTTTTCTACACCGATTCCTTAGCAGTTTTGGTAGAAACAAACATTTTAGACATCAATCTTCCCACTGCGGCAAAAAAAAATTTCAGACCTAGATTCCAGAGTTCTGTCCCTTTTTAAGTCCCAGAGTTTACAACTTATGTCGTCTCGTCCTGAAGTGACACACTGAGATATGCTGTAGTGGACATGAGAGATATGCTGTAGCGCAGGACTTCAGGTGAAAGTAAATGATTTGAGGTCTTTTTTATGTGGGTTGACATCACACAGCACCTTGACACCTTTTGTATTTAGCCTCCACTGAATCGTGACCACCACAGCTGTCATTCAATCCAGGTTGTCTATCTCAATAGATGCAGCACATTTTAATTACATCTAGAACAGCACAGATAGCCCAAGCTGGACAACTAGTGCAGTTAGAAAGCACAAGGCAGGGGCAAGACAAAGGATGGACATGCTCCACGTGGTCAGCGCTTGAGCTGTTCAATCTTTGTCTTGTCCCACTTTGTTGTTAAATCATGCCATAAACTACAAGCCTGTCAACCTGTTGGATGAGCAAGCTTGCAGCAAGCACAGGCCTGCATTATCATCAAATTTTACAATCACAAGAATTATTCTTCAACGTTTAATATGACCGCTATAGGTATGCACACTTGTGGGCATTACCAGAGTGGAATCTCTTTGCACATTTCTGCAAACACTGCTTCAACACTTGCAGTTTATGTTTCAAAGCAAAGACTGCATTTAAGCGTGCTGGTCAGTTAATGGCTGGCCTCTTTTTCAGAACAGATTGCAAAAGACGTAACTGGTAATTGTGCATGTGATCCTAAGCAGAGTGGAGACTATTTAACATGCTACCTTTCACTCAGAGGTAACATGAAACCACAGCTACAACTGCACCTTTATGATCTTCTGAAGGTTGCGCCATGTGTCCTCCAAAGCTTCCATGGTAAACCAGGTGTACGGGTTGGGGCCCACATTGAAGCTCTTTATTTGCCGATCCAGGGCAGCAAGGGCTTCAAAGTCCGCCTGTGCTGAACCCAATGAGTTCTGAAACTGGGCATGGGCCTCCCGCAAGGCACGGATCTCTTCCACAGAGTTGCACCGCACAGGGTCAGTCAAGTCTTCTTCTGCATTCTCAAACCAGCTATTGAATGCCGATGCCTTCTTGGCAAATGTGAGGAAGAGGTCTTCGATCTGAGCATAGTGTAAGAAAATGCGGCATGTATGAGCAAACTTGGAAAGACTTCACAACATCTAAACAGGCACAATATATAAATTGAGTAAGGGCCGCACTTTTTTTTTTTTCAGTGGTTTGAGGTGCATCCCTTACATGGGTCCTGGATTTTTCCATTAAAATTTTCCCACTACAGCGCAGACCCGATCACATGTCCGGTTTTTATGCAGCAGCACGCATTATTGCGACGAATCAGCGCAGGTGCGGAGAATTCTTTGAATGCATAATGCATCGAAAGGAAAGGGTGTGTAAATATTCGAAATTTCAAATAGGAATTAAATATGTTATTCGACTCTCATTTGAAAAACTGATATTCAGAATTTTCGAATAATTGAAAATTACCAAATACAGCAAATATTTTTGGAATCACCCCAGATTCACCATACTGCGTGCTTCACTGCAACGCTTGATTACGTGGACAATACAGTGAAGCATCCTCAAAACGCGACAGGGTCGTTTAGTGGAGAGGGGTCGTCCCTATGGGAAGAGGGCCTTCCTGATGGTGTGCACAAACCGAAGCACTTGAACTCAAATGCAGACACCCATCATGCAGGTGTTCACCAGATAAAATTACTGTGATGCAAACTGTTTTCAGCAGTTTCTTTCAGGCCCATTCAAAATGAGTTCCGGTTAACTCTGAACTTTGTCTGGTCCCTTGAAGAGCGAATTAATGAGAGTTTGCTGTATTCAGCAGCGATATGATAACCCACCCACTTTCATGCAGGTCTTATTTTACAGAAATAATAATAACAATAATATACGGAATTCTGCACAAAATTTACGTGGATTTTTCAGTAGGGTATACATTTCTGTTCAATTCTAATTCAATTTTATTTGCAAATACCATTCCAATTCTGAATTAAACAAGGTGAACCATGTTATCTTTTTTTAAATCTCTTTCTTTTACAGATCAAATATTTAATATTTGTACATATTTTATTTTTTTCTTCTATAATCTAGAAACATCAGTACAGTAAAACCTCGTTAATATGTACCCGCATACCAAGTAGTTGCAGTTAAAACGTAGTTGCAAGAATTCCCCGGCTTAGCCACCACCGAAACCCATGTATTGGCTGACCGCTTAAGACATAGTGGCTCACGAAGTGCCAACCGCTTAATGCATACCTGCCAAACATTTTCCACCTTTCCTGAAAGCATTACCACGTGCGGACTGCCAGAGATACAACATTGCGGCGATGTCCATGTCAATAGGGAGCCCAGGAAGCGTCGGCTACGCTGACGTGAATGCAAGGTGTATGTGCTGCAGTGGTGTAATGTAGTGCGCAGTCGTGTTTGCCGCACGCGACAGAAGAAAATAATTTCTTCAAATAAATCAGCTTTGGAGTTAGTGCAACATTTCAATTTGAGGTTTTGCTTGTCTACACACGTGCCTACTGCCAAGATACGTCATTTTCATACCTAGGTTTCACCACTGGCTTATAATCGCAGATTATTCATTACAACGATATTTCAAAATAACAAACGATTTTTTGCTGTCCAGCGGGATTAGTTATATCGAGATCTGACTGTATCATGCGACTGGCATACGTCACATGACTTGGCTGACTGTTTTAGCGGCGCTCCACGCAAGAGACCCACGGCCGTCAGTGTGTGGTAGCTTTCTCCTGGGCTGCATCGCTTCCAAAGTACCTCAGCAAGCAATTATACACTTATTTTAGCGGGAGATTAGTGTCTAGTGGTAAACTAATAAAGAGGGTGCACCTTGCAATGCATGCCTTTGCAAAGCACAGGAAAGCCCAAAATACAGCCAACAAACCCACCTGTTTGAACTGCTCTAACATATGTAGAAGGCGAAGCTTCCGGGCATTAGAAGCTGCAAGAAGATTATTCCACCTGAAAATTTATGACACATGGTCAGAAATTTTTTTCCGAAAGAGGAAAACATTAGGTGCACACACAAATCTGTTAAGTACTAGTGAAGATGCACTCCTTAGTGTATATTTGAAAAATATAAATAAATTAAGGCAACTTACGAATTGCTGCAGCCAAGATTATAAGTTTTATTGGAGATTTTCATGAATGAGAACCATGCAGAAATCATGCTATGATGGTGGCTGGAACAAAAGCTGCTGTGCCAGCCCAGGTACGAGTGTGCTTTTCTTCAAATTAAAGAGTTGACTTCCATTGTTTGGTGATAACCACCAACAGATATGATCAAACCACTTTGTTTTTCTTTTTCCATATGCCTGTCTTTACTGTTCTGTTAGACAGTTTTCAAGTGTTTCGCTTGTTATATCTATTTTTATCCAATGCCAACTATTGCATGGGCCAAAGTGCTGGCGTGCAGTATGACTAAATAATCAGTGCCATATTGAACCCCGGTCTCCTGCCTCAAACGTCAAGTACCCTAACCAATTAGCCACAGTGGCGGAATTTCCACAATACTATGAGCCCATGGCATCCAGAGGGAGACAGTGTGGTAACGAAAAACACTGATGTCATTACATTTATTCACAATATTGAGATCTCTCTCTGGAATCTTAGGCATGCCAAAGCTCTTAATTTAGAAACTGTGCGTTTTCACACCTTTGTGGTCTATATAAGTACATTTTGTTTAATTTCATTAGCAGACTTATTTGCATGAATTTGTGCATATACTTTTAAAACGAATATCAGATATAACGAATAAATTGCCCCGCCATGGTGGTGTAGTGGTTAGGGTGCTGGACTACTGTGCCCAAGGATGCAGGATCAAATCCCAGCCGTGGCGGCTGCTTTTCGATGGAGGTGAAAAAAAAAGGCACTCATGTGCTGTGCGATGTTAGTGCACATTAAAGAACCCAAGGTGGTCGAAGTTTCCGGAGCCCTCCACTATGGCGCCTCTCCTAGCCTGAGTCACTTTGAGACGTTAACCCCATAAACCAAACCAAACCAAACAATTTTCACATCAAGGATAGCAAGGATCGAATGTATTGCGTTCATTGCTTCTTAGAGGAAAATTTGAAACCATTGCAAGTTTTTCCATATTTTCACATCTAAACCTATGAGGGGATAAGATTGCGTTAACTGTATAGAAATGGATTTCCTCCACACACCATCAGGCCGAGAGTATGCAAAATCACAAGATCATTACGAGAACTAGTAGAACACTTTCTGCACAAGTCTTACCGTGTGAGAACGTCATCATGACGCCTCATAATGGCTGCCGTCTGATCGTGGTTGGCAGCAACAAGTTGGTCCTTCAGTTGGGTTATGCTCTGAATGCCTTCTTGCTCAAAAGCTCCCAGGCCAGCATCGAAGGTTTCCTAGGGCAAAGAACACAAAGCAATATCCGTCGGTATATAACACAGTGCACACAACTGGCATTCATTAAAATGAATGCAACAATGTCACTTTTTTAAAGCTTAAATAAACTTACCACTAATCAAGGTACCACCTCGCAGAATCAAGTTTATCAAGGTGCATATAAAAATGTCACACCAAAACTACATAAGCAACGATGGTGCTGTATATGACAATGGTTCTCAGCATTGGACCAGTGGAAGAGATGGAGGACCCTTGAAGTAACAGTGGTTTTGAGGGGAAGGGGGGACACAAATTTACATAGTATGTGGCATGAAACAGGCACCTTTTATTGCTACCAGACAAAGAATGGCCAAACAGAAGTGCCACATCACTTCACTTTGGCAGCTTGCTAATATGTTGCAGTCACATTAAAACAGAGTTACATACCTGCAGCTACATTCATCTTATTTCTGTATTTGATTTTCAAGTATGCAAGCACGGAAAAAGCATGCCCACAAGCATATGTCATAGAAAACTGCAATTAAAGGTTTAAAGCCACCTCATGCAAAAGGGAAAAAAAAATACCTGCAGTCTCCAACAAGAATGCTTCAAGGCTTACTGTGTGTGGCAAGCTTTGCCTTCATTGCTGCATTTTCCTGAAGAGATTATGTTGTTGGCATGTTTCAGCGCAGTTGTGTGAGTGCTCTCGCCCTGTGCCCTCTGTCTGCAAGCACTCGAGTTCTTTCCTGAAGCTCCATCCACTCTTTTTCAGCCATGTTCATGTGCAAAGCAAGCTATGCCAACGTCAAAAGAGGCACAAGCCATGTGTCTGGGCAAGATTCTGGGAACCACTTGATATGGCACACTTTAAGGTGGATGAGACTTTGCGGCCGAGAATCGAAAAAGAGAAGGAAATTTCGATTTTTAATCTTTTCATTTTCACAATACAATCTCAAGATGTTTTCCACATTTTTGGATTTTGGTCAAAAATACTGCCCAATCAGTACGTTATAGCGTTCCAAAGTCGAATCTCGAATCTGGGCACTTGGGCCTTTACACTGAAGTGAAATCACACCAAGCTTTGATTGCCTGCAATTCAAGATATATGCACTCCACTGGTATCATTCAGGTGCTGAATTATGCAATGATCACATTAAAAAAGCTGTCACAAACCTGTCAATTAGCCTCCGCTCCTAGTGGTCGAAATGTCCACCAGTCAGAATAGACAAATAGAGGCAAGGGCCAACTGATCGGTTTGTGACAGATTTTAAATGTGATCATTGCATAATACGATCCCTGGTCTAGTTCGAAGGACTGGAATTCTAGCTATTCCCATATGTTGGTTCGCGACCACAAGCAAGCCCTTGAAGCAGGAAACCAATGAAACCAATGAAGAATATTATGCGAAACACTAAAAGCATGTCAGCAAAATGGCAACTTGTGAAGTCGGTCATGACCAGATGCGACGTCAGTTTCGGTTATTAGACATGACAGGATGTGATGTTTGATTGACTGCCAACACACACTGCTTGCGGCTGTCGACATTTTGAGAATGTTGCATGGTTAGGCCTTGTTGGCCAACATAATTCAGTCATTCTGATCATGGCGTGAAAAGTGGAATATTTAGGTTCGTGCGCCATTACTGGCCTAAAAAGTGAAGAAGGAAGAGATAAGAGGCGAGCTGGGGATGCGGTCTCACCGCACCACCTTTCTGATCAGCGACCACCTCCATGATGACCTGAAACGACGCAGCTGGTAGAGCCTTGTGTGACGGCAAGAAGCGTGCATGACCTCCACAAGACTATTCCTGCTGCGTAAGAGAGCAGTGTAGTTGTGGTGATGCAGGTGATAAAAGTGACAACTAAGCAGCTTTCACAGGTGCAACAGATTGAGCCTTCTGGCAAAGTCAGTGGCACAGTGGCAGCGACGGTTGAGAAATGACATCCTGCAACATCCAGAATTGCAAAGTTTGATGACCTTCATTATGAAGGAAGGCTCAGATGGGGCTCAAACAAACACTTAGCTCCTCCTTCGTGACCTAGGCCAGCCAGGCGAGACCACACGGCACAGTAAAAAATCTGAAAGGTGCAAGGAAGAGAGAAAGGTGGTGACTGAGACCAACCATGGTGATCTAGTGGGAATAATTGCTCAGGGAGCAGGTTTTAAAAATGTGAATGAGTGAAAGCACTGGTCTCCAAAAAAAATGCATTCTTTTTTTTGCAAACATGAGTATAGCAGACCCAACAAAATGGCTTTACGGGCCCCTCTTTTAAAGACTACCGATTTACAGTATCATGTGGGTTGTTTAATGTCCCGAAAGAGACACCACAGTGAAGTGCTATGGTAATCTTAACTGCTTGAGGTTCTTCATTGTACACTAACAACATACTACACGCGAACCATGCAAAACTCAGCCGCTGCAGTCAGGATCAAACTTTTTCATCACCTTCAGCCTGTCAAGTGTGTTCACCACCGAGCTACTGCAGGAAGGCTAAGCATTACCGTTCCACAGATAATTGCCATGACTGCAAGAATCCTTCCTAAAGAGCACAAGTGTCCTTACTGGCTTTCAAGCCCATTTCTTGCGACAACTGAGCAATTCAAACCAATATAGTACCAACATTGGCCAGATTTGCTTTTTTATTCTTTTTCAAAACTGATGACCAAGCCCCATTACCAGCAGTTCTCCCTCTATTTGAAAAATGCCTTAGAGGATAAACAATCAAACAAAAAATCTAACCTTTTTTACATTGTGCTCTAACTCTGTGCTACACTAAAAATGTGCCCAAAATGGTCTCAAACTGAGGTCCTTTTTTGTGAGAAAAAATGCCCAGATGAATGCACTAACAAACGCCAGCATACCTTGTCTACAGCAGTAGACTTGCTATGTGCGTGCCGACTTTCAATGGATTGAATACCAACTCAGGAGAGAACTACACTGCAGTAAAATACCTGTTTAGTCAGCAAAGTCTGGACAGATGACAGATCTCGGCCAAAATCCTCAGAGCGTACATGAGCTTCTTTGTCAGCTGGAAAGAAAAAAAAAAAAAAAAAAAGAAACGAGTTGAATAATGCCTCATATCTGCATAAAAGCAAAATTATGACGTATAACATCAATTTTTTCTTTTTTAAAGACATCTGGTCTGTAATGCAGCACTTTTGCTATGCTCTCGAAAAACGGTTACAAAAGCAAGCTGTAGTATGAGCAGATCAGACCAGGAAGACCTAAAAAATAATTTCACCAGCTACAATAAAACCTCGTTACAAGAGACACTCAAGGGACCTAAAAAGATGTCTCTTGTAACCAAAATTCGTACCAGCTCGTATGTGCGGCAGTTTAGATTCCCTTAAAAAAATTCTGTTCCATATCAGTGTCCTGTTTTGTTGCATTATGTCTGGAACCAAGAAGGAGTGCCTCTTGCTGACTGGGAAGTCAAAGTGTCATTGTTTCAGCCACTGTCATCACATTCCTGTGTGACTGAAACAACAGGGACATTTTGACTTCCTAGTCAAGAGAAGACACTAATCTGCCACACATACGAATTGGTACGAGTAAGCTGCGTTGCATGATGGTTTGGTTTCATTTCTGGGGTTTAACGTCCCAAAGCAACTCAGGCTATGAGAGACGCCGTAGTGGAGGACTCCGGAAATTTCGACCACCTGGGGTTCTTTGCGTACATGGGTTAATTGCCTGTTATAAATCGTGAAAAATTATTCTAGGGACCTGCAAAAGTTGTCCTTAGTAACAGAGTGTCTCTTGTAACCATGTCTCTTGTATGTAATGTTGTTCACATGGCAGACATAGGGAAACCAACCAAACCATTTTCAAGTGTCTCTTATAAGCGAGCGTCTCTTGTAACAGTGTTTCTTGTAACGAGATTTGAATGTAGTTTAAAAAAGTAAAGCAGTGCTAACAAGGTAACAAGTACGTTGGGGTCAGCAAAAATACTGAAAAATAAAACGTCCTTGCCCATGTCGCTAGGTGTACTGCTAAACATTGTTAAGGGAAAGCGCCCAAGAATGGTGGTATTTAGTACAACGACAGGGACATAGGATGCAGGGAGAAACCTTTGCCAGTTTTGTACTCCTGATCGCGGTGGCAGTACTTCCAGAAGCTGTGCAAAATGCCAGTTAGGTCAGCTTCCCTGCAGCCAAGTGGTTTCACTACATCACGGCAGAGTTGAGAGGAAAATGAATATGCCGATTCAAAGTAACAGGCAGCTCCACAGCCTTTGTGACCAATAGACTTGGTTTGGATTATAGGGGTTTAGTGCCCTAATTATTTAGCAAGCACTGACACTAAACAGTACACACGAGTGCCCTGCATTTCACTTCCATGAAAAGAAAAAAAAAAAAAAAAAAAAAAAACGGGATCAAACCCTTGTCTTTGGAATCAGCAGTCAAGTGCCCTAACCACTGAGCCACTTTGGCAAAAACAATAAACTTCAGTTGGACAATTCCATCACAGGCTAGACTAGACCCACCCATGCTGCTGTCCGTGTGTGTGATAAAGACTCAAACCGCAAGCGCATAGTGCAGCGAAACCTGTTTACTATTGAAGCGAGCACGGCTTGGTGCTGGGGAGTTTGAATACATCTATAACTACATTTGACATAAGTGAAAATTGCACATGTTCACCAGAAAACAACTTCAGGCAGAATGCAATACAGTCAAAAACTCTTCACATCGATGCTCGATATTAGGCTTGACTGTACCTTCCTAATATTCTGTTTCCCAGGCACTAGGCCTGTAAAACAATCGATGATAATTTTGACTACCCGGTTGAAAAGTTGTCAATGTTCCATTCAATTCATCACAATATTCAATCATAAGGCACACTGAGGTGGCACGCCATGCAGTAGCCACTTAAAAGCAACAGCTGTGTGATGGCAAATTGCAACTAAGACCGACATTACATGATTCCACAAATAGTTATCGCATCACATAAACACATTTATTCTGCAGTAGGTTGAGTACCCCAAGTTCAAACAACCACTTTTGCAGAAAGTCTATTGCTTCAATGACCGACTAACCTTCAGTGCCCTCTCTTATTCACGTAATTGCCTTTTGCATTAATAAAAATTATTTCAAAAATGCCTACTGTGTTGTTCAACTTGTAATACTGGAAATATTAACCTCAAGATTACCCAAAGAAAATTATTATTCACTTCAAACTAAAAACCACTATTCAATAAGGTCTATCACACACCCAATAAACAACACAGGTTCAGTCAGCTACCCTTTGCGAATTTCGTTCCAGAGCTCACGCTCACGCAGAAGGCAGCAGCGAAAGAACAGGGGGCTCACCAATCCAGCTCTCAACAACATCGGCTTTCCACATGAACTGGAGGTAGGCAGAGTTGTCTTGGAGCTTGGCCCGGCGACGAGCAGCACTTGCTTCCAAAGCATCCAACCGCTGCACCAGTTGGTCCAGTCGTTGCTGGATGCTCTCCTTGTGATGATTTCCCTCTTGCACCAGGCCTT
Organism: Amblyomma maculatum; assembly: GCF_055883805.1. NCBI lineage: Eukaryota > Metazoa > Arthropoda > Arachnida > Ixodida > Ixodidae > Amblyomma > Amblyomma maculatum. The sequence goes on along the minus strand of NC_139344.1, from coordinate 177,255,487 downwards.
GGCCAGCCGCCACTGTGTCTCCACACCGTTCGCGATGCACCGCAAAGTCTGCTTCAAACGCCTCGTGCTTCTTCAACAAGCCCTGCAGAAAGCATTCAAATGAGGACCATCCTGTAGATTTTATCTGTTTACTACATGCTACTTGCAACATTCTCACGATTTCTTTACAGTTCTTGAGTTGCACAAAAAGTGTCATGCAAGAATTATATTGCTGCTGTCTGTGCAACACACCTTAGTGTCTGTTAACATGAATGTTCTAAAATCTAACCTAATGGTCTAAATATATCTATAGTCATTGATATATTTGTCTATGGATCTAGGATCTAAATATAGAATGATCTAAAATTGTGTAACTGCCTTTCGTGGTAACAATTGCATGTTAGATATTTCATGTAGAGTTTATGACATCTACTGTTAGTAGCATATGACAGCAGGTCAATGACATTTTATTACGTTTCTGCATGCAAAGCAAAACCCCCAACTTATCAGGTGGGGATCAGACTTACCACTGCAGTGACAAGATACTGTCTCTGTTTTCAGCACGACACATGGTGAAGCACCTTCCAGTTTAGGCATGTTAAGCAACTTCTGCTCTGTCCTCAGTTCGTGTATGTACCAACATTTGTATGACACTCGTTAAGATCACCTCAAGAAACTATGCTTAGCTGCGCAACACTGTCAATGCAACAAGTAGCTCTAAACTACAGAATCAAAACTGCATAATGATGGCCAGGTGAACTCAGTCATAGTTAAACCTGGTTATAATAAAATTGTAAAATGCCTGCAATTTTTAATTACATCCAGGTATTCGTTATATGCAGTTTTCACATGAAGGTTCAAAGCGGCAATGCGTAACGAAAACCAATTTAACACTTAACAGATGCAATAAAACATTTCGTCATCACACTGAGGGCGTGGCGCGACTGCGGCAGCAGCCTCCATCTCCGCTCTAGCTTGTATGACACGTCTACGAGGGAGCGGGGAAAGGGGGGCGATAAAGAAGCCAGTCTGGGGACGCGCACATTCGTGGTGCCGCTGAGTGAGGAGGCACCTGTGTCTTCGTGCATGTTCCTGCTTGCCCACCACCGTTGAGCCTTTGCTTAGTGTCATCGGAGTGCTGTTCCGTCTAATGGCGCGCGATAGTTCGCCAGCAACCAAGTGATGGTGATGGACACACACAGTGACACTGCTCGCCCAGTCTTTTTTTTTTTTTACTCCTATTTTCAGCTGCATGAAGTATTGTAGTGCCATGTTCCAAAAGCAAAAGCAGCGAAACTGTTGCATTTGCCATGCATATGTGCCATCAGCGCTGAAAAACGGCGCGTTGTATCAACTGTGGTCGCTCGTTGCTATCGCAGATATTCCTTTAATGTTCGTGTTTTATCGTCAAGAAACTTGAGGAGCTTTACCAAAATTCCAATGATTCAGCACTAGCCAAGAGATGGTCAGTACCACGAGTTTATTATGTCAAGGTCAACCTCCGTGACAGGTCTGTTACATGGAGCTTTTATATCCATGCACTTCAATGGAAGTGGCGTTGGGGAATTGAAAGATTTTCAAAGCATCGAGGAATTTGCTACACGGCGGTTGGTTACATAGAGGTTTAACTAAATGAACTGCGGGATACTTCAGTCTGCAGTGTGGGCTGGCGCGTTCACTGTGATATTTATGATGCAAAGGCAACACCGGCCAAAAAGCATCATGCAACAATGTGCTGCTTTAACAGAGGTGGAGTCAATGACCCATTTTCCAAGCCCTAGAGAAGCTCAACACCAGGCTAGGGGAAAGCTTGTACCTAGTGGACAACTGCTAGATTGGCATGCACTCTTAAGCCCTGAAAAATGTCTAGGCAATCAGTAGGAGGCTTGAGTTAGCTCTGCCACTGCAATGCTAGTCGCCCTGACCTAGCAACCAGGCAGTGACGCTGATCCTAGAAGCTATACCTTCCATGTCTTGCAAATGAAATAAGCCCTTTTTCTATTGTCATGCAAGATCAATGTGAAATACATTTATAAAATTTGCCACCAACCTGTACAGCAGCCATCGTGTCACCACAGTCTTCTACAGAAAGGAGCTGTTGTTTCTCAGTAATCCAGGCTTCCTCCTCTTCTACCTTTGCAAGGAACTGCTGGTACACCAGAGACTCATCCAACTTGTGGCCACGGTCACCTGCCATCTAAGTTTACAGAAGGCCGAGAGAGAGACTTAATTAAGCTTCACTTATAAACCAAAAAGATGAAGTATAAACATCCCAATGAAATTCAAATTTATAAGTGCTTACAAAATGTAAAGCATAGCAATAGAAGTGGTTACATTAGCTGGTGGATATCTGTTAACATTTTGTGCCTTTTAAGCTTATTACTCTAGTTGAGTGTTTCAGCGAGCCAGGAGTGTACAGCCAGCATCTGGACCGCCAACGAATACGGGGCCCACGAGGTCCCCCTCCTCAACGACAGCGTCTATCACGACACGCTTCTTACTGACCAATAGTGTAATGCTACCTTCACCTAAATAACGCCATTCTGAAAGGGCAGTCACAGATGCTGAGCAAGGCCGGCTGCTTCCACTATGGCGACAGGGCCACCCAATGAAATGTCCTGCATCCTCAGGGCATTGTTGCAAGCGACAGAGCTTATAAATCTGGGCGTCCATGCCAAAGTTCTTAGTTTCTCACGGTCAATGTTTTCAGGTTGCGAATAGTCATTGCTTGTTCTCATATTATAGATGCAAGCCTACAGCACGCTCTTTGGAATGTGGTTCTTTGCTACCTTTCTTGCTCCCATAACTTTCATTACCTTGTGCACAGAATAAAACTTTTCCTAAAGTGTTTTGGCGAGATACTTTCCATGAGATAACATCACAGCATGTGTATAGCATAGGACACCTCAAAGCAACCGAGGCCCAATGAAAGATGAACAGTTCGGCCAAGTAGAGACTCCTGAATCTTCTGTACCTGTGTGCTCCACCGTCCCACTAACCAACCTAACGAGTGGTAAACAGACAATACCAAACTTCCAACTGTCTAATTAGGCTTTGGACTCCAGTGCAATGTATAGGCCAAAATTAGAATCACAACCTGAAGTTGGCTCTTGCACCATTTCAGCTAGAAAAGCGACCATCAACACAAGTCAATATGCCTGTGCACAGTTCCAATTATCAGTGACAGAATCTGTGTGCTTCAGAATTAATGAGTTCTTTTTACACAAGGAGCTGTTTCGATTAGGAAAATTATAAGGTAACTTATTTCAAATTAATCAGCTTTCACTGTGCAAGATACGCAAAACATGTAGCAGGAACATCCTCCTCATTACCAGAATTGAACAAAGAGGGCTGTAAATGAGCTGTAATGGATATTAGCCACATCCAATTCCACCATCACTTCCCTCACATATGTCTGGCAGCAGAAGAAAGGGACACCACCTCCTCTTAATTTTTTACCTGCTTTTGCACCTGAGCTTAAAAATGTTTGCAGCTCAAGAAGCAAAAATTATCAGCAGTCTCACTCAATGATGCACTACCAGAACACAGTCAAATGCTAACACTCATACCAATCATTAATGGAGCACAACAATGACATATAAAAGGCCCATGAACATAGCCACACTGCTCAACACAGTTCGTTCACCATGAAATTTAGTTTGACAATTCACAGCACCTGAAGTTGCAAGCACTGTGACTAGTAACAAACACAGTAAATCTGGTGCCTCAAAATTAAAAACAGAACAAGTATCTATGCCACACCTGCTTCAATTCTCGCCAAGAGAGTTCCAGGGTTTGCAATCGCTGCTCGATTTCTGGCACGCCCAAGTTAGACTCAGCCATGAGTTTGTGGCCAGCTTCCTGGACGGCCTGAATAGCAGGCTCATGAGCACCCAACTCTGACTCCAAACGCTTGTGCTTTTTTCGCAAGTTCTGCACACCAGTCAGGTCTCGTCCGTAATCATCCGATCCCACTAACAGCTTCTTTTCCCTGAAAGTAGGCAAAAGGAATTTGTCAAACTTGTTACCACACATATATTGACAATGATATTGAAAGTACTTATGGTAGTGTAACAAAATAAGCTGGGTGTTATTAGAGCCAGTGGCAAAAATAAGTATACAAATGACATTTCAATAACAACTCAGCATTTGGATCTTAGTACACCATCATTTGTATGTTTCAATTCAAACTAACAGGTTATGATTAAAAATATTAAGGTGGAAACCTCAATGCCGCATCAGCAACGGAACCTGGCAGAGTCCAGAAAAAGTGGTGCCGAAAAACTGGTTGGTGCAACGTCATTGGGACAATTGCGTTGTCACAGTGGCCCATTAGAAGAATGTGTGTGGTGTTTAGAAAACTCAAGATGTTTGACTACATTAATCTAAGGGCAAATTATGATGAATGTCATTGGATTACAATGCAATAGGTGAAGAGAGGATTACATTGCATTAATGGTGGATTCTGGTGGACTGCAGTGTGTTAGAAGTAGTCATTGCTTTTGCCTTCACAAAATGCAAGTCGTCGTAAGCGCCCTCTATAAACAACTTTTTGCCACAGGCACTGTTAGAAATATCTTTTTCCCGTCCACAGGCAATAACTGCACTTGTGAAAGCTATTGTATTTACTCGAATGTAACGCGACCATGAATGTCACGTGAGGGGCGACCTTCCATACTGCCCAGTGGGAAAAATAAAACCACGAAAGTAACGAGAGATAAGCACTCGAAAAAGTACCTTTAATAGATAGACATTATGGTCATTGCAGTCTAATCAAAAACGCTCATTCACCGTCGTTTTCGGGGGCAGAGTTTTCCGAAACCCAGTCTTCCTTTTCACTCTCGTCCTCCCAGACGATTTGGAAGCCTTTGGGCCAAGCCCACATTTAAAATTCGCCTTCCCACTGCATCCGCCACCCATGTAAAGTCGATTGAGTCTTCATGCATGTTCCTGCTCTCAGTCTGCCCACCACCTCGGGAACCAGACTTTTCTCCTCCCATCGTCGACATTCTCTGCCTTTCCCATTACCGATGCACAGGAGCTATCGGCACCGTAACCCATTTCTTTTTCTTTGTACCATTATTTTTCGCTGCTTTTGAGCATGAACTGTACTGAAGTGCCACACTAAAAAGGAGTGTAGTTCGTTTGCCACCCAGCTACACCATCGCCATTGCAGTATGGCGCATTTATCAACTGTGGTTGCGCGCTGTGATTAGAGATGTTCTTCCCATGTCAGTTTCTGCTTTACTGTCACACTTTTGTATGCTCCTGTCAAATTTCCACTAACTCCTCCTAATAATGTTACGTTGTTTCTATAGCCATTGTCTGCTTTTTCACTTTGTGTAACACCCCCCCTACAACAATGCCTTCGGGCGATTTGTAGTATCAGGCAAATAAATAAAATAAATTCGGCACTAGCTGAGATAGTTGGCATAGCGAGTTCATTGTATCGAGGTTAACTGCTGCCACATGTTCATTATACAGTGAAATCTCGTTACTACGAACACCACATTAACGAACTTTTCAAATTAACGAATCTTTTAAGAATCCCGGCAGATTTGCTATGTTTTTAATGCAAAATTATTTCAGAATTACGAATTTCAAAATAGTGTATATTTCAGAATAACGAACATATTTTATTTCTTCTTCTATAATTTTGGAACATCAGTATTACGAATTTGGCTAAAATTAACAGCGCCACAGCTTGCAACTCTCGCGTGAAACGAAACAGAAACCGCCGTTTCTGTGTGTATGGTCCGTGGGCTGTAGCTATCATCATCAGAACATCTAGGACCAGCTCCTAGCGCCGCCATGAAGCTATGGTTTATTATGCAGTAGCCAGAAGGCCTAGCTGGCTTCTGCTACTGGCAGGCCTGTGTTGTGTGCCGTACGCGGCTCGGTCGTTCGTGCGTTCGCACGTGCGGGACGGTATTTTTTTTTTTGCCGCAGATTATCTTATTGCGAAGTTTGTGCGAGATTGACGATATTAGCCAGCGAAGTGCCAAGAAGATAAGAACACAGCTGCTTTCACTGCAAGAAATCGACGCAGGAAAAAAGCGATTCGGCCTCTACAGACAGCTAGCATTGCCCCATCGACTGCCGCGATTATTATGAAAGACCGAGACAAGATTTTCAAAGCTCAGGGAGCATTGAAGATAGGGTCATAGAAAACTGCGTTTTTTGTTTTTTTTTTTTTTTTCACATGGACAAAGTCCGTATTTTCATCACTCGGTGCAATCACGCACGCAATGAGGTGTTCCGGAAAGCAGAAGGTGTATGTGCTGTAGTGCGCGGTCATGTTTGCTGCACGCGGCAGAAGAAAATGATTCCTTCCAGCTTTGGAGTTAGTGCAACCTATTCACATAAGGTTTTGCTTGTCTACACACGTGCCTACTGCCAAGGTACGTCATTTTCATACCTAGGTTTGACCACTGGCTTATAATTGCAAATTTTTCATTACAACGATATTTCAAAATAACGAATTATTTTTTTGCGGTCTCACAAGATTCGTTATATTGAGATTTGACTGTACAGAGTTTTCAAAAAATGTGCTCCAATTGGGGCGGCTTTGGGAACTGAGAAATAATGTAACGTCGAGAATTTGCTACATGGAGGTTTAAGTGTGCTCCAAATTGTGCCCCTTTGTTTACTACCTGCACCACTTGAAGTATGTATGCTGAATTTACCTCTTGTAATTTGCTGTGGCAACGGCCCCTCAGACCACATGGGGATTTCTTAAGATCTTTGAAATTCACAAAGCAGCGGCGCATGTGATTAACCTCTTCAAATTCCATTTCTCATGTGCCAATGGTATATATTATTAATGGATATTTTGTGCACTGCTGACTGAACAATTTATGAACAAGCTTTTGGCCACTTTGTGTACAGAAGTTTTTGTGCGCAAAGAAATTCCAAGTTGTCAAATATTTTTTTGTTATCCTCACCAAAATGTTGCCACCACACCAAGGTACACATTCCCAAGCTGAAAATGTGGACATCACAAAGGCTCTAAAGATCAACTCATTAAGGATTTGATGGCTTATTATTCCAACATAATCTCACCAATTTATCAATACTTCTCTAATCAAAATTTGACACTTCTTGACAGACTGGAGGATGCAGGCACGAAAGACATACTTGATCCAGGACTCTTCATCTGCGATGTCGCGGAAGAATTGATGTAGGGTGTTGGCCTCATGCAGCTGAGAGCGGCGGTAGGCAGCCAGAGTGCGCAACCGCTCGTAGCGCTCATTGATCGATGATCGTTTTTCCTGAATGGGGCCCGAGTGGAATTGGCCAGAGTCAACCAAGGAGTCCGCAAGCGCATTCAAGTCCTTGACCCTGTCTTCGTGGGCTAGGATGTCAGCTTCAACCAGCTGGTGTTTCTTGGTAAGGTTCTGTACTGACGCCAGGTCCTTGCCACTGTCCTCACTTTTGAGTAACGATTCAACCTGTGTTGAAACCACAGATGCCACTGAGCACTCATAATTATCTATGCGCTGCCCACAATGCAGGGGAAGTTCAGTGTCAAACAAGCAATCGGAACAAACACTGAATTGTTCAAAGAACTCTTTCTTATCTTAAGACATCATGCAATAGGCATGCCTATGAATAATCCTTCCTCTTTATGACAGTGTCAATAACGTACCTCTCCAAGCCAGAAGTCGATGTCTTTAACAGCAGCATTGAATGTTCTCTGCTTGTTAGCCTCTTTGAGCTTCATGCTCTTCTCCGACGACTTTGTAGTCAGATGCTCCCACTGGTCAGCAATGGAACCAAGACGAGCTTGTACTGCATCTTCCGATCCGGCACACTTGCGCTTGTCAATGAGGTTTTGGCCCATAGCAAGCACTGCCTGGATACGATCAGCATTGGCAGCCAGCTCTGCTTCAAATGCCTGGTGCTTCTTGTGCTTGCTCTGCATTACAAACAGCATAAAACCATCATACAATGCCTAATTAAAAATAATTTCACACAGTTCCATGAACAGTTCAAATGTTTGGAGCATACGCCTGGATGTGCCTAACTTGCTCACATATATGTTTTTCTTTATTAACAAAGGGGGGGAGGGGGGGGGAGCTTTTGTTAAGCCAAACTTCTGATAAGACTAACAAATTTTCTGGTCCGTTCAAGTTTGTCTGAAAGGAAGTCTAGAGTCAAATAGCAAAGACCGTTCAAAGACTGTCAGAAATCTCATATATTCCCACAACTTCAGCAAGTAGCTAACACCAAACAGCATCCTCATGGCTGCACCATCACCAAATACAGTACAGTGAAAGCTCGTTAATTCGAACCTCGATAATTTGAATTTCCGGATAATTCGAACTACACTACTTGGTCCAGCCAAGCTCCATAGACATATGTGTATAAAAAAAAGCCCGTTAATTCACACGCAAGTCTGTTTCGCTATGGATAATTCGAACTATGCGCCGTCGAGTGTGGGCGGTTTGGCGCACATTACGCAGCAAAAGAAAAAAAAAAAAAAGTAAAGAAACACCACCGCGATATGAAAGCATAATTTGAGGCTGCGCACACGTCCAAAACGGGGACAGACGATGGAACCAGGTAAAACCATGGAAGAGTGGGTAAAACTTGAATGGAGCCATGACCAGCGCGGCAGCCGGCGGCGCTGGAGGGAAGGGACGGTGGCCGTGGCGAGGTCAATGCATGGCCGCGGCGGCGGCTGCCTGCTCTCTTCTGCGCAACCTCCGTAGCTCGCTCGCAACTAGATACTCATTAATTCCAGCCCTGTTAATTTGGAAACACGGATAAGTACTGTCGGCACAGCCCCAGCCAACGCCCATGAAAGGCTATGATCTCGGACAGGCACTATGGGTTAAACTATTTTTTTTTTGCGATAGCCATCCATCCTTCCACCCATCAGTCGTCAACAGAAGCACGAGTCAGCCGCGATCATGACGCCGGCTTTTAGCATCGTTTCAAAAGCTTGCTGCTATCGCGCGGCGTTCCAGTGTTTGGAGTGGCAGTAGGCTGCCCGCCCCAGTCGCTCATAGCATGATCAAGCAAACATACTCAAAAGGAGGCTTGCACAACCGGACAAGCGCTGGCATTTTGCAAAGTTTTCGATTTCTATGAAACTGTCCCATAGTATCATGCAGCTTAATTAATGCACACAGGGTAAGTACATGGTAACAAATATTGCAAGTAATATTAATGAGGATGCAATTTTCACAATTTATACATATAGACCAACACTGTTTAAAAACATACAAGGTGCATTCAAAGATGTTGGAGGCTACTGGAAGCAGCTGGGGGTAGTGTTGGTGCAGCCATCTTCCACAATGCGTGGTCTGTTTTTTGCTCGCCTATCATGCCATTTAAGAACTGCTTTTTTTGGGATAGACTGAGTTTTGGAAAGTCGTTTACAAATGTTTCAATGGGTTGCACCTTCCTGCTACAGTAGAACACCACTATAGTAAACTTAGATATGGTAAAAGTTCGGATATATTAAAGTGAAACTGAAGCCCCATCTTCCATTGTACGCTTTTCCCACCTTTATAGCAAATACATTTTTGGTAAAAATCGGTGACAGTAAAGTGTGTCTGGTCGTGGCAATGACTTCCCATGAAATGACATTGCTGCACGCGTGCTGCCTGTATACGCAAAAAAATTTATTATTTTTTTTGTTTTAAAAACCATGTGTTTTTTAAATGGCTTTACAACCAGGCTTAGCACAGCACTAAGAAGAAGCTAGCTTTATGTAGGCCTTGGAGTCGTGAGGGAAAGCATGCAGTGCACGGGAAAAAAAAAAGTAAAGCTGTCTACAAACATGAAAAGAAGGTAGCACGGTCCATTCAGAAAGTAAAGGAGAGTAAAAATCAACAAGAATTAGCGAAGGGAAAAGCGACCAAACATTCACAGCACTGTGCAGTATGAAGTGCGAGGCAGCGGCTGCAAGAAATAGAGGCGTGATATGTGCGGTTTTGCAGCACGACACTGCCACGTGCATTGCTCATCTATTGCCTTTTAAAAGACAAACGGTGGAAGATGACGGCATGTTCACGCAAGGCTTTGGTTGTCATGCGAGATAAACTTGGTTGTATTCGTAGTCACGTTGCCCTTATGCTTAAGAGGTCCTTCCACAAGATGCGAACAAAATATCTTATTACTGAAAAATGGCACGAAGAGACGAGAGAGACGGAAGGTATTTTAGAGTTTTTTTTTTTTCTCCTTAAGCAACAAGATGTGTTCAGTAAGCAGCATTTCATTACCAGACAGAGTCTTCAGGACTCTGTCATCACCAACAACATATTTGCCGGTGCCAGTGACTTAAAGGGTTTCTACTGTGCCTTCAGCTGAGGGCACTCCCACTCGTACATATTGCAGTGTTCATAAAATGGTGCCCTTAAAATAAAATGACCTTTCATATTTTCACAATTTGTTCTAGTATTTACTCTGCTTTTCTACATGAAAGGGTGACAACAGGCGAAAAATGAACTCAGAAAGCTGCTTTGAAAGCTTTTGTTTACATGTATTCCTATGGCACATAACCCGCCTCTCCCTTACCCCTGCCAGACCCACTGCATACTGCTTATGATACAGATCGATACTGGCCTATCACCAAACACCGGTTCCATAAGAAGTCCATGTAGTTTAATCAAATAAATACAGGACACACAAAACCAGAGACAAGTTGTGACAGCATAACGGGAAAGGCAATGCTTGGATATTCGAAATTATGATACAGTCTGTTGTTACGAAGTCCAAACTAAATGCAAAAAGCATGAACAAATGCTTCAATGAAATGTCCTACCATGCCAGTGAAAGTGCAGCATAGTCATAAAGCGTTTACAAGCCCCTAGAAATGCCTACAGCTGAATGAACCATGCTACCATTTAGAATTCATTGGATGCCTCGTTTTTCGAAACCTTTGCATGAACTTCATTCCTGTCCCTTCTCTGTGCTCTAAATGCACACATATAGCACATAAGTGCACAAAGCAGCTCATGGTAATACACTGTCCTCATTCGGAATGCTTAGCCAGAGGATCCTGGGCAAGACTCCTAAACAATATGTTGTGATTCACCTGAATGTTAGCTGGGTCCTTGTAAGATTCATCCATAGCCATTTGCAATTTTTCTGCAATCCAGTTTTCAATCTCATCTGCATCTCTGCTGAACTGCTGCAGGGTCTGAGACTCTCCAAGTCTAGATCTCTTCTCAATCAGGGCTTCCTTGAGGTGCTTCCATCTGCCAAGAAAGCAAGCATTACAGATGAATTTTTTTAGTGTAATGTTTTCTAAAAGCAAGAGTTAACAGTAATTTTACAGACAGCAAACAGCGCCAAGCCCAGAGTGTATGCCAGCACAGTCATATCTCATTCACCAACAAATGTGCAGCCATACCCAATGAATGGTTCCTAACCCTACGAAATACTTCAGGCATAAAATTACGCAGCCTTTGTTTACTAGCCCTCCACAATTTAGTCACGGCTAGAGAGTACACAAATTTTTCGCATTTGATTTGTTGCTGGCTGCATTAAGTGCAAATGAGATTTGACCTTTCATATGCAGAAGCAGTTGTATGTAACAAGACATTGCAACTGCAACATTTGAACACGTGCAATTACATACAGTTAAATCACATCAAAACATTAGAAGAGGGGGAAAAAAAAGAAGTTTGGGTAGCCATCCTCAATCTGAATGGAGACTTTATTCCCAATGTGATGTGCACCTATGAAAAGAATATTTATGAGCTTTATTTTCGAAAAGTAGAAATTAAGACTGGAAAACTACAATGAACACAGACTTACAGCTACTAAATACCCCCAAAACAACAAAACTGCACAAATGTGCTCGCCATGCTTTGGCCTGGCCATACTTCTTACACATGCCAAAGATATTTCAGGTATTATTAAGATAGTACACTGCTAGTTGACTGTTCTTCAAGTAAATCATGATGCCCAAGAGGTATTTGGGTCGTGAACATAAATGCCCACCTGTTGAGCACTTGCTCTTTCTTGTCTTTGATGTCATTGCCAGCATAATGGTCAGAACTGACCAGCTTGTCAGCAAGAGCAGCCAGAGCAGCTATCTTTTCCTCCTGGAAAAGTTAAAGAAATAATGCTCAGCAAAGCAGTCGAGCTTAACTATGACTATCTTGCATGATACCAGTCAAGGCCAAAATGCGGGTCACCAAGTGCACGCATAGACACCCGCGCAAATGGGTATCTGCGGTAAAAACAAAATTTGTGGCTCATTAAGTGCTCCAAGTTAAATGCCTCGAATGCAAACTGAATTATCGCTAACATTCGAAGCAAAAGCCACATCCAGCAAATCAACCAGCTTCACCATTCATTTTACTTAAAAGTGATCACAAGTACTCGCCCTAACCAAACAATCCTACAACTGACGAGAAGTAATGCCTTACCTGCGCACCAATGGCCTTGTCAAAGTCTTCATGCTTTTTGATCAGGGCTTCCACATTGTCGCCACCCATATCATCAGAGCCCAGGAAGGCTTCACGACTAGCCATCCAGTTTTCGGCTTGCTCACAGTCACGGTAAAAGAGCTGCAGGTCCAGACACTGGTCAACCTTCACCCGTCGTGCAATCCAGGCCCTGCCAAAATTAAAGTACAGAACTTCCATCAACAAATCAAAGAATGGAAAAGGCAATGCTGCAGCTGTAAAAGCACCTACCTGTCAACAGAACTCAATAATGAGAAGGCAAACCCCCCCCCAATACCCCCAAAATAAAATTAGTCATATATGAGAGGGAAAAAGAAAGGAAAGCATCAACCCTGATCACCCTAAACATCTTGAAGCTGCAGAAGGGGTTTGAGGGATGTCATAGTAGAGGACTCTGGGTTAAAACCTTTAACAATGTGCACCAACTCTACATAGCACATGGACATTATTGCATTTCCCATTTCAGCACAGGTTTTCGGAAAGCACTAACACCCATGTGCTGAGCAATGTACAGTTGTGCCTTGTTAAAATGGACAACTCAAATTATGGTGAATTTTTTTGCGGACCAATGCCCTTATTCATATGAAAACTCTCAACCCAGACAATGAACAAAGGGGAAATGCACAAAACTTATTGAGGCCAATGCATTTTTTGTGTTAATACGAAGTGATGAGAGCAAAATCTACTGACCCACCCAGATATTTAATTTCCCACAATTTGAGTGCAGGCCAGTTGAACACGGTTATAAAAAGTGTAAATGATTTAAGTGATGACTATTTTATTTGTGGTTTCGTGCTTTACAGTGTGAAGTTGCCGAGTCAATGCACCTTACCATTTTCCAATTCTATGAATGGCTGGGAAGAAAACTTTTTCCAGCTGGTGCAAAGTAGAAGCCAGATTCAGTCACTTTCAGCCGACTGAATGCTGGTGTCATGTATGTGAACAGTTGAAGTTAACTGATGTATCCATGATACACCATTAAGCTATAATAGGCCACTAGCCATGTCAAGTCACAACATTATTTCAAGCCTCATGGTGCTCGAGGCAATGGGCTGGTAGATCCAAAACTTCTCCAGTTTGAACTTTACTGGCCACCGCCATGCAAAAAAGCAGCCCTTAGTGTGTGTTTTTTTTTTGTTTTTTTTTAGGGATCCTTTCTTTGCAATTTGTTATGGACGATTTGTTAACAAGGCACGACTGTATTTACACAGACAAATCCTATCAGCTGAACTCTAACCTCATATTGGAGGCATGCAGCTGTGGAAAAGAAAGTCAGAAATAAAATTTCTATTTTCACTCCTTGCTATTTTATAAACAGAAAAAAAAAAAAAAAAAAAAACTAAAACGTAACTGTTCTGACATGCACGCACGCGCGCACACACACACGCACGCGCACACACACACACACACACACACACAATTTCTTTTTTCTTTTAAGGTAATTCCAACTGCAAAAGACAAAAAAATCTATGCCTATCTAGAAGGGCAACCCACTTTTCCAACTCTTTGCGAGCCTCAGTCATCATGTCAAGCTTCTGCTGAATCTCAACACTTGCATAGTGGCCGTTCTGAAGCAGCTGTTGTCCAAACATCTCGAAGGCCTGGAAGGTTCCAGCACGAGCGTCGATCTCTGTGCGGTGCTCCTGCAGACAACACCATAAGATCAACACATGTAATTACTACTCCAATTACACGCGTGAAAGACAGCACAGAAAAATGAAGCCCCACACAGCGACATTAGAAGAACTACTACTTTCTGCAAAGTGAGAAGTTATAAATTAGGTACAAGAATAAAAACTTTTGAATGCCATGCCTGGTGTCCAGTTAAAGTCTAAAAAGAGGACAATCAAAGGGTCCCTGCAACACTGTGTGTCATAAAGAATTCCCTCGAGGCCTAACCAGCAGTATACTTCTGGCTCACACGCTAAAAGAACCACACTTCAGCTCCGCCTTTAAAGGTACAATGCGAAGCTGTTAATGGCTCTTGTGAATCCTCGCTTGCATATATCCTCTTTGCTAGTCGCTTAATCTAAATTCTGCCTCTTACCTCGCACATATTCATCAGCATACAATACTAAGCAGCCCAATTATGTGAAAGATCAGCCAACGATACCTACAAAGCCCCGTGGCCATGTAACCTGCTGGCTACCACCTGCCAGAGCCATAACCGCGATATTCGCTTAGACACCATTTTCTGCAAAAACGAGGCCCTTAACGCTAGTGCATTAAAAGAATCATTTCACTGGCATTGGAATGATAGTGTATCTAAGTGTTTTGAGTTTTATCCCAGCCCAGCAGTGCATTAAAACGTAATTTACCACAGTAAGGATAACTAAAAAACAAACTTGCAATACCCTCAAAATTTTACCCAGTTCTAAGGCACCCACACATTGCTACAAGAAAGGTCATATTCACTGCTGAAAATCATTGCTCAGGGCAACACGGTTCAGGGGTAGCATTTAAGTTTCTGTAACAAATTAAATACTTAAATTTCGGTATTATGACTGATGCTAACCGCATTATTCAGTTCGTGTTGCAGGGTCTCTAATATCCATACCACACAGGCACGAGAGATGACATTTAAGCTCAATGCTTAATTTATTGTATTGTAATGATAACGTATTTAAAGTGACTTGAAAAACCATCCCCCAAAAAGATTCAAAAGCTCAAAATGCCAATACTAATTTCATACAAATTAATTAACAATCAAATTTTTTAAAATTCTATTTCTGCTTGAGTGAGAGGGAAAAATAACCTTCAGCCTACAGCTAGCCCACTAGCTGTTAAAAACAGGCTTTACCAAGCAGTTCACATGGAGACTAACGTGTAAAACTAAGTCAGGACACCTTGTCTAACTTGGAAGTGAACTTATCATTTGACAGGGTGTCTGCAATAAAACCAATATCCTGCTCTATGCAAGTAAATGTGATGATAGAGCATATTTCAAGAGCCAATTAAATGTAATGAACTCATCTCAACGTGCATCGCATTGTGATAAGTGCCACCGAATTTCATCTATATGACCCCTTATGAATAGAAAACTAGGACTATAGGCTGAAATGTCATTTTTAGTGCCTGTTGAGCCAGATACCAGTGCCTCATTTCATCAACACACACATACACACACACAAAAAAAAAGATCAACATTTGCCTTCCCAAGACAGGGGCATCAGGGCAACTTCCATTCCCTCCTCAAGAAAAAAAAAAAGGGTATTGGCAACACCAGGGGCCACATAGTAACAAATCTCACGTACAGATGTTTACTGAACATGACCCCAGGCTCTTTCTAAATTATGGGAACAAAAAACAAGGCAAGGCTACAACTTATTTTTCAGATCGAAGACCTTTTTTCATGAAATAAAGAAAACTGAAAACAAACACTTTATATAATGTTACAAAGATGAATACTTTGAATCAAAGGGTGCAAAAATTTGATAAAACTAATCAATACAAAATTATCTCTCAGTGACATAGCTGGACTAATGCCTCTGTCTTGATTAGTTTTCAAGAAACTATGATTACAACACAGGGTCAAAACCTCAAACTTTGTCATTGCTGCATACAAAATGTAATACAACACAAAAAGCATGTTAAAAATGCACCTCCTGAAGAATCCGGCATGTTCAGTTGATGCATGCATGGTCTCATGTTTAAAAACAAAAACACCACACTGGTTTTATATATCAGGAACACTAATTTTGCACAGAATAAATGTTATAAACAAGCCTGTATAAAAATTAGAGCCAAGTGATGGAATATTATGCAACTAGTTGCTTACTTCGACATATTAAAAATATAAAGAAGCGAAAAATGAAACTTGGCTCATTTATTATTCATCAAGAAGAGTCTACTTGTGCTCTGCAATATTGCAGATGTTCTACATTACTGATTAACAATCATTACATAACCATTTGTTAAATAAGAAGAAACAGCCAGCATATGAAGCCGCACATTTCAACTTATTTCAACTTCTCAACACCCGTGAAAAAATATATATATATTATATATACACACACAATGTGGACAGGCAGGCTGTTGGTTGCAAGACAATTTTTACACATGGCTGAGGCCTATAAATTCCCGCTTTTCTTTTTCAACAAGATACACTATAGTACTGCCCTTCAGAAGGTGCATTTGAAAGGCAAGCAAGTTCAAATATTTCACAGCTTCATTTTGCCAGCACAAGTGCAGTGCAACAACTCCAGTCATGCTGTGCAGACATGAACAGCTGGCGCACACTGCAAGTGGTGCAGACATGGTACAAACAAAGCCATACAACAAACATGCCACTCTGGTTAAAAATGTTAGCTTACAATAAAAGCGGCCAGACAAAAGAAAAGGAAATAACCACTGATGCTTCAGAACTACGAAATCTACAACTACAGATAGCAACCCCCCACCCAGATCAACTGCACAAATTCATGCAATTCTGATGCATAATATGTCTAAACAAGAGGAAACTTTCCAACAGTCTCAAACCAGTACTATAAAACTTAAACCCACCCCAAGCCCAAGTAGAGCATTAGAAGCATTCTATCTAGGCAGTAAATGCCAGGTCAGCCAGTACTAGCGTTCTATGGCAATTCTAAAGAAAAGAAAAAAAAAAGTAGAGAGAGAGAGAGAGAGACGAAAGGAAGTGCACCGAAGCAAAAGTAGAGCATTGACTGTACAAATATTATGGTCGTAACCATAGTGGCAAAGGACACTCACGTTAATTTGCAAAAAGAAAAAAAAAAAGAAAAAAGTTGAAACTTTTAAGCGTTGCGTTAATGAATGACTTACAGAGCCACCGAAGGCTTGAAAGAACCTCGTGCTACTAAATTAGCGATAAGGCAAACAAGGTAAGGCACGACTGTGCGCCCTTCAAGGCAAGACCCACACAGGTACCGCTGATGAAATGCTGTCCAGCAGGTTTCCCAGAGCAGATTTCCAGATGTGCCTGCCAGCTTCCATGCAGCAACACTTACAACCGTGAGGTCAGCAGAACACAATTTGAGCCGAGAGTAGTAAGTAAAGCACACGACGGCCACACACAGTAATGAAGAAGGAAAGCTGACACACATATTAGAAATAAACAAAGAAAAGAAACTCTGGGGAATGTAAGCCACAGTGAATAAACAAATTTAGCACAGCCTCTTAAAGAGAAGCAAAGGAGCAGCTCATCCTGCAGATAGCACAACAATGAACTGAAGTACGGGGTAAGTAAGCACATCAAAGGCACTCCTTGTGAAAAATTTCACCCTCTGGAGAGAATGCCGAAGAGAGCAGTGGATGTACCTGAGGAATGCCATACCGGGCGTCTATTTCAGAGCGGTACGTCTGTCATGAGAGAGAGAACAACGTGACGAATACGAAAAAAAAAAAAGAGAAAAAAGAGCAGTAAGACTGGAAAGGTTAGCGCTGAAGGACAAACCAAGAAATTCACAGCACACCTTGCAAACTCTACAAACAAGAGCTACCAAGAAACACAGCAGCATATTTTTCCAAAACTAAGCTATGCTCCTGACAACCTTAAAAGCAAAACATTACGGCTTACCGCGGACCAATATTGTATAGCTTGGAAAATCTAAGCATGTTTAAATAAGCAAGCTCGTTAATTTTTTTGTCTTCTTTGTGTTCTAACAGAACCATAACAAAGAAGATGTCAACAATATACCAGTATTCTTTTATGTTTTGCCAAGCAACTGTCGTGTGGAGAATTTCTGCACAAAATATATACCACAAGTTCCCGAGGAAAGACGCCCGTGGCCAGAGCAGGTGTCTTGGACAGAAACTTCTGGCGAATTGTTAAAAAGCCAGCCAATGGCCTTTGCAATTTGTGATCTATACTACTGTTGGCTTACTCCATGTTACTTGCACTTGCATAATCTCAAAAAAAAAAAAAAAAAAAAAAAAAGAATCCCTACCGTAGGCTAATAATCAACTGCAGTCACACACGCACAAATGCACACAGAGGACAGACTGGAAGAAAAAACAGACAAACACAATCAGATCCAAATAATTTAGATGCTTACACACAGAGTATGCATGTGCAAGTCACTCACGCACAGTACACAATAATGAGGTCTAATGGCAACACCAATCAATAAGATTACCATCTTCCTAAGCAAACATTCCCCACATTCTGATGATACATCATCTGTATCTGTTACAATTTTCCACAGCATGTGCGCCCTGAAAATGGTACATCTGAAACTCACCAGATGACGTTCCAAGAGAGCCTCAGCACCAGTCACATCATTTGCCAACTCATCAGAGGACACTAGAGCCATCATGCTGTTGATCCATGATGTCAGGTCTCTGTCAACGAGAAGCAAAAAACATTGAATGACAAGGCGAGACGAGCAATGATGAAATTGGGCATTATGCTCAGATTTTCGAAAAATGGGGCACAGTCATTCACACACTCATCTGGAGCACTAATGGTGTGTTCTGTGGTGTATTTATAACACCCCCCCCCCCCCCCCCCCCACCCCACCCCTCCCCTGCCTGCCCATCTCAACATAAGCAACTCTCAAAGACATGAGGAATTAACACTTTCCTTCCCACAGGAAAAGTGGTAGTTTTTGGGTGGTGTAACTATTTTTTTTTGCATTTACAGAGCGTGCTTGAAACTAAAGTCTACAGTGCCAAGTTTTAAATCGCAAAGTAAAATGCATTTTTTATGCAAAAATGAATGCTTTTTACACAGCTAGAGCATAAAAAAAGTAACAAGTTTTTTTTCACGACGGACATGCGCATTGCATCAGCAACTACCAACCTTCTATGTAGAAAATGTTTAGAGTTGTGAGGAAATGCGATGTCTAATGTATACCGTTCCAACGGGCAAAGCAACGCCAAGGTTGACACCTGGCAGTCTCATAGCAGAAAACTACTCTCTATGCAGCCACCAGGAAGTGAAGTTCATACCCTGCAGATAAGAACTGTGCTTCCCACAGTGGCATCTCACGGAAAACACCTGAGCAAACAGTAACTCACGTAAAGGCGCCAGCCTGTACGTGCTTGCATGCAAAGCTCCTTGGTTTCTAACCAGGTGAGCCATCACTGGATGATGCAGCTTTGCCTGCATTGGCCATTCTGAGCCCTACTGTCCCCAGTAGTGATGTTTTATGCAAGGATCACTAGACACTGCACCTGTAGTCAGCGAGGAACCGCTGGAGGTCGTAGGAGTCTAGCAGCTTCTCCTTGCGTGCCTTGGCCTTGGCAGTCAGCCGTGTCCACTCCTGAATGATCTCCTGCTTCTTGGTAATCATGGATTCAGTTGACTCGGGGTGCGTGTTCACCAAGCGTCCTGCAGTGTCATCCAGCTGGCGAATCTGAAAACAGTGAAAAGCAACAGCACCATAATGGCTTGGTCACCGTTCCATAATGCAAGCTTTCCAAATTCGAAACGACATTAGACCTCTGGCTTTTCCACTGACTGCTGTGTTTTACACAATCAACTTGAAGGGAGCAGAAAATTGGTTCAAAGGATGTTAGACGAGTCCAAATATATGTTGCATGAAAACAATAAAACAGTCTTCTATAGGGAGGATATCAGCAAAAAAGCATTTATTGCATTGAGAGCATTTGTTTCCACTGAAGCCCATGTATTTGAAGACTCATTAAGTTGACCATCTTTTAGCTAATGCCAAGTTGCCGGAAATTTGGCAGAACCATGCAAAATTCTCCTGATGATAAAACTCGAACTGACATGAACGTCTAGAATGAACGGGGGAGGGGGGGGGAACGTCTACAATCGCAACGAGCAACCATACTTGATACAATTGCACTGTGCTCTAGAGCCGACAGTACGTCAATGTGGCAAATGCCGCAGTCCTTGTCTTTCCTGTTCAAAATACAAACAGTTCAAATACAGTTCATGTTGAAAAGCAGCAAAAAATAAACAAGACAAAGAAAAAATTTACAGTCAATTTGAGCGGCTAATTGGAACCAAAGTAGGTAACTTGGCACTACTTTTCCAGGCTAAGCTAAATCAGACGGACCCACACATCCATGGCAACACTTACTAGATAGATTTCTCAACAGTATAAGCTGTCCCTCTTATGCCATGTGCGAGGCA
Organism: Amblyomma maculatum; assembly: GCF_055883805.1. NCBI lineage: Eukaryota > Metazoa > Arthropoda > Arachnida > Ixodida > Ixodidae > Amblyomma > Amblyomma maculatum. The sequence goes on along the minus strand of NC_139344.1, from coordinate 177,235,018 downwards.
CCATTGATGACTACAGCACACGGTGCAGCTGTGTTTCACCTCCGCTCTCATGCATAGAAGGCCATAAAAGCAAGTAAACAATCGACGAAATGCAAGAGTAGCAGTCTTAGAGCCAGTGCCCTAAAGAAAAAAAGACTGGGCAAGTGGCATGTGCCCACTGCTGCCATGTGGGTTGCTAGCAGGGACAGTGGAAAGCACTGGCGACGAGTCTGTTTCCTGTGCAATGGTGGTGGGCAGACCAATAAAGGGAACTCGGACAAAGAACCAAATGTGCCTGTGCCTCCATGGCCAGCGGCGGTACAACAGTGCATGCCCTCCTCTAACCTGGTCATGGTGTTTCCGGCAGCCTCCTAATCCTCTGCCACTACCATTCCCATTCCCTCCCTCATAGCCATGTCATAGGAGCCGTATAGTATTTTCAAAGAGAGTTCCCCACATTTAAACCATTTAGAGAAACCATTAAGTGTAACCCCAACGTCGCTTTCTAGAAATAATTTCAGCCTTGATCAAGTTTGAATTAACGAGGTTTCAATGTAATGAGATTGCACAGACCTTTGCAATACAAAAACTGCTTTAAACGTTAACATGTGTGCCTCAGTAATTTGGAAAAATTGGCAGTTGGCGACTCACTCTGTCTCCCAGAGCAGTCAGGTCTCGCTCGAGGCCCTCGTGTTTGCGTTGAAGAGTTTGGACACTGCGGAGGTCGTTGCCACAGTCATCAGCCAGCAGGCCCTCATCTTTCTCCTGGATCCAGTCCTTGGTCTCATCCACATCTCTGTGGAAGCGTTGTACTTCGTGTGCTGAGCCCAGCTGCTGAGCACGCTCCTGGGTCACCTCTTGCAGGTGCTGCCACTTCTGGTTCAGGTCCTGCAACCACATGAATGGCAAGCATAAATGGCCTCAACATTAACTAACAGCACATTACGTCAACTGCAGACAAGTGGCTGACAGTTACAAGGTATCTATTAGCTTAATGCTTTTCAGGCAAAGGGATGGAGAAAAAACATCAGCAGGCTAGCAATCTAAGGCCACGAGATAGTGTAATTCATGAAAACACTTCGAGGGTAAAACTTGTTTAAAAGCCAACAACCAAAAACTACAAATGTTCATAATATCACAGAAATGCACGCAAAGGAACACAATGGACATTTACTAACACTTTTCGCACGGAGATCTGGCACAAACAACAGGCCTCTCCCAGCCTATTTCACAGATGACGTATACTATCAGTGCATGTGAAACAAGCATGGTATGGCTTCGTAGACAAAACAGTTGGACATAGCAATGGTGTAGTTGATTAGGTCTCATGATTTGCAATTCTTGATGCCATCAAGCTGTGTAGTACGTGAAAGCTCGTTAATTCGACCCCCGTTATTTGGCAAATCGGTTAATTCGACGTGCACGCGAGGTCCCTCCAATTATACATAGGAGTCTATGGGGCAAAACTCTCGTTACTTCGACCAAATTTTGCCGTGTGTCGGTTAATTCGACGTAGCTCCATAGCCCCGTAGCCCGACATTTCGCATTTCACTTCGGAAGGGGTAAAAAAAAAGAAAAAAGAAAAAAGAAAGAAAAAGAAAGACAGGCCAAGAGCGGCGCTAGTGTGAAGCTGGCAAAAAAAAAAAGGGGGGGGGGGGGCAGCGCACGCCATCCGCACTGTCATCGCCATCAGCAGAATGACGCGAGGGGAGAGAGGTCAGCCGGAAGTTCGTTCTTTCCTAGCCCTATCTTTGCGTAATGGAGTCGTCGAGCTTCGCCTCGGCGTGTGTCGTCGCCGCGTGCTTTTTGCATCTACAGTCACGCTTTGCCTACGTGTTTACTGTGCTGCGTGTGTGTATAGAGTGCTCTTGACGCTGAGTGCTGCTGCGATGGAGACACCAGCAAAGCGGCTGAAGTATGAAGCGAAGGACCTGTCACAAAAGTGCAAATATTGAAGGCGATCAAGGACTGCGTTTCATGCCAAGACGTGATGAACAAGTATGGAGTGAAGAGAACAACCTTGGCCACATATGTCAAAAATGAAAAGAGCATCTTGGAGGCGTTCGACAGTGAAAGCTTCAATGCTAAAAGGAAAAGACTGCAGACGGCGGCTTGCTGATTACATCACCATCGATGATGGCGTCGCAGTCGCCAGACAACTGACTGAGGACGACACAATTCAGGAAGATAAAAGTATCGGCAACGACGATTCATAAGATGATGGTGAACAGCTGCCCCCGCCGTCGAAGCGCACGGTTAAAGAAGCCGCAGAAGCGCTGTCCGTTCTGGAAGAATTCTGCGAACAGATTACCGATGGTGCGCATGGCACGAAGCATCTGGAAGCGATTAGCGCTATTGTCGCCAGTCAAATTCGCCCGAAAAAACAGATGGTGATAACTAACTTCTTTACCAAATAAAGGTATGTCATCCAGGGGCTCATTTCGTTTTTTTTTTTTCTCTCCATTCGATAATTCGACAATTTTTCAAGGTCCCGTTGATGTCGAATTAACGAGCTTTTACTGTACAATAAACTAATTGCGTAGAAAAGTGCAGCAGCTATACGATTGCAAGCTATGCGATGAAATGGGGATGGGAAAAGACTCACGAGAGAGGAAGAGACAAGACGGTATGAGAGCAAACTTCAACTGATGTTTATTCGAAAGGGTGAACTTGTTGAAGCATATTACATAAATAAAAGAGGTGCAGACTGTATCAATGACACGTCAATCAAGCTTTATGTTAGTGAAAAGAGTTTTCTCGAAGGCACCTTACCATGACTTGCTCCTGCCTCCCCTCTGCTTGCGATTATTGTCACCTTTTTGCGATATATGCTTTGATACAGTTTTGAGCCTGTACTGGCAAACTATGTAAGCATGCCACCCTTTCGAATAAACATCAGTTGAAGTTTGCGCTCGTACCCTCCCGTCCCGTTCTCTTCTCTCGTGATCGTCTTTTTTGCGCACATACCTTCCCATCGTCATGAACCCAACTCGCCAAAGAACATATCCAATAAAATGGGGAACTACTGGATGCCAGCAGGATCACCCATGTACACCAAATAAAAATTAACAGATTTTTATACAGTCGAACCCGGATATATCGAACTCGAAGGGGATCGCGAAATAGTTCGATATATCGATATACAGAAATCGGCTTGTGACAGCACTTACGATGCGAAAAAACGATACCGTATTTGTCGCGTAATCAACCCACTCGCATAATGAACCCACCCTCCACTTTTGCACACGAGAATTTGAAAACAAAAAAAAAAAAGCGTTAAGGCTAGCTCGCTCACATGCAAGCGACGAGCGGCAGCGACAGAGCGAAAATTTTCAAACTTGTTGGAACTGCGTCCCTCTCGCTGCTCGAGCCACTGCGGCAGCTCAAAACAAGGTTTCTGTGTCGCCGCGGCGGCAGGAAATCGCGACCATTTTCGCTTGCATGTCGATGGCGCGCGTCAGTCCGTTTCGGTGTCTCATCCACAGCTCACTGGCAGCGTGCCAAGATGATGCAGCGATAACGTCAGGGCGTGTTTATCTTTTTATAGCTCCTGCGGTGGCGCAGAGCGAACTTGGCAGAGCGCCCATGATGGCTTGATTGCACAAGCCTGGTTCGATTTATCACGCCGGGGCGGGCGTCATGATCACAGCAGCTGACCGCGTGCTTTCGCTGATTCATAGATGCAAGGATAAACGATAAAAAAAAAAATAATAATAAACATCCCCGCAAAAAAAAAAAAAAATCCCTGCCGCTTTTTAACGTCCGCAGCCGCCATATCTTATGCTACGCCACGCGTACACCTTAACAATAGGAAAGAATGACTCTCGCGAAAAAAAACAGAGCTGGCGCTGCTTAACATCTGCAGGCGCCATAGCCACGTCCGCCGCCGCGCTGCCGCACGTAGAGGGTTCGCAACACACGCTGGAGAAAGCGTCCGACGTCTGTCTGAAAACGGGCTGAGCTAGCTTGGCGCATGCGTTGCGCGTGCTGAAGGAGAGAGATAGCTCAGCAAAAGAATGGGCACACCCACGCACATTGCTTGCAAACGTCATGTGTTGGCGCGCGGGAAATGACAACTGCAGATGCCCGCGCCTTTGGGGAATGGGTGCGGCGCTGCCCAGACCAGCTGTCGCCGAATTGTCCCCTCTCATTCTTTCCGCGCGTGGCTTGAAAATGTCACGTGGCAAACGGCCAAGGGTGATGTGATCGTCTTTGGGGAAGGCACACTTTCCAGTGCGGGGTGCGGAGTTCGATATATCGAACGACCGGTGAAATTGAGTTCGATATATGACGCGGCTTTCCTATACTTTTACATGGGATTTTCAAGGGGATATGTCGCGAGTTCAATATAACCAAAATTCGATATGTCCGGGTTCGATATAACCGGGTTCGACTGTAGTACGTACTAGTGTTTACATGTACCCTTGGATGCACAAACATAGCTTGCACACCCAGAAGCACATAAAACTCTTGTTTGTTGTTTCACCATCCCAAACAAAGGCTAGCATCCCTGTTTTAAAGCAGTTTTGTTTTTTGTTGATATCCAAATCGACCTTTATAAAATGTATTGCTGTTTCAAGTGTCATTGAACACGAAGTCCACTTGCTTTACAAGCCCAGCAATGCATTTCGTGCACAGCAATTTTCAAGGCAGTTTTAGCACCTTAACGGCAGCTGCACCATTTCCTTTAACAACCTCCTACACCTGGCCATCTCTTTCGTTACTCATATCTATACTTTTTAACTGCTGCCATTATATAAAGTTGCAAGTTACTTTCAAAGATTCTGGGCATTAAGTGTAAGTCTTGTTCGTAACACCCTCAGCGGAGGAGATTTGACGGCAACAAGCAATGATGCTATCTGGTTCCTCTTGCTGCATCCTCACTCATGGTGAAATTTTTATTTAACGAGCAATTCACATCTAGTTCTACCTGCACACTCAATTTCTCCTAAATCTGTAATGAAAATGTGGAAATTTTAAGTTAGATGTGCATGTTTGGCTGGCAACTCTAGTTGCTTCAGACAGAGGGCATGCTAGGTTGGGTGCTTCTCTGCGAAACGCCGAACACCACAGACGCTGAAGGTAGAGCTTGTGGATGCAGTCACTTCACCATTCGCATGACATATGCTAGCAACCGGAGTAGTGCTATCGAGAATAAGAGTGAGTGTACGTAACAGCATACACTGCTTTTCCTGGCAACATATATTCAATTTTTTTCAAGTTCTCAAATTTTTAAACATTTCTAAAATAGTCAACACTTGAATACTGCTTTTTACCTTAGGGTGTTTTTTCTGAATGGTTTTTTTTCCTTCTTACTTTAGGGTCTGCGCAGCGTTCACTGTCTTCGGGTTATATATGTGCACATGAATCTTTCAATAAACTTATGGCGATTTCCACTGGTCGCTACGGAGCACGTTTTCTTGCTCCGGGACGACGATTTCGAATTCCACTGGTCGACCAAGATGGGTTGCGCGTATTCCGCTGGTTGTTTGGGGCAGCTCGAGACGCTCCAGCTCGATCCGCCGACCGAAGTCGGATCTCGCCGGAAGTTCTAGTCGCTGACGCGGTCACTTCCGGATGCTGCTGGATTCTTTTGGCTGTTTTTGACCGTTTCAGCGACATCGGCAGAGGACACTGGGCATCACAGTTTTTTTGCGGCAATATGTCGAAGTACGTCTATCGAAAAACGTCTGCAGCGTTAAAAAATGAGAAAGCAAGTTGTTGAGGGCCGCACTCCTGCCTATTTATCAACCGCAAACATTTTGGCGCTGGGATGCGGCTACAACTTTCGAAACCGGTTCAGCGTTACTTCCGCCGCGCGCTCTACACGTTCCGCTGGTCGATCAAGGCTGATTCGCTCTGTAGCGCTTTAGGTCGGCTCGGGTGCCCAGCTCCGATCGACCAGTGGAAATCGCCATTAGTTGGAGTTAGCGCCTGTCCCGTCCGTCTTTCTGTGTGGTTCGTCTAAAAACTTAGCGCTGTATTTCCTTTGGTTTAACGCAATGTCACACCAACTAGCCCAGCAAGAGATACTGTTCACCGAATACTGCTATTTGCTTAGAGACCTGAATCTGATGCTGCATTATTTGCGGAAAACTACTGTAAGGCATCATATACATCATTTAACGAGTTTCCAATATACTGCAAAGTGCAATGAGCTCTGCACACCCTCATGTCATGCTGTTTGCAAAGCAAGCAACAGCTGTTATTTCTTACATGTAGCTCTGGCAAATTGTGATATACTTACCTCAATCTGTGTCTGAATCTTGACAGCAGCTTCTGTCTGGCCCAGGGTCATTAGCTTATTGGCTATGTTGTTCATCTCTCCAAGGCGCACCTCATTGCCCTTCAGGTCAGCCATGAAGTCATCAAACTTCTTTTGGAGAACTTCCACCTGCTCCAGGTCTTCGCCAACCTCCTGCACTTGAGCTACTTGCTCCTGCATTCGAACAATGACCATTGTCACTTGATGTACGTTTCCAAGTCAGAACTACATCGAAACGCCATAATAAGGGCTATGTTGAATTAGCACAATGTTGTAAGAGTCTTCAGAATGTGATGTTCTCAAATGAGAAAACTAAGTAGCTTATGACAGTCTTAATAAACTACAGCTTCAGATTTCTTTATGTACCTTTTCTGCAGTCACATAACCACTTGCGTACAAAGCCATAGATCCAAAGCAAAGCTTGCAAGTGGTTAGGGAACTACCATACAATCTCGGTTTTGCAATGTTTTCCTCTTGGTATCATGATGACAAAAGGCAAACCTTTGCTTTTTCTGGTTATTATATATAAGTTACCTGAATTCTCTGCCCCTGTTTGGGTAATAACATGCCAATCAACTGCCACATTTGCTTGCTCGACAACTGTACACGGAGGGAAAATATCCAAACACTTTTGTGCATTACTTGTAACAGTTTAATAAAAGCTGTGAGAACCCTTATAAACAATCAATAGAGCATGCTCTATATATCTTCATTATTTAGGATAGGCAGCAGAAAGTGGGTATAGCCAAAAGCAGTGCAGCCATCGAATGCCGGTTGGCGCCCGTTACCTGTGTCAACACTGAGCGATGAAACCGTCAAGCATCAGAATGAGCTCAAAACTGCTGACCTCTTCCTCTGCCAGTGGCAATTAAAAGTTTATTCAAAGCGATTTTTTGGCTTGCCCGATTTTTCATTCGTGGTCCTTAGCGAGTCCAAAAAAATCTGTCGTCAACTGCATATTTCACATGCAAGTGCAACACCACCAACAAGCATTTCGGATGTGCACCAAGAAACCAGAGCACCCAGACTATGGAAGATTAAAAGTAAAGAAACTGAAGGATTTCCTCAAGCTCCGGACATGCATTCTAAAAACAAAAAGCACCATCCTTGCCAAGAGTAACCAGAGAATGAAGTTTACTTAATAGCTGTAAACACTCTCCCAGTGTCCCTAAAGAGCGAAAGGTCTCGAAAGGTTTCGAAAGGCTGAGAACAAGGGTTTTTTTCTGCTTAAATAGACTAAGGGTTGCCCTAAGTGATCCACTACACGGGTAACACAGAAACAAGATCCACTGCTTGATTTTGGCTCAGACTGCACATCACTGTAACTGTAAACCTAAGTGGATGATACCAAATTCAGGCTACACATCTAGGCAATGAGAAAATTCAGTTACTTCACAGCTCCTAGATAGTGTTCGACATACTCTTTTCTTTTTTTTTCTTTTTGTTTTTCTTTTTTAATGTTCATGACATCAAGTCTTATGTCCTATGGAACATTTTGCTGCGCATGAATTTGGTACAGAATAGCTGGACCTTATTTTTCTTTCGGTGTGGTGAACACAGAGCTCTGGTGTCATATCTCATTATGCTATGTCTTGGCCATACACGAAAATGAGTAATTGGATCTGAATTAGAAGGCCAACCTCTCCTAAGCATACATGTAAATAAAAAGACAGCTAATGAAAAGGGTGATTTTCTGGCATTTTAATGCAATATGTTTCCAAAACCATAATGCCTTCATTGAGATATGCAGAATAATGCAATCAAACACATAATTGCACACAACATCAACAGCTACACGACCCCTTAACAGCTCAAGCCAGTGGAAATGTGTGAAAATTGACATACTCATTGCCTAGCAGTGCAATATGTGCTGCAGAATACACTTATCCTGCACGAGCAGTGCAATATCTGCTGCAGAATATGACATTTATCCTACACGACCATTGACAACAAATGTGTACCTGTGCCATGCACGCTGCTGTGCAACTGCTCCAGTCACATTTTCAAATCCAAAGTACGAAACAAATAACAAGGTCACCTACGTTATGTTTGCAATGCAACAGCATCAAAGCCGTTCATGCCTTTACACAAAGTTTTGAGGCATTCTTTCGTGGTTATTTGCTTATGTGCAGACTGGTAGGGGTCCGTAGACATCTCTTTGGATCACCTAGCTGGTGGTCATGTTTCCCTGAAAGTGTCTAGAGGTGGCAACATGGACGCAGTGAAGATACATCGAAACTTGTAGCTACCACTTCTGGCCTGGAGATGTCCCTTCACCTCAGTCAATTAGAAAATGTTATGACTGACGCCGCACTTTTTTCTCAATGTGGCTTACAATGCTATCGTTGTAAACATGTGGCAAGACTGCGCCAATGGTGTGCAGCCATACCATTTGCTGATGAAATAGATCAAAATGGTACATCTAATGTAAACCCACCTTGTCCTTGATCCACTGGGCCAACTCAGCAGCCTCTCGCACCAGCTGGTAGGCACGCAGAGACTCTGCCAATTTGTCACAACGGCTGCGGCCAAGGGCCATCAAGTTACCATACTGGCCTTCAATTTGGGCCTGACGTGCCCCGATACTGTTGCCCTCAGCCAGATGCTGCTGGCTGGCAGACAGGCCAGCCTCGACCTTCTTCACGTAGGCTGCAGGCACAAAGCCCTGCCGGTCGTTTACTTCCACCTTCCACCAGTCCTGTGCATAACAGCAAGAAGGCATGACGCATTTTACACTCCCCATTTGCTAAATGTCACTACTACCCTTCTTCACATCCTGTGTAGGTGGGCAGTTTCTTGCCCCATCATTATGTCTATATCAGAACTGTAGATGCAGTACGCATTCACTTATTACCAAATTGGTAACAGTTCAAAAAGTGAACCCTACCTGTTAAATTAAATGCAAGAAAAATGAAATCATACAAATTTAAAACAGTACTGTAATAAATTATGTACCATGTATTGTTACCATGTATTCCTACAGGGTAGAAGGAGAGAAAGAAGATGGCTTCACATTATGGAACAGCACTGAACAAGGGTAGAGGGGGAGCCTCAGTTCGCAAGCCGAACCAACGTTTCGACAAGGGGACTTGTCTCAGACGAGGACAAGTCCCCTTGTTGAAACAATGGTTTGGCTTGGGAACTGAGGCTTCCCCTCAACCCTTGTCCAGTGCTCTTTCATATGTATTCCTACAGTAACACTCGACAAGGCTTTATCCTGAAACAGGAAACCATAGCAACTACTAGCACTGCAACATGATATCAGAAATACTGCTCCGAAGCGGTGGTATGATTACACATATGGCAACAAGAAAAGTGCAATATGCATGACTTCTGTACAAACTAATTCAAAATGCGCGGGTCAGTGCTGAGCTGTTGGCAGGTTAGTACAAACTGCACAATTTGACAAGATCTGAATGAGCACTGCCTACAACTGCTGCTGACCTTGTTGTTACTGTTCAGCAATGCAAGGATGTCATTCTTCTTCATAGATACTTCACGGGGACTCTTCTCAGTGTAGTCGTACAAGGCCATGACAAACTCCTTCCCTGCTTGATCCACAATAGGGGCCTCTTGCTGCTGCAAAGCCGCCCAGTAAAAAAATGAGAAAGAAGGGCTTACCATATACAGCTTCACAGAACAGGCTATAGAACGCTAAACTGTAAGAATTTTTGCGAGGCAAATGAAAATTTGTCAAGTTCAGCTCAGTTACAAAAGCTAGTTCCCCCTTTATGGTCAAAAACAGTTTAGTTTTATCCAAACAGTTTAGTTTTATATCCCAAAGTAGCTCAGGCTACGAGTGCCATAGTGAAGGGCTCTGGTTACAGTAGATACCAGATGCATCGAATCCAAAGGGGATTGCAAAATAGTTCAGTATATCAATAGTTTGATGTAAGAATACATCAAGAAATAAGTTTCTCTAACACAAAGCATGAATATGGTGCATCTATGCTAGCAGCATGCTTCCTGCCGGCATAATTGGCACATCGCTTGCCAAAAGTGCAGCGACCCGCAAAGCGTATGTGTGCGAGGCGACGTGCCGAGTGCCACCTCACACCAGGCAATGAAAATCGGGGCACACTAGGCGCACCTTCATGTGCCACTCTGTGGATGTGAGTGTATATGCCAAATATCTGGAAGAGACTAATCTGAGCTCACGCTACTTGCGCCTTTGCACCGCGCAGCACTATTGAGGCTGAAGTTTTTGCTCGCATCAGAAATTCAATAAAAAATGCTTTAGAAAAAGCCACCATATTGTAAAGTCCAATTCTTCTGCTACCTTATAGCGATAATATCTCAAAGTAAGGGTAGAGCCGACTTCTACATCACCTCCAGCAGCAAAGCAGACCAAGAAAAAGCTGCCGAAAGCCTTCGGCCAACTAAGTAAGCTCCACTACGCGACAACCGGGGCATGGAGTGCCGGCTCCCTCGCATGACATCAGCGTCGTGTAAATAAGGAGCACGCCAGACTAAAGGCTATTTCAAGTGGATTTCACATGCACCTCGCCACACAGTTATACAGTGTTAGCGCTGCCAGCAGAAGCCCAAGGCTGCGCAGCCAACCAGGTTCCATGTGCAAAAAGTGATCTTAGGAGTGCCATTAGGAGAAGAAACCTTTGTAGGAGCCCAACACATAGTTCGATATATTGAATCTCCACTGAATGGGAGTTCGATATATTCGACACAGACTTATTTCAATCACCCTGGGGGTCTTTAACTTCCACTGACATCACATAGTACATAGGCACACCGCGTTTAGGCTCTATTTCAAACATGGCCGCTACAACCGGGATCGAAATCTGGAACCCTGGCTCAATAGTTGAGCACTCTAACTGCAGAGCCACTGTAGCGGGGCTTGTGATCTGGAATGCTATATATAAATATAATTAGGAACATCACAAACGTCGGCATGATTAGCTTTAAGACCTGATACTGAACAAAAAGCTGGAAACCAGGAATTACAAAAAAAGGTTAGTGAAAAGTGCTGGTCACCCTACCCGACACAACTGTGCCTGTTCTTTCAAGGCCTCCACGGAGTTGCCGAAGGCTTCCAGGTCTGCCATCAATGCTTCATGCTTCTTCAGGAGGGCCTGAAGGACAGTGAAGGAAAAGACAAGTTATAACAATGTGCTGAATTTGAAAACAGTGAACACAATTTTTCCAAAGATCGCTGCTATTGCTGAACAGAAGTAAACATTGCCTTTCCTGGTGTGTTCAAGTACTCCAACACTCAGCACCATTAAGAAAGCTTAATAAAACCAAAAAATGAAAAAAAAAAAAAAAAGAAGTCAAATTCAATTGAAAAACTATTGAGAGCTTCAAGACAGCGAAATGCATATCAACGCATATCTTTCAAGAAAAGTAGCCACCAAAACTCAGAGAGCTGAATACTAAAGGCAACTCTATGAGGGCCAGTTTGCTGCAAGTAATCTCTTCACAATTCCGATTTCAACGAATCTTCAGATAACATACCAATCTGACATGTTTGGCTGGTGTTACTACATTAAGATAACACAACCCTATAGAGGAGGCCTTATGGCAGTGATTGATGTTTCAAGTATTCCTTGGTATACCTTGGAGACATACAACAGCAGAGTAACGATGGCAGCTGCCATTTATTATTACCATATATGAATGATGTACACGAGTCAGCTCTAAATGCATGTCTACCTATTTCTAACTTGCGGCCCTCCCTCACAAAAAAGAAGTGGGGGGGGGGGGGGAAGGCAATTTTAAATGCAAGTCTACACTTCGATTCTCTTGAATTGTTTGTTGGCTGGAAGGTCCGTGATTCGTTTTGTCATCAGACAACTCAAATCCTCCTCATGCTTGGTAAAGCCCATTTGTGGCCCTTTATCTTGAGAGGTTCAAAAATGATACAACATGTAGTGCACTTTCTACATTCACATGTGCCTCCCCGCCCCAGTCAATTCATTAGTGCACTGAGTGGCAAAGCAGACGGACAAACTATCAATCACTGTCAGCTGCAATATGATTTCAGTGGTTTCAGATACTGGCACTATCAATATGCAATGCTGCATCCCCTATAACTCTGCTATGCATGCTGTGCACACTCTGGAAATTGATACAACTAAAGCTAATGCCACCTACCATTCCTCTAGTTAAGTGGGCCCCTTTGTGAGTGCATCAAGTGAGCAGCTACAACTACGTAGTTCAAAATATTAGTAGTAGAACCCATTTGCATGGCCTACCTTCTTTTCACGTCACGCATGAAGCTCTTTGATTCAAGCTTCTGGATATTTTTCATTAGGTTTCATGTTATAGGTAGGCTCCTCCAGGTAGATTCCCCTCACCATTATAAATGACCAGATGTGGCAATAAACAGTCTTAAGCTATGTGTTGCGTGGCCCGATCAGCCAGTGCAGCAACATTGAGTAAGTGGTTTATTCCGTATATTGCCTGCAATGAGTCAGCACTTAAGTAACCAATACACATATCGCCAGTGGGCATGGCCCGCTCGCATAGAAAAGCAGCACAAACTAAACCTTAGGTAGACTCTGATCACTCCAAACCAAAAGCACTTAGCCGTATTCGGATAGTATTAGAGCAGAAGCTCTATTCTCCGACTGAAACTCCAGAGTTCTCTGGGTGCCAGTGAATGACCTTCTAGGCTTTGCAAGGTCTAACTAGGACTAAGTCCCTTCGCAGTGATTTAGCTAGTCCGTGGGTAATGCTTCAGCACTAAAAAAAGAGTGGGGTGGATTCAAAACGACCCTGACCGGACCTGGGTGCTCGGAGTCAGTGGCTCAGTGGTGAAGATGCGCAGATACTATGGTGGGTGCTTTTCCTCATTAAAACCACTTTTAAGTTGGGTAAAACCTCTGCCATTTTATTCTTCACAGCTTCTTTCAGAGGTACTAAGCACGGTGTAGTACTAAGATTGAATAAACCACCGCTGTCTGTATCCATGGATGGCCTATAAATCTGAATAACGACTGCACAGGAGTCTGTACTAATCAAAGACTTAAAACAGCACTTAGATTCTGCAGCCTTTCCCAACTAACCGAACTGCATCTCAAGCGATTACTTGCTGCCTTTAGGCTAGAGAACCGAGCTAGAAAATGGACATTTCCAAAAAACAGCAGACCTCAGCAGAATCTTCATCCTTGCCATAGTCCTGGCTACCAACAATGGGCTCTTTCTCTTTCATCCACGACTCTGCTTCATTTGCATCAGCAAAATACTGGTGTGCCTGGAGTGAGTCCTCCAAGTCACGCTTCCGCTGCAAGGCCTTGTCCTAAAAGAAATAGGACAATAAACTAGGCTGTTCTAATGGCACATTAAAAGATAAAGAACAGCCACAAGTACTGAACTTGCCATAAGGAAAAAAAAAACAAAGAATTGAACAATAACATTCAGGCAGGACACACAGAAGCTGGGGTACCTTCACCCAACAGTTTAGTAAACATGGCCTTGACCACCGTACTATGATCACCAATGCTTGTGAAGATGTTTCCCAATCAATATCAAAACTCGACAGCACAAAGCGACCATGGCACACAAAGCTTGTACAAGAAGCTTATCTGGATGTGGGGGCTAGCAACTAAAAACAAAAGCACCAGCATTATTCCCTGTTGCTATTAACCTTACTACAAAAATTTAGCATTACTATTCTAAGAAACCAGCTGCGGCATGCTGCGACTGTCCACCTGCACAGAGTTTTGAATATTGAGCGCAGTGCAACCATCCACTCGAAATGAATTTTTTTAATGCTTATAATCATTGCTAAGCAACGCAATTTTATGCTTCAGCAATTAGGATAATAATCATGAATCCGAAAATGAAAGCTCTATACAGTAGAACCTCACTGATATATTCCCAGTTGATGCAATACCCCAGTGCATACATAACAGTCTGAGGGGCGAGTTGATGCATGATAAATGAACGGCAGAGCAAAAAGAACACAAACAAGAAAGAGACCACATGTGCCTCTTGTTTTTGTCCTTGTTATGCTGCCATTCATTTCTTCACCAGTGCGTACGTACAAATAAACATCTTTATACATGGCGTTTTTTGTTTGTTTGTTTTTTTTTGCACCTTGGGCAAAGGGGGGGGGGGGGGGGAGGGGGGTATTGCAATTTTTCCCTGCATTATTCTGAAAAGATATCAGCGAAGTTCTACTCATAACCAACCATGCAATGAGTTTTTGGTAAGTTGCGCTAACTTACTGCACAAGTAGCAGCTGTGGCAGAGGTACAACTAAATTTCCTATTTCCAATATTGTGGCAGCGTGAAAGAACTTTATTAACCATGAGGAGACAACAAACCACAACAATTAAATGATAGCCCCACCTTGCAAACTGCACAAAGCGAGCCTCTACCAATTCAATACAACCTACTCCTGTCACAAGAGAGTTTCATCCATTTAGTTGTACACAAATGCTCCTACTCAGACTCTCCACGCAGTTCCCTCTTACTCTACAATCCCTCATGTCCTGTGATAACCAACCCATCAGTACCTTGGGCCTTTAGTTGCAGTAAATCAACTCAGATGCAACTGCAACTTTAACTTTCAGTTAATCTTGAAGTGACGGCCTGCCCCATTGTTTTGTTTTATAACTCAATTAAATATCTCTTCACGCAACTTTCCGTAAGATCAGATTCAAATTAGTTTAATAGCAGCATTAAGCCGCACTCCCCTTTAGTCTTACTTAACTGTGTGTTTCTCCATCCATTCCTTAGCTCTGTAGCAGCCAGACACAAACGAATGACTTGACAAAAATGTAGTAATGTGACAAAGTGACAGCAATTGATTAAAAAGACAACAAAAAAGAAGAGAAGCTGGCTGCCAACTATTATGGAATAGAGTCGTTCACTACATACGTTGATTGCCCTGTCTACATGCATGAAACTGCTAGGAAAAAAAAAAACAACGTGCATAGACATGCAGAAATAAGCAAACAGCAGACTTATCGGAGACATTTAGAAGGGGCAATATTTGAGCAATGAATATTTTGGGCTTTCATCATCAAAAAAAGAAAACGTCACAGCTTCAAACAGTGGTTTAGATGATGCCACTCACTGACAAGACTCCTTCATTTGGAGTTGTTTCCACAATTACTCACTTTCTAACCAATGAGTGAATCAAAGTCTGCTGGTCTCTGCATGATTCGAAGATGTTCAATAAGACACAGTAACATGCAGCAGCTGCCCATTACTGTACCTGCTATCCGAAGATAAGAACACAGTCTCTGAATGCAGAATATGCAAGATACATGGTTGGTGCAACAACTCACTTTGAGCTGTTGCCATCTCTCACTGAGGTTCTGAATCCGCTTGTTGATCTCGTCATGGGCAAAGTGGCCATCAGCCACCATGGTCTCTCCTGCTTCACACACGCTGCGAACTCTGTTCTCATGATTGTTGATTTCTGCAAGCACAGCTTGGTGCTTCTTGATCAGGTTCTGCACTCCAATCAAGTCACGTCCTGGAAAAAAAAAATTTAAATCTTTAACAAACAAAATAATTGTCATCTAAAAATATTGTCACAATTAACATCCAAATTAAGTGTGGTGATCCACATTAAAATTCTCTCAAGTGGCCATAAGCCCTAACAGTAATGGACACTGCATTCTGAAGCTCATTTCAGAATAGGCGAGTTACAATATGCCAATCTGGACCCCCGATCAGAAGCATCTAAATAGAAATGGTAGAACGCATTCAAAACTTAGCACTATGGTTCATACATTCATTATATTCACGTCAGTTTAGTGTCACTGATTTGCAAAACAGAGCCAGTCTGCAAACACTGTCACAACGCAGAATAATTTCCGGACTTAAATTCCTATTTAAATTCCTACTGTACCACGGACACTTCAAAGTAACCCAGTACGCATACCTTCAAGATCCATTTAAACTTTCGCACGAATTAATAACACCTATTAGTCATAATAATTGACACAAACACTCATTGTCCCAAATTGCTATTTCCCTTTGGAATCATTTGCCTGCTGTAGCAGTAAATTGTACTACTGTTGAAGCATTTTGTGAACTGTGTGCGAAACCTTGAGTTCGGAAACCTGTGACATGCATTTTTCTTCTTTCAATGTTGTACTCTTTTTCTTCCTTCACTGAAGACACTGAATGTCAAATTCCCTTGCCTGCATAGGAGTTTTTCCGAGTGACCACGAAATGTATTTATGTCGTGAATGTTATTGTAACCACTCCTGCTTAGACCTGCATTGTAATCAAATCATTCTGGCACTGGAACAACCTCTTTCGTGCCTTTTTTTGTATTTATACTGCACTTATATTCGTTCACAACACTATGCAGCATAAACAGCAATGGTGGTGTATTTTGTTTGCATAGCACATTCACGTATATATTGCAGTTTCAATTATCAAGAAATTTAAATTATTGAAATCTGAATTAACGAGCTTTCACTGCAACTACAGTAGACCCTCACTAATATGTTCCTAGTTCATACAATTTCCCGTCTCATATGCTCAAAATCGCGGGCAGTAAAAACATCCCATAGAGGTGAAGGAAAAGTGCAAGAGACGGGACACAATGACAAGAGGAAGCGCCAACACAAGGCGCTGACTATCAACTGTGCTTCCTCGTGTCACTGTGTCCCGTCCCTTGCGCTGTTCCTTCAACATGTAAAACCAACTAGCCTGCTAACTCACTCTTATAAATCCATTAGAGTTACACTGTTTTTCTCCCAGTTTATTTATTTTATTTATTTACACACAGTACTGCTAGCCTCTAGGTGAGGCTGTAAGAAAGAGTGGGAGATAAGAAAAACAATGCGACATGCATAAAACAAATCAAGGCACAACAAGCTGCTTTCACAACCAACGGGATACACTCACGAGCGAGAATATATGCTGCAAGGATGCGCACAAAAACACGAGAAGCAATCGCAAGAACACTTCATAATCAACAGTCACAAGGTACTGACTATCAACTGTGCTTCCAACGGTTAATATGCTCCCGGATAACACGATTTCCCGTTAACTGCATTCAAAATAAGAAAATGTGCCCGTATAATACGTTTGGCAGTCAACCGGACAACGTTCAAGAGGGCCGAACCTGGGGACTCGCAATGTGAAAATTGAACAGCGGCGCTCGGCCGCTACGGTTGCTTTCTTGCAGCACCAACACGCAAAGGAATGAAGCATTAAAGACCGCCAAAGAGCCACCATACGAGGTGCCTATTTCCACGGAAACATAATTTCATGAGGAAAAATGAGGTGGCTTCTTTGCAGTGGCTTAGGGGCATAAGGGTGAACCATTTGATAACTACAACTATGTGCTTACATACGAGCGGGCGGGGCCAGGGGAACGCAGCATGAGCAAAAGCAAGGCGAATGTAAGCCATTGCAATGGTTTCTCTCCGTGTCCCTGGCGTAAGGGGCCGAAGAATCCAGAACAACCAAGGAAACGACCTCGGCTCGTCACTGCCGTCTACGAATCGGATTTGTTATTAAATATCTTAAGTGCTTAAGACAATGCAAATACGAGCTGAACTCTGCGAAAACTAAAAAAGGAGCTGTTCATATTCGATGGTTTTATGCAAAGAAAATGCCAACTCTTAAATGACTTTGTACTTCATTCTACAGTTATATTTTTAAAGGTCAGGCAGCTAGGATCATACATTTTGCCGGAAAATATGCCTCTTTCCCCCTGTATTAAAAAAAAATGTATCAACGAGGTTTTGCTATAAATGGAACAGTGCTTTTCATCGGACTGGATCATGCTAGCCATGCCTCTCGAAACAGAAAAAGAAAAAAAGAACAGAGAGTAAGGGTTTCATGCAACACAGAATGGCACATTTCAGTATCAAAGAGGGCCCACCTCGGTTGGTGGACGCAGCGATAGGTTCTTTCTCCCGTATCCAGGCCTCTTCATCCTCAATATCGCGGAACAGCTGCTGCACGCGCAAGGAATCCTGCAGCTTCTGTCGACGAGTGGCCATGGGTGCCTGCAGCGCATTGTATCGCTCCACCAAGGCTGCCTTCTTGGCCATTATGGCCGGTGCATCAAAATGACCTTTGTCTGCAAACTGTTGAGCTTGGATCATGACGCCATCCACACGATCCTGCACATAAGAACAAGCGCACCATTTTGGTGGTGAGCACTTTGACTATGTACAGTCTTTGTCAAAAGTATACGGTCCAAGGATTTTTGTTCTAAGCCCAGTAACGAGGCTCGCAAAGCAACTCTAGTGTCCAAAACCTTGTAGATGACAAATCCTGCCCTCATTTTCCTCTAGCTTACACTCTTATTCCAGTACTGCTGCCAGCAGCTGCGTTACACTGCTTAGAAGTGAACCTCTTGGGCTGTATACTTTTGACAAAGACTGTACCTGCCTCACTACAATAATGGCCAGTGCTTAATAACCCCCCCCCTCCCCCTTCCCCACTGTCTCCCCCTCCTCACTGTCAATTCCCATCAGAAATCATCCCAAGAACGAACGAAAATACTTACCTTAGGCAAACCTCTTCAAGGGATTATCTGAAGTATGCACAAATGCCAGTGATACTACAAGAACCTCCAGTGCAACAATCTCCCACCAATGTCATATCTCAATCCTCATCCCAAGTTTAAGTATTTCTAATCAAGTCTTGGTTGAAAGGTACAATGAAAATGTCTTTGGTGTTACTGTAAACCAAACTTTTTCTTTCAACATAGATGTATGAAAACTTGAAACAACCATCATTTTCCAGCCAGTTTTGCTTACATGAAGAGGGAAACAGCCTCACTAAACATACACGCAAACATGTTTGCATTTTTCACTTGCAGAGTCCATGAAATGCATGTGTATTCAATACTTTCGTCTCAACATTAACAAGAATGAAACAAATTCACTCGGAACATCAATCATAAATGGTAAACTGTTTGTAGCTGTACAGCTGGAAAGAGAAATCTGAAGTTTACTCACTAAAAGCACCTTTCAATTAAAAAGCAGTTAGGTTACCAGGCAAAAGCTCCGATGCCACCTCAATATCATACAATATATGGGGTGTAACACATGCATACATGCAAATTATTATAGCTTAAGTTAAATTCTTAAACCCGCTGTTAAATAGCTTTTTACCTACAAAGAAAATAAAACAGTCTTCAACTGTCAAGTTAATACTACTATGGAAAAGCAGTCCTAATAAAGTGGAAGTCTATAACGTTAGGTAACACTCCGACGAAATGAATTGGTTTCATCTGTTTTTCAAAAGCATGAAAAAAATGTGCTGAATAACTTAAATAGTTCAATTTGTATTACCCTTGTAATACAAATTTCTTTCAAACAGAAGACTAATGAAGATGTCAAGTAGCTTCAAACACTGAATGTCAATAACAAAGGTACTTGCATGCTAACAAGGACAAAGCGCAGAAGAATGTTGTCACATGGTCATGACAGTGCTGAAAGTAACAAGCTAAGAGACTGGAACTGCACTTTGATTAATTTTTATTAGGCTAACTTTTGCCCACAAAAAAACTGCTACTCCGTGGCGGCGATAGCAGCAAATGTGCTCGGCAGTCGTCAATCTACGAATCCTCACTGCATTCAGCAGCCCTCAATTTAAACTCAGCGACAAAACATTAGATAAACTGGCCAAAGAAAATTAGAATGGCCTGGAACCATGTGGAAGCTATCAGGCTTGGTTGCAATCATTCGAGATACAGCTTGACGCATCTTGCACTACGAAAAAAGTGACAAGGCTGCCTCACAGACACTGAGCGTGAACAAAGATTTCTGTATGCTGGAAGCAAAGTGATAAGGCTACATGCTGGTGGCAATTAAAAGAAACGAATAAAGACTACAATAGTTTGCGGCAATATTTAAGATGAATAGAAAAGACAGGTTCAAAAATCAATCATTCAAGAGCTACTTACAGAATGAGAGGCAACATCAGTCTCCAAAAGTGCATGCTTCTTCAAGAGGTTTTGGACACTGGTGAGGTCCTACATAAAAGCAAATACAAACTCTTCAGACTTAGCAATTCAAATTTTAACATGGCTATGCACATTCAATGCCCACATTTCATATCGATATGCACTGCAAACCTCTACAGTACACTTGCAGTGTTTCAAACTGATAATTCACACTATCACATGAGAGCAGCCAACAGCCCCGGACATCCAGAAAAGCATAGGGCTTTCCTAGGTCTGTTGGTTCTCTTCATATGCATGCCATAACAAGTCCCTCATTTCCCCAGATTTGTTTTCAAATTCACACTATCGTTAATCCAAACAAATATAAAAATTTTGGTTGGCTGAGTGTATTTTCAATCCATTTGAAAGCACTCTCAATTCACAGCGCCCTTTCACTCAATTTCAACATTTTGTCTTGCTTCAGCACTCCCGGCACACGAAACAGCAGTGGCCGAGGTTGAATATGTCAAGATACACGAGCTGAAAATATAGCTTCTCCAACCAGTTTACTTTGAGGTGGTCCAAGCTGGTCCATGCCAAGGTCAAATTGGCACTTGTAGCAAAAGGAGGTACCCTGCTGCCACACCATTTTTGTTCTTGCCGCTTTCTACCAAGCCCAACGATAGTGGTTAAAAGCAAGCGAAGCCTAGTCGCATGCCGTTTTGAAAGCTGTATGGCATGTCACAGGCCTTTCCTTTTTAACAGATGTGCCATGCGTGTTCCCCTTATTTCCATCCGCATAGGCTTTATTGTGTGCAGAGAATGCAGGCTAGCCGCTTACAGTGCGTGGTGAAGCCTCATTACGTGGACGTCACCACAGCTTGTGAGGAGGTTCCCTCCCCTCCTACCACATTGTACTTGTGAAGGAAGCCGTGAAATTTCTTAGTATTTTGCAGCAGTTATGCTTTGATATGCCACAGAGTGGATGCATGATGAAATAACAAATTGTGAGGCAATGCAGTTCTTACATATACTCAGACTACCTTTGTAATTATCATTTTTTATCATTTAAACTTTGGCCACTGCAAAAACGGATTTTTTAGTTTGTTTTTTTCCCAGTCATTCAATGATTCAACCACTTATTAATGTGGATTTTCCAGCCCCTTGAAGTGTCAGTCATTTTACTGTATTGGAAACCTAGTGGGTTACAAATTTCTTTATTCTAGCCCACAGCCAGCTGGAGACTGCTGGTTGGGTAAGCATACCAATGCCTCTCATAAATATTATGGTGTGTAAATGCTTACCTATATTAGCACAAAGAAATAGATCCAAAATACTATTTTCAGGCATAGATATCCATAAGGAAAATCACATTTAGTCTCATTTAATATTAAAGTGCACTTCTGATAGCTCGAACAAAAATCAGCAATCTCTTGAAGTTCCAAATAATGTCTGCTGTATTGGCATAAAAATTTGGAGTGCACAAATATCCAGGTTACAAATTAAAATCCAACAAACTGTAGAATTCAGTAAGGCTCAAATATTCAGTACCTGGACTGATGAATTATGAACTGTTTGCACAAAGCAACCACATTCTCTTAGTGTTATCCTTTAAAAGGTGCTTGAACAGACTGATTTGACAGATTAAGATGCCTTTAACCATTAATTAAAGCCTCAATTTTTCAGCTTTGACATAATAAAGTTTCAAAAACTCAATACTGAACCAAAGTCCGATTGGTCCCGTACCTTGCCACAGTCCTCAGACATGAGTTGGCCCTCTACTTCAGACAGCCAAAGCTCAATGTCCTCAACGCCTCTATTGAACTGCTGCTGAGCGGAAGCCTCACTCAGTTTTGTCCCTTTGGTGTCGGCGGCCTTGCTGAGTGACTGCCACAGCGTGATAATTTCCTCCATGCGTTGGCTGTTTCACAAAAACAAGAGACAACATGCACTTCAGTCCACATTTACAGTTACTTAGCCCAGAACAGTGCAACGTAATATTCAACATCCACACAGCGGTTTAATTTAATATCTCAAAATTAGGTTGCTAGTGAACTGGCTCTTAGCATTACAACAATCTACAGTAGAATCTCGATAAACGGAAATCGGTTAAACGGAACTACCGCTTAAACGGAACAAACGCCTCGCGATTGGTTGGTTTTGTATTAAGCCAATGTAAAAATAATCTCGTTAATCGGAACTCAAATTTTGCGACCACCGCGTTAACGAAACCGAAAAACTCGAAACCGCAACTAATTGGACAAGCGCAGTGCCATCGCGGTACGCATCAATGCTCCCCTCCTTCTCCTCCCCACGTCACCACTCCGGTTTCAGTCTCCGGCGGTTTCCGGTTTGCTCGTACACTGCCCTCCGCATCGCTCGCTCGCGTTCACGGCGGTTGTGTTCAGTTAGGCCTAAGCCCTAGAGCCCTAGAGCTTTTGTTCGGTCCGATGGCAGCGCAAAAACGACCGCACAATGCACTTGCGTTGGAAAGGAAGATGGAGATCATCAACGGCTTCGAGAGTGGTGGCTTCACGAAAACGGCGCTAGCGACAAGGTACGCCGTCCCCAAAAGCAGCCTAACAAGAATTCTTCAGGAATTCTTCGGGAATCCTTTTTCACTAGCCAATAAGTGGTAATTCCCACTCTTTTGACATTTTTTTTTTAAATTTCAGTACTAGTACTACTGGAACAAAAATTTACTGCTTATTTTTCTCTAATAAAGTTTGTTCTCATTGTGTACCGTTCTCCTTATTACCTAGATTTCGCAAATTGAGATCCGCTGAGACTGCCAACTGCGCGCGCGCGCGCCAGCCGCGTAGAGTTCACGCGGAAGCGGATTGCGCAATGCTGAACCTATTCTCTCTTTAAACGAAACTCCTTATAAACGGAACATATTTTCCCGGTCCCTTGAGGTTCCGTTTATCGAGATTCTACTGTAATTATGAGGGCCAGCATACAGCACAAACAAATAACAACAAACTGGAGTATGACCCTGTGCTACACAGTAACATTATGTCAAGACATAAATCCTTCAAACAACCTGATGCGGTCCGATGCATAGTGGTTGGCGTCAACCAGCTCTTGGCCAGTACTTGTGATGTCCTCCACACGACTTCTGTTGGCATTGAGCTCCTGAATGAAGTTCTGGTGTTTTTGAACTTTTCCATTCAGGTTGGTGGGATCCTGCAAAGAAATGAACAAAGAAATATGGTAATGGACAAACGAGCAGCTACTGCTTACACACAACGCAATACACATGCCCATGCTCGCAGCCGGCAGCACGAGCGTAGGCACCCACCAGATGCAGATCTGGCTGCCTCGCTTGAGCCTGCTCGCATCCGCTGCCTCTCACATGTGCAGACGGGCTCCAACGGTGCACAAGCATACAGTGTGCACACCTAAGAGGTGTGTTCCGGAAGTGTTAGTTTTCACTTGAGATTGAATACTTAGAGATTTCGTGCGACAAGCAACTGAATCAAATTGAATTTCGAGTATGCTATTCGACCAAATGTTTAAAATTATCGAATAATCATAGAGGCCACCCTGGATGCACTGGTGCATCACCTGGTTGCTGGGGACTCTCATGGTGCATTCACTTCACGTGCCTAAGGGTTCTCGTCTAAAAGCACGCCAGAAAGCATGACAGCTTCTAGGAAAGCAGGGCAGGTGATTACAAAAACACTAGTTAATCACAGCACATTTAACACTTACCCTCCTTAAATTCAAAAGCATCAGAATGATGGCGATTTGGCTTTGCAAGCCCTATGACGTGAATATCTTGCTCTAGTGCAGCACGAAATTTGGGCACAGAAGCTAAGCAGCATATAGCTTTTGTGGGGCAGATTAGGCCATGCAGTGCAATGGTTTGATCGGTAACCAAGTGGCACATTTCATGTGCTCTATTAGAAAGCCAAGCCCCAGGCCAGGCAATGCTTGCACTCATTAGAAAATTTGTTGGCTTTGGAGGTATGAGGATATCAACAAAGCACCTCTCACAAAGGAGGTAAATTCCGACAATGTTGTTTCGTGCAACACATGATCTGAGTAAGACACCTTTATGAAGGGCTTGTTTCGACCGTAGGAACTCATAAAATAAACACAAATATAAAAACCAGAGGCTCAAATACTGACTGAAGAGGACTGACTGACCAGATAGCTTTCATCCATGGCAATCTTGAGTTTCTCGTTGATCCAACCCTTAGTCTCATCGCAGTCCCGCTCAAACTGCTGCAGACGATACGACTCCTCCAGCATGGTGTGGCGAGTATGAGAGCGCTCGAGCAGTGCATTCCTTCGCTCCAAAAGCTAAAAGAAGAAACATGCGCACCAAGATAGCTGAATGTCTGAAAGCCTACAGGAATTAATCACTGCAATTTTTTTTTTCTTTAAACGTAACATATAAGATATCTACACAACAAAGGGTACACTTACAGCAGCTCTCCTCTGAGCAACATCATCTGCGGCATAATGCTGCCCTTCAATGAGCTTGGTTGCAAACTCGTCCAAAGCCTGCAAAAACACAAGGACAAATCAGCAGGCCACTCCATCAGTCTTTCCCCGTGTCAAGACAACGTAATTGTATCTCTGCAGTTTCAATGACTTTACAACAAATATCGACGAGTCGATGTCTATCAGCATTTCTTGATGCAAGGTCTAAGCCCCTTTTTGTAGTGCTTGCAGAATTCAATTCGCATTTGCCTTGCCCTTAGCGCAAAAGGAACTTCGAGACACCTCCAGTCCGCAACAGCAATGACTAAAACAGCCAAGATCAGACACTTTGCCCCTCTGCACCAGTGCGCTGCAAGGAAGTTGTTGCATAAGCTGACTGCTGCAGCATTTTTCTCCCAATTCGTCAGAACTGCTGCACTCCACAAATCCTACATGCTCATGCGTTAGTGCATCATAGTTGTCATATGCTTCCTCCCCTTGCCCACTGCTGAAAAACTTCTCCGTTTCTCCTCATACGAGCCCCGGCCTTGCACAAACAGCCCCCTTGTATTGGCACATTTGTTTCTTTTTTGAGGAAGGCACTGCAGAGAAGACACCAAGGACAGTGAACACTTTCTATGTCTTGTGCCGGGTGAAGTCAATAAACCTATTTTAAAATCAGAATTTCCTGAAATTTTGATAGGCAGAAAATAGCATTACCCTGGAGCGTATTAATCAACTAAAATAGTACAGCTCTCCGAGACCTTTTCATTGTACACAATTTTAGGCATATGAATCGGGAACACCAGAGGTACTTCTGTAATACCCTGAAAGATATCAGCAACATAATCTAAAAAGGCATTAAACACAGCTCTAACACAGAAGGTTATGTCAGACCTTGATCTTCTCCTCCTGTGCATTTAGAGACTTCTCAAAATCCTCATGCTTCTTCAACAGGGCTTCAACAGAGTCTAGGGAGTCCCCTAGGTCTTGGTTGGCAAGGAATGCCTCCTGCTTGGCCATCCACGTATCTGCTTGCTCCGTGTCTCGATAAAACAGCTGTAGGTCCATACACTGCTCATATAAGATGCGCCGCTCCTCCCACAGAGCCAAGAGGACACTCTTTTCGTTCTCCAGGATCCCCAGCTGCATATATTCAAGAGAGAATATAAATCAGCTCAGAGAAACATCAGAAATAAAATTCAGCATACCTCACCAATTTGACACAAGGCAAACGAGCTATGCCTAGTTTGACTGTGGTGAAGTACAGCACCCTTAGGTGCTACCTCAGCTGTAAATAGTGCACTAAGGTATTTCAAGACATCCGATTTGCTATTATTTTACACTTATATGGAAGCGCCGGTGCCTACACTTCAAGTTTAGAAGCGATTAACCAAATGTACAAAATGAGCTGCTGCTGTGAAACTTTGCATATGCACATGAGCAGCATTTTGACCTCCTACCTTTTCTTTGACTTCATCAACAGCATAATGCTTCTGGTCCAGAAGAATCTGTCCAGCTTCAGCAGTTGAACGGAAGCTGTCCTCTCTCGCATCAATTTCGCCCTACAAGAATGGCAGAAAATGTCTGGTTCACAATGGCTTCAATGCCCTTGGCTGCTTCACGTGAAATAAGACAAGATGAAAAGGGCACCTTGTGTTCCTGATGACGTTCCAGCAGAGCTTCTGCACCAGCCACATCCTTGGCCAGTTCGTCTGCCGAAATTATGGCATTCATGTCGTGAATCCATGACACAAGGTCTCTGAAGTCTGCCAGAAAACGGTGCAGCAAGTATGATTCGTCCAGTCGCCGTCTCCTTTCTTGGGCCTAGAAAGAGAGTATTGTCATGTGCCAGTAGCAAAAAAAAAAAGTGTGCCATGACAAAATTTTTATCTTTACACGTTTCACAGAAGGCAATTTCCAGAGAAATAGAAACTTCATCTTCATGAAATGCACAGTCAGTTCTGAATATGTCAAACTCTTAGGTAATCTCGAAATAGGTCACCATATCTATAGTTAAATTATACTGATAGTTCGCTATATTAAACTCTGCAGTGAGTAAGATTACCAGCAACCTATAAGTAAGAATACTTTGCACCAGTGCCAAGGACATGTATTCTGCAGCCTCATGCCAGCTGCTGCCGGCAGTACTGGCCGCTTGCCAATCGCTGTGTGCTAGACGCTGTTTAAATATGAAAGGTTTGTCCGTGACAATTTGTACAGTGTGTTTAGGACTACTGCATTCACCTTTGTAACAAATGGACTATAAAAAAAAAAGA
Organism: Amblyomma maculatum; assembly: GCF_055883805.1. Lineage (NCBI taxonomy): Eukaryota > Metazoa > Arthropoda > Arachnida > Ixodida > Ixodidae > Amblyomma > Amblyomma maculatum. The sequence continues at coordinate 177,208,227 of NC_139344.1, read as the reverse complement.
AAATGGACCTCCTGCAACAGTCACTGATATTTGGGAATATTTGACCAGTGCATATTTCATCTATCACAATAACACCTCCCAAAGATCAAATAATTTATTTCTGACGATGAAGTGTGTTCCCTACACATACATACAGTAATTTGTATGGCTGCAGTAAAAACACCATGTTCTGAAAACATGATGTTTCGAAAGAGCGCCACGTGCACTTTATCCAAGCAACAAGAAGGCTGCCCACATACCTTTCTCTTTAACATCTCCCAGGTGGCCATGATCTCTGCATGTTTTCCCCTGATCTGGCTCCCATGGTCACTGTGGATGCTGCAGAGCCTGTCAGCTTCTTGACCCAAGGTCATCACCTGAAATAGGAACAGTGACTCTTTTTGGTTTACTCTGTTACATCAAACTATGTCAAGGAAGAAAAAGCCAGCACTGCAATATTCGCTTCAAACTCCTCACAAATACTATATTTGCAAACATATGCAAAAAAAAAAAAAAAGAAAAGAAACAGTGACCCTACCTTGTCTTCCAAGGCGGCAAGGTCTCTCTCGATGCCCTCATGCTTGCGCTGGAGAGTCTGCACGCTCACCAGGTCCCGGCCATAATCATCAGATGACAGCACTACATCTTTTTCGGTTATCCACGTAATTGTCTCGTCGGCATCTCTGCGCAAAAAAAAAATCGATAAACATGCAGCTTAACTTAGGAAGAGTTACAATATGAGTGAAATGTACTAAACAGACTATCAACAAACCTGTTGAAGCGCTGGATCTCGTGCGCGCCAAACAGCCTCTCCTGCCGCAGCAAAGTGAGGGCCTTCAATTTGTTCCAAGCCTCGTTCAGCTCCTGTAATCCATGGTAACACATTCAGACAATAAGCCACTGTTCATTATTTCAGTTGGCTTTCAGCACACTGTAGCACGGATGCACCCTTTGCAGGTCAAAACAATCATGCCTTTCAAGTAGCTATTACAGTTACGATGCCTTATGTCATATACTGGAATCGTAACACCACAGAGAGGCAACACTTTAAATAGTCTACAATTTCATCCATACCTCACTCAGCATATTGCACGCTGATTTTTTTTTTCTTTTCCAAATTCATATAACCTAAATTTAACAAATTAAGCTTTTTTGTGCAACAATTTATAACTGCACATACCTCAATAGTCAATGTCAAGTGCAATGAGCCAAAGTATAACGCCCAAACAAATGTGCTGCAAGAACAAATATGTCAAAAACCCTATCGATCTATGCAAATAAGAAAGCATACTGCAAGAAGTGCAGCATCTGTACTATTGAATTTTTGTTTGTCTGTGCAGGTAAAAGTCTGCTCGGTCAGGGAAATTATTATGGCATCTTGTATTCACATTACAAAGCACTAAGAAAATAAAAGACACTACAACAGCATTTCTAGACTATTAATGAATCGAAATGTGACTAGTCGGGAATACAACCTTGTTAATATAGACAGCAATAATTGCATGACAGTTCTTCAACAAACATCTAAACATCAAATGTTGGACTCTAATCATGGAAGAGCCTGAACTATGCTGCCTGAGCCAAAAAGGTAAATATGCCAAGATAAATGGACTTCACAATCAACACACAAAGCAAAGTCCCATTTTGAAGTCTAATGGCAAGAATAACTGATTTGCAGGTCAGACTAAGCAACTTTTTCAAAGAGGGCCTTACTTCTCGTCTTTTTCTGATAGTTTCTCGTTCGGGATGGTCGTCGTTGATTAGCTTCTCCGCCTGTTCGTTCACTTCGGTCACTCTGAACTCTTGGCTGGCCATGTCCTACATTAAAAAAAAATAATAATAATAAACAAATTTGCATTCAGAAATTCACGTCTTAATGTCACAACAAGGAAAAAGTCCTCATAAAAAAAAAAAAAGAAATGCATCACACCTTTTGGAATTCGTCAAACTTGCGTTGAAGGACTTCAACATGCTCCAAGTCCTGACCGAACTCGTCAGCCATCACAAATGTTTCCTGCAAACGAACCACCAATATTAAAAACAAAAACAAGAATGCATAATCCCCTTGCCTAAGGCACTGTACGTACACAGGCACAGAAGAAAACTAGCAAGATTGGTAGTAAGGAGGTGCAAGTAGATTCCATTATTACATGCTATCCTTCTCCACTAAATCAGATGATAGTACCAATTAGCAACAGCTGTACTCTTAAGCTATAACAGCAACCACACTTACACCTAAGCTGGAAGAGCTACATGCATACATGTGTTACATACAAGCATAAGAATGCCAGAACAAGATGGCTCCATATTTCAGAACACTCCACATTTAATTTTATGCAATTAAAAAAAAAATCCATAGAAGTTAAAGCACCCGCAAAACCAAAAAACTGCAGTGGGTTACAGAGTTTATCTGGCTAAGCATGCCCAGTTATCTCCATATGTTGCATTTGCTAAGAGAGTTGGCTGGCAGTTAAAAAAAAAAAAAAAAAAGAAAACAGGTTTTGATTAAAAAATGCTACATGAAGAGATGATACCACAAACGGAAGCATCTTGTTACTTTTTTTTTTATAGCTTCAGCTTATGACTCAATGAAAAATGAAGCACTGTGAGTAATGCTGTACAAAAGTGGCACCCAAACAGAGCACTGAAGTAAGACCTCTTACGAAATGTATAAGCGGCAAGAACAGCCGCAAAAGTACACATCACCCACATTGATGACCGTTACCCTTCCAAAGCAGTCTTATAAAAGCACTTACCTTGTCGTTGATCCAGAACATGACCTCGTCACAATGGCGCAGAAACTGGACCAACACCAACGCTTGCTGCAGCTTCTGTCCCTTGTCTGCCAATTTTCTCAGGAGAAGCTCCCAGAGCCGGTGAAGCTCATCAAGGCATTGCTGGTGCATTAGAAAAGTAAATCAAGCACTTTAGTCTTCCACACCTTCACACTGTCTGCACATCACATGGAGTACTACCAAGTACTGACGTGGGAAAAGTCCAAATTCACCACCACTCCTAAGACTTTTGTACACAATGTAGGCTTACGGCTAGCCGGTCTTCACTGTTGCCTTCAAAAATTAAAAAAATGTCAATACATGAGCAGCTCAAGCTTTAATAGTTGACAACTGCAGTACATGAAATCTGCTGGGCTTGTATGTTATGTCAGAGTTCAACGCAATGGTTACCTACCCCCCTATCATCCTCGACCTTGCCTGCTAGCCAAGGTCATGACTAGCAGCCACAGTCAAGGTAGCTGCACCAAAAGTATCCCAAGTAGCTTCACAAATACTAAATTACATTAAAGACTAGTTGACTGCCCACCACACCACCTAGGATGCATATGCTTTACTTGCCCAGCCACTGCCAGAGCCAATTCGGTGTAATCAGCAAGGTAAGCATAAAGTACAGCGCAGTGCGGATATGCACACAAACCATATCTGTACCCCAGATAAGCCTCACTGTAATTGTGCTAGGTCCTGATATTATCCAAGAAGCTTGTGCTCTTCCTTCAACCCAGGATGCACAGCGCACGACTGTGGAGTGCACATCTGCTACTGACATACTGCTTTGTGAATTTCGCGACAGGCAGCGTGATGAAAGAATGACATTCCAAGTATATGCGCCACCAGCCCCACTGCGTTGATCCACGCCGAGGCAGCTGAAGCATTAGAAGGGCCAAACGTTCGCCAGGTGCGATGCAGCCAACCCGGCATCTTCGACCACTCGCCCGCTCGCCGAGAACGTCAGAGTATAACAGCGGCATGGCAGCAGCAGCGATCATGAAATGGTGCCCGGTGACACCAGAATAAAAAACCTTGAACTTAAACGGGAGCTACCTGTCTAAGCAGCTTAGATGCAGTTCTGACGAACAAACAGCTCGCGCTTCTCGACCTAAGGCAGCTGGGCAAAACTACATGGCACAACCACAGGTGCCAGTCAAAAATCTGAATAGGCATGCTGATGCGAGGCACTGGAAACCAGTAGTTCAGGAATATGTGGGAAGAGGGAATGGTGGCCCCGAGGCCAACCAGGGCGACCTCATGGGGACTGCTGCCACAGTTCTGGTAGCAGGCCCTAAAGGAGATGAGTCAAGGCTCACCGCCAGAACAAACAAACAAACAAAAAAAAAAAAAAAGAGCCCCTGCAGGTGTGGGTTGGGCAGACCATCAAAAATGGCTTTGTGGACCCCCATTCGAGAACCACTGGATTAGAGCATATGCAAGAATGCCTGCATGCGCAACAAGCAGTGCTGCACAAGCTCCTTTTATAGCACACTAGGAGTGACAGTCTTAGTGTAAAGCAATGCTTGAAAGTCAGACACCATGTTACATGTACTCCTAGTGAACACTCGCACTATCCAACCACCCATCACATTCTTCGCACAAGGTAACAAAAATTTCACGTTTCAAATATATTTGTTTAAAACCCAGTACTACAACATTCACAATAGTTAACTTTTCAAATACTACTCTAGCAACTTAGACGAATGCATGCTTCTGTTAGCCATTCAAGAAAAAAGAAGTAGCCTCTTTGGGCACCTTCAGGAAAAGGTACAACTCTCTTTTGCACCAAGTAATACGAGTTTATAAGAAGAATTCAGTTGTTGCCAAGCCCCAGCATACTTAAAGGGGTGGAGACATGAAAATTTGCATAGAAATTTTGCACCTTTCACTTCAAAAAGGTGTTTTGCAATTATGCCTCAGGCATTAGCAAACATGGATCATATAAAACCTGCCTGCAAGCAGAAAATAATTTGTAACTAAATTTCTTCTGCCATACGGTTATGGTTTTAGGTTGCAGAACGATGGTTGGGACATCACAAAGTAAGTAAGAGATTGCAAGAGGTGCGCTGAGACTGCAATATAATAGCTCTTTTTCTCGCCGCTTCCATTTAGGCTTCTGGAGCAGCTAAGTGCCAGAGTTTGAATTAAGACTACAAAGCATTGAACACCATAATTACTTGCGTGATAAGCCCACACTTTTTTTCACCAAGAAAAACTGACACCAAAAAAATTCTTTTGCGAGAGTCGAAATTCATGTCCGCAGTTTTCTAACCATCTATCAGACATCAATGAAAGAAAGCAATCAGCCGCGATCATAACGCTGGTTTTCAGCCCATTACGTGTTTCAATGATCTTGAGGCAGTGGACGGCGCCCACCCCAATCCAGGCATGATAAAGCAAGCATACACCAGGCTTGTGCAACCAAGCGCATAGCAATTCAGGCAATGTGCCGAGCAAGTCGGCGCCAGCAGTCCTGTCAAAGGCGTGCGGCATCTTGGCACTCTGCCAAGTACACTGCACAAGTCACCCTCACTCCTCCCCAACCGCAAGAGCTATGGTCAAAAGATAAACATGCCACGATGTTATTGCTTCGCAGCATGCTGGCGAGTTACCAAGGAATGGTCTGTGGACTGCGACAATGACAGCGTAAAAAAAGGGACGCGTCCGTCGTGCCTTTCTTTTTTTAAAGGTAAATTCTCAGCAACGAAATTGGGGGTATTTTTTCACTACGGGAGTGAATACAGTATTACTACCGCTTTTGTGTGGTTCACGTGATTGCATAATCATCTGTGACATTGCAGCCTTTGTTTGCCAAGCAAAAACTGAACTGCAGAGTAAAAAATTGTTTGAAATTAGAGTGCTGGTGAATTCTACGAGGAGATCCATGGTTATTAATGCCATACGCACAGTTGTAAAGCAGTAGTATTACACTAAAAAATGTTTTCCGTCTCCACCCTTTTAGGTTACGAGAATAAACAAAACTTAATTTGAATGCATTACTATCGGATCTGTAGAAGATAAGATCTTACCTTGATCTTTTCCGATTCGAAATGACCATAGCCAATCATTTCCATTCCTGTATTGTCGAGCACCACGATGGCGTTGCCATGAGCGGCAACTTCTGCTTCGAAAGCTTGATGCTTCTGAATTTTTGCCTGTAAGAAAAAGAGAAAAGTTATTTGTCAAAAAAACAATCTTCAAACGAACTCCCAGTTCTATGTTTACAGCAAATTGAAACGTGATTTTGTAGGGAAAGACCGAATAAACAATATATATGACTCGAAGTAATATGCATTATTTAGCCATTCATTGGCTAGCAGTGGGCAGTGGACAGCATGTGTAGGATCAGTGGCGATCCTGTTTTCTTATCTGGCATGCAATAATTCAACCTTTCGCCAAGAGCATGCTAAATGACGTTATGCGGAAAATTGACACGTTGTAGACTAGTGACTGTGGAGTCAATTATTTGAGGGCCTTGCCAGTGCAAACTGCTCCCTGTGCATGCAGTGCTACTAGTGCTCACAAAGTGAACGATGCAAGGGCTACGTGTAGTGCTCGAGATTGAAGTTGTATCGCATGCATTCATATTGTTCGTAGTGTTGCAGGAGAGAGTTTGAAACATCCAAAATACCACACATTGTATACAATACACAATGGCTGTGGAATTTTAAGAATTCATATCATCCTGAAATGCGCATCAACCGCGTAAGTACCACCAAGCTTCTACTTTATTTGAAAATAGTATACAGGAAGAGTCGAGCAAGTTTTAACCTAGCCCCTTTATTAAAGGAATTACGCTTTGGGTTTTTAACAGTCGTGAACTAGTTTTAAGACTATGCTGTGGAAATAGCAAATTATTCAGGTAAAGCTAATGCACCTAAATGTCATGTGGAAGAATAGATCCTCAGGAAAGCTGAGTGACTGAAGCCAAAGCGGAATAAAAATACCACAGCAACTTGGGCACTACAAATATGGTAGGCCATAGTTTTGCAATGACAAACCCATTCACGATTCACAAACCAAGAGCACTACATAAGGGAAAACATCTTCACATGGACCATATTGTGCACTTGTACTTCCTAGCTGAGGGAAGGCAGCCTATCACTCGGAGTAGTGAACAAAGGAAACTTCCGTTTAGGATAACTGCGTGACTATGTGGTTTGTGTATTACAAGACCAAGAGAGCACGTATTAAAGCAGGACTGTACGCGCTGTCTCCTTCTGTTTATGCATAACACTCAAATTAATTTGTCATTGTTTCACACAGACCTGCAGATTTGTAGCATCCTTGTAGCTCTCGTCCGAGGCTGCCTGCAGTTTCTCGTGAATCCAAGACTCGAGCTCGTCAGCATCGCGCTTGAAATACTGGAAGCGGCGAGACTCCTCGAGTCGATCCCTTTTGTGGCGGGCCTCAGACTTGAATTGGGAATAACGACCCAGGACTTGCTCACGCCGCTCCTGGATGTCATCCACCGTCTCCAAAATCTTGATGTCCCTTGGCTGGACATCCATGGCTCCTTGCGTCTGGTGGCTTCAGCCTGCCAGGGAATCGCCTGAAAAATAGACAGATTGCCCCACACTAAGCATGAAAAACTTCAAATCGCAATGCTGGCAAAAGTGAACAGTGCAAATGTTGGCAACATTCTTTATGGCAATCGCATGATGCATTTCAAGAGGTCCGTTCAACTCAGCTGCACTTGCTGTACGTTCCGTAAAGCTCTGCGGTGGTGCCACAAGCGTGCAGCGCCAGTTCTGGTAGCTCTAGTGCAGCCTCGACCCCAGCTGCTTCCTAAACGAATGGTAGAGTGCAGGCCTTGCCATCTGCTAGCCTTGGCGTCACCAACAACCTGCAGTCGGCTGTGTGCCGCACACATCAATCGGCGCCAACATCCCGAATAATGAGACTAATCTTCAAACAGCACATGAAAACAAGCATTGCCATGAACCCCCATCAGTGCATGTGGAGCGTGTTGTAATCAATAAATGGCGAAGAGGCACCAGAATGGTGCCACAGTTCATCAAGGAAATGACTATGCGTACTTCGCATTAACTCACCTAAAAACTAAAACATACATGTGTGATGCATAATCATATGTGCGTTTCGCGCCACCTGCTGCAATTAAGGTTATCATGGAATAAGGATGTTGGTGCCAGTTGATGTGAGCAGCATACACCGCAAACAGCATTCCTTCATTCATGAATGTGATGCGCGAACAGACCAAACAATTCATGCACGGTCGGCTATATGCTGCTCACGTCAATCGGCGCCAACATCGCAAATAAAGTGAAGAATTTTCAAACAGCACATTGCAAATAAGAGGTACTGCCCTGAACCAGCCCCTCGGTGCATGTGCACCAAGCGACAGCTGGCGCGAAACTCTCACATGTTTTACTGCACAGGACCATGAATAAAGACAGCATGCATGCACGCGCATGCCTACTTTTTATACACATGGTGTCATGTTTCCATGGCGAACTCAGAGGAGTGGAATAACTTGAGTTTCTTCAGAGTTTATCGTAACATGCAAGCCATCGTGTGCTTCCATGCAACGGCAGTAGCTGCACACTTCGGCACCCACCACTGAGGAGGTGCAGAGTTTTCTTGAACTTTTCATGAGCTGGACCACAACGTCTGCTTTAAACAAACGGCTTCATACAGAAGGCGCCATGCTGCACAGCACAAATGGCAAAGAGCACCCCCAAAAGAACAAGTTCATGTACTGCATGTGAATCGAACTGCCACTGGGAGCTGTGCTTACTTCGTGCTTGCTACATAATGACATCGAGAATATACCATTCAAAAGAGCATGGCCTGATGCCGCACAACCTCTGGACAACAGCACAAACATTAAAACATGTTCTTGCTTGCAGTTCACTCTCCTCCAAATCCAGCAAACCTGATCTGCACTTCACTGTCAAAAACCGTGACATATGCTACATCTTTCTGTCTTCTTTCCTGTCTTTTTAACAAACACCATTACCCCAGTCACTACCGAAAGTGATCATAAGCTAACAAGAATCCTGAGTAGTAAGTGCAACGTGAAGCTGGCATTAGAAAGAGGCGGTACACAGCCCAGTTTAGGGTTGTCTTAGCAACCTAACATGAGACGTGTTTTGAAGATGTGCATAGATTTGTCCAATGCTAGAGTGAAAAAAGTGCATGAACAAATTGGACCGCAGCTCTGCAGAGCATCACTAGCAAATGCCAGGCATATGTATATGTGCAAGAAGTGCAGCAATCAACTCCACATGCTGCCTGCTCCTGCTTGTTAGTTCTTAAGTATCTATCACAAATTCGCATGCACACTAGCAGTGGACGACCATGTACAATGACCATGTACTATCAGAGCAAAGGTCTGTGGGATGTGTGCTGTCCAAAATTATATTGTGACACTCCCTTGTAGCCTAATGGCCTGGTATTATTACCATTGGAAGGACAATATGCAGCTCTTCATACTTTCAGATTTTCTAGGTGACCCACATATACCAAAATAGCTCTTTTTGTCACATCCACATCCCATAAACTTCCGTAGGTACAGTAGATTAAAATGAACACCTACCTTCAACAGCGAACTGCTCAAAATCAAGCCCACATATTAGACATCACAGCTTCTTGCATTTTAAAATGCTGAAAATTAAGGAACAGCACAAAATACAATGCCACTTTGAGCAGTTCGAATGCAGTATACCTGCTTTAAAGCTGTGCACGTTAAAGCAGAAGACACAACAGTGTTTTCAAGAGCCTGCTGTTTTTGCTGAATTCCACCCTATGGAGACAACCAGGCATACATCTGGGAAATGCAAAGGACAGCCCTATAAATGCCGCCAATATTCTGCTCCTGTAACAGCAAGGCCAGCCAGAACAAGCAGATTTATACATTAATTACGGTGGATAACATACACTAACTGTAATTAAACAGACGAAGCCTTTGTTCCAGAGTAAACACATTCGGGCTGATGACTATTATAATGACAAATGCAACATTAATTTACCAAGGCATCAGTGTAAGCACTAAGAAGAGAACATTTTATATCACCCATGTATGATCACTAGAAGGGCCAAGGTCAACCTGTACCTAAGAAACTCATCATACTTGACATTTCTTGTTATTTCACTGTTCTTGCAGTATTCAAAAGAAGACTTTGAGCTAACAGAAACCTGTTCTAAGAAGGCAAGGCTAAAATTATAAAAGCAACATATAATGTCATCATTCCACTGCTTATAAATACACTACACATTGATTTCAGCAAGTAGTGAAGTTCTAGGTACAAAAACATTAACTGCATATGAAATCAAAGGAGTCTTCACCCTTAGAATGCTACATTTGTAGTTAATGAATGGACATTTCACTACATCATTTTTTTTAATCATGGTTATGTGGAATAAATAATGTAGCTGTACATTAAAGCATGGAGAATTCACTATTTGCACTGTAGCAATAGACTGTATGAAGAATGCATAGTCTAATGCTGCTAAAAGTGAGTACTGGTAAAAAGCTTCCTTGTGACAGCGGCACTACAGCATCCCAAAACAAGTCTTCAAGAAAAAAAAACTTTTGTCTGGAGCACTCTTCAGGCTAGGGATTTTTTCTTTTTTTTGTGCATTGGACGAGAGATATGTGCCAGCAGCTGGTCATGTGATAGGTTCTTTTAAGGCCTGTAAATAAGGCAGCATAAACAGCACCTTAATGCAAGCATTGCAGAGCTGTTTCCAAGATGATATCGTCGTCTGAATTGACACTTTGGTCCTCAAGTCGGAACAAAACGGATACTGCTGACTAGGCCATATGACACTCAACAGCCAACAGTTTCACTCAACTAGGCCACTTTTTTTTTTTTTTTTTTGAAAGCTTGGTTGCCTTTACACAGACTTCCCTGCCAAAAAAGTTGAGCTGCAAAAGCACAGAATTGAGTCTTATTTGCTAGCATTCATATCTTTTGCTCTGTAGCTATGGTAATCAGTACCAGCCTGTGCAACAAGCTGCTACCCAACGTTGAATTTTTCAGCGGAGCTTGTGTTAAGACTTTACCACAGACAACCCTCTGTATCCAACAGCCACAAACAAGTATTTTTTTATAAAAGAGTAGAGATAATTTTTGGAAGAGCTTTTTTTTCCTTGGAATTGTTGGCAATGGTGTACACGAGTTATGACCTAAAATTCAACTACGCCAGCCAAATAAGGCATTTAATCTTTTTCTTCGTGTAGTTTCAGTTTCAAGCACTGAATGATGGCTCCAACCTCAAAGGAGAGTTGGGGTCATGCAAGTCATAAAAAGTAATACAACTACTGCTCACTGATTTATTGAGATTACAACTTTTAGGCAGACTTGCATAAGAGTTGATGTGGATTAAACTCTTTATTCACACCTTCCTACAAATGAAATCTTTGCAATTTGTGCTCAGCATGCAGAAACAGCATCAAGGACTTTCATTCCTGTATTGTCCTCAGCTCTGAGACATTATTCTGACTGGCCCCAATATTGCCCCTGTGGTAAATTTGTAATCTGACTAACACTGGAGGTTCAAGGAAGTAATCTGCCATTTAAATAGCTCAAAATTTTGATAACTGCCAGAGTACAAGTGTAAATATTGTTTTGTTTGGGTTTTTTTTTTTTTTTTTTTTTTTTTTTCAAATGACAGTAGCTTTCTGGACACTTTCTTGCGAAAGAATTCTGAACTTCTTCAATGTTTGGTGCCACTTCTTTCTTGAACGCAGAAGCACACAAGTTCGCAGTAGGCTTCACATGTATACATATTATGGCATCATATTATGACTACATCCAAGTTTGATTTGCAGTTCGAATGACAATGAATTCACATTCCCATGACACAATTAACAACAAAAATTTATATGCAGGCTCGGTAAAATCGCACTGATATTTCAAACAAAACAGTGAGCACACTGCTTTCATTACAAGTGTAAATGATTCCGCAATACAACAACATTCTGCAATGTAAATTTCCATGAGCAGTACTATCTCAAGTTAATGTTACTTCGCAATTTTGGAGCTACTACAGCCAGAAATAATACTGCTCTGACAACTTGATTACTCGGTCCAAATAAAAACCACTGACTTCAAACGCAAACTTCAAATGGAACCATAATGGCCCCATCTGCACAGGCATGCGGATTCAAATGGACTCAATTGGACCTATCAAAATTTAAATTATACATTCCAAACGTTTCTTAGAATTCCAAGTGGTGTCCCTGTCAAAATAAAGACTGAGCACAAGCTGAACATTCCAAGGGAATATTCACAGCTGTGTATTTGAAACCCCAATTCAATTGTCTAAAATATTCAGTGGTGTATTTTGCCCAAATAGAAATTTTCCAATTGGAAGCCTTGTTTTCAATGGGATGCGTACATTTCTCTAAAAATATAGTAACAGTGAGCTAATAAAGTTCTTGTAGAAGGATATTAGCAGCTTAATGTGCATATTAAATAAATTAGGTTGTATGAGTGGATAAGTGTCACTGGCTCCATTAGGAGGGTCCCATAAATGGAGTATATGAGCAAAGGCACAGTGTGTTTGCCTTATGGTTGGAAATAGTGTTCCTTGTGTGATGCAGGCTTGTTTGCCTTCACTTCCACCAGAGCAGAATTTTGTATCTCAATTTCCTTGGAAAGAAAAAAAAAGGCAGAATGTTTCCCTGCAATCCTGGATGAAAACCCAATTGACTCCAAAAGAAATTTTTTCAATGGTTTGTTTCTACAAGGAAATGTTAGTTCTTAAATTTCTGTAGGAGACATTGCACATCTAATATATCCAAGGAACTATGCGGACCACATGTATAAGCAGAGCAGTAGATGACAGGCTGTAGAACAGCTACCAGAGTAGTTTTTCAAAAATAAAAACATGGTTTGGTTTAGCTTATGGGACTAACATCCCAAAGCGACTTAGGCTACGAGGAACGCCACAGTTAAGGGCTCTGGAAATTTCAACCACCTAGATAAAAGCAGTATCAAAAGGTAAGTTAAGGTACAGAGCCAATAAAACATACCGCAACGAACACTAATACTTTCCCGATAATATTCTCCTACAAAATAAACATTTTTCAAACAATGCTTGAGAATCCAAGCTCATTTTAAAAGCTGCTATTTCTATATCGAGGAACACTCCTTACAAAAGGTATAACAGTGTGGTCATGAAAATGCTTAGAGAGTATACCTTGGATATATGTGGGGTTTGCTACAACAGCACCTTAATGACATTTGACACTCTACCGATCATAATTTAACTGTGCTATTTTAGCTACTCGACCCATCTAAAGGAAAATGAAACTACTGCATCCTTACTGGTATGTCAACACACAAATGTTTGGGGCCAACCCAAACAGAACTGCACCAACTAGCCAAGATACATGACAATCTGCAATACATTCTTTGCAGCAATGTGTCCTGTTCCTCTCACTACATCCTCATCTCAATGTTCAAGCTGACTCACCCAAACATAATAGCACCAACTAGCCCAAAAACCTGTATCTTGAACATATTGGAAGAAGGACAAATACTTCTTGCTCAAAGCATTACCACTGACCTAAGCCAATCTTTCACAAACTATATGTCAAAAATTAAACATAAAAGCGACTTTAAAAACTGCCAAAGTAAAAATCCAGGCAATGGCATGCAAAATATAAGCGAAAGGCAACAAAAAAATGATTGCAAGTTCTACTTTACCTAAGGCTGTGCCGAAAGATGTGTCAATCGTTTCGAGCGAGAGGATCAGGAATACATTAGAAGTCAGCAAAATCTAATCGCCTCATTAAAATGCTTCCTCTCGTTTGCTCCCCCACTGCAAAAGCAAAACAAACCATGGCAGCGGACGGCGATCCATGCGATCACTCCGACGAGGCAGCGTGCACCTACATCGACACTCAGCGTACGCGTCGACCGCACCGACACACCCACGAGGAGGAAGCGAGGGAGGATACTCCCATAGGCGGTACTGCAAGCGGCTGACAGAGTTTTGCTGCGGCATTCCAACTGATCTATTTATCGTCATTTTTATCGCGCAAAAGAATGCCGACTATGGATTTCAAGCTCTGCGATCCACCTTTCAGGAAACCGGGCCAAGACCAATTAAAAGGGAGCTAAGCATCTTTATGCAAGAATAACGGGGCCTTCCGTGCCGAAGATCATCTGCTTCATTTTCGCCTAATTTTGCGTCATACGCGATTACGAAAACGCTTTCGTGATCACCTATAACCGGTACATGAGCTGGCTTACAATAAAGGTACCAAACGATCGCAGCAAGCGGAAGAGGCAATTTTAGAGACACACCCCAGGCACCGCACCGACCGCGATGAGGCACGCGATTACTGCATTCCGCAAGGCTTACTAAGTACGATATCTGCGAGAGTTTCATCGACAGCTTACCGAGAAAGAAAAAAAGTTAAGCTTTTTCATTAAAACTGCACTAACTCAATTGCTGCTAAGTCCACATTTCTGCCTCGTAGTAGCTGTAAACGCCCTACTAAAATACCGGAAGGCCGGTAAGAACCGTTAGTCGGCTGAAGAGCTAAACACTGCTCTGGTCTGGCCAATCAATGTGCACATCATATATAATATAAATAATATCAATTCTCTTAACATATATTGGACAAGGATGTATCCAATACGAGCCCGTTTACCCGCTAGCAATAAATATGCACAAAATGGAGCGCCAAGAGCTTCAGCTAGATGCAGCTCCGCTACATGAAAGTAAGGTCACTGCTGAGAGTCCTCGTGGATTTGACATAGCAAAGCACCGGGCATGTACCGAACGCAATCAAGCAATACCTCTGCAAAGCTAGCTGAGCAGCCGAGCAGCTACTGAGATTATTTTAGGACTAGGATGCCAGGTTCTGTTGCGGATGGTCTCGTTGAACACCACAGACCAGGGCGTTGCCAGGCTCCCTGGTATCATCCCTGGATGCTGCACTTACTAGCAAACTTATATTCACTCTGCTGCGACTAAGGAAAGATAAGAATATTTTTCACATGTTAACCTCAACACATGCTCTCTAACAGCACAAACTTACTTTCGCGAGCAAGCGTCAAATACCTACCGGTATTGATCACCGAAAAATGGCGACACTCGGCGAGGTCAATCCGCAGCACCGGTCGTGCAACGACGCGGACTCTGGCGCCGAGCTTTTTTAGTTCTGCTTTTTGTTTTGGAATGCTCCGCTTGATGACACTAGTTACGCCAAGATAAACTTTGTACCAAAATCAACAAAATATATCAAATTACGTGTTTTTGTTTTTGGTTTAATTATTTTAACGTATAATTTTATTACTTTTGTTATGAGCTTTACGAATTTGCGAACTGGAGTAATTGGCAACCTTGTACTGCTTGTACCTTGTACTTCGAATCCTGTGTTTTTGTGGCTTTGGTTTTTATCGCTAGCGATTTAATGTATGTTGTTAATTTGGTATCTCTTGTCTTGATAAGGTTGCGTGAGTGATGTCGCGGCAGCTGTTCGTGCGGCAAAACGAGTACAGTTTCGTTTAATTTTTTCTCACCAGTCCACCCACAGTTAAGCAAGCATCAGTTCCTGTGCTCCTAGAGCCAGGCAAGCAGATGCCAGCCACGGTTCGAGTCATCGGAATCGCGAGGCGTTGACCTATTGCTCTTGTTTGGCCTCCGTCTTTGCGGAGTTGCCGTTGTGCTTTTTGACTTGAGTGAGAATGGTCTGGGCGTAAGAAGTATACTTCTTACTTTTCCATGCTGCCTTGTTCTCAGGATACCGAATGAGAGCGAAAAGGGCTACGAAGGGGTGCACTGTGCAATGTAAGACCTGAGGAATATGAACGATATTCGTTGCTTTCGAAGCACCATGGGCGAAATACTGCATACGGATTTGGACAGTTCTACGTCGCCCGCAAGACTGGAGTACACTTCTGAGAAGCATTCAAGGCACACGCTTGAAGCCATCAATCTTCTCCGGCTACATCGAGAGCTCTGCGACGTCGTTTTGCTCGTGGGAACCAGGAAGATCTTCGCGCATCGTATCGTGCTGTCGGCGTGTAGCCCATATTTTCATGCAATGTTTACAGGAGAGTTGGCAGAAAGTCGTCAAACCGAGGTGAGACTTGTGTGGCTCCGTGCGCTTTCTCCGTGACGCTTAGGAGGTCGAGTAATTTCGGTGGTGTTGGAAATGTATTGTAAATTGTGCAAACGACAGCACAAACATTTTGTTGTGCGAAAAGAAAATTACATGTGGTGTAGACAGTGCTTAAGAAAAAAATTGCTTTTATGTATACCTCTGCAGGACATTTGTAGGCAAATGATGGTAACTTCTTGTAGTATAGTTATTTTACTATTTCCCACCACAAAGCTACATTGTCCCCAGCATTGTCAAGAATTCTAGCCAAACCATATAGAAAAACGCCCTGGATTGTCTTAACATCTCAGATTACTTGCTGCCAATGTAAACTCTAGCGAAAATTGTTATAAAACGCTATATTTGCTTCATATCAGTCTCACAGGGGTTTGTATTAGTCTAATACATTTTTCGGTATGCTGTGTATGTCCTGCACAAGTCTGTACGGCGCTAAGTATGCACATTGTACTTGTTGAATAGGTCTATTAGTCTGATACAAGTTTGTTTCAGTCTAATAGGAAGCAACGTAATTTAAAACCAGAACGGGCGGCTGCGTTTCGATGGAGGCGAAACGAAGAGGTGCCCGTGTGCTGTGCGATGTCAGTGCACATTAAAGACCTCCAGGTGGTCAAGATTACTCCCGAGCCCTCCACTACCGCACCCCTTTCTCTCTTTCTGTTTTCACTCCCACCTTCCTCCCTTCCCTTACGGCGCGGTTCAGGTGTCCACGGAACAAGTGTGACAGTTACTTACTGCGCCTTTCCTTTCCTGTGAACCAATTATTATTATTATTATTATTATTATTATTATTATTATCATCATTTTCTCAACACACCGACAAATATTGCAGTCATCAATGAACAGAAGGCTAAAGGAAAATGTTCACAGTCCATGATGAACATCTTGTATAATATTTATTTAGATAGCTTCATCGATGAATTAACCATTGCTATAGTTGCATATGGCTGCACTCAGAGGGGCTATAAAAGCCTGTGAAGGCTGCCTATGGATATAACGTTGCTGTACTGTGCTTGTCAGTCTAATGTTAGTGCTCCTAAAGGGCATTATGCAGGCATCCTTCCATTAAAGACCTTTGTCAGTGTGGTAGGTCATATGCAGACCTATCACAGTATCAAGGAATATGATGGCCTATTAGATTGAAATCATAAGAGCCTATTTATCAACAACAGTGTTACTAGTCTAACAAGAAACACAGGAAATAGCAGTCGCCCCCAAGCTTTTCTATCTGATTCATATCTTATCGGACTAATTTCCTATTAGTTGTCCATGAGCAAATACGCCATTAGTTTTGCTGTTGAATGTTTTGCTAGGAGAGCACAAATATAGGATACACAGATGTATGAGAACTTTTAGAACGAACAGCAAAAGGAACAAAACGAGAAAGGCAATCAAAAAAGCGGTACTTTAATATGGCATTTCTTTCAGGGTATTAAATAAATGACATGTTTTTATTGGTAAGTTGAATTTATTTGAGGTGTGCACAATAGTGTGACATAATGTTTTAAATCCATATGCCTTTTGGATGAAAAATCGGCTAGTGGTCTTCATGATGATGTAAAGTAGGTTTGCTTTTACAGCGTAGAATTTTGTGAATAACTGTTCTGCATGTGCATTACACAGGAGACCTACAGTTGAACTTAATGCATTTTTTGTTTGCAATGCAATGTGTTCAAAGATTATTTTTATACTATTAGCTCAAACTGAATAGTGATAATGCAGAGAAGAATGCGGCACACTAGATGGTAACATTTGTTGACATTATATAAGCCTAGCAAATAGTTTGTGAAGTATTCTACACATTGTTTGTGTGACAGCATGATGCTGATTTTTGTGCAAAAAGACTCCTGGTGCTTTCAGGAAAGATAAAGTCCAATTGTAAATCTGCCAGTATTGCAAAAGAATAATAGTATTCTAATACTACAGATTCAGTGAAGGAAAAACTGCCCTTTGTTTAAGACTTCATTTGTAGGGTATTCCTTAGTGTCTAAATGCAGAAGCTTTTTTGTCTTTACCTATTTTGACAATGGCATTAACATCAATTCATAAGAATCAACCTGTTCAATCTGCAGCCATTCTGTAATATATGAAGGCATCAGTTATCTCACTATCATTCATAAAAGTGTCTTGATATTCTGATGTAATTCCTTGAGGCACACAATGCTTCCAGTTTTCGGCGTAGACAATACTCGGGTCATAGATGAACACTGATGCTGACTGGTTTAATAGCTCTTAAAAAGTTAACACCACAAACACTAGCAGAGCTGCATTTTTTTGCAAAGCTTAAATTATTAATCCTGGCAAATTTCTTCATTCATTACTTGAAGAAGAGAAGTGTGTGTATTGAATGTGTTTTTTCACAAAGCGTTAAAATGCTCATGCCACAGAAAATCTGGCAGTGTCCAGCGTCCATTGGAAATCATGCTTCGAGATTTTGAAAATGAAATTTAGAGAAGGGTCAAATGAAGTCAAGCTTGGATACTTCCGAAAATAAATTATTCAATAAAATAAAATGCTGAAATTGCCGGTGTTGGGCATCGAACCCAGGCCCTCTGTGTGCTGAACAAGCAGAATCAGAATTTTATTTCAGCATTGCGTACACAATGCTCTGCACAACGCACACATACACTATACACAATGGACACATAGACCAGAATGTACACATAGGCCACAAAGGCTTGCTGGTCCAAGTGTGTTAGAGGAGGGCCTAGGAAATGCATTGTGGTTTTTGCAACATAGTAGCATGTGTATGAGTACTGCAGTGGCGTACAGTGAAAGAAAATGAAAAGGCGCTCTCATGTTTCACTCTTAAGGCAAAGCTTAGGCGACCTCGAAGTTTTTCAGGCCTATCGCATAAATGACTTTTTTAAGTGCTCTCAAGTTGATGCAAGATGCAAAAACCTAAAACTTTTATATGACCTGTGCAGTTTTGTGGTGTTGCCTCTTCATGTTATTCTTGAAGAATATATGCTATAGGTGAATACTCTTTAAATAAAAAGCTTGGCTGCCAGTACTGTTAACTTTTATCTAAACTGGGTGTGGATACTGTGGCAACCAAACAAATGAGGGAAGGAGAGAAGTGATATGAATGTAGCAGTTGTATTCATGTTGTTGTTCTCTGTTCTTTGCTCACTTTTATTCAGCTATCTCACTTTACATTATTTGTTATTGCTATTGTGTTATGTTACAACAAAATAGTTGGTCTTTTACCATTCATTTTGCTTACTATGCATTCTGCAGTGGCACCGGCGTGCTGTTTCTGCAAGTGAGATTTCAGTTGCCTACCAAAAGAAGCTTGAGTAGCCGTATGATGTTAGAGTGAACCTTACGAGTAGTTAATGCATGGTTTAACCAACGTAACATATGAAAAAATGCATTACTTTAATTCTTTCTGCAGTATTGAGCGATAAACTTATTCCCCTGGATTTATGTCTTTTTTTTTTCTAGGTGACAATACGAGACATAGATGAGCATGCGATGGAACTGCTCATGGACTTCGCTTATACATCACATATTGTGGTGGAAGAGAGCAATGTACAAATGCTGCTGCCTGCTGCATGCCTCTTGCAAATGGCAGAGATTCAAGATGTCTGCTGCGAGTTTCTCAAAAGGCAGCTTGATCCAACCAACTGCCTTGGCATCCGTGCCTTTGCTGATACTCATTCGTGCCGGGAGCTCCTGCGCATAGCTGACAAGTTTACACAGCACAATTTTCAAGAGGCATGTCTTGTAGTTTCCCATTCGTGATATTGTTGCGCACTCTGTCAGCGGAATTTGTAGTTTTTGAAGTCTGTGTGTGAACTTAGTCTTTGTAAAAGGCCTTCATGGGAGAAGCCTAATATAAGCTTCTTAATATCTTTTTTATGAGAGGGTAGTTACTTTTTCACTTGAGATTAAAATTTGGTCAACTGTTCTAACAGGAGTTTTGTACTTGACCACTTCAGCACGTCATGTGACAGTCATCTAGCATAAGCATAAATTAAGATTGAAAAATAGTAGGCTAGTTTCTCAACAGAGAAATGAAACAAGAAATTGCACTTGAAATTGCTTTTCAAGTGGCATCATTCATCGTATTATGCTGATCTTATCGTTCCCTGCCCATATTTCGTTCTTGGCAATACTCACAATGTTTATGCAGGCTACTTTGGAAAAGCTCTGAGTACAAGTATAGCAACACCAGGTTTCACAAATTTGTATGCCAGCATGAGGCTGACATTTGTATCTGTTTAATTCAGTAATGTCTTGTCTGTACAGTGTTTACTTCCACTCTCAAGAAGCAGCCAAACACAGTTCACTGATGTTGGGCCTCAAATCTAATAGGTTATTTTTGAAACTTTCAAGCCTGAAACAACCACTGCATTCAAAAGGTTCTAATGCCAATGTTTATATTAAGCAGGTTAAAACTATTTGAAATTTTACTATAATGTTTTTCTTTACAGACTCCCATATTATAGATTACAGGAGCTTGCTTTTATGCTATGCTTATGCATTGTTGCAGGAATTGTAGTGTTACATGCAAAACTCGCAAGAGCGTCTAATTCAGCCTACATTGTTACAGCCCTAGTATGCTACCTATATTGAATGTCTTTCACTCCTGAAAGTGTCAAATGGGAAGGAATTTAATCCCTTCAGCATGAGTGAGAATGAAACTGCATCAGAATTGTATAACAGTACTATTCAAAGTTTTTTCCTGTGAAAAATAAGGAGAAATGTAAAGGTCCGTGTCTTGGTACCTCTGCTCTTATCAAATGCTTATTCATCAATTTCACTGTTCAGTTATACTAGAGTTGTCGAACCATTTGATAGAATTCATCACCCCTCTCTTAATTTGCCTGAAGAAAGCCAGGGTTATGCAAGCATTCGCATACAGCGAACTTGGTCAGTAGCCCTGTAGCAGTAATCTGCAGTAATGGAAACATTACAATACCCTTTCTTTAACTCATTCATATAAACAAAAGAAGGGAGGGGTAAGAAGTGCTCATTCTACCTTCTCTATATAATTATTCTTGTCTTAAAAATTCACTGTAATGTATTTTCTTTTGATTAAAACCAGCCAACCTAGCAGCAGTTTTTTTTTTTAGCCTGCTGTAACTTTACTTTCAGTGTTAAGAAAAACTCCAGGCTGGATGTGTATAGTTGCCATAATTTTCATCTGGTACAATTTTGATTTATATCTATAGTTAGTGCTATAACTTGGTGTGCTGCATGGTTGTTCAGGTTTCATATTCAGAAAAAGTGCTGAGAGACAGGAACACACACGCACGCACTCACACACAAAACAACGGGCAAGATATGCTGCATCTCGCAAGCATCACACAAGGTCGCATACAGCGATAATAATAATATTAAAAGGCGAGGGGAAAAAAGGGGGGGTTCATCATTGTAAACAAGGTGAACCCTCTCATCCACACAAGGTGGATTAGATAATATAGCTAATATGCCTTGAGTAGGTGGTCAGATATGGGATCATTTTGTTTAGCCATGCACAAGGAGGAGGGCTCTTTTTTTCTCATTTCTGGGCTGTTCCTGTGCGTCCTTTCTGTAATAAAGTTAGCTCTTAGGCCAGTTAGTGATTAAGTCCTTTCTGCTGGCATTTCCATGACTTATTGTGCAACTTGTTTTCGGTCTTAGGCAGTTGCAAGCAGGAGCTTTAACTCTTCAGTTCTGCAAAGTCATTTTTCTAGGAGTAGAATGTTTGCTGTGGCGTTAGCTGCCAAACTTTTTGTGAAAAGGTATTCATAAAATCGCGCTAGTACCTAAAATAGGTTACTCTTTGAGTTGAGGTGATCTGCATGCCACTTGCTATCTTTGTTTCATTTGTATTCCTGTCCTTTAGCACTTGCTTCCAGCATGAATCGGTACCAGCCCTCCCAGCTTAAAGCTGCTTACATGTTGCAGAAACATACGTTTTTTGAAATGGCAATTCAGTGCTGCCCTTCTTCAGGCGAATCCACTGACACATTGCCCATCCTCTCATGCCTGCCTGTGTGCTGATATAAAGAGAAAGCATAGTGCTGAATTACTTTTCTAGAAAAAAATGTATTATCGACTATTCCAATTAAGTGTTTTGTTAAACTATGTTAGAGAAGAAAAGCATCCATGCATTAAATACTTTTACTCATGCTCTTTTAAAAAACAAAAATATGCTGTTGATCTCTCGTATATATCATTGCTATTGGCACCTTGTTTTGTTGTGCAGGTGATGGAAAGTGAAGAATTCTTGCTCCTACCTGTCAATCAGTTGGTGGACATAATATCTAGCGATGAACTGAACGTCCGAAGTGAAGAACAAGTTTTTTCAGCTGTTATGTCTTGGGTGAAATACAATGTTACAGAAAGGAGGCAGAACCTTGGACAGGTGAGGCCACAAGCGTTCCATTGTTTATCTTCAACTTTTCAAAAATGATCAGTTAGCTTACGCTCCTTTTGTGGCACAATTTTTTAAAGTTGATGAATTAACGTTTTAGTAATGGTACAGGGAGCCACATGTTTCTGCTTTTAACTGATGATTAGATGCAAACACTGCGAAAGCATTTGTTGTTTTTGTCAACATTTCATTAACATCTCTAAGGAAATAATATATTGTGGACAGTGGCAATAATTATCAAACAGGGCCTCGTAAGTACCAAAAGACTTTTCAGTACTGTGTTTATTAAAGTGATAGCTGTGTAGCAGACTTTTTGTAGGATAAATGGCCTCAGTATCATTGTATGCCATAGCTGGAAACTCCACCATTCACTTACTGGCTAATATGAATGCTGCCTTGATGAGTTGAGGCCATGATTTGTGCAGGCAGCCTCATCAGGTTGCAATGCAGTTTTTATTCTTACTTGTTTTCCTTCAAGGTGCAGTGAATAAATAGGCTGGATGTATCTTCATTCTCCAACTAGACCTTTCCTTGTGGGAAAACCTGTCACAAAAATGGACCTCTGGGAGTATAGCTGATTTTCGCTTTTGATTCACAGGAAGAGCTTTTATATGAGGTATCTTTAAACTGGCCAGCCTTTGTGCAAGCAGGGGTAACATATATTCTTTAGCTTTACTAAGTTTGTTTACAACCTTAGATTAGTTGCAAACTAGAACTTGTCATTATTCTTGCTTTTTGTGATGGTTTCTACCTCACCCTTCTTTGTAGAAATAACGGAATACTAGCTGTTGTGTTAGTAGGCTAAATAATTGTGAGAGGTTATTACTTTTAACCATGTCGCAAGTATGTACAGCATTGGCATTTGTGCTTGTTATAATAACAAATAACAAGAGGGTCGTATAAATTGTCATCCAGCCCTGCCATGGTGGCTCAGTGTTTAGGGTGCTTGACTACTGAGCTCGGGAACCAGAGTTTTAACCTGGCCTACAGCTGCAGTGGTATCGCCAAAAATATTGTTTATGAGGTGTTATATGCCGCTGATAAAAAAAAAGGGGGGGGGGGGGGTGAAGGGGGAAAGACCAAAAAGTTGGGGGGATGCAGTGCTCAGAAAATTTCTAGGGGTGAACACCAAAACACCCCCCCTGGCCTGTGTAGCAGCTTTGTTTCTATGGAGGCAAAATGCAAGGCGCCTGTGAACTGTGCAATGTCATTGCACGTTAAAGAACCCCAAGTGGTCAAGGTTATCTGGAGCCTTCCACTTTGGCATTCCCTATAGCTCGAATTACTTCGGGGTGCTAAACGCCATAAAACCAAAGCTTGAAACCCAAACGTCATCCATGTTCAGTGACACATAAGATTGTTACATTTCTCACAACCCTCAACATTTCGCTGGTTTAAGTTTTATTTAGTAGAATGAAGATATCTAGTATCTAATGTCAAGTTATTTTGCTTTCCATAGCAACAACGTGAAAAAATTTAGCAGGGATTTAGCTCCACTTCTACCAATTGAGACATGCAAACGTGCAAAAGCAGTGTTCGGCATGTTTTGGTATGGTTTTGCTTGGCGGTTTAGCCTTGAAAGACTGCCATAAAGTTTGGCTAGGTATAAAGTATCTTTAGTTGGTTTTGTTTTCTTGAGGAAAGGAGAGGTGCATTATTTCTCTCTCCTCTTGGTGGTCATCTACATTTAACAACGTACAAATGGGGGCACTTATGCCAGCGGTTCGAATCCCTGTCGCGAACTAGCCTTCAACTTGACTTGTATATGGATGCTAAGGGAAGTGAAGTGGTATGACACCACTCAAAATGCTGCATAACAAATGGTTACGTCACAATTTGAATACAAAACCACGTTTATTTTTGCTGCCACTCAGTGGTCACACTTTCTGTACACGCCATGCATGAGCCGAGTAAAGCTTCCGCCTTGAAAAGCTCCGTCTCATGAGCCATAATGTTGAGGGGGATGGGAGAGCCAAGTGCCTTAAATTCAATGGGCCCAGCTTTCGTAAATGATCAAATTGTGCATTTTATGTTTTTGGATTTTTTTTTTAGTTTTCTCAGTTTGCTATGCAACTGACATCCTTTAAAACGGATCATATCTGCTTTCTTTTTGTGTTTTATTTACCTGCATAATTTATGTATGCTTGTCTTATCCTCCTCCCTTCCTTCCTTGTACTGCTTTTTCACTCGTGGTCATTGATAAATAAGTTGATAACTTCTCAGAAGCAAGTACATTTCATGTATACTCACTTTGCCTGTGTACTAATGTGGAACACGCTCGATCCTGAATCATTTTCATTGTGAGTTAAACGCTGATTGCCTTCCTCTTTAGTGCAGAGTGCAAGACATGGCCTTGTGGGTACCTTCTGCCTTGACGTAATACATTTGACAACGGAATGTTGCTTGAAACTATTCTTCAAGAAGCTCTGAATTCATGCAGGTGCTCCAGCATGTTCGGCTCCCACTCTTGAGCCCAAAGTTTCTTGTGGGCACTGTGGGCTCAGACCTTCTGATAAAGAGTGATGAAGTGTGTCGTGATTTGGTGGATGAGGCAAAGAATTACCTATTGCTGCCCCAGGAAAGGCCACTTATGCAGGGTCCACGCACTAGACCTAGGAAACCTGTACGTAGAGGTGAAGTCCTCTTTGCAGGTGAGTGCAACGCTTTTTTTTTAATTTTGCCTTCGTGACATATCTTCAGCTTCTTTATCTTGTCATCTGCATTGTACGTGATGTTCTCTGTAATACATTCTCTTGAAGAACTCTGTGTACTGTCATCTTTGTTTTATACTAGTTTCAGTAACATAGGGCACATGCATTCAGGTCACTAATTTGTATTTTAAGCCTGCTTTCTTATTTTATCAATGCTTGCATTAGAACCATTATGTGAATTGAGGTGATACTGTAGAACCTCAGTGATACGAATCTCACGGGGTCTCGAAAAAATTCGTATTATTCAAAAATTCGTATCATAAAAACGAACAAAAATAAGTGTGCAGAAGCATGGTCCGAGAAGGTTTATTACGATCGCGTGGTCACAGCGCGACAGGCGATTGCGGATGTCTCGCGGCACGTACAGCATGACAAGAGATGGCGACGTGCCAGCCACGCGGTACCGCAGACTGCTCACGATGCGTACAGCGCTACTGGTGGTCGCGAAGTCTATGATGTGCAACCCGTGCGCGCCCGGCGCCGCGTGTGCTGCTGACTACTATTCACGGCCGCGTGCCGCTGCAAACCTTTCGTGGCGTAGAAAACAATCGTGATGCCGGCGATCCGCCCGCCTCCACATACTTCTCGCGGCGCGTACAGCATGACTGGAGATGGCGACATGCGGGCCGCACGGCGCCGCAAACTGCTCGTGGATCGCGATCGCGGAGCCAGCGATGTCCGGTCTGTGCGAACCCGCTGCGTACGCCGCCGCCAGCTACAGTGGTTGCGACGTCTGCGGTTTGTCGTGCAGACGCCGCTGAAAGCTTTTCACGGCGTGAGCTCAACTGAAAATCGTAACGTCGGCGAGGTGCGGACCACGCATCACCGCAAACTGCTCGTGATACGTACATACAGCGCGGCTGGCGATCGCGGAGTCAACGATGTGTAGTGCTCAAGGTTGCAGTCGCAGTTCGCATGTTTGTATCATCCGTTGTGGCGCGGGAGAGTGTTCGGACCATCTGAAATTTTGCACATTGTACACAATGCACTCTGGCCGGGGAATTTCGCGAATTCATATCATCCCGAAATTTGTATCAGCCGGATTGGTATCACCGAGATTTTACTGTAGATGTGGTGATTTTCGCTTGCAATATTTATACTCGTTAAGGTTTAGTTTTGTTTTTATTATGATAGTTGTTGATTATTCTCAAATCGTTTTTTTACAGCAGTAGTTGTTAATGGGAGACTTCTCGGCCTTTTATGTTTGCAGTGATGCTTTTAATGTCGGCTATACACAGCATGTGTAGTGCCTTCCGAGGGAAAAACTGATAAAATGAGGCTTACAGCGTAAGACGACATTTCAAATTAGTACACTATGCACCACTCTACAGCTGCCATATTGTGTCCAACCATTTCTCGAGAAGCAAATTGACAGCACATTGAGAAAATTCATCAGCACTAGCAAGATATTGAAGTTTCAGCGAGGGATTCTAAGCATCAATAGAGGGGAGGAAGGGGGGCAAGTGGCAAGGAAACCTGAAGCAGCCCTCGCACCTCTGGACTAGATGTATAGCAATACTGTAGCTGTTACTGCATTTCATCTCGTGCTTCCACATGACCGCTTTTTTGTAGATGTAACTAGCAGGGACATATAGTCAATGAATGTTTACCACTATGGTGGAGGAGAGGGTCACTAGACCAGTCTGATGCTTGACGGTCTCGCCGCGCAATGTTTAACGGGCGGCAACCAGGGCCCGTACTCCGAGTTTGCGTCATTATTGAAAGTGTCACTATCTCCCCGACCTCGAGTCAGCTTATTGGTGGAAACACCGAAACATGATGTTGACACCTCTTCCGGTTCCGTAGTGGCAGCACCGGGTTCCGGCGTTTTGACCAATCAGATGACTCAAGGTCACGTGAGATAGCGTCACTTCAGTAACGTTGCAAACTCGGAATACGGGCCCAGCCTTTCATGACTGCACTGCCATCAGCACTTTGCAGGAAGTCCAGATGTGAAAGAGAAACTGCCACTGCGGTTCGCTGAACTGCGGCATTTTGAGGATGCTTCACTGCAGAGTCCTCATCTGCCATGCAGTCAAGCGTCCTCAAAACTTGGTGGGGCCTTATGTGCAGCTACTGCATCGCACTGTGTACAGGGCTCAGTATTTCTAGCTTAAAATTTACTTTGTATAATCAAATTTGCCTCCTTGAAGCCTGGATTAATGGCGTTCCACAATACATGTTATATGGATGCTTGGTTATTGGCAATGGTGCCGCGGCGAATGCCAATGAAATCCAAAAAATGAGTAATCAGTCACGATGCGTCTGAAATTTAGGTAGCTCATATATGTTAGTTATATGGAGCATGTCATGGTACCATGAAAAAGTCCTAATAATCAAGCATGTAAGAAAAATGGGGTGTCTGAATTTTCAATCGTCAACTATAATGTCAGAAGGGGTGTTTTCAGTGTCAGTTTAGACAGAGCAGAGCTGAAAGCAGCCCAGTTTGTTGAAGCATGGCACTTGAAAGTCCTCATTCAAAAACTAAAACGTGCTCTCAACCTAAAGTTGGAATGTTTCTCCTCTTTCAGTGGGTGGATGGTGCAGTGGGGACGCTATTGCTAGCGTGGAGCGCTACGATCCTCAAGCCAATGAGTGGCGCATGGTGGCTCCCATGAGCAAGCGTCGATGTGGTGTTGGCGTAGCAGTGCTAAATGACTTGCTGTATGCTGTTGGTGGTCATGATGGCCAGTCTTATCTGAACAGCATTGAACGGTTAGAGTTTGCATTTTGATTCTATGAATTTATTTTTGTGTTCCTTTTTTGTCACAAAAAAAAGGAAGAATGCAAAAAAGAAAAGTCTGAAACTTTCTTTTGCCTTGTGTCTATGCCAGATAGTGCACAATTGTTGACTGTGTTGTTGAGCTTGTGTAAGGAGTTATAAACACTAAATTTTGCTGTTTTTCTTTCTTGGTTGTAACAGGAAAGTTTTTCTTTAACTATAGTCTGTGTTATGCAGTGTAGCAAGGTGCTCATAGTGACCTTGATACAGTATTGGCACTCTTGAAGGAGTATAGACACCTAATTTTTGGGTTCGTGATTTATTCTTCGTAATGATGCCTTAGACATTACTGTACATGGATCACCATGTGACATTAGACTACGACCGCTGCATAATTTATAATTGAATTTCTTTTCTGAGCTGTTTCGGGTTCAGTTTCAACAGCCGAGTGATGGTTGTGATGTCAAAATCAAGTCTACGTCACGTGCGGGATGAAAATAAAAAGCAATATAATCAGTCCGCTGTAATTTGAATTCACTGCAACTCTAAAGCCAGCCTGCCTCAAGAACAGAAATCGCCAAAAGTGATAAGCCAGCTATTACAGTAAAACCTCGTTGATATGTTTTTTTAAAATGCGGCATAAAAAGCGTATTAGTATCCGGGAAAATGTACGATCTGAACTGCCTGATTTTGAAAAATTTAACTGCAGAATTTGGTACAATAGCATTTAGAAGTAAGGCTTTCGCTGCATAAAAGTGTAGATTAGCATTTATAGACACCCAGTATGCAAGCTCTTTCTTTAGCTTTTGCAAAATTCAGTCCATATTTGCATTGTCATAAGCGCAGAAGAGATTTAGTAACAGGTATGGTTCTAGAAGGTAGTGATGAACTGGGATCGCTTCCTTGGTTGTGTCCGGATGATTCACCCTCATACACCAATGACATGTGGGGAAGCCATTGCGCAGGCTTAGCCGTGTTTTTTGCTAATGCTGCGTCCACCAGACCCGGCCCGCTCATATGGAAGCGAATAGTTTAATTATCAAATGGCTCATTCCTATGCCCCTAAAGCACCGCAAAGGAGCCACTGCGTTGCTCCTTTTGGAGCCATGTTCCCGCGGAAACTGTCGCCACGTATGTTGGCTTATTGGCTTTCTTTCATGCTTTTCTTCTTTGCATCTAGGCACTGCAGGAAAGCAACTGTGGCAGGCGAGTGCCGCTGATAAGTTTTCATCTCGCGAGCGCTCATTAGCGCATATCCAGCTGATCGCAAAATGTATTATATACGACTACAGTTTGTCAAAATTTCGAACATAGTAACCTGGAAATTGTGTTACCTGGAAACTTATTAACCAGAAGAAAAATAGCGTACTTTTATTGGAGATATTTTACTGCCCACGATTTTGAGTGCATGAAACGGGAAATTGTATGAACCGGAAACATATCAAAGAAGTTCTACTGCATATTGCTGTTTTTTCATGCCGCGTGTGGCCTAGACTTGGTTGCGACATCACAGCCATCTCTCGGTTGCTAAAACTGAAACTGATGATGAAGAAAAATACAATTATAATTATTTAGTGGTCGTAGGCCAAGATCATATGGTGAGCCATGTAGAGAAATGTCTTATGCATTATTAATAAAAAGAAAAATGCACCAAAATTTGGTGCCTATACTCTTAAACATAGTGTTTGAAATGTCTTTTTTTACCACAGCTACGGTAAAAGTTTTGTTAAAAGTTAACTAGTGAAGACTGAACTTTTGTACTAGTCTTATGAGTTAGGAGAGCATAAATAGGGCAGTGGCTGTGGCACTTTGCTTCCATGTTATTAATCTGAAACCTGCAAGAGGCTACAAGCTAGTGTGTTATGTTGTGATATTAACCAGTACAATAAGCATGTACAATTAATTGGTTGTTGTCCTTTGAGGCCTGCATGAATGAATGACAAAGCAACTTGCTGAGAATTGCATCGATTACCTCCTTGCCAAAGAAATGTTAAATGCTTTAACCTGCAACGCTATTGATGTCATTTATTGCTTTGTAGGCAGCAGCGAAGATTGCTACTCCATCAGTAGAGTCACTGCTGTCTGACTTGTGACTTGAAACAATCTCAGTCTCTGAATAGGGTTCCACAGTGCTTTTTTAAGAAGGAAGTTGAAACCTTGTTTCTGCGCACTTCCATTTATCCACAACAAGCAGGCAGCCACATTTGTTGCCGTCTAGTATCAAGGACTGTGAATAGAAACAAAGGGAACATGTGATAAGATAAGCTCATCACCAGATGTAATAGTACTGCTTGACAAAATTTGTACTGGCTGCAACCTTGCCTATGCCAGCAGAAGAGGAAAAATGCAGTAGATGTTCATCAATTGTCTGAGTAATAATGCATTCAATTACAACATTTTCGCTCACATATTCTTCATGTCTTGCATTATGGCATGCATATCTATGAGTATTTTCTACTGTAATTGCAAAATCCTTGATTTTGGCCTTCATGTAGGTATGATCCTCAAACAAACCAGTGGTCAAGTGATGTTGCCCCAACAAGTTCTTGCCGCACAAGTGTTGGAGTGGCTGTACTTGATGGTTACCTATATGCAGTGGGAGGCCAAGATGGCGTGTCGTGCCTCAACTTTGTTGAAAGGTATGCTGCTTAAATATTTGCTGATTATACATATTCCTGTGAAACTTCATCACTGTCCCAGTTTTTCCTTTCTTTGAGCTTAAAAAAATGCAAGGTGTATTACAGTCGAACCCGGATATATCGAACTCGAAGGGGATCGCGAAATAGTTTGATATATCGATAATTCGATATACAAAAATCGGCTTGTGACGGCACTTACGATGAGAAAAAACGATACCATATTTGTCGCGTAATCAACCCACTCGCATAATGAACCCACCCTCCACTTTTGCGCCCGAGAATTTGAAAAAAAGAAAATGCGTTAAGGCCAGCTCGCTCACATGCAAGCGACTGGGTGATCTCAGCGACAAGTGGCAGCGACAGAGCGAAAATTTTCAAATTTGTTGGAACTGCGTCCCTCTCACCGCTCGAGCCACCGCGGCAGCTCAAAACAAGGTTTCTGTGTCGCCACGGCGGCAGAAATCGCGAGCATTTTCGCTTGCATCTCGATTGCGCACGTCGGTCCGGTCCGTTTTGGTCGTCTCATCCACAGCTCATTGGCAGCGTGCCAAGATGCTGCGCAGCGATAACGTCAGGGCGCGTTTATCTTTTGATAGCTCCTGCGATGGCGGGGAGCGAACTTAGCAGAGTGCCCGTGATGGCTTGATTGCACAAGCCTGGTTCGATTTATCACGCCGCGCTTGGGGCGGGCGTCTTGATCGCAGCAGCTGACCGCGTGCTTTCGCTGATTCATACATGCAAGGATAAACGATTAAAAAAAAATAATAATAATAAAATGAACATCTCCGCAAAAAAAAAAAAAAAAACTGCTGTTTCTTAACATCCGCAGCCGCCATATCTTACACTACGCCGCACATACATACAGCACAATGATAAGAAAGGATGACTCTCGCAAAAAAAAAAAAGAAAAAAAAAAGAAAAAAAAAAAACAGAGCTGCCACTTTTTAACATCCGCAGGCGCCATAGCCACGTCTGCCGCCGCGCTGCCGCACGCAGAGGGTTTGCAACACACGCTGGAGAAAGCGTCCGACGTCTGCTGAAAACGGGCTGAGCTGGCTTGGCGCATGCGTTGCATAGCTCAGCAAAAGAATGGGCACACCCACGCACATGGCTTGCAAACGTCATGTGTTGGCGCGCGGGAAACGACAACTGCAGATGCGCGCGCCTTTGGGGAATGGGTGCGGCGCTGCAAAGACCAGCCGTCGCCTCTCATTCCTTCCGTGCGTGGCTTGAAAACGTCACGCGGCAAACGGCCAAGGGTAATGCGATCGTCTTTGGGGAAGACACACTTTCCAGTGCGGGGTGCGGAGTTCGATATATCGAACGACCGGTGAAATTGAGTTCGATATATGACGCGGCTTTCCTATACTTTTACATGGGATCTTCAAGGGGATATTTCGTGAGTTCGATATAACCAAAATTCGATATATCCGGGTTCGATATAACCGGGTTCGACTGTATACCAATGCGGAACCTAGGGTATATGGTTAAATGTTATATGTAGTAGTCACTATGCACCTGCATTTTGCCTGCTTAATCAATTCGCTTGTGCCAACCTTATAAATGTTGCTTTTACCGCTTGTGTGAATAGTTTTCTTGCTCCACAAAAACAAAGTGCTGTATCTCAGACTGTTTAGGTTTAGATCTTTGGTTCTGATTGGGCTGTGATGGTGCAGTCCCTAGACTGCCTAGAAATCTTGCTCCTTCACAGATTAGGAGAGCGCTGTGGATAGCCATATTGAATGGAAAACAGTGCAGGAGACAAACACCAAAGCAAAGAACCACAGGACGAGCGTGTTTGTCTCCTGCACTGTTTTCCATTCAATATGTTCCACCAACTACCCGTTTGGCTATAGCGTTGAGCCATATTAAATTTGCCATAAGAGAAATGTTGAGCACCATTACTAATACCGTCCCATTCGGATCTGTCCAACTAGATTTCTTTAATATAGTATATCTCATTTTTTTTTTTCATTGATAAAAGAAAGTTTGTGCTGTACAAACAAAATTGTGACATTGCATCCAACATTCCCATGTGTGCCATGATTACAGCACTCGCCAGCAGAACCTTATGAAAAGAACCTTGTTCCAAAATGAGTGCCATTGCAGCATCCGCTTTTCGTTGGAGGCAGAGAGCAAGATGCCCATGTGCTGCATGCATGTCCAGAAGAGTAGGAGTCCCCAAGCTTAGTCTTTTTCCTGCAAACAATTTTTGGCCCCTCTAAAGAAATGCAAACTTCTGTTGTTGAAGCGTAGGTGGCATTGATTGCTGGCCACATCATGTGTTGTTGCATCGAAGCAGCGACACACACACCGCACGCCGTGCCTTCTTCAGGAAGTCTGAAGGAAGACCTTCAGACTTCTGCTGTTGTTACCTCCTGCAGCACTTTGTAAATGCCAAACATGCAGAATGATCGGCTTCATATTAGAGATGGGCACTTTGGTGCTATTTTACTTTCACCATTCATTCTCCAAAAGCTAAAAAAAAAAAAAAGCAACTTGACAATGAGATAGCCTAATGAGGTGTCTCATAGCCTAAGTCGCTTTGGGATGTTAAACGCTACAAACCACACCTAATGAAGCATGGTTTACATGGCCTTGTATTGATCTCTGGCTGGTGTTAACAAAATTTGATTTTAACCTTCCCACTTTTAAGCCCTGTTTTAACGAAGTGGAGTGCATACACGAGTCTTGGGGCCCCCAGTTATGTTTGCGCATTTTTCATACATGACAAGCATGGTAAAGCAAGTCTGTCTTTTTTTTAAAGGAAGTTCTTTTGAAGGGTGGTGTTGTGTTCCTAATAAGATTCTAGGTGGCACTAAGATGGAAACCGGAAATTTGCATCTTAAATATGTTTTAGTGTTATAAAGGTTTCATGCAAAGAAGAAAAAAACAAATTGAGGAGGGGCCAGTATTCACTCTTCTCCAGAATGTTTTGCTTGTCAATATCCGTGGTGCAAATGCTATATGCAAGTTACAAAACACTGTTCTAAATGCAGATATTTTAGATATTCCAGCTCCTCTTAAACTGCATCCTTTAGAACTAATTTTCTCTTCAAATTTTTGTGTACACATTGTATAAGAATGTTTTCTTCCTTGTCAGCTCAATTACCTACTATGTTTCAGAGCATATATATTTTGTTCCTTTTCTGTTCTTATTTTTCTTTTGTCACATCAGTCATGCCAGTGCACATTGGGGCTTCTGACACGAGATGGGTCAAGAACCAGTCAAGTTGCCGTTTGTAACTTTCTTCCTTATCTCAAATTTAACACTACATATTTTATAGAAATACTTTATTCATTCATTCAAAAGGTTTATAAGGTATGATGCCTCTCATTTCTGTAGCGTGCAGTCAAACGGCAACACGTGGACAGTTCGCCGTTGTAATTAATATGGAGACTGGCTGCAGCATAGTTCTCCTTGAATTTAACCATCATTTATATATAGCCATGCTTAAACGCAGTATAACTAAATTCCTAACAAAATTACACAGGTAGTGCAGTCTCCTGTGCTGTGTTAGGTTTTGTGGCTCATAAACAACTAAGGCTATCATGCGCCAAAAGCTAGGTTAAAATGTGTTTTGTGAAAAAAATTGGAAAACGGGTGTGTTAAAAATCTACAATTTGTATAGAAGGCGTGCTATTGCTCTTCCTCCTAAAAATAAGCTGGGATGGAATGGGATGCTATGATTATAGAATATAGTGAAACGCTTTCTCAGTAGTGGCTAGAGTTTTGGACATGTAATTAGGATGTGGTTGACTGTAAGAACCTCTCTGCATTCTTCACAAGTAAGCTTATCGTGTTTCATTAGTAAAAAAGTTGTGTGTGAGATGTGTGCGTCCAATACGGAGATGGCATACTGTCACTTCCATGAAGCATTCTTGATGAGGGCTTGTTTTCCATTCTGCTATTATGGGCTTTACAAGGTGCAATTTATTGCTTTCTTGGTTACTACACATAGACTGCCATTTGTCCTTTCGTTTGGGCTGAATTAACTCTGTGCAGTCCTTATATGGCAAGTTTAATTTCTCAATTTTGTTTCTGTGAGCTTGAGCAGTGCACATGTCTGCTCTCTCGTTGCCGTTAATGCCTACGTAACTTGGAAACCAACAGAATTGTGCAATATTCTGCACTGCTATGATTTGTGCAGTACAATGATTATGACCAGCATAAAATGTTTAATCGGAAACAAAACACAGGAGATGTTGCACCTCTAGCTGAACCGTTGTCTTTTGCTGGGCTTCAGTTCTGTTTCAGAATTGTGCATGCTATACTCCGTTTCATACATCAAGTGCAACACTGCCAAATCTACAGCTCTTTTTTGTGCTCTCCGCATCCGCGATGAAAAATAGTGGCTGCTCTTGACGAGAGGAAATAATAGTTGTTTTGTCTGCAAGCTTAATACATCTTACATTTGCCATCAACTTCATAAAGAGCACCTTTTTTAGGGAGAAAAGATCGGATTCGGTGAATTTGTATGTTTTTTATGTCGTTTTCCTTCGTGTCGCGTTTTCGCTGCCCTGCAACCTTGCCAGCTGTGCCACTAGATGGCGCTGGCTGTGCCCTCCGCGCTGCGCAACTGTTTTTGAAAAAATGGTTCTTCGGTGCGCATTTTTTTCTATAAGATCCGCACTGCGAAGATGTCTAGGCATGCGAAGCAAGTTATTGCAAACGTGTATGCTCGGAATAGAGCCCGTTTCCGCAAAAACCACTCGGCCACGAAACGAGCACGTAGTGATACGCCTCCTTTTTTTTTTCTTGCGGACTACTTGCGTAGCTTTCGCTGCGTTGCACCTGATGTATGAAACGGAGTATAGTGTGTTCCACGGTGACGCAGAGGATTTCTTAATAGCATACAAAATGTTGTAGAACAGGCCTCAGTTGTGAGCATAATGATATGGAACCAGAATAAGCCTTGTCACATGAAGTGATCGCTGGGCACAAACACCTCCATCTTTTAGATTATGTAGCTTGAAAATTGACAGCCTTTGTAGTTTCTTGTTCTTTGGCAACATAACACTTACCTTTTTCTTTTACTGGATGGCATGAGCATTCATTCCCGCTTTTTGCGACCACATAGTTCGCATCTCCCGGTATCACAGTCCAGCAGTCAGTGCTTCGGCGGCGCTTATCACCAGTGGGCTGTTTCTGGAGAAGACAGCGTGGTGGTGCCAGCATCACTGTTAAGTGTGAATGGCAAGCGTGACGTTCGTAATTTCCCCATTGCCGAAATGTAGCCCAGCAGCATGGTTTGTTTCGTTCTCTTAAATTCATGCCATCCTGCAGGTGCCATTAGTCGCGCCGCTTCGAACATTGCTTTGCGCGCCACTGATCGTTCAGTTTTATTTTTAGATGGCATCTTGCTGTTTTAACACCTACACGTATTGCATCCACATGCTTTTATTGCTCTTCGAGTGCACTGAACCTTTGCAGTGTGAGGATGCTTCACCTCACAGCACAGTCTGTGTGGTGAAGTATTCTCAAAATGCGACTGTATGTGGTGAAGCTTCCTCAAAACGCGGTGGGACGGTTTGTGAAGAGGCACCACTGCTATTGCGTCGCACTGTGAAAAAGGCGGGCACTTATGATTTTGGATCAGTTCTTCAACATTCCAAACAGTGTGCGTGAAGCAGAGAACTTGACAAAACAGTGAAAAATTGTTGTTGTCGCTTAGTTTTGAGTTCATATTTGTGGACAGCCATATTCTTGGCGTTAGATGAAATTTCTATGATGCAAATAGCTTTCGACAGTTTTTTTTTTTAGAAATGTTCGATAATTTGAACTTTCAGTTAATTCAAAGATTCTTCCTGGTCTCTTGAATACTGAATTAATGAGCTTTTACTGTACTCTCATTGTAATATGTGTAGGCGAGGAGCACATAGAGTATTGGTGGAAGTGCAAAGATGGGAAAAAACTCTATAACAACATGTAGCTGGGCTAGTTTGGTGCAGAGTTGAGGCCATGATAAGAAAACAACACTCTGACACAAGACCTTAAAAACAGATTATGTTCTCGAACATAACAAAGCTCAGCTGATGCGAAGTAAAAGTAATATTTTGTGCCCAGTTATTACTTGGTTCCTCACACCAGTATGACTTTTATAGGTATTGTTTGCCCACACAGTTATCGTTTTAGCTAGCTTTTTGTTGCTACAAGCCTGACTGCTTTTTGTTCTGGTGTTTCTGTGCCAGGCAAGTTTCATTTTAGACAAAATTATTAACACTGGCTGTAGCTATGCCTGTGTGATATGCATTCCTGCATAAGAAAAAGTATGCACTGAAGAAACAAGCTTTGACTAATAGCACTTTTTTTTAATCTGAAACATGCTGATTATGTCAGCGTTTTGGCTGGTGCTGGCTATTGCTGGTACAACAGTTTTCACCAGCTAATCTATACATTATGAAAGTCTAAAATTGTCTAATTTCTCTTTGTCCCATGGCTTAATAGAATTTTTTTTAATTGGTGGGGTTAGATATATATCTGTAGAGAGACAAACACTGTCTGTGAGCCTTGACCACTCGCCATGTCAGTGGATTATTGTCACGTATTAAGGCGAAAGCCTTTAATGCCTCATGCTCATGGCATCCAGCGTCCTGTTCCACTGTAGCTGTCAATCAAATAACGTCATCAACCGAAACGTACATAATAATTCTCTTTGTCTATAGTGAGGAAGATAGTTAAAAATAAATAAATTGTCTCCACCGGAAATTGAATCTCCATACCTTGGATTCCCAGCCGAGCGTTTTAACCAACTGCACCACAGCCGGGATCCTGAAACGCATGTCATAATTCTCCTTTTCTACTGTGTGGATGATAGTAGTGATGACAGTGAAGCTGCAATTAGTGATAATGACAATGATGGCATTAGCAATGATAATGATGGTGCATTTAGTTGATAATGAGAGCAAACAGAATGCACCTTGTGCACCAGCAGTGCTTAGGCTTTTGCATTTCTGCCGTGTAGATTCCACGGTGCTCCTGGAATTTTTTGCTGCACATTTTACAGATGCAGATTGGTTGTTGCCCTTTGCATAATTAAGCAAAAGATGGCAAAATCATTGAAAACTACTCACTGCAAATCAGAAATGTTTCCTTAACGAAAGTCCACTTTCACATTGTCACTGCACCAGTCATCGAAACCTTTAGGCTTTCCATATAGCTCTTATCCATTGTCACCTGTGGCATTGCTCACAATAATTGAGTATCAAATACACTGAAATGCATCACACACTCATTAGCTTGACACGGTTTGAGGTTCCATGCATTTGTTTCTGTGCTCTTTTTGTCTTTTTTGCTTCACCATCTTACTTTTGGTTTATGTTGTGCACAGTAGTGAGTGATTTTACAAATGTGCTGTGAAATGGTTGCAGGTATGACCCACAGACAAATCGATGGGCTAAAGTTGCACCTATGAGCACAAAAAGGCTTGGGGTAGCTGTAGCTGTGTTGGGAAGTTACCTTTATGCTATGGGAGGCTCCGATGGCACCTCTCCACTTAACACAGGTAAGATTTACGTTATAATAATGTATATCTGGAAACTCTAGCATGTGAAGTGAACATTCTGAGGTTTATGTTCTTATGCATGATCACAGTGTTCTACTTCACTTTGATCAGTGTGCTGTGTGTGGCATATGCACATGTTTTGTGCATTTCTTTGGATTGCTGCATTAAAATCACAATAATTGAAATGCAGCAGACCTTATCTTCGAGAATTAGGCCAACATGGGCCCTTGCCTTTTTCAACCAGTTCCGCTTCAATGCTCCGAACAGCAGAAAGTGGGCAGGCAATAAAGCATTGATAAAAATTTAAACTAAAAACTAGATGACAATTGCCCAGTCTTTCACTAAATAAATTTGGTGTGATGCTAATTGTTTTTGTCAGCTAATTTAGGGGTCATTCGATGAGTCATATTTTTGCACCTGGTTCCTTGAGTTCGAATTAATAAATAATGAGCTTTTACTGTAGTACATTGTGACAGTTTAG
This sequence comes from Amblyomma maculatum, assembly GCF_055883805.1. Lineage (NCBI taxonomy): Eukaryota > Metazoa > Arthropoda > Arachnida > Ixodida > Ixodidae > Amblyomma > Amblyomma maculatum. Next base: position 177,169,935 of record NC_139344.1, on the reverse strand, counting down.
TTGCTCAAGGAACTGTAGTGTTGTTTATTGTAATGGCAGCATTCACTGCACAGGATGATCAATACATAGCAGACTTGTGAGAGCCATTGTTGCAGGTTTGCTGCATGTGAAGCGTGCATGAAAACTAACAGCGGCAGAATTTTTGATGTGTGCAGTTATTGATTTGTGGCTTGCAGTATTCAGCTAATGAAGATGTTAGTGTGATGGTTGTAGTGTGTGGCAAAACTTGGCTGTTTTGCATCCTGAGCCAAATTTAATGCGTGTGATTCTGTCAAATAGGTGACACAATCCGCAGTTTTAGAATGACACTGGGTTCGTTATTTGCCTTGCATATTCAGCTGCATTTGGAAATTGTGGTACTATTAGCATCGAACATGTTGGGAACCCATCTTTGTAATATCCTGCCTCCAAAAAGAGGTATAAAACTGCCACAACTGCAGTGAAGCCTTGTGAGGAGGTTCTATCACACAAACTGCAAACAGTAAATGATAGATAGGGCAGTTCTAGCATGCTTAAACAGTGCCAATGTAAGCAAGGGAACGCACACTGCCTTTCGATGGGTATACTGCTTCTAAAAAGGAAAAGAAATGGCCAGCCATGCAATAGCCGGTCAGCTTCGGAAAGTGACACTTAGCTGATTTCAGAAGCTGGCAAATGCACTGCTGATAGCCTCCGCTGTTGCGGACTCGCGTCAAAGCTCAGAAACTGAAACTATGTGACCAGGCTTGGCCTGCCTGCTGTTGTCATGCTCATGCTTGCAGTTCAGCACACGTGCAAGGTGTACAGTTTACAGTGCACAATGCTCCAGGCGGGATTTTTACACAGTTGCTTTCTCTTCATGCTGGCGACGCCGTAACTCGGCTCTCCTCTTTGTTAGCTCCATGCAAAATTCTGCAAGTGGGCTACTGACCCAAAAAGTCAACCAAAACGAGATGACGGAGCTTGCACTAGAAAAGTTGTGGACGAGGAGTGCCATAGGTGTGGACTTAAAGAATGTATTCTTAATACATTATGAAAGGATTACCTTGCACTTCTACATTATGATGGTATGAATCTATGAAGCGGATGGTCGTCCCATCTTGTTCTCATTACATCATATGTGGGAAAGCCTACCTGACTAAGTCTAACAGCATTCAAATATCATCGGTCCACACGACAAATGGACAATAAGAAGTCAAAGAGGACACTTTTGTACAGTTGCCCTTATATTGTGATTTCAGCATGGTAGAATTTATGAAAGTTGGCACGGTCAGTATTGATCGCTGCGGAATATTTGGAAACTTTCAAATGGTCAGAAAGTTTTGTATCAAATTCAAATACGAACCAAATACAGTCAAATCTCGATATAATGAATCCCGCGGGACCGCAAAAAATCATTCGTTATTTTGAAATATTGTTGTAATGAAAAATCTGCGATTATAAGCCAGTGGTCAAACCTAGGTATGCAAATGACGTACTATCGTGCGCAAAAGTGGTGGGGAGACCACTGCTTCAACGGCCGGAGCAGCTGCAGGGCGTCGCTGCAAGAGTACCCGTTGTGACGCAAGAGTTTCCCTCGCTCTCGGTATGGCGCTTATCATGACTGACAAACTTCTAGTGTGGCATGATAAGCGCCCGCCTGAAAGCGAGGGAAAGTCCTGCGTCACACCGGGCACTCTCGAAACGAGCGATCCGCGCGAGATAGCAGCGACGCAATGCGTCCCTGCAGCTGCTCCGGCCGCCGAAGCCGTGGTGTCCCGACTTTTGCGCACGACGGTACCTTGGCAGTGGGCACGTGTGTAGACAAGCAAAACCTCAGATGAAAATGTTGTACTAACTCCAAAGCTGATTTATTTGAAGAAATCAATTATTTTCTTCTGCCGCGTGCAGCAAACACGACCGTGCATGACATTACACCACTACAGCACATACACCTTCCACTTTGCGGAAAACCTCGTCGCATGCGTGTTGCACCAAGCGATGAAAGTACAGACTTTCTTCATGTGCAAAAAAAAAACAAGAGTTCGATATGACCTCATCTTCAATGCTCCCTGAAGTTTGAAAATCTTGTCCGGTCTTTCAAAATGTTTGCGGCGGTCGATGGGGCAATGCTACCTATCTGTAGAGGCCGAATCCCTTTTTCCCTGTGTCGATTTCTTGCAGTGAAAGCGGCTGCATTCATATCTTCTTGGCACTTCGCTGGTTAATATGCACAAACTTCGCAATAAGATAATCCGCGGCATAAAAAAAAAAGCAACTTCCAGCACGCTCTAACGCACAAACAACCGACCCGCGTATGACGCACAAGAAAAAAACGCAGGCGGCTAGGCTTGCTGGCTACTGCGTAATAAACCATAGCTTCGTGGTGGCGCTAGAAGCTGGTACTAGATGTGCTGATGATGATAGCTATAGCCCAAGGACCCTACACACAGAAACGGCGATTTCTGTTTCACGCGAGAGTTGCAAGCTGCGGCGCTGTTAATTTTAGCCAAATTCGTAATACTGATGTTCCAAAATTATTGAAGAAGAAATAAAATATGTTCGGTATTCTGAAATATACGCTATTTCGAAATTCGTCGCTGGGCATAAAATAGACAAATGGCTTCTGTATTTGCTGTGTTGGAAATGTGAGCAATGCCATTTTAAATATGCCCCGCTGCAGTGGCTCAGTGGTTTGGGTGCTGACTGCTGAACCAAAGATGGGGGATCAGATCCAAGCCACGTGGCAGCTTTTCGATGGAGGTGAAAAGAAAGGCCCTTTTGTGGTGTATGATGTCAGTGCACGTCGAGGAACTCCGGTTGAAATTTGCGAAGTCCTCCAGTGCGCAGTCTCTCATAGCCTGAGTCGTTTTGGAATGTTATGCCCATAAGCCAAGCCATTTTAAAAATGTGCATTGTGGGGAGCCAACTTTGAAAACTAAAAAGTGTTTTTTTGGACTCAGCTTTTATGTTAATGGCGTTCAATTTCTTAATTTAAGGGAGGCCTCTAAAATCAGAAGTAAAAAAGTTGATTCATTAATTTTAGTTGATTGCTTAATCACTGAGCTCTTTCACATACATAATGTCTGTCTTGCTATATATCTACATTCACATACCGTACTGACGCATCTCTCACAGGATTTAAAACAACGATCTTAAAACAGTTTTAAAAAAAACACCGGTACAGTCCAGCCCACATATAACAGCCGCAGATATAATGAACGCTTGCTTAGTATGAACGAGGGCGGTGCTACCGTCAAAATATATATTGGGGCAATGGCACAGTGTCTCACATAGAACAAGCTGTTGTGGCCTCAACACTCGGTTAGAGCGAACGCAAAGCTGTCGGGCCCCCGTAGTTGACCGAGCCGGCGGTGTTTGGCGTGGTTTCGCTCGACTGCGAACCCGCGGCAGGCGAATTTTGCGCACATTCGCATTGAAAAATTAAAACGAAAAAGCGCGCACACGTGGTGACGAAAGAGAAAGTGGCGCCGCCCGCATCGCTGTGATGCATCCACGTAATCTGCGTCAGCCAATCCGGAAAGTCAGGCGCCTCTCTACCGGCTCAAACCGGTTCTCCATTTGTTGCTCCATTGCCACCCCGCGCTGAGGGCATTGCGCCATCGATTCTTTCTGTGCGATGGCGGTGCGTTGACATCGTTGCCACATCCGTGCCTTTCCCAGATCGGGGAGTTGAAGGCTGCCTCAACGCGCGAGCCCAAGGGCTTGACTTGTGCCTGGTGCAATGGAGGACTGTACGCCGACCTTTTCAGGTGCTAAAAGGAAAGCTGTCGACATCGCAACGAAGATGGCCATTGTTAATGAACTTGCTCAAAGTGCAAAAAACTGCGAACTGGTCAAGAAGTACGGACTGTCAAAATCGACCATTTCAACCATTGCTAAGGGCAAGGAAAAGATTCTTGGTGCTACCGTGAATGCCGATCCGACGACTAGAAAGCGCCTTCGGAAGGTGACTTACGCGGACGTTGAGGACGCACTGCTAAAGTGGTTCGCCGACGCCCAGTCTCGCAACGTTCCGATCAGTGGACCGCTGATGCTCTCCAAGGCTAAAGACTTCGCCTTCCTTTTGGACTTTCCCGATTTCAGCCCAGGCAATGGATGGCTCCACCGATTTAAGGCTCGCCACGGAATTGTTTTCAAAGCGGTCGTCGGCGAGGCCGCGTCTGTGAACAACGAGGACGTCGATGCGTGGCTTTCCGACAAGCTCCCAACAATCACGAGCTATGCTCCACGGGACGTTTACAATGCCGACGAGACTGCGTTGTTTTATCAGATGTTGCCATCTAAAACGCATGCCTTGAAAGGCGACAAGTGTGCAGGAGGGAAGAACAGCAAGTTGCGCATAACCGTTCTTCTGTGGGTCAATATGGACGGCAGTGACCGGCGGCTGCCTTTTGTCATTGGCAAGGCACGTAAGCCGCGATGCTTTGGAAGCTACGTGCCCGTACGCTACAGGAACAATACAAAATCCTGGATGAGTCGTGACTTATTTGCCGAGTGGCTTGTCGAGTTCGACCGCGACATGGCACGAAAAAACAGGCAGGTCCTGCTCGTGCTGGATAACTGTGCGGTGCACCTTGTGCAGCCTTCCTTGAGTGCGGTGGCAGTGCTCTTCTTGCTTCCCAATGCAACCTGCAAAATTCAGCCGCTGGACATGGGCATCATTCATGCGTTCAAGGTGTGCTACCGGCGGCGCGTCATCCAACGCTTGTTGATCGCCATTGATGCTGCCATGCCAATTCGCATCAGCTTGCTTGCCGCCGTGGAGATGTTGAAAGCGGCGTGAATGGAACTCACTGCGGAGTGCATAGCAAATTGCTTCCGCAAGGCGGGTTTTATGGGCCCAGGCACCGAGGACGCCATAGATCACCCAGCGGAAGGCCGGTCGCACGAGGACTTGTGGCAACGCGTTGTTGACACGCAGCTGGCCGGACCTGACGTTGCCTAGGATGATTTCGTTTCTGCTGATGACGACGCCGACATTGCGGAGCCATGCACTGACAAAGCTATTGTGCGTGAAGTGCGAGCCCTTCCTGACTGGCCAGAGACCGACGAGGACGATGACGAGGATGCTGCTCTACCGCCGGTTGCTGTGAACGCTTCAACCGCGATCGGTTACATCGCGTCGCTTAAGGAACTCATGTGCAGCAGAGGCCTTAGCAATGAACATATTACCGCGCTGGAAAAATTAGAAATGGCAGTGATGCGATTAGCTTTGAAGAAGCAGACATGCATCACGGACTTTTTGCAAAAATAAAGTTAACTTTCGTCTTGCTCGCTCTTTTTGCCCGTATTATAGGTGGTCCACTTACTACGAACTTTGGATACAATGAACAAATGCCGCTTGACGATCAAGTTCATTATAAGTGGGCTGGACTGTATGTATTACATCTGCCACTACTACTATAGTATTAGAGTGAACAAGAAAAGATGATGTGCCATTTTTGGCAGGTTTTCTTGCATAGTGCTTAGCATTTTAAAATGCGAATTTCTTACTTCACTTGGAACGTTTGTGCATTCCTTGGTATTGCTATTATTTGGCCTCATTCATTTTAGCGGGTACTGGTGTGGTTTTATAGGCACATTTGTTTTACCGTGATGTAATGTAATATAGTGGCTGCATTTAAAGTGAAAACTTGTTCATTTTTGACAAGCACTTTGTATATTTGCACTCTTCTTAGTAACCTATCATTTTACTGCATTTCACAAATTCAAGACATGGAGGATCGTGGTAATAAATGCGTTGTTGTACCCACATTTCTTACCTGGCTGTTTTTAGGGCCAGAGTGCAAGCACCGTGATGATGTACCATTGCTTGTATGTCTACTGCAGTCGTCTCAATTTGATCTTTGCCTTTGTTTCAGTGGAGCGGTATGACCCACGGACCAACCGCTGGGGTTCTGTGGCATCTATGGGCACTAGGCGCAAGCACCTGGGCTCTGCTGTATATAGCAACATGATCTATGCTGTTGGAGGCCGGGATGACACTACAGAGCTCAGCAGTGCAGAACGCTACAACCCACAGCTGAACCAGTGGCAGCCAATAGTCGCCATGACCTCGCGGCGCTCTGGGGTTAGTTGGTTTTCTGACACGCTGGAAAGACTCTTCTTGTTCACTTATTTCGCATACCATTGGTTATGTGCTATTACCTCGCTGTGAGGGTTGCTGCACTACCTTGGCTGTGTTTCATGGTTTCCACAACATGGCTCCATTGCATAGTGATAATAAATAATGACTGATTAGGAATTTGTAGCTGCCTTCACTGTGGTACTTATATATACACATATACATATGCAGTCGAACCCGGATAACTCGAATTTCGGTTATATTGCACTCACGGAATATCCCCTTGAAAATCCCATGTAAAAGTATAGGAAAAGTATAAAAGTATATAGGAAAGTAAAAGTACAGGAAAACTCCAATTTCACTGGTTGTTCGATATATTGAGCTCTTCACCACGCACTGGAAGGTGCGCCTTCCCCAGAGACGCTCGAATCACCCTCGGCCGTTTTCTAGCCACGTGGCCACGTGCAGAAGGAATGAGAGAGAGCAATTCGGCGACGGCTGGCCTAGTGCAGTGCAGCACCCTTTCCCCAAAGGCGCACATCTGCGGTGATCATTTGCCGCACTCCAGTACGTGATGTTTGCAAGCCATGTGCTTGAAGGAACGAGAGGGAACCGGTTTGTCAATGGCCAGTACGGAGCAGACACAGCCAATGCAGCTGTGGTGTTCGAGAGAGGGGGAACAACGCGATAGAGCGAAGCGCAAGGGTGTGTCCATTCTTCTGCCAAACTTTCTCTCTCCCCTTCCTTTCTCTTTCCTGGTCTTCTTTCGCAGCAGCACGCACTACGCATGCGCCGACAAGCCAGCTTGGCCTGTGGCAGACGTCGAATGCTTCCTCCAGCATGGTCTCTATGGTTCGTCTCGGCTGCGGGAGGTGGTTGGTTCGAAACCCACCGCCGGACGCCCATCGGTAAACATGGGTACAAGCAGACCCCGGGCCTGGCGCCCAGCTTCTTCAGGGGGTGAGCTTGGAAGAAGCTCCGCTAACACCGCTACGCCCTCCGGGGCACAATCAGTTTCGAACACGTCAGCCTGCAAAGGTGGTTCAAGATTCAGTTGAGATTGATGATGAGATGTTGATGATCAAGTGATGTCGATAAGATGATGACCCTCATGATGTAAAGAAAAAAAGGGCCACATATGGGTTTCAGCCGCGCGAGGCCGACTTATGGTTGTCCGATGGCGGAATGAATCACTGTCCCATCGGCGCAACTATTCAGGCTGTGACCCCTTTCCCAAGCATTTCACCCCAGAAGAGCCGAACGCCAGGACAGAGGAACGCTTGTACCTATTGAAAACCAGTGGGTGCCCGGCGGCACCAGGGATTTAACCTGGTACCTCCTGAATGCGAGGCGGATGGTCTACCACAAGGCCATCGCTTCGGTGTGTTGTGAACCCTTTGTGCACGGCAGGTGACGGTGCAATACGAGTCTTGTGTCGTCGTGCTGAACATGCAGTGTAGCGTAAGCTATGGCGGCTGCAGACATTACGAAGCAGCAGATTTTTTTTTTTTGCGAGTTGACCATCCTTGTCATGCTGAATGTGCGGCATAGCGTAAGTTGTGGCGGCTGCAAACGTTAAGAGGCGGCAAATTTGTATTTTTTTCTTTTGCGAGAGTTGTCCATCCTTGTCGTCGTGCTGAATGTGTGGCGTAGTGTAAGCTATGGCTGCAGACATTAAAAAGCGGCAGATTTTTTTTTTTTTTTTTTTTTTTTTTTTTTTTTTTTTTTTTCCGAGTCGTCCATTCTTGCTTCTATAAATCAACGAAAGCACGCAGTCAGCTGTGATCATGACACCGGCTTTTAGCAGTGTTCACTTCAAACGGCATTTGCAGCTATCACACTTTCCAATGATTTTGTGGTAGTGGACTCTGCCCGCCCCAAGCGCGGCGTGATAAATGGAACAAGGCTTGTGCACTCAAGCCATCACGGGCACTCTGCCAAGTTCGCTTCCCGCCACTGCAAGAGCTAACATCAAAAGTATAGTCAAAAGATAAACACGCCGTAACATTATCGCTGCGCAGCACCTTAGTGCGCTGCTGATAAATGAGCTATGAATGCGACAGCCAAAATGGAGGGATGCGCCGCTGACTAACGCTTTTTATTGCGAAAGCAATACTGCTCGCAGTTTGAGCCTTCAGCGTGGAACGGCGGTGACCACCATTGATTTTTTACCTTTAGACGACCCCCGTAAACGACCCCAAGCTGGCAGGAGCTGCCAGCTTGAGTCTCTTGTTTCACATGAGACGGTTATGTCAGAATCAGCCTGCTAGGACCCTGGCATTCACGTTACCCCTATAGGCCACTAAGGCAAGTCATATCAGCGGGGCTTTATATGTGGGCTGAGGAAGAAGAAAAAGAGAAGAACACTCGTTCACCCGCAGCTAATGCTTTCGCTATTTGGTTCAGCAGCGTTGAACCCTTGTAATTTTTTCTGTGTGTGTCAAATTCTCAGCAGCAAAAGTGGAGGGTGGGTTCATTGTGCGAGTGGGTTGATTACAGGACAAATGTGGTATCATTTTTCACGATCGCAAGTGGCGTCTCAAGCCAATTTCTGTATATCGAATTATCAATATATCGAACTATTTTGCAATTCTTTTCAAGTTCGATACATCCGGGTTCGACTGTCTGTATATATATATGTCCTCAATAAACGAAATGTTAACAAGAAAACTTAAATTCGAATGCACAAACACAGATATAATAGCTCCTGGAAAGGAAATACAAACGAGATTGATTAGCATTACTAAAGGTGAGCCTTTGTACCTGCCAAATTAAACTAACCTACACTAGTATTGCCCTGACTAAGACCTTGTTTTACTGTTTGTTGTCTTGTTCACTTTTCATTTGTTGCTGATAGTGCAACCACTATCGTTAGTCTATGGATGTGACTTTGGTACTGAAATTCAATTTCTTTGCATCTAGGATGGTTCATTTGAGAATTAATGGTGCACAGTTTAATTCTCTCAGTGTCATGATGCATATATCCACTTCAAGCTGTATGTAAAGACAGCTATGCAGTCTAAATTTTTTGCTGTTGTTGTCCTTCTCGAAAGTTTGACTGCAGGTGTACAGAGCTCTTCAAGCAGTTGTGATTCAGAAGCAGTATTTGCAGCGGGGAAGCACATTTCCCAGTCATTCATAGTGTGAAGCAACACATGGCGAGCTTAGTTTAGTGAAACATGGGGTACAATGTACCACATTTTGTAGTCTATTGTGGTTTAACAAGACCTTTAGCCGTGCATAATCTGTTCACACGTTTTAAAATATGTCACTTGGATGTGATTTCGAAATATGGAGCCAACCAATTTTTTGGACTCCACTAATTCGAACTTTTACAAAATTTCAGACTCAATGAGGACTGTTACGTGCCTCATAAGATGGTGTGCATTATTGCAGTCAGTATTGTGGACTCGACACAAAGTCCAAAAGTTAAGTAGACATGGGCGAGGATCACCGCCATAGCTGACTCTTTGCTGCCATGAAAAGTGGCATCTTGAATTCAAACTGGCTCAGCTGGATGGATTGGCTTGGCTAGGCTAGTCTTGGAAGTTTTTGTACTAGTTGCCACTCGAGTTAACGGCACGCCTTCCTCTCCCATCGAGGTAGCCTGCAAGCTCATATTAAAAAACACACGAACCTGGTGCGCACAGTCACGATGATATGATGCCATTACATATGGTGAGGGGTGGGGTGGGAAAGGCGAACAAAGGGGGCTGTGGGGGGCTGTAAAGAAGCCTGCCCTCTGATGGGTTCCCTACCTTGCTGTTTGCCACTGTCATTGCCCAGTGCAATGGACACTGTTTTCATATCCCCCACCATATGCAGCACACATCAGGTGGTGAGATACATGCATTGCAGTATGCCTGTGCAGAACTGGCTCATAGTGTGGTTCACAGCATGTCACGTGGCAGAGTCATACTTCTGTTGTTGGTTACCTGAGATGAGGTGCAGACAAGTGTGTACAGACATCACAGAAGCATGAGTGCAATTATAAGCTAACATCTTTTGCGAGTGAGTATAGTGGGATCTAGTGGAATGTGCAGTTATTCATGCTAATTTTTCACAGAAAATAGAATTTTTTGAAGTTCACAGATTTATTGGAATGTTATGTTATTCATATCACTTTTCAGGTCCTTCCAAATCTAAAAAAAAAAAAAGAATGGTTGGCAGCTATGCCTAACATTTTGTTTATTGTGACATTGCATGTATTTATGTGCAACCATATATGCATGATATACATGCACTAAAGTGAATGCACAGGCCTCTGTTTGTCATTGAAAATCTGCAGCATGATTGAAAAAAGCATTGCCTTTGCAGGTGGGGCTGGCAGTAGTGAACGGACTTCTTTACGCCGTTGGAGGATTTGATGGCACCACTTACCTGAAGACCATTGAGGTCTATGATCCAGAACAGAACCAGTGGAAACTCTGTGGAAGCATGAACTACAGGCGTCTGGGAGGTGGAGTCGGTGTTGTAAGACTTCCCCAGCATGAAGCACACTACTGGTGAAACATGGACATTTTTTTATGGGCTAAAACCCATTTGTAACTTGTGCATTCATGGACTCGAAGATCTTGGAAGGATTTTCTTTTTCCAACCCAAGCACCTCAATGATGAAGAATTGTGCATCAGCAGTTGACATTAGCTCAAGTGAGAAAACTTTGAAGGCCTGGTGTGTACTCTACTGCTGCATATTTGCCTTTACCTGGAGCCCAGATTCTTAGGTATTGACAGGCATTGCCACTTTGTGAGGAGGTCAGAATGCAATCTTAATCCCTTATTTAAAGAAAAAAAGGACACGACGCAAATAAAGATTTACAACACTGCAAAACTTTCTGATTTTATCTTCATGAAGTGCATTGTATATGCAGTGGTACCACCTCTGCATTGTTGGTCAGACATGGAAACCACCCTTGTGTTGCCACTTTCAAGTGACTGAATTTTTCAAAACCCTAATGTTCGTAATTGTTTCATAACTACATATTGCTGTCTAATCAATCCAGGAAAGCAATGCCCCATGCTTCTTTTTCTCACTGCTGTAATATATTAAAATGTTGTCTGTTGTGCGACACATATTATCCACATGCATTTTAAAAATAGCCTGAGATTAACCATTTGGTTCACTTGTAACCAGACTGATGACTGGTAATATTCTGCGTGCTTAAAACTGTGGGGTCGTGCCCTTTATTTTAAATAGCTGGGGATATGCATTGGTGCATAATCATGAAAGAGATGCAGGGGAAGTATAGTATAAGGAATGTGTGCGTGCAATATGACTTGGTGTTGTGTGTATGATTCTCTAGAGAAGCTTAAAAGCTGAACATCTTTTTCGGTAAAGATGTGCAGGGTAGAGAACCTTCACAAGCTCTGCTGTATGATGGCTTGATTATTTAACCAGTTTTCTTTCTCTCTGTGTCCCGGTATTAGTGGAACATTTGTACATTTACATCAAGCTGGTATGGTTGAAAATAGTAAGCTGTGAAGTGCGCGAAGTTGGAAGTATATCTGGGTCACATCTTGGTTGACTTGGCTGAGCTGATGGTGGTAATGATATAATGTCAAGGTCAGTAGTGTTGGCAGTTTTATGAGTAACTATATTGATCTTATCTTGGGCGAACTACTTGTTAATTACGAATTCATGAGTTGCTTGAAAGTGGTCTTATTGCACGTAAACAACTCAAGGTTTCTACGTAAACTGCCCAAGGTTCTATGAAGACTACAACCCACTTGGACACCAATATCCAGTTGCGGTTCACAAGGAACCAGTATTTTGTAATTGTGCTTTACCGTGAGGGTTGCACCAGCTTTGGTGATATTTGCAACTAGATTTGCACAGTTTTGTGCCGTCACATGACAAGCCGTCTTAAGCACTCACTACAGCAATGCTGTTGGTACTGATGGAGTGTGGATCCAAAATTCTTAAATGTGACTGTGCTTTCTGCATTAACGCTCTGTGTAATCCAGTGGCCTTCAACAGGAAATCTAGCCCAAAAACATCTTGCTCAATCAGAATAAAAATGGAACAGAGAATGAGCTTAACTTTGTGCATTATACAAAAGAAAGACAAATTTAAGAAGATCCTTGTGTAGAGTGCTGTAATGTGCAGAACATTTTGTTTTCATAAACAAGCACAGGATAATGGTTTTATGGCTAACTGTGTAAAAACATTAGACCTATCGTGTTTGCCTGTGCCATGAGTAATGCGAGGGCTTTGTAGCTGCTCACATTTTTAACAAGTAATGAATATAGTCATTCAGTTGAAAGTGCTTCTCATAAAAAGAACTATTGTTTCAAACACTTGTGGCTATGTAATAACATTTTATAGGGTTGTGTGTTCATTTTGGCAGAAAACCTTGGTCATTTTGTGTGCCGAGATTTTTACCAGAGCACAGCATATCTATTTTCTGCAAGCATAGTCCTGCCATGGAGACTCAGCAGGAAAAGAACTCCTTAAAGCAGAAGTACTTTTCCAACAAAAACTGCCGTTTGAAGTACTTTATGCCATCAAGCCTCCTTATAATCTCCTGCATGGCATTCATCCATTGTATTCAGAAGTATTTAGTGTGTGGACTGGCACAACATAAAGTTGGCCTGCTTGCTGTTTTTACACAATATGTGCACATCATCACTGTCATCTCAGCTAAGTTTTTTTTCTCAAGCCAGAGCCCTTCTGCAGTGCATTATGCAGAATGTTCAGAGAACGCTTTCAAGTGCAAAGCCTATCACTTTCAACTGTAGTTTTTACGTACAGAATTTACCAATTTTATTCTTACGACATTCTGGTTTAGCTTAGATTATGGAGTTTAATGTTGTAAAGCAACTCCGGCTATTACAGATAGTGGCAGGCTCCGGAGATTTCCAACCACATGGAGTTCTTTAATGTGCACTGGTGCCTAGAGTTCCGCCTCCACTGAAGCATGGTCACCACAGCCGGGATTAAACCAGAGCCTCCCAGCTCAGTAGTCAAGCACTGAAACTACTGAAGCACCATGACAGGGTCCCTGCAATATTACTTTTTATCAGGGCATTGCCTTTCCCTGTCCCTTTGTGTGCCGAGATTTTTGCCAGAGCACAGCATATCTATTTTCTGCAAGCATAGTCCTGCCATGGAGACTCGGCAGGAACAGAACTCCTTGAAACAGAAGTATTTTTTCAACAAAAGCTGTCGTTTGAAGTACTTTTATGCCATCAATATCATCAGTTATAACCTCCTGCATGGCATTCATTCATTGTATTCAGAAGCAGTCGAACCTGGTTATATCGAACACGGATATATCGAATTTTGGATATATCGAACTCACGGAATATCCCCTTGAAAATCCCATGTAAAAGTATAGGAAAGCCGCGTCATATATCGAACTTAATTTCACCGGTCGTTCAATATATCGAACTCCGCACCACGCACTGGAAAGTGTGCCTTCCCCAAAGACGATCGCATCACCCTTGGCCGTTTGCCTCGTGACGTTTTCAAGCCACGCGGGGAAGGAATGAGAGGGGACAGTTCGGCGACGGTTGGTCTGGGCAGCGCCGCACCCATTCCCCCCCGCGCATCTGCAGTTATCGTTTCCCGCGCGCCAACACATGACGTTTGCAAGCCATGTGCGTGGGTGTGCTCATCTTTTTGCCGAGCTATCTCTCTCCTTCAGCACGCACTACGCATGCGAAGCCAGCTCAGCCAGTTTTCAGACAGACGTAGGACGCTTTCTCCAGCGTGTGTTGCGAACCCTCTGCGCATGGGCGGCGGCTGACGTGGCTATGGCGCTTGCAGACGTTAAAAAGAGGCAGCTCTCTCTCTCTCTCTCTTTTTTTTTTTTTTTTGCGAGTCATCCTTTCTTATCGTTGTGCTGTTCAGACGTTAAGAAGCGGCAGGATTTTTTTTTTTTTTTTGGCGGGAGTCGTTTATCCTCGCATATACGAATCAACGAAAGCACGCGGTCAGCTGCTGCGATCATGACGCCTGCCTCAAGCGCGGCGTGATAAATCGAACCAGGCTTGTGCAATCAAGTCATCACGGGCACGCTGCCAAGTTCGCTCCCCGCCACCGCAGGAGCTATCAAAAGATATACGCGCCCCGGAGTTATCGCTGCGCAGCATCTTGGCACGCTGCCAAGAAATGAGCTGTGGATGAGACGACCGAAACGGAGTGACACGCGCCATCGATATGCAAGCGAAAATGCTCGCAATTTCTGCCGCAGTGACACAAACCTTGTTTTGAGCTGCCGCGGTGGCTCGAGCAGCGAGAGGGACGCAGTTCAAACAAGTTTGAAATTTTTCGCTCTGTCGCTGCCGCTCATCGCTGAGATCGCTCAATCGCTTGCATGTGAGCGAGCTGGCCTTAACGCATTTTTTTTTTTTTTTCACATTTTCGGTGCAAAAGTGGAGGGTGGGTTCATTATGCAAGTGGGTTTATTACGCGACAAATACGGTATCGTTTTTTCGCATCGTAAGTGCCATCACAAGCCGATTTCTGTATATCGAATTATCGATATATCGAGCTATTTCGCGATCCGCTTCGAGTTCGATATATTCGGGTTCGACTAGTTAGTGTGTGGACTGGCACAACATAAGGTTGGCCTGCTTGCTGTTTTTACACAATATGTGCACATCATCACTGTCATCTCAGCTAAGTTTTTTTTCTCAAGCCAGAGCCCTTCTACAGTGCTGTCTGTTTTTGTCTCACAGCATATGCATTGGAATTAATGGCAGTTGCCATCTTGATGTGCATACACATTTTGAATCTGTTAAGTGGGGGTGCGTTAGGGCTGAGCAGCTAAAGCTTTTTGGCATTATGCAGAATGTTCAGAGAACGCTTTCAAGTGCAAAGCCTATCACTTTCAATTGTGAAGTTTTTACGTACAGAATTTACCAATTTTATTCCTACGACATTTTGGTTTAGCTTAGATTATGGAGTTTAATGTCACAAAGCAACTCCGGCTATTACAGATAGTGGCAGGCTCCGGATATTTCCAACCACATGGAGTTCTTTAATGTGCACTGGTGCCTAGAGTTCCGCCTCCACTGAAGCATGGTCACCACAGCCGGGATTAAACCGGAGCCCCCCAGCTCAGTAGTCAAGCACTGAAACTACTGAAGCACCATGACAGGGTCCCTGCAATATTGCTTTCTTATCAGGGCACTGCCTTTTCTTGTCAGAGGTAGTATGCTGATGGTACCATAACTGTTGCTCCGGGGTGTGCGGTGTGGTTCTACCTCCAGAAGATTTGTACAGGTGCAAAGGAGGTCCTGTAAAAATGCTCAGGATATATGTACGCATATAATGTTGGCAGTTTTGTCTTGTTCTATTATAGTGATGACCATGGAAACACAGTGTAATCCTACAGCATTACAGGTTTGCCAGACGCAGATTCCCCCCTGCAGAGAAAACGCTCTCCAAACGCCAGGCCAAAGCACGGCATAAACTAATAACTATCCAAATTCCCAATTATGTTGCTCATATTTGGAAGGACTCTGTTCAGACAAATGGAAAAATTGTGATGCCAAAGCCAATCTAAATCATATGATCTGGAAATGCCCACGTTAATGCAGTGTGAAAGGGGCCATGCGGCACAGAGGCCAACCATCTCTTGGCCAGGAGCATCCTAGTGGTATAGATTTGGTGAAGCACCTCAAGCTAGCATAGCTACTTTAGCTCCAAAATTTTACTTGTGCTTGTGAGGAAACTGATGGTGTCTCTGCAGTGCGGGTAACAGTGCAGAATCAGTGAAACAGATGACCTTTTGCACAAACAGAAAAACTGCATTATGTGCTTTGGTTCAATTAATATTTATGGTCCTCCTCAGCCTACCATAACAAGAAACACAGGCTTTGGTTTGAAGGGGAGGCAGGCCATGCCACTTGGTCTGACTGTATTTGCCCCACTTTGAAGAAGAGGTGGTGGTTGATACGTAATTGTTTTCAGCCCTTGCGTGTTGCAAGCATGAGCCAAGACCGCACTCCAGATAATGCAAGCTTGCCATAGCATCCTTCATTTGCTCCTAATATTACTTTAATGTCTCGAATGCGGAAACTACTTCGTTACTTCTATGGCACAAATTTCCTGCTCACAGGCCAAGGCTAGGGATTGGGTTTGACCATTCACCGGTGGCCTAATCTTTTTTTTCTTGCCTGCTACAAGCAGCTATGGTCTTGCTAATGCCAAATTGCATTATGTTTTGTTTTTTTTGGGTGTGTTTCGGGGGGGTTACATGTGTGTGTGCATTCTAGTCCTTTGCCTGGAAGGCGACAGCTGGTAAGGTTTTGGCATTTCGTACCTGCAGCAAACACCCTTGGATCTGCATGCAAGTTTCTGGCACCTGTGCGCTTGCTGTTACCAGAGTTTTGTAGATGTCCATTTTAATTCGATAGCGTTAAAGGCCTCCCTCACCGAAAATCCGACGTCGGCACTGTGAGCGAAAAATCACGAGCATGGCGCTGGCAGGCGGTAGCTGGCAGCTGACATGGCCAAGCAGTGACTGGCCATAGGGTTGCCTGACGTAACGTTTGGTGGGAGCTGCCAACTGTGGCCTTTCTTTTCGTATGATAGAGTGACGTTAGAAGCAGGCTGCCAGGACATTTGAATTCACATCACCCCTAGGCCATGTAGGCGCATTCATACAGCTTGGTTAAAGCGGGGCTTTATATGTGGGGTAGTAGCATATGCTATTGCATCATACCATTAAAGCCAGAGTTTAAGTGTCCCCCATAATTTTTGTGTGCGATTCATTGTCAGCATCCACATGTACTGTATAGTATGTTACATCTGTTTTCATTTCTACCACAAATTATAAGTTGGTTCAAACTGTACACAGTTGTCTTTACCTTGCACTTCAATTAATACGCCAATACCGTCATGAGAATGAAGCATTCATTCTTATGAGGCGTAGCTCACCCTAGACCTGGGAGTGAAAATACAACCATACAGAAGCTTAATTTCTGCCCAATTCATTAACAGGGGTTCCACAGAGGCCCTTGAAATCTTTGAATACTCTCATTTTTCAAAAAAGTGTTTCAAGTGCCCTTCAACCTCCTTAAATTTTGATGCACTCCTAAAACTCTTTGAAAAGACTGGGTCGAACTGGTTTACCTCTGAAAATAAATGATGGCCAACTAGCATGGTGAGGCTAAAGGTGTATTAGGTGCACTTGCACTTCACTTTGGTTTCAAGTCATAGATATGCATTAGCATACAGTCATATACAATCCTACCACATGATGTAAAAGACCACACGACACAGATATGAAGCCTTGATTTAACAAAGGTGTATGAATGTGCATGCATGGCTTAGGAGTAGCGTGTCTGACTTGGGTGCTTTAGAAAGAGAAATCGGAGCCGAGCAAGAGCCAATTGATTCATAATCAGTGATCCAAAAGAGATTTCTTGCCCTCCTTGATTGTTTCCCGTGTATCCTTGAAATTCTCAAATTCTGCTTGAATTTTAGTAGTATTCTCAGCTAATGCTGTCCGTCAAGAACCCCATCATGCTCCACTTTATTTTCCCTGCGAAACATGTGACCAGCCATGGAGTGGTGTGCAAAAGTTGTGCTGCATTATGTGGAGCAAATAAAACTTTTAAGGGTTGCACGAAAAGGGTGTTGGCCTGTATGTTCATGTTTGGTACGGGCAGAGGCATATTTTTCTTTACTTTTGAGCTACCTCACCATAGTATATGTATGTTCATGTTAAGAAAATGGTGAATTCTGTGAATTTACTATTTCAGGATTCCCCATGTGAATTATGAAATGAACAAATAATGTTCACCACCTTTAATTTTCTTAAAATGATTTTCTCCATATTTGCATTCAATTCATATTCAAAAATTTCACTATTAACTCACCCTTAATTTTCTTTTATATTGTGTAACAAACATGCATGCTTTTTTTTTTAATTCCTTACAAAAAAAGGCATCAGTTTCAATCGCCCAAATGTTTAGTGCTAATAAAGCTAGCTTAAAAACTTTGGTGTTGCAGAGAAGATTGGTGGGATACCTATTGCTATCAGTTCAGTTTAGTCGTTCAGTCGTGTCCGACTCTTCGTGACCCTATGGACCATGTCACGCCACGCTTTCCGGTCTCTCACTATCTTCCTAACATCACATAACTTCATCTGCAGTGCCTCGAGGATGCCATCTAGCCAACGCGTTCGCTGCCTACCCCTTCTCCGGCGACCCTCAACCTTTCCCAACATCAAATCTTTCTCCAGAGACTCCTCTCTTCTCATCAGATGACCAAAGTAGCTGAGCTTTAACTTTAAAATTTGACCCTTCAATGAGCAGTCAGGGTTTATGGTCGACAATATCGACTGATTTGATCTTCTGGCAGTCCAAGGAACTCTCAAGAGTCTTCGCCAGCACCATAATTCAAACGCGTCAATTCTTCGGCGGTCAGCCTTTTTCACAGTCCAACTCTCGCATCCATACATCACAACTGGAAAGACCATAGCACGAGTTATACGGATCTTGGTTTTATAATTGTTTTATAATTTTATTAAATCGCTTTTTATGGGCCGGCCCTTTGAGGATTTCAACTTACTGCAATTCAGTCAAAGGTGTGTTTCTGAAAGTGCCTTCTCATGTGTGCTCATTTAATGAACAGTTGTAAGGCCTTTCCCACTGGAGCCTGTTACCACACAATGGGGAACGTGGCTGGAAGCCGATGAATGCATCTGCCACCTTTCGGGCCTTGACTGTCACGAACAGTATCCCAGGTGACACGAGCTTTACTCAACAGGGCTCAAGCTGCCCTCTCAGACAACCTCCAAGAAAACCTTGCAAACTTCTGAGCCAATTTCAGTTTTCTTGGGAGCATTATAAAAAGACAGGAATATGTGGTGATTTCTGGATGGATGGTGTTTATATATCATGAACCCTCAGATGATGTACGTAGGCCCATGCAGAACTATTTAGTTTTCACTGGCACATTCAGCGTAAAGCAGCACTGCGGCTCCGAGAAAATATATTGGAGTGAAGCTCCACTTCTTGCATGTAGAGCTGAAGGTCAGATGATGCTTGGAAATGACTTCTAATGGGAGGCGCACCGCCGCCACAGCTGCGCGCGCGCTTTGCAGTCACCTACGCCGCAGCACCGACCATTACTCACGCCAGTTGTGTCATGTGGTTCACTCTGTGATTCATCAGGTACATATGGTGCTCCCGACAGAGAGGAGGAGGCAAGAAGCAGCATCCCAGCAGATGCGCGCACCGGCACGGAGAGGAGGAGGGTAGTTCCTGCTGCACTGCGTACCGCCGCGGAGAGCTGACTGAGTGGAGCGGGAAAGCGTGCCGGCATCGCACGTGCAGGGCATGGAAGCAATGACAGTGGGTTCTGCACAGAACCCCGGTGCATGTTGATGCGTTCAATCGTACATTGGTTGTGTTCGATGTAACGCACTCGGTGGTTCAAATCCAAAGCTTTTGCTCGAAATTCGGTTCAGCAGTGTTGAACCTCTCTCGTTCTTTTTTTTCTTCGTGACTGGTATTTCTGGCTTCCCAACCCTTCTAATATCAAGCACCATTAGAAGAGGTGTAGCTCCAGACACTTGCAGCTACTAACTACAAAGTACTGTTGGCATATTTAAACGATTTACTATGTTGAAGCATCGTGCATGTCTACAATAAATTTAGTGCCTATATGAATGAGTGAAGACGTTAAGCTTCACCTAAAATACTTTAAATTGACCACATCTGTAATAATTTTAAAATACATAGCCTTCTATTTAAGCATTCATTGTTTGTTTTTACTTTTGTAGCCAAACAGTGCAATTCGATCTGGAGCTAAACATAGAATCTCTCACCTTTAATTAAGCACCCTAAGGGTTTTTGACAGCTGTATTAACATTTTATTCTTTCTTTCCAGGTGCGCCAAAAGTGTTTTAAAATTGTTGGTAACACTACTTCCAGTTTTCTTGCGACAGAAAGTGACCTTTCCTTGATGTGCTGTGTGAATTGTATTATACATAGGCAGACAGCATTAAAAAAACTGCTTCTAAGGTTACATTTGCGCGCCTTTCTTGAGACCCCAAATCATGCTAACTGGTGTGATGGCTCAGTGGTTAGGGTGCTTGCGTGTTGAACACTAGGACAGGCTGCGGCAGCCGCTTTTTGATGGAGGGAAAAAGAGAGGTACCCTTGTGTTGTGCGATGTGAATGTTAAAGAACGCTAAGTGGTCTAAATTCTGCAGCCCTCCACTACGGTGTCCCTTATATCCTGATCGAGTCGCTTAGCAATTTTAAATTCTACAAAACGAAATCAAACCAAATCGTCCTCGTTGCATTATTTTTTACTTTGCGGCAGATATTCCTCGCCGATGTTCAGATTTGACGTCATGTGCACTTGTGATAATGTCTATGGTGCCCATTTTTCTCTGTTCAGTGCATAAAATGTACATTAAACTGCCTACTTTTGGCACCTAAAGCATGTATTTTTAATGCCTAAAACTCTGACCTCTACATATAAAATGCACTTTGACTGCAATACATGTAGTTGTATTGACACAGCTAGTGTTGCACAGCCAATGGTGAAAACCTGAGCTGGCAACAAAGTTTGCATTCACAGCAGCATGAAAACACAGGAGGCTTGTAAACTAATTTTTTTTCCATCTGAATAGTGCTATCCATTCGTACAATTAGCATTTTGCTGTTGCACTGAGGATTCTCTTGCATTGGAAATCTTAATTGTGTAATAGGCCCTAAAACACACTTCACAGAAAGCAGTTTCATTATCTCCAATGTTTTTCTTCTTGGTACAGCTCGCATGATGAAAGCTACAGTGACAACTAGGTTCAGCTCTGCATTGGAAATAAGGGCAAATGTCAGCTGATGATCTTCCAATGTGCACCTTTTAATGGCCACGCCTCCCCCCCCCCCATATTACACAGCACTTTCCCAGATGAAAGTGGCAGTTCAATGGTTCATGCCTGCAGAAGCACAGACTACAGTGATCAATATGTTTAAAAGTCAAAATATTTTCATCAAAAGACAATAGTTCACTGGTTAGTACAGCTGCAACGTGCCCGTTTGAAAGAGTCAGAGAAAGTGACTTTCTAAGTCACTATGCCAGCAGCTCACCTGCAAGCTACTGGCAAGAGGAAGCGATTCCATGTCCAGTGATGGCTTATATTTAGTGCACACAGAGACTGTTAAGTGGGTGTGTATGTGATCATGTGTGGGATCACTTCGTGGGATCATCTAGTCATGGGACCACATGCAATACCGATGATGCCATGCAAATAAGGTTTCATTTTGCACTAATTATTAGAGTTTCATAAACACTAGCTAGGTACTGTTCCGCTTGCAAGTTCAGAGTGTTTGCTTCTGCTGACCACAGCCTAGTTGTGCACTTTCACATTAGCATGCTCTGGTGGCCCCTCATACAAATAAACCTGCTAATGTTTGCTCCTTCACTTTCACTGATGCAACTCAAACCACCTTGGCACAATAACTTTGCAGGAGGTGTAATCTGCTGAACATTTTTAGCATTCCCCACTATGCACAGACAACTCTTCCATCTACACTGCTCAACATGAAGTTGCACTTTTTTCGACTACACAAAACTGTTACACTGTGCCAATTTTCTTATTGGTTAATGGAACTAAACTGGTCAGCATGGTTTGTCCTTGCCTTTACTCTTTGTTTGGTGAGGGGTACTTCAACGACTGAACAATAAGTGTTTGTTCAGCTGCAGTACAGAACAAGACATCACACCAACTTTTCTTTTAATGACTGCATTACAGGAATACATGCTGCACAGAGTAATGGGCAACATATGCTTAGTAGAATGACACATTTGTTTATGTGGCTGCTTACACATCCATTTAGAGCAGTTTTACACTATTAATGGGAATCGCAGCACAAATGCCATGCATAAGCAAACCAGTTTTGAGTCAGCAAATCTAAATCTTGATCAGAGAGTTTTAGTGACATCAGCACAGGTGCAGGCAACCACACAACACAAGCAATTTTATCAGAGAAATTAAAAAAATTGAAGTAAATGAATTAGGCAGAGGGCATTTCACCTTCTGAACTGTCTCTTTGCAAATGGATGCTAATTCCTCTCATTTCAAGTACATTGAAACTCAATTTAACGAAGTTGAGGGGAGCCATGAATTATTTCGTTAAATTGGGAGTTTCGTTAAATTGAGTGAGGTACTTCTCAGTCCTATAATTTGGTATATTTGATTATAAGGTGCGGCGCCACCCATAAAGCTACCATGGCGTCATACTTGTGAAGCCTTAATGCTCCCAAAATGAAATGTGGCCAGCAAAAATGAGCGGCGGCACTAGCGCACAAGAAACGAAAATTGTTACTCATCGAGAAGAGCCCGAGAGGACTACAAATTTATTTTCCAGCAAAGAAGTCGGTAATCTTTGCCTGTGCACGCTTTGTGAGCAATGACCGCACCATTTTCTCGTAGGTCTGAAGTGCTACGTATAGCACTGTAGGCCTAACAAGCTGAGCTTGAGAGAAGCATGCACTCAAAGGCACGGGAAAATGTCCACAGAAGCACAATGGCGAACGAACCACACGAAGCATGCCACAAAAAAGTGCCCAACAGCAACATCGTCCCTTGGAATGTGATACGAGACTTTAGTTTTACTGCTCACCATCTGGTGAATTCAGCTGTACAGTACAACTCTTGTTTTGCGCTGCGCAATTTGAAAAAAAGCGGGAAGAAGGTGCCCCGCACTGTTACCGTGGGCTTGCAATCAATAAATTTTGGGGGAGCTTCCTATAAAGTAGACCAAAAATAGCCGCTTTCCACCTTCATTTTTCGAAAAAAGATAATTAAATCAGGACAGATCACGGAACTGATTTCGTTATTTCAAGTTCACAGTATTTCAAAGCATTGGATCCTATGGGCATCCGAGGGGGAATTACGATATCTTCGTTAAATCGGGACTTTCGTTAAATCGAGTTTTGACTGTAATATGTTGTTAAGCATCCTGTGCATGAATATGAAACACCAGCACTCACTAAGGCAGCAAGAACTGAGACTTTCCTGAAAGGCCTGAGCACCTCCTATGAATATTTACTTTGTAAGCCTAACAATGATTTCGCATTTGAAAACTCGCAACATTCTTGTTTTTGAACATTTTACAAAGCAATTTTTCTACAGTTTGCTCTAGTCTTGATCAACTGTACGTGAGGCTAGCAATACATTTCACAGCTTGGTGGTGGTGCTCACAAAGAAATCATTGCCTGCTATTTTTTTTTTCATGATGGATGTGCAAGGACAGCTTTTCACTAATTAGTGCAGGATAGTCGTTTATTCATCATAAAAAGGGGCAGCACAAAGAAATGGGTACACAAAAGAAGACACACAGATGACAGTACAAGTGCTTTGACAAGCCTTTCACCAATTACTTAGTTCCAATAAAAAAAAAAAGATACATCTGCTATTCTTACTGGTAGCATAGCTGTTTACTTTCAATCAGTTTCACTAGCTGTGCTACCAATTACTAGAAAAAAAAAAAAAAGGCAATATGTCCTTTTTGATTCATGTGTGGTAGCAGAATGTCATTATGCCACCTGTTGCAATGAAGCCATTGGACACACTTCTGTTCTGCATAAAAGTGCAGTTATAAAGTGCTCAAATTTTAAGACAATGCCTTTTGCAAAAACCAAATCTGTCTGCTTATTTTGAGGATGCGACTCTGCCGATGTCACTGCTACACTATCTTTCAGTGCACCGTTGATACAATAAGTAGCGTGCTTTGCTCAGCTAAGTGATGGCTGCAAGCAATGAGAGCCTGCAGTTGTTGAAGAGAGCACCTGTTCTGCTGTGCTGCAATAAAGCAGCATTCTAGGCTTCAAAAGAGCTATAATCATGCTGCAAAAGCCAAGGTAGCAGAGCTGGATGGCACTGAAGCTGATGTGCTGAGGGATGCGGAATGTGGGAGAGAAATATCCAGCGGCAACAGTGAACATTCAGCAGGGCTCATGATGAGTATTAACATGACCCTGTAAATACACTGATCCCATTTTTGGTTGGTCTTTTCTGCTGAACTGCAATTGCAGTTTAGTTTTTTTTTTTTACTTGCAAGTGACGTCAGCTTAGATTGGAGTAAATACAGTAATGATCTTCAAGTGACAAATAAAGCATGATCACTTTTTTCAAGCTACTGGAAGTGAACATCCCCCTAAATATAAATGCAGCCTAAAGTTAGCTGCAGCTGACAAAAAGTCAAATATTTCAGAAATTCACAGCATGCATGCAGGTTGGACATATTTTGCACTAAAATGGCAGAATGAGATGAAAGTGTGCTTTGAAAATTGGTATTCACTGAGATAGACTTTCAGTGCATAGGAACTTTAAGGGAAACAAAACTTTATAAAATTATGTGGAATTGAATTAAATGGGAGGCCACTGTTATGTGCATTGGTGAGTTACATAAAAACAGAGCAGAAAGGAATTCACATCATCCTGAATGCATCAGAAATTTTCTGAATATGCCAAGCATTTTTACCTCGTGTTTAGCAGGCAGTATGGATATTCTAGTGCTCATGAGGCATATCTGCATGGTTACCAAATGAAAATTGTTATTTTTGATGCCAAACAACAAATTAAAGCACAGCCAACCAGTGCACTCGCTATGCTTGCTCTATTGACAATACAATGTTAATCTGTGCATTCCACACTGAGCATATATCATAGAAAGCATGTATTGCCAGTAACTGCACCAGTCATCATTTTACATGTTCTCTTGCATCAAAATACCCCAAAGTATAACATTAGGCTCATCTGACATTACCACTAGCTTAGCTAGTCATGGCAGTTGATGAATTCCACTTAAAATTTTCTGCAAGTCGAGTTCAGCATTTCCTGCATTAAGCCTTGGTTGCAAGAAATACCCTTACTCGCACAGAACGCATTGAGCAATGCACCAGCTGCAAACTGGCGAATTTGAATAGCAAAGCACTGACAATAGAACTCCGTTAATTTGGAAATCCAAATAATCTGAACAACTCGAGCTGCCTCTGCCAATATCCACTTATGTCTATGATGTTGGATTTTCATCAATATGAACACTGCTGGACTCGCACCGAATAATTCGGATATCCAACCAATGAGGGGCAGTGCTGAAGTATGCCACACACATAAGAAACTGTCGAAAACTGTCCTATGCATGCCTAAATTTCATGTTACGGGCTCATGTGATTACAATCGGAGAGCCGCAGTGCTAGATGAAAAACAGTCCAACTGCACTGTTTCAGTCTTTAGCTTCATTGCAAGCCCATGGCGACAGTAACTATTCACCATGCATCTGACACCCAGTCCAACTTGGCTGCACTGCACTGACCCAGAAACATTTCTCGTTATTTTGGCATCACTGCACGCTTTTGTCACATCTGCCCGCATAGTTCTTTCTCTCCCAGTGCAACAAAAATGCATGCTTGCCATGTGCTGTTCACTGATGGTATGAGGGAGCCTCCTCACATGCGATGAAGCACCACTTCTACTATATTCTGAAGGTGGCTGCAGAAGACCATAGCAATCTGTACTAGTTCTGCTTCAACATTCAGGACAGTGTTAATGCATCAAAGCATTTGATGGAACTGTGAAAAATGGTTGTTGCTGCACAGTGTTAATCTCCAAAGAAAACATTGACAAGTCTTTCCTAAATAAGTACGCTTTGATGAAAACTGTTGTTGGCAATCTTTTTTCCGGAGCCATTCACTATTTCAACACATTTTTGTCAGTCCCTCTGAAACCATTCATTTTCCCGAGTTCTCAAGCTTGAAGGTGTCATCTACTCATGACCATAATTTGACAGTAGTTCATATTGTGGAATAGTGTAAAAAAAAATAGACAAAGGACAAGGACATCAGGATGAGGTTCGAAAGAAGGTCGCAGGCATAACGTATCTACGGTGTCTCGCATCATCTGAAGAAGTTTGCAGCACGGCACAACGTGCTGGTAGTGTTCTCTGCCGACCATAAAGTTGGAAAAGTGTGTGCTGCATGCAGTGCATAAGAAGCTGAAGCCAGCCTCGTCCAGAAGAGACAGTCAGTGTTCTGTGTCAAATGCAGACAAGTTCACAGACTGCAAAAAAGGCGTCAAGTACAGGGTTCCTTTGGCATGCGGAAAGATATATTATGGTCAAATGGGTAGGGGTGCATAAACATCAGACTGAAAGAGCACGAAAATTCCTTTGATATGAAAATAATCCACTTCTTCACTTCTTCTAACCTCGTGCAGCACTGCCGTGAATGCAAAGATCTTAAAGATGGCTCTTGCCTGCCTGACTTGCATAGAGAGGCAGCGAAATTATTGAAGCTTACTGCATTGCTAAGAACCCAGACGTGTGTGGCGAAACCGTCCATTGCGTTACAGGGAAACGAGATAGCCCTCATTGATAAGTGCCTTTCATTGCAGCGTAATCCTTGATGTTTTGTTTTTGGTTTCACGTGTTTTCACTGTATATGTAGTTCCTGTATTTTCTAATAAACATTCAGTTGTTGAGACAGCGCACGTGTCATCTTCTCTTTCCTCAGATTTTTGTCTCTTTTGCGCTGACATGACCACAACCCTACAGCCAAGCCTGCGTGGCAATTTTAATGACTATCTCTGTACTGCAATAATTCTGCTCCTCTTGAATGCAGCCTGACTTTTTATTGAAGCAAGTGATACTGAAAAATGCTTCTCACTTATGAAAGCACTAGAACTACCAGGTGTCTGTAATTCCCTCCTGAAATGACAAATTAGTTTAGGTTATTGCAAACGCATTTAAGGCAGTAATTAATAGCAATTTTAAAACTTGTACATACTCCATAGAAAGGCGCATGACAGTGAGGTAATTGTCACTTGATGTGTGAAACGCAGCATACTTTAGCTAGCACTAACAATTAACAAGGAACTAGGAATAATAAATTGTTACCAGCTAATAACTGGACAGCATTATTGAGCAACTGTGATGCAAAATCAGGATCAGAATGGCAGACTGATTTCTTATTCACACCAACTTCATCACATACAGGCTGGATTAAAGACTTAAAAGCAAAGGTATCATAGTTTGATATACATATGCCATTTGAACAGCAGCAATTCCAACAGTCTGCTTTGACAAACAATGTGATACACAAGTTTTGGCATATTTGATAAATAATAAAATACGCCATATAATAAATAATAATGATTTGACAAATAATACAATATGCCATTAACAACATGACCCTTATGTGTACTTTAACTGATTTAGGTACAAATCATGTTGCTTCAAACATCATACCCAAAAAGAAAGCAGTCAGTTGCTTAATACTTCGTCAAAAGTAATTATTACGTGATAATGCCTTGCCCATCACTCCCTTCTCATGTCAATGAAAACATTGTGTTATCACTGCAGCCTTGCAGCAAACTGCACATTTGCTTAATCGGGAATTTTTATGACTTGTGCAAATATGATCACACACAAGTTTTAAGCAGCGCCTTTACTTCAAATGCCTACATTCCAACAATGCAGGAATTATGTGACCACACAAAGCAGCAGCAGCTAGCAGTTTAAAACATTACCAAACCAGCTGAAACCATCTTCCAATCTTCTTTTCTTCTTTTCGAGTTGGTAAGACAGCAAGGAAAGCTTCACTAAAATAACACAACCTAAACAAAACAAACAAAGCAAAGTACTACTATACTCCAGTTGCAATTGTGCGTTGTCCAGTGGAATTCAGGAATGTAGTGAATTTACATGCAACCAAATTAAAGCTAAGGTAGCACATGAGTACACAACAGTTCCTAATAACTACTAGAGTGCACGTGAGTAGAGTTAGACCAGTGTGGCATGCTTTGTTTACTTTCTTACTGCTTGTATAGCTACAGCCTCATCTTGAATGCACAAGCAGACATACAGTTCCAAAACAAATGTATACACAGCAGCCTTGTGCAAATATGTCATCAGTAAGAGCAAGTACATATGACAAATCACATAAAATACAGGCAATGATGTGCATATGTATGCAACTGCAAAAGAGAGAGAGAAACAGAGAGGTCTGACTCAGTAGTAAAAGCTTAGATGACCACCTATACTCCGTTTCACACATAAAGTGCAACACTGCCAAAGCTAGAGCTCTTGTTTGCACTCCCCGCTTCCACGATGAAAAATAGTGCCTGCTCGTTACGAGAGGAAGTAATAGTTGCTTTCT
The DNA here is from genome assembly GCF_055883805.1 of Amblyomma maculatum. Lineage (NCBI taxonomy): Eukaryota > Metazoa > Arthropoda > Arachnida > Ixodida > Ixodidae > Amblyomma > Amblyomma maculatum. Next base: position 177,141,757 of record NC_139344.1, on the reverse strand, counting down.
CTGCAAGCTTAATACATCTTACATTTGCCATCAACTTCATAAAAAGCACCTTTTTTAAGAAGAAAGGATAGGATTCGGTGAATTTGTATGTTTTGTTTGTCATTTTCTTTCGTGTCGCGTTTCCGCTGCCCTGCAACCCTGCCAGCTGTGTCCTCCACGCTGCGTAACGCAGTCACCTCGACTGCCTCTTCGAAGTGGATTTTTTCTATACGATCCGCACTGTGAAGATCTCCAGGCAAGCGAAGCAAGTTATTGCAAACGTGTATGCTCGGAATAGAGCCCGTTTCCGCAGAAACCACTCGGCCACAAAACGAGTGCGTAGTGATACGCCTTTTTTGTTTCTTGCACACTACTTGCGTAGCTTTTGCTGCGTTGCACCTGATGTATGAAACGGAGTATAGCTCCATTTATATACCTAGAAGTGTGCTAACTAGCTCCTAGCAGACCTTTGCATTCTTTGATGTCAGTGCGAAACAACAGTTTCTATTTGTGGGGCAAAATTACACATTGCACATAGTGGTGTACAAAAGAACAAAATGCATCCCTTGTGTGGCCATGGAAGCATTCACATTACAGCACACACTTGACTGGCCTTAAGGCTCTGACGAATTTCTAGTGCAGCAGCCCGCCTCCGTACAGCTGCAAGGCAGGGAAAGAAAAAAGACTCATAAGGCACTTCAGCATTCTATGACACAAAAACACAGAAAAGTGGTTTACAGCTTTGCACATAAATATTTTTTAATGCGGCAGATGTACACTAATTTGACATGAACACAGATCATTTTTCGTAGTGAGGGTTGTATCAATCAAGTAGTCTGGAATTTATGCTGCCATAACAAAAAAACTAAAAACAGAAAACAAAACAATAAAAAGAAATTACTTTGTGCTTTAAAGAATGGAGCATCGGAGTGCTTTACCTGCTGGTCAGTGGGTCAAAAAATGCTATCTGTGGTCATGTGAACCAAGTTTGCAGGCTGCAGACAAAGGCACGCCTTCTCATGAATGAGCAGCACTGCAGCTACCCTGAATAATTTTTCCAGTGAACAAGAGTGAAAAAGCTGGATGGCTTTACTTTCAGCTTCCAAAGACTACACAACAGAAAAACTGTGACTAAATGAGAGAGTGGTTTCAATAAACTTACGAGCAGGGCTACTCGTCAGTGTGACTAAATACAGAATCATATATCATACTTTGAACCCTTTTGAAATGTCTTCCATCACAGCTTTATGTGCATGCTATAGAGCAGGTGCTGGCCCCACAGATTTGACTTGACTCATGCTTGTAACGCAAGTTGATGTGCCTGTATATATTTTCATATGCCTTGTCCCACATCGTCCCCATTATGATCCTCTTTCTTCTCCCCTTCCCCAGTGCAGAGCAGCAGGCCAGATTTTAATCATTCCGGCCAACCACTCTGCCTTTCCTCTCAATAAACCCATCTATCTATCACAGATTTATGAACCAAAACAAGGTCTCTGTTCAGCGCATAACAATGTTGTGCTAAAACTGCCCAGTGAGCATGAGACTAAACTGCCAAAGTTTCACCGTTTTGTGAACAGGCTTGGAAGGGAGCAAGGCTACGACCTGTCCCAAACAGGGAATGAGAACCGGATGCCTGTCCTATTCGATTCACAAGAGAATACCACAGTTGATTTCAAAAACGAAAAACCGTTTCTGAACGTATGGTAGGTACAGAGAGGTAGAGATGCATTGTGATGCTGTGCATCACTGCTGATGGCAGAGAGTGAGGCCTATCACCGTACATGGTCGTCCAAAGGCCCCAAGACTCTGCCCCAGGACCGGTTCACTGAAGAAATAATTGTTCCTGTCAACAATAAAGGTTGCATATGCAACGGACTTATTTTAGACTGATTCAAAACGATATGGTGAACTGACCGGGTGGCCTGCTGCAATGGAAAGCTATGTTTGTTCTCAACTGTTTTCGAGGCTGTATTACACACTGCATAAAGGCCCAACTCGCCAAAACTTGCATGCACTTAGCCACAGTTGCTGCTGCAGCCACTTGATGCTGGCATTAATTGACCATCTAAAAGCAGAATTCTGGCATTGATACTCAGAGTAGATGGCAGCGATGTTCAAGACAGGGCACCAACTGGACAGCTTAAAGAGGGCATTACTGCAAAAAGTTTGCAGGTTTTGGGTGCATGGTTGTTGTGTGACACCACTATTAGAAGCCTTAAATTGATGGGAATATCTAACCAGATAGTTGAAATTCGATAGTTGAAAATGGTCTAGTCGTGGAAAGAGTGAAAGCGGCAACGGGTCCAACAAATTGAGTACAGTCATTTAGCAACGTCTGCATCATTCTTTAGGACAGTTGCAGCAATATTACAATGTTTCTGTGATAGCCATATGCCTTACTCATGTAAGAGCCCCACCTTGTCAAAACCATGGTAAAAAAAAGTGTGGCCCCTACATGAGTATATATACAGTAAGAAGCTTTCATAACCAACAAAATTCTTTGCATACTTCCACCTACCGTTGGTGTGTAAATGCCCTTGACATACACAAACATCTTAATCTTTCATTACCAACATTACCAGTCAATCACAGCACAAGGTACCATCCAATGTGACATGCTCAAGTTCCCAGCGAAAATTATTTTCAAGGCCCTACCATAGTCAAACTAATGGCACTCGACAACATTTCTCCCAGAGAAATCAAAAACAACCTTATTTTCACTTGTGGCAAATGATTAATGGGGCAATGAAGAATTAAAGGGCAACTTTCTATTTTTCGACTTCGAGTAATGAAATTAGGCACAGTGGCTTGAAACAGCACCAAACAGTAAGCTAAAAAGTTTCACAGTGATATCTTCACAGGTTGTTGTTTTATAACTGTTTATATGTTCTTCACGTCACTTGCTTGTGGAAAGCCTAGCAAGACAACAAAATGAGCTATGAGTCTGTAAATGCTTCTAATATTTATGAAGAAGCATGGCCCAAAATCAAGACAATCTTAATGCCTAATAAATTTGCTGCTCTTTTTTTTTTTAATGACATACTAGGCACCTTCTCCTAATGTTTAGGATGCGTCATGGTCTAATTACTGGTTAATAAAATAAATGCGAGCTTATACAGTAAATCTGAGACAGTCCTGGTTAAAGCAAATTTCAAAATTACACCAAAACAAACCCATTCCTGTGGTGCCTTTCTACGAGCAAGATGATAAGCCCAAAACAAAATTTCTGGATAGCAAGCCCGAAAGTTCTAGACTAGCATACTCTGCCTATGAATATTACACTGTCTGTATATTTATTTGGAGCACTTAGAATTTATTTTTGGGTGAAATATTGTAGTACAACATAGAAAACATAGAATGAGTGTTGTAAATGACAAAAAGGTTAGTGCTTTCATCAAGCTCTACGAATGCGCCTGCACAGCACTGGGGCAGCATGTATGACTCAAGATACAAGGGTACAGGTGGGTTTGATTCCGACCTAACCCTCCCACCTCACAACCCGCCAACCAATCAGTGTTTGGCCAGGCCACCTGAAAACTACCATCTGCCACAGGCATGTGCATCATTTTTCGCTCATAACGCCGACAGCGCCAAAATGACCAAACGTTCTGACAAATGGGGCCTTTAAACAAATTCCCAAATTAACGAATACCCAGCTAAGATCTCAGAAACACAGTTAGTTTTGAGACTAAATTTTTCCATATGGTAGCCTTGTTTTCTCAATGGTATACGGCGTCTGCAAGCCGCGACATTGTGCACACAATCTACTGTTATCACAGTAAATCTATGAAACTCTATGGACACCACTACCGCGTCGTTTACGAAGCTTGAAGTTAACTAAGACGCATAAATTTTGCTAAATATATAACTGCGAGTACTAAGACAGTTTTAAATATAGCAAAAAAATATATATAAACTGACTGAACCCGGCAATACCTACCACAGATGCCTACAACTGTTCTGTGTTTTGTCTGGTACAGTAGCGTTGTCCAATTTTTCTATTAAAGCATTTTAAACGTTAATCAAGCTAGATTAGTGAATAAAAGTAGCTGTAATTTATTCAAAGAGAAAAGTAGGCTGTCTAAAGTTGACATAAACATAAATAACTGACTGCATGATGCTAATACACAGTCATGAACTGTAGTATGTCCACTTCAGACGGCTGCCATGTTCACCGCAGCGGAAGAACACAGCATGGCGCCACCATCCACTAAAGCCTAAAGCGCCTTGATCCTGAAAGTAGCGACACTCTCCTCTCTTCGGCTGCTTTCCTCCTCAGTTCTCCTCAGATTTCACTCTCCCCTCGCCAGACGCGCTGCACACGACACGCTGAACCTGCTTGTGCGCGAGTGGCGCCACGGGAGGGTCAATGGTGGGGACTTTTTGGGCTGGCTTTTTAAAGAGTTGTTTTAAAAATCAAGAGGGTTTCTAGTTGGACTAGTTGGTGACTGACATGTTCAAACATTGTTGCGCTTAAGTTCAGTCAATAGTTAACGCTCCTGTCTCTCGTAACGTTTTCTACGTCGTTTTTTTTTTAAGCGCAATGATGTTTGAATATGTTTTAAAAACTGCTATGCACAAGTACAGTCGAACCCGGATATATCGAATTTTGGTTATATCAAACTCACGGAATATCCCCTTGAAAATCCTATGTAAAAGTATAGGAAAGCCGCGTCATATATTGAGCTCCGCACCACGCACTGGAAAGTGTGCCTTCCCCAAAGAGGATCGCATCACCCTTGGCCGTTTGCCGCGTGACGTTTTCAAGCCACGCGCGGAAGGAATGAGAGGGGACAGTTAGGCGACGGCTGGTCTAGGGCAGTGCCGAGCCCATTCCCCAAAGGCGCGTGCATCTGCGGTTATCGTTTCTTGCGCGCCAACACGTGACGTTTGCAAGCCATGTGCGCGAATGAACCAGATAGAATCGGTGGGAACGAGAAGGGAAAAACACGATAGAGCGAAGCACAAGGGTGTGCCCATTCTTTTGCCGAGCTATCTCTCTCCTTCCCTTCTCAGGGCCTTCGTTCACAGTAGCACGCACTATGCATGCACCAAGCCAACTCAGGCAGTCTTCAGACAGAACGTCGGACTTGCTGCGCACGGCGGCTGACATGGTTATGGTGCCTGCGGACGTTAAGAAGCGGCAGATGTCTCTCTCTCCCTCTCTTTTTTTTCTGCGAGTCGTCCATTCTTAATCGTGCTGTACGCGCAGCGTGGCGTAAGATATGGCGACTGCGAATGTTAAGAAGCGGCTTTTTTTTTTTTTTGCGGGAGTTGTTTACCCTTGCATGTATGAATCAACGAAAGTGCGCGGTCAGCTGCGATCATGACACTAGCTTTTAGCATTTTCCGCTTCAAACAGCATTTGCTGCTATCACGCTTTCCAATGATTTTGTGGCAGTGGACTATGCGCCTCAAGCGCGGTGTGATAAATCGAACCAGGCTTGTGAAATCAAGCCTTCACGGGCAGTCTGCCAAGTTCGCTCCCCGCCACCGCAGGAGCTATCAAAAGATAAACACGCCATGACGTTATCGCTGCGCAGCATCTTGACACGCTGCCACGAAATGAGCTGCGGATGAGACGACCAAAACAGAGTGGCGCGCGCCATCAACGCGCAAGCGAAAACGCTGGCAATTTCTGCCGCGGTGACACAGAAACCTTGTTTTGAGCTACCGCGGTGGCTGGCTCGAGCGGCGAGAGGAACGCAGTTCTAGCAAGTTGGAAATTTTTTGCTCTGTTGCTGCCCCTCTCATCGCTGAGATCGCTCAATCGCTTGCATGTAAGCGAGATGGCCTTAATGCTTTTTTTTTTCTTTGAAATTCTCGGGTGCAAAAGTGGAGGGTGCGTTCATTATGCGAGGGGGTTGATTACGCAACAAAAACGGTATCGTTTTTTCACCTCGTTAGTGCCGTCACAAGCAGATTTCTGTATATAGAATTATCGATTTATCAAACTATTTCGCGACCCCCTTCGAGTTCGATATATCCGGGTTCGACTGTATTATAATGAACTTGTAAATGTCACGTTTGCGTTGTAGTGGCACGCATTTCTCGTAACAACAAGGAACCAAAAAAGAAGACAAGCTCAAAATGGCAAGCAAAGTTTGCACTTCAGCATCCTGCTCAGGTACTCTAAAGCCTTCTGAAGGGACAAAAAAATTTAGCAAGAAATTATGCTGACATCAGCCCTGGACATCAGACAGAGGGCAATGAATGATTGCCGACGGCTATTTCAGAAATGTTATGAATCTATGTGCGAACGGTAACAGGCTGATTCTGACAAACTATCTGGCTAATCTACGAAGCAAAAGCGTTGAGTATCGCGTGGTTTCATTTCCAGCTCGCGATCTGTAAGAAAAGGATGGACCAAAGCTCCTACGACGGCTAATCAGAAGTAATGTATGCCTAAAAAAGTAACTTTTGTTTCTTCTTAAAGATAGTTGGTCAGCAATGTGACTCGGGCGAAACAGCGCCTTATTTCCATGGCACAATAGTGGTTTTCCTTGAAGGTCGTAAGATGTGGCGCATGCGAAAATATAGAAAACACCCAATTCCAAATAGAAAAGAAAGTGCCGATAAACACTGTTGCACATTTGGAGGACAATGCCGAGAACCCATAAAGGAATAAAGAGATCTGAAAACAAAGCGTAAGAGAATACTTATTACATGAACATTTTCAATACATTTCAGTCTAATTTGTGGGATTCAGGCTTTCTGTGGCGTCCACGTAGAAACCACAAATTTTGCCTTCGATCATAAAAAACATGGGAGTGCACTAGAACATTTAACTATGTATGTGGATATAGACATATGTAATGGTTTTTACAGAAGCATAGTGATACCAGTACAGATACTAACAAACGTATAGGTAGCTACAAGAAACTTGCAGGTATTTACAGGTGATGCACACTAGAGGCAAAATAATATAACTTCATACAGATTTACAAAACTCAACTTTCACAAATATGTTTACAAATTCTGCATGATATGATGCATCCATGCTTTTATCCAATTTAGGCTGCAGCCACTATATTATTATTTGCATGGATCATTTCTAAGTTAGCGACAAATGTGTGCGAGCTTCGCATCCTTTCATAGGAGGCTGTCAATGGCCCATATGGCAATAAGATTGGGATTGCGTTCGGTTTCAGCTTCTTTCTTCCACATTTTCGGAGTATTATTGGTTCAAATTGGTTGGCAGTAAAATAGAGCTTTAGTGTGCCACTTAAAGAAATCATCACGGGTGACATGACTTTTACTTCAATCCGAATTCCCAACCAATGAAAGTAACAAATTTTATAATTCTGCTTGCGATTGAGGCGGCAAGTACACCACACTGGAAATTATCAGTGAAGCAAATGTTGGCGGCGTCAAAGTAAAAAGAAAAAAAAAAATTTGAAGCACCTGTTTGTATATCCCCATGGCGATTGTCTAAACATTAAAGCAACAGGCCAAATACTGAAACTTATGCACGTCGCTCAAGATAGCTTTCAAATGTAACTATGAAAGCTTTTGGTACTACTGCATGCCATGTACAAAGATTTTCCGCGGAAAGGTCACTTCCATAAAAAATAGTGGAGGCCGGAAAAAAAGAAAATTAAGATTGGCATTAGTGTTACGAACGACAAAAATGTGTAGCTTTGCTAGAGCTGATTGCAAGCTAGTTCATCTGAGTTTGTTCTCAACACCCCTCCTGATCTACTGTGGAGACCAAATTTTCTGAAAATGGCTACGCAGTTATTTTCGTCACATAAGAAACGAAAAGAAGTGCAACAAGACAGAAACAACTTGCTCCCTTAAATTTGGCGAACGCTCCGTGTAGGTGCAGAAAACATGAAGACACATAGTGCCTCACACAAAATAGTCTTTTTCGTTGCGGCAATCTTTCCTGCCTACCTTTTGCAGCCATTGTTTAGTACACAGCTCATCGCTTTTCCCTCAAGGAATGCAAAATAAAGTGAATCATTTTTCTGGCTTCCATGAGTACTGAAAAGCGCTGCAGCACGGCATCACGTACACAAGACTATACGGGCGCTAGCCACAGGAAACCGCATGAGGCAGTATAATGGCGACCACACAAAAATAATAAGCAAGCAAAACAAGTTTTTGCCCCTCTTAGTGACGTATTGTGACGCGGCGGCCACGTGAATGGGCCACCTGGTGCCTGGCAGCCAACGAGAGAGCAGAAAACCCGGCTCCCCTTTCTTTTTGAGGGGGGAAGCGTAGGAGAGCGAGGTGGAAGACGCCAGGCAAGAGAGAAGGTGGCAAAGATCTCACATTTTCGCTACTTTCCGAAGGTAGAGGGGCTTTACTAAAACCCGACTGCCTTGACCAATTCAAGATATAAATTCCTTTCTAAACCACGAGTTCTGCCTTCGTTACTGCTACCAGGTGGTGAGATCTACCAGAATATGCAAACATCCTTACACTCGTCTCTGGCAGTAGACTGTCCGTCCCTTTAACACTGTCGCATTAATAACTCATATGCTTAGAACTGTCATTACATAGTAAACCAATTACACTACAGAAAGTGCTTCCTCTAAAGCAAAAAGAAAAAGAGGTGAAGTCCTCATACCTTCTAGATAAACGTCTCTGTTGAATAAGCCGGCTGACAGCCGTGTGCTGCAATAAAAAAATGAAGACAATCAGAATCTGGAGCCACAGCTCAAGCATCTTGCCACAAACATAGAATTCATACTCAGTACACCTTTCTAGACAGAGTGGAAGCTAAGATATGGCATTATGGGCACATCAGCAACATTTGTCTGGTGCAAGACTATAACAAAAACCTGTAACCCACATTGCTTGCGAAGCAGAATTTGCAGCCCATGAATTTATTGCGTTACTAGCTTGCCACCACCTTGCAATCATGAGCGGCACTCAAATATGCCTTAAATAACCACTTAGCTGCCACAGCTGCCCCATGGACACAGCTACTTATACACAAACCTTGACGCACTCGCTGCCATTCTTTTTTTTTTTTTGGGGGGGGGGGGGGGGGGGATCCTGCTTGCTTTCATCTCTCTCTCTATCTGTCCATAATGGTGTGTCTTTTACTCTATTCAATTATAAGAGCCCGCTACTTTGTGGCACAACTTCCAAAAGAAACAACTTTGAGAACATTAGAACTAGATGACCTAAAGCTCATATTTGAATCAAAAGGGCCTGAACGTTAGAGTTGGTTTAGTTCTATAGGGTTTAATATCCCGAAATGACATTAGCTATGAAGGGACAGAGCAACGGAGAGCTCCAGAAATTTCGACCACCTGGAAATTTTTAACATTTTTTAAACATTATCTATCTATCTATCTATCTAACATAATGCAGTACATGTTAGTGTTTCACCTCTATCAAAATGTAGCAGCTGCAGCAAGGACCGAAACTGTGTCCCAGGGGTTAGCAGTCGAGCACTCTAACCACTCAGCCACCGGAGGCTAAAAAAATTAATGCTGGCTCTACATATGCTTCAAAATTAATAGAGTGGTAAAAGTGTTTTCCAGCATTGTGATTCCATATGGCTCTACTGTAGACAGGAACCTCAGAGATTTTGTGATGCTTGGTGCGATGGCTTCAAAGGATAAGCCGAGATATTTGTAATTAACGTGAAAAATTGTCCCACGATTATGTACTTCATAATGTGAAATGTTAGTGCACCTGTTGATGTACTTGAACAATAAACACTTTGCAACGCGAGAGCATGAGTGCTGCCATATTTGGTCATGTGACCCTTCCGCCATCGCCGGCCTTCGGGCAGGGTGTCTAGAAAACCACAATTTTCAAAATCCCTGACTTTTCCAGGTTTTTCCTGATTATTTCAGGTCAAATTCTCTGACAAGTGAAGAGGCTCAAAAATGTAGCTGCTGCTGATAATGAGCATAGACAAATAATTCCCAACAAAAAGCTATTTATTAATCATATTCTGCAGTTTACAATGGTGAAAGGCTGTTATTAGTGTTAATGACAAATAAAAACGTCGTCACAAGTTTACTGAAAATTAAAAGCGCAGTGATGCCAGCCTCAGCAAAGGTCTTTGATACCACCAATTGTGAAATTTTCTATAGGCCCTGTATCAAAAAACGGCGATTTTGATCGGTCAAAATTCGGGTATATAGGGTGCCTCGATGCAAGGCAGCCTAGGTCACGCCCGGTTTCGAGGGAGAGCAAATTCTTGAAGATAACAGCCGTAGCATTAATTAAAGGAAGACGCGAGTTTTGGAACAGTCTAAAATGGTCAAAACTCGATTTGAGAAAAACTCATTTTCGGAACGTTTATTCTTTCAAGCATCCGCACTAAAATTATTAACGCTAAATTCAGTCAGGGAATGCGATAAAATCGGCTTTGAAAACGTCACGGCAGCCATGAAATGCCTTCCGAAAAGAGGAATTGTGTTCGAAATTCCCACACTTGGTTTAAAACTGTTTTCTTTGTGCGCAATTTGCGCTATCTCAAAATGGCTTCGCTCAAGCGGACTGGCTGTGCGCGCCAGTTTTCCGAATGCCGTTTATGATCTCTGATTAGCTCCCATGCGGCACTTTTCAAGTGCGCCGTTCCGCGTCTCCCATTAGCTGGCGTGATCGGAGCGTCATTTTTGCTGTTTTGCGTTCGCTGCCGTGGCCGCCGCTCGCACGAAGAGCAGAACCTGCGGTGAGATCGCGAAGACGTGAGCGGTCAACCGCTGAAGTGTCACAAGGTACCTCAGCTGTAGCTCAGCTCGCTGATCGCTTTCGCGCTGGCTGCTGCCGGCGCGATTATTCCTACTTTTTGTTGCGTACTACTCCCATGCAGCGCTCCGCATATTTTATTGAGTACCCAACTCACATGCATATTGATTCTTTTACTGTGGCAGCTCAGCCATGTGCTGGTGTCAAAGAAATATATCGTGCGTCGCCATGCGGCGCGGTCACGATGCGCACTCAGGAGAAACAGAAAAAAAAAAAAAAACGGCATGAATAGCATACTTCCTGTGCGCCAGTTTAAAATGAAAATGCATTGCAGAATATATTGTGCCATTTTCCCTGACTTGGCGAAATTTTTTATGGTTTCCCTGACATTTCCCTCATTTTTCCCGGTGCATGAAATTTCTCTGACAATTCCCGGTTTTTCCAGTTGCTAGACACCCTGTCGGGCCTTCTGGTTTGGGTGGCTGCCAGTGTGCTGGCACCCGGCAGCAAGGTGCCGCATGCCCACTATTGCTGGGGACAATGTGCTCGTAGAAGATGGCACAGAAACTTCATATGAATGCGCATTGCAACAGACGCACGGAGTTTGCTGGGATACTAGTGGAGGCCCGACCTTCTAGGACTTGCATGCAAAGCAAATTTGTTTACAGTACGATCTGGCAGCAAAAAAATAAAAAGAAGAAACTGATTGTGGCCTTCGGTGCTATGCGTGGTCTGCGGCGACTCGCTCTCGCGGTTTCATTTTCTCCGCGCAAACGCAACGAAAACGCGAAAGTTGATCTCTATCTTTGTTGGTATGCTAACAAAGGACCATGAAAGCCGATTTTTATCTTTGTTGCTGCTCTCTCGACTTAATGACACTCATGGGGTGTAATTACTCTCCCTATACATTTTTCGGCTATTATTCCAGACTTTCACAATTTTGTTTGTTTAAAATAAGCAACAAAAACTTGACACTGAGGGTAAAATTTTTCAAAAATGTTCGACACTCGAAGGATTAACAGCTTCAGATTAAAGAAAAAACACACACTGTGCCTGTCCACATATGACAAGAAATTGTGTAACACTAACTTCAAAAATTACACTTGACAGGGCACAAAAGCAAAACAACAATCAGGTAAGTCTGCATCACTTTGGCACTGTGACAAGGAAACAGGACTCACTTATCTCTTCCAGGCCGAATCACTGTTTCATACAATCCGTAAACTGGCCGGTGGTCAGAAGTTTGCATCATGGAAATTGAGTCATAGTGGATGCACTGTATGTGGCCTTTTCTTTTGCTCCTAAATAGAATGCGATCCTGCATGAAAGGGATAGGCTCCTTAGAAAGTGTGTTGGGTAAGCTTTTATGGTGACACTGCACCATTAGTAGCAAAACATATTATTACCGTATATGACGGCACCCTGAGCTTTACACCATCAAATTGACTTGTGCCTACTTCAAACTTGTAGGTAGGGCCAAATTTGATTTTTCCTTCTTGGAAGCCAAAAAATGCCTGACCTGAAAATAAGGAAGAAACATGAAAGGTCTACACCCTTGTCAAACCCCACATATATCATAATACACATTTCTAAATTTCAAGATTTTTAAATAACGCATTGCTTCCATGGCCTATGTGCGGCTGGAAGTCAGAGTACGCACTGTGCTCCTATACAGTCCGTTTTTCATGAACTGTGGTAGAAAAAGTGTGCTTTAAGTAGCTGTGCAATCTGGCTGCTTTATTTAGTGAGATTTCTACTCCCAGCAGTTCCGTAGTGCCCAAATTTCTTGTTCTTAACAATGAAATTGTAATTTTGATTATATCTGCACAGCCTGCCAGCTAAACATGAGTAAAAAAAGAAAAGCACTTTGCATGTTCTGAAGACATAGAGGTCCATAGAAGGGAGCAGAGGTTTGAGCAAATCGGTGTAGGTTCATAGTCAAAGACACACTTAAAGGGAGACACGACAACTGCTGGTGGAGCTTCCATCTTGTTCTTTGTATTAGCATCTAAGTGTGCACTGTTTTTGATAATGAACTGTAGAAAACTCATATGGGAAAAACTGTTGGACCTACAGTACGGGAAAAACTGTTGGACCTACAGCTACAAAAGTTTTGTGTGTGTGTGTGTGCACGCGTGTGCGTGTGTGTGCGCGTGCGTGCGTGCGTGCGCGCGCGTGCATTCATGGGATCACCTAGGCAAGAGGGATTTACTTTAATTCCAACAGTCCAAACTTTTGATTGCATTTAGAGAGGATATAAGGTAAACAAGGACATAACAATTGAAAAAGATAATTAAGAACTAAGCATACAGACCATCCAGCATGGCACTTCTTAGCTGATCATACTTCAGGAGATTATCATAAGTGGTTTCTTTGTCTCCAACATGATCCTTTAGCAAATTAACAACAGTGGAACGTTCATTCATGAGGCGAAAGTTAAGGTCACCACACCAAAACACATGGTCAAATCTTGCAGTCACATCTGAAATAAATAAGAAGAATGGTATTTGTTTCCACTTAGATGCTACCTTCAAGGTGTGAGGAGACCAACCAATTAGCTAAAAAAAAAAATGAAAACACTAGGCTGCAAGTGCACTAACACAGCATATACTTATACCAAAAGTACTCAAAGTAAAGTATTATTATTATTATTACTACTAAAAGAAAATAAACTCTGCTCTTAACAAACAGCCATACATTCACTACAAAAACGGTACTAGAACATATTTTACTTACTTATGAAACACATCGGCACTTGAATGTTACCAGAATGAAAATGTGTTCATATAACTCATACACTGACCATAGAAAACATTTTTGCAAATACAATACTTTTCTTATGGCCGGCAGAATAAAGAGCATCCAGTAATTGCAACAAAATCAGGGGCACCAATGCACCCAATTTGATGCCTACAATTAATGCTTCCATTTTCTGGTACAATGGCTTGCATAATGAAGAATACACCTTCCCACAGAAGTTTCTGCAGCATAGAAGCCAAGAAAAAACTAACTTTTTTCCAAGTCTGCATCCAATAAATGGATGCAGACTGCATTTGAGCATTCAAATTACTATACTTTTGAACATTAAATGTTACAATGTCCTTCCAGGCCACAAGGAACTTCAGCTTTGAAGTAACTTCCTGCTTTGAAAAACTACGAGGTTTTATTATGTATAGAAAAAAATACTTCCACTTGACACAGCATTTACACACAACATAGCCTAATTGACCGTAAGCCTGAGGTAATAAAATAACATTGCTTCCCTGTGTCTCAGTCTTTGCATAAAGTTACTTTGCAAGCATCACCACAGAGCACCTAAAGCTATATTCATCATGCATAAATATGCTGCAGTAAAGTTTCAAATAAAAAAGTCTCACCTTTGCTCTGGTACTGCAACTTCACTTGCGCTTGCTTTGGCAAGTCAATCTGATGGCAGATCTTCTCATAGTCCTGAATACGCTCCTTGACCTTTTTTTCATGAGCTAAAAGGAAAGAGATCATTGAAAAGAAGACAATGTCAAAATTTTGGCAACAGTACCACCAATTTGCATAAAATTTTGCTTATGTAAATTAGGCGTTCAAACAACGAAAGAAACGACACCTGCAAGATGGGAGTTTATAAACAACATTGATGATCCAAAAAACTGGAACGCAATGGCTACAGCTCCCTTTGTCTTCACAGAAGAAACAGGGCGAGTAGCATATGTGGCTTCTTCAGCAGCTGAAAGAAACGATTGCCATGACATATAAATGCAGGAAAGAGATGAAAGCTTGCATCAAATACAGTTAAGCAAAACAAATGCAGAGTGAACAAGGCTTATTTACGTGCACACAAAAGCATCACATCCAAGCCACAACACAGATGCCACATGCAACCAGAGATTACCTGAGCAAAACCATATCAGATCTCGACGCAAAAAGATGGAGAGGTTCAAGACACCCAAAGAGACAGAGTAGAAGAGAACATGCGAAGGGCCCAGAGTGAACTGAAGTCTAGTTTCCCACTCCTTTCTAAGAAAGAGAGAAAAGAAGAGCCACCACAGACACCCTGAAACTGCAGGAAGAAGAACCACCACTGTACAGAGGGAGATGCTCCCAAGTAGACACAAGCAAAAAAAAAAAAAATACACAAGCACAATTTTGAGAGCGCTAAAGAAACCTACTTGTCACTCATGGCTTCTTGCACGCCAATAGCATAAACGTCTGGAACGTAGTCTATTGTTTTAGGGAGCAGCAAGTCATCTAGGCTGGCAGGGGATGCCTAAAGGTAAGAACAACACTGGTGAATACCAATACGAAGCACAAATGAGGCAATTAAGAAGCACACGCTTCAAGGCAAACCAAGACATCACTGGCCAACAATGCATCTAATGCTGCAAGTGATTAAATGGACATGTATGAATCTGATTGTATAACAACACAACTGGGTACCAATCATGACTACCCTTTGAAATTGCATGCATATCCCTGTGTTCCAGCATTTGAACTGAAAGCCATGACAAAGACTAAGTCATGAATGCAGAACATGTGATCCAGGAGGAGATGAAACACAGCATGAGTGACATAATACACCATGCTCGATTAATACAAAATGATGGAAGCAAAGAAAGACCAACAATAAACTAAGTTCATGCCCTATGGAATGCACTCGTGCTATTGCCATGCACATGTGCCAACTTGACCGTTCACAACAGTCAATGCAAAAAGCGAAAATTTGCCACTCATCATGTTTTGATTCAGACATACATATATGAGCAAAATGATAAAGGGCTGAGAGATTTTTAAACCTTTTAAAGAATTGCAGTTTGAGACACATGCTCACAAAGGCAACACATGAACCACAGTAGCCAAAAGGAACAGCATAATGGCAGTAGTTAGACACTTAAATAACAAATCTTTTATTAAGGACGACTGATGTCCTGACAACAAGCCAAGTGAATCTTGCCAGCAATGACAGAATCAAACTGTAGTACAACACTGCTTTCCTACCAAGTGACGTCTTATGAGTAACAAGGAACTTTTTTTCTTGTGCCTTGTTGCCCTGCGAAACGAGAAAAATGTTGCGGTAAGTTGTGTTTACTTGTGTTTTATGGGTCGCCATCCCAACTCGCACCCCCGTATGTTTCGCGATGTTTTAAAAATACTTCGACTCAGTAATGAGATTTCAAACTTTCACAATCTGTTCTAGGATGTTCATGGTTGCTCTGTGCTAAATAATGACATCATATGTGCCCTCTGAAATGAGAAAACTGCTTTGAAATCTTTGGTTCCATGTATTCCTATGGGCGCTAACCCTACTTTTCACCCCCAGTCATCTGCGGCGCCGCGAGCGCCCCCTTTGTTTGTTGGTCTATATAAAAGCTGCTGTAACAAAGGACGTTCCACGTCCGCCGCTATGGCTGAGGGTGGCGCTGGTGAACACTCTCAAGGTTCGTATATAGACAACATAAATACCCAAGCAAGTAGCAGGGGGGACAGCGGCCGATGTAGCTCAGTTGGAAGAGCACCGGACGCGATATTCGGAGGTTGTGGGTTTGGTTCCCACTATCGGCACGTTGTTTTTTCTTCTACTTTGTGTTTATATATCTTTCCCCTAAACAGATTACATTACTAATTTCTGTGATTATCCAGGTAAACATTAAAAAAAAAAAGACAAAGTACCATCCACAACGCTTTCCTTGGCCTCGCCGACTGTTGGCTTCTTTCCTTCATGTATTATAACGAGCACCCTCATTTCACCTTAATTGATCTGCTTGCTGCTAACTACACCTCATACCTGCTGTACTACCTACAAAAAAAAAAAAAAAAAAAAAAAAAAAGAAACCATTAAAAGGGCAGCTGAAGAGCTTTTAGAATTCAAAGAGCTTAAAGGGGATGAATGCATGAAACGTGCTGGTTAAGAGCGTGAAGTATCTTTATGCTAGCATTTAAACTGGCAATGTAATTGCCGAACAAAGTAGCAAAGATGTTCAGACTTCTCCAAAGAGCATAGCACCGAGCAGGGGCCACAGTGATGACATCATGTATAGCAGTGCTAAGCTTTCAGTGAAGAAACGGTTGCTTGAAGGAAGAAAACCAATGCCACCGAAGGAATGTCTCGTGAAGCGTTGTCTGACAGCATTCGACAATGCATGGTCGCATGTGGGCGATGCTAGTGAAAATTTGAAAATCCAGCAATAATGACGTCACCAAACATTTCTCTGCACTTCTCCGATGCATTGAGGAAAAACCTGAACTCTGTTACGGTTATAATTGGCAATTCATCATCATCATCATCAGCTGGACTATATCCACTGCAGAGCAAAGGCCTCTCCCATATACCCTCCAAATAACAATTCCTGTGCTAGCTGCATCCACTTGAGCCTCTCAAACTTCCCAATCCCATCCACCCACTTAACCTTCTGCCTATTCTGAGCTAGGCATTTCCTCAAATTACATTTGTAGGGGCTAATTATTTCACAACATACAAAATTCCATTCAAGTCAGCCTGTAAAGAAATCAATGGCTTGTATTTAAAAGTAGCAAATTTGTTTTGCAGTATTATAAAAAGGTACTGCCTGCAATGTACCGATTTCCTAAGCAAATGGGTAGAACATGTTGAACGGTTGAACGTGCCTTTAAGCAACACTTTCCGTGAAGTTGTCCACACTGAAATAGCGAGACATTGGAAGATGAATGCAATATCAGCCAGAAATTTATTTTGCTTATAAGGTAATCTCCATTTAGTAAATGTAATCAAAATGCAGCTAAGTGCAGAAATATATCCATGGTATTATGATACTCGTACCTACTATCAACAGTTCTCCATCCCACCTATGGCCTACGTAAAAAGAAAACCAAACAAAAATGAGGCTCGCCACTGCTCCACTTGTTGCATCTGTTCATGTTGATGACAGTACTACTTTTCTTCATGAGCTTCATTTACATCAAAGTATGAACAGAGATGAGTGCAAATACAAATACAATTGTTTGACAGAAAGCATTAGACAACAGACAGAATGAAGACCAGCATTTAGATAGCTCTAACTAGCCTATGCATTGATGATAGAATTCACGAATACTGCACATCCAAATTTGTCAAAAGGGTCTAGGCACCTGTTGCATCATTTTAAAGATTGCTATTGCACATCTCAATTCTTTGACACAACTGTTGTTGCTCCCCAAAAAATAAAAATAAGACTAAATGAAGCTTGAATTTGATTTGAAGCCTGTAAAATTGAAAAACAAAACAATCCTGAGTTGTGTCAGACTGTTTTTCTTCGAGATTAAGAATTAGGCTCAGCATGTGCTTGTGAAATGTGAAATGCAATATGCCAGAGCCTTTGGTTTTAATGCACATATGTCCACGTCTCTTGCAAAGATGTCTCCAAGAATAAGGTTAGCTGCTTGTTGCTACACCGCATCTATACCTCCTCTCAAGCTCGAGTGTTTTCTCGCTGACTTCACCCTCTACACCAGAGTGCACTGGCGTTTCAAGTATTCATTCCATTGAAAGCTAGCACTCAAACAGATTTGAAACATTGTCGATAATGATGTACAGCTGTCATACAGATACACTTATAAAATGATAACTACACAGATACATAGCACCACTCAAGGCTACAACTGTGTAATATGCTGAAACCGAAATTCCAGCGTCTGCTTGACAGCCACTGAAAATATTACCCAAGTAGGCATGGAATTGCCACTCTGGACAGTGTGCCATCTGTGGCCATGTGATAAACAGAGGCCTGGTCATGAAGGCCAATGTGAAAAGAGGGTGCTGCGTAACATCATTATCACTGCCACGTATTTGCTCTCAGTTCAGTTCATTCGTTCAGTCGTGTCCGACTCTTCGTGACCCTATGGACCATATTACGCCACGCCTTCCGGTCTCTCACTATCTTCCTAACATCACATAACTTCATCTGCAGCGCCTCAAGGATGCCAACTAACCATCGCGTTCGCTGCCTACTCCTTCTCCGGTGAACCTCAACCTTTCCCAACATCAAATCTTTCTCCAGCGACTCCTCTCTTCTCATCAGATGACCTCTACTGGAAGGCAAAAAGTCTGGAAAACATTTTTTAGTCATTTTTTTGTTCAACTAGTGCACATGGCGACAACACCTGAAATGACTGCTCTTCTGTGGCACGACTCCAAACAGTTCCCCAACCAGCCACAGAACACAACCAGTTGCATGCCTGTGCTGTCACCACACACAATGAAGAAGATACGCAGGTCAGATCCCTTTTTCATTACCCTTCAAACCTCCAATTTCCTTGTCAGTGCCTAACACACAGCTATCAAACTAGCAAAGCAAGCAAGCAGCCACGTTCGCGAGGAGAGAAAAATGAAGTCACTTTGCTGCAAAAGATGACGGGCTTCTTTTTAATTCTTCTTTCTTTCCTTTTTCTATGAACATGCAATGCACCAACTAAAGCGAAAGCACCAGCTACTGAGATTTCTAAACAAGATTAAATTAACAACAACAAAAAAAGAGGTTCCCAATGTATGACTAAGAGGGACTGGAAGCAACAGCAATTGGCCATGCTTACCTACCAATGCCCATGCTTCACAAAGCAAGCTTGTACAAAGAACACCGCACAACATGTGCCACTAAGAAACACCGTTCACAAATGCAACTTGGACAGCACAGCAACAAAGGACTAGCTGTGCACAAAAGCACAGTACATTTGAAAGTATAGAAACCTATTTTCACTTCCTGCATTCAGACTGCTAGCTCTGAAAGCACTGCTGGCAAGGTGTAACGGCACAAAAGCATTTGAGGCTATCACAAGACAAACACTGGGTTACTTAAGAAAGGGTCTTCATTTCTGCAGCTGAAATGCTGCAAATATTTTAAATGTTTATGCTTAAATATCTTTAAATTAGTGAAGGTTTTTGCAAGTACATTTCCAAGAAGCAAGCTTGGGGGAGTCCATTTTTATTTTCACTCAGATTATCCATTCAAGAGCCGTCTGTGCTGAGAGTGCTTTCTGAGATGATGAACAATGATGGAAATAATACTAGTGTAAGGCCACAAAATCAGGCAGTTGCAGCCCACCTCTAGAAAAACAGTGCCTACTGATGATAGATATCTGATTCGTCTTGTAGCTATTTACAATGCAGGAACTATCTATGTCTTTCATGTCTGCATGCTGTATCCATACCATGAACACCAAACTGATACACAAACACGGCAACTGCAAGCTGCCTGGCTGCAGTAGGTATGGTACAGTTGTACAAATCACACCTATGCCTGATGTGCATAGGCATGGACTGAACACCGAAAATAAAGCCAGCGGTTAAAAAGAAAAAAAAAAAAAAACGCTTGAGATGCACACTTAGCTGATTGTCATTCCAGCTTTTTTTTCTTTCAATTTTACGTCTCTTTCTTTAATCCATAGTATTACACTTGATTTTATCTATGCAAACTAATGAATCACTCAGCTGAATTACTTCTCTTGACATTATGCGCACTACTGAACTGAAGTGTTCAACACAAGTACAGTTGTCGAAACATAACAGATTACACATAAATATCTTGCTTACCAATCCATTCATGTTCCATGTTGCCACAAATATGTTGACCTTTCTGTTTGGAAAGTAACGGTTCAGTTCCTCTTCCCCAAGAAGAGAACCTTTTCCACTCACATTCCCAACCAAGTAGCTCCTGAAAACGCATCAACACAAAAGAGTTCAGGCCCTTCAATGCTTGATACAGGGTCATTCAACTGATCCAGGCTGTACGCTCAACTATGTTCCATTTCTTTCTAAAAAATTACGGTTTACTATGTCACAACGGCGAACATTATTCCGACTTGTTTTTGTCAAAAGAAATTTATGCCCATGGTTGCAATCTTAAGTTTGCAATAGTAGCAAAACCTAGTCACACAAACATTTTTTTACGTATAACTACCAAACCTTTTTCAGACATATAAAATGCACTATACTTTTATATGCAGCAATTTAAACTAACTGTCTTATTTTTGTTCAACTGTAAACCATAGAGGAAAGTACAAAATGATGAATTTGAAACTTTTTATCAAACTTTATATTCTCATAGTAGTCAATTCATCTATGTCTGTAAGTCTTTCAGAAGGCAAGAAAGCCTATAAAAATATTCTGGAGACTAACAAACGTATGGTGCGTCCACAAAAAATTCGAAATTTGAGAAAATTAGCTTTTTGAGGCGCAATTCATGGTCAGCTGTATAATGAAGCAGTCATAGCAAAAATATGAAATATGCTAATTTGCACAGTACTATTAAGTGCCATTTACTTTTGAAAGTTTAATCAGAGCACTTTTTGTTTTGAGCGAGAAAATAATATTTTAAATTGACTCCATGCATGCAACCATGGCATTGCTCCATGCTTGCTCTTGACTACAATGGACGCTGGAGCCGACATGAAGGAGACACATAAGCACCGCTGTACTGTGCTCTAGTTGGATGCTCCTTATAATTTGTTGCTGAAAGGTCTGACTCAGTTTCCCTGAGATGCAACATGGCAGCTATCTTAGAGCAGTTTTTATTCCAACTTCTCAGACTGCATAATGCGCTTTCCGGCCAGTGGGCAACTTCATACTGTTTTCGTTGCACTAGCCTTCCTGCTCCAGTTCAGACCAAAAGCGCCACCAGCATTTCACCGCCATTCTCACAGCTGTCGGCTGAGAACAGTCCCTGCAGCAGTCTTGCTTTGCACGTCTAGTTATATTAAGTGGTATCCTGATCCTCCTGCCATGTGGCCGCTTCTTTTTTTTGTATGTGTCCATGCCCTTTAGCAGATTCCTGTGCTGTCAAAGTTGGCAGCGCCCAGGCCTAGCACATCACTATTAAAGCAGTGGAGTTATGGTACTGTGTACATTTGCAGCCAGCGAGAAGTGTGCTGCAGTTAAGAGCAAGCATTGAGCAACACTGCAGTTGCATGCAGACTCAACTTGCAAAATTATTTCAGCAATTAAAACAAGAAATACCCTAATTAAACTTCCAGAAATAAATGGCACTGAATGTTAGTGCAAATTAGCATCCTTCATATTTTCACTACGACCACTTCAACACAAAACTGACCGTGGATTATGCCTTAAAAAGCTAATTTTTTCAAATTTAGAAATTTTTTGCAAATTATCTCAGGGTGGTTATTTCTGGAATATATTTATAGGCTTGTTTGCCCTCTGAAAAACTTAAGAGAAATAGCTGAATGTCCATGAAAACATAGTTTGGTAAAGTTTTCAAAAATTTATCTTTTTGTCTCTCTTCAATGGTTGATATTTAAACAAAAATAGGAGAGATTAGTTTAAATTGATACCTATGAAAGTGCAGTGCCTTTTATAAGTATAAAAAAAGTTTGGCATCTAATGTCAAAATGTTTTTGTTTTTTTTTTGCTTTTTTTCTTGTGTGAGTGTAAGTAGGTTTTGCTAACATTGAGATTAAGATGGCGGCTACGGGCCAAAAACTTTTTTGATAAAGACTAGTTAGGATAATGTCCTTCAGGATAACACAATAGGCCCCAATGTTTTAAAAGGAAATTTATGACGGTTGAGCAGACAGTCTGGATCAGTTAGCACAGAATTCAGTTCAGTTCAGTTTGTTTATTTTCCAGTTTCGCTGGAAGGTTTCCTGGATAAAAGCTGCTAGAGCAGCTTGACTAAGTCCAGGAAACCGTTGCAAGGCATGGCGTACACAGCAAGCGTGTCAACAAAAATGTAACAATGAAATAATACAAACATAATGAAAACTCGCAATATACAACAGAAAAGAAACATCAGAAAGACTCATATATAAAAAAAAGTTTCATACAAAAGTAACAGAGCTGTAAGGTAAATACGAGAAAATAGAAGAGAAATAGAATAGCCCGTACTATTACTGAAACCCAAGCAATTATCTCTCTGCAATGCTGCAAATATCATGTACCAAGAACTCTTCATTCATTCATTCATTCATTCATTCATTCATTCATTCATTCATTCATTCATTCATTCATTTCTTCACACCATTTTTATGTCCCTATGA
Organism: Amblyomma maculatum; assembly: GCF_055883805.1. Lineage (NCBI taxonomy): Eukaryota > Metazoa > Arthropoda > Arachnida > Ixodida > Ixodidae > Amblyomma > Amblyomma maculatum. The sequence goes on along the minus strand of NC_139344.1, from coordinate 177,119,122 downwards.
ATTTCTGAATGATTCTAACGAATAATATATTAATAATTGTGTACAGAGGCTTTCAAGCCTCAGAATACAAGTAACATGATATAAATACAATTGTGTGCTTGGTCACATTGTCAAAGCCATGAAGTATGAGCTTATGTAGTCAATATGCTTCTGAAATGCAGCTATTAATCAAATCAGCCTTGAATCAAAAGTGTGCTGACACAACGATATCTAGCATGTTATCTTTTAATGAGTGTTTTGTATCACAAGCAGGAAAGCAGAAAGGCTTAAACTGCAGTAGTAGACCAGAGCCTGTCTCAACATTTTTGATGTCTCACTTTGAAACTTTCAGTTTCAAGCTAATGAACTAAGTTATATGCAATTTACTCCATCAGAAACATACTATTTGGAATCGAGACGACTTTAATGCAACGTCAGACATGCTACTGTCGACAGCGGCTAATGGTAAATACATAATGGAGTATTAAAGAAATATGTAACCAGCTTGTGCAACATTTTAACAGCAAAAACTGGTGAAACGCAAAGCAACAGTGAAGCCAGAAATTTCTCCAAGGGAGGGGGGGAGGGGGCTGACGTTGCTGCGCGGTCTCCTCCGTATAGAGCTGTGACGAATCTGTCACCTCTCAACTGCACCATAAATACTGCATGCTGGGATGCAAGGACTTCATAGAATAATAACAACAACCAGAGTTTTCGTTGCATCGAATATCCTGTGTATGCATTGTTTCAGGTAAAAATCGTTTAATTAGCAAATTCAGAACTGAAAATGCATCACAGCTAGTTTCCTAAGCATCCAATTCATGTTAGGGACCTGTACATAAAACAGCTACCTGCAGTTCTATCCAGTGTATCTATAACACTGATTACAATGCAGCATTTGCACACTAAGGAACTGAATGAAGTGTTACAAACAGTCGTGGACTTTCAGCAGACCACTTCGACAGGCTTGCCACCGGAGCATGCATAGTCACTAAAAACACCGAGATTCAGTGCGAACAAAGGCCACGAGAGAGAGAAGGCAGCGGCATCAGAGGAGGCTGGCCTGCGGAGGTTGCGCATGTGGCATCACGCTCCCATTTTTTTTTCTTCCTTCACGCATCAGACCTTGCTGTGTGCTTTGTCAGTTTGTGTGATTGTGCGGCTTGTCTCGTTTGTATGGTGCGATGTACGACTTTATAAAGCTCAATGCACCTTTCGTGTTTTTATTCCCGTCGAAATGTCTTTTTGAACGTGAACAAGATTGTAGACAAAGTCCAGATTGATTTTCAGAACCACGGTTGTTTTGCTCTGCAGTGCATGACAGTACGAAACAATTTCATAGTGGGCTGAAGTCCTATAAGCCTTCCCCCTGGCTAAGCCTCTAACACAAAGTGTCATGGCTTTTCATTATTCCGGTATAAATATTGGAAGAATGAGAGATAGTCACCCTAAAAAAAATTAACAGTGAAAACTATGGATAAAAAAAGAGGCAAAAACAGTAGTTTCATAGATACACAATAAATGGCTGCACTAAAACTCATTTGACCCTCTGAACCCTGCTTCCTCCAAAATGAAATACCTACTTTCTGCCGTCTTGAATGAAAAACCTGCACACTGCCTGTGCTCACAAAGGCACATGAGACAGCACATATACTCACATGCTTGCAGCAGTATCACCATTACTGTAATGAAGCTGCGGACCAGAACTAAAATGATACATTATGCATTATCCTGAAATGTGCAGAACTTAAGGCAAAAATAATAATGCTGCATTCACATTTTGAACAAAACAAACCATGCTGCACTGAATATACAAGCAGAAGTTAGCTGCACAAAACAGCACAAAACCCACAGACCTGAGTCGAGCATCCTTAGTTGAGATCTTAGGAAGAATGCTCGTTTGGTCCGGAGTAAAGTCAACACTGTCCTGAAAGTCGGCCACACCTGAGACAGTCCATGAATGATGCAGTTTCTTCACCTCAGTAACACAACGTGTTCCGGGCGATTCCGGTTTTTCTGCGGCAGGTAGCTGATGAGGTTTATTTCCGTAACTACCATTAGTTCCATCACTAAGGGACTTGAGACTCCCTGTGCTTACACAGCTCGTCTGCCGCAAAAGTTGTTCAGTTGCAAAACTGAGAGGTCGGTTCAAGCTGGTGGATGATGGACACTTTACAAGACTAGAAAGTCGAACCAGTTCCACCCTGGGCCTTAAATTTGGTGCCTGCGAAGGTCCTTCGGAAAGGTTCTCCTTTTGTACAAAGGAGCTCGGAGCAAGTTCGAAGGCCTCGTCATCTGATGACGAAGTGGCACTGCCATGCATCAGAGAAGTTGTTACAGAGTTGTTATGTACTAGACGAAGGTCCTCAAGTGGTGTTTTTATAACAGGAAGGCTCTGACTCTTTTTCGTGCCCCCTTTAATCCGTTCCTTTCGGTACGTCAGACGGGACGGACGTTTGGAAGGGCCATCTTCTTTGCTGACTGGTTGGGATCGATCCATAATGGTGTCCGGGGGCTTCCAGCTGTATTTACATATCTGTAGAAAATGAACCCATGTTGTGAATACCAGTAACAGATAAGATAATACAGTCGGAGAAGTGAAGCGAAATGTTCTTTCCATGCAACGATTAAGGTGAATTACATTTGGAAACCGCAACTACAGTCAAGGCACACAAAACCACGAAAAAACAAAGCACGTAAATTAGCGCAATACAGTCCCTTCTTTACGGGGTGGAACGTACAGTTTACAGATTCACCTTACTAAACCTTCGGTCCCAATTTAATGCGATGGCAAAACAGCCCAGTAAAATTCGTGCGCAGACCAGTCACGAAACACAACCCAGCACCAAGTGCACTGTGCCGAACGAAACGATCCGGTACCAGAATGTGCGTGAACGCTAACGTAGTAGGAGGCATTAAACTTACCCTTTAAGCAGCCACAGCTTATCCGTGCAGTAAAATAGCGACACGGAACGCCGAAAATATGAGACAAAACAGTTCATTCACGCGAATAGCAAAACAAACGCGATGCAGCTTGCGATAGAACTACGGGGCTACGGCCTCTTACAACTGACTGCTGACGGTCTTCACAAGGTCTTCATTCACAAGAAGGAACAATGTAGTATTTAACGTATACAGCACCACAAGTACGCCCACAAAATGTATTATACTACAAAATATTTAAACATAAGGTAATATGTCAGGTTAATATTGTTTGTTCTTTCTCTTGCTGCAAACTTCCATTAGCGTTTAGTGCCGCAGCGGGAAAATTGAATTTTGTTGCATGCGTGGTTTTTCGATACAAGATACAAAATTTCCGGAGGAGGCCGAAGAGGCTGCCATAGCTTTAGCCATTACCTCCACCACTGCCAAATAAATCCTTAGGGACTCTAAAACCGCAATTCGAAATTTTACAAAAGGAAGGGCCCACTCCGCAGCCATCAAAATCTTACAAAAAATCTCCCATACCCGCCTTATCACATTGATCTGGGTCCCTGCCCATTCGGACCATCCTGGGAACGAGGCAGCGCACCAATTTGCCCGAGGATTCGTAGTTAACCGGGAGGTGCGCTGCCCTGAGCTCAGGTCGGCCAGGGAGCGGATGACAACCTACAAAGAAAGTACTACCCACTTCAAGAAAGAAAGACAAATCTTCCCAGAATCACATCGATCTCTAAGTAAAACACAACAAGTCACCTGGCGGCAGCTTCAAACAGACACTTTCTTTAATCCGTACATGTACTCCATATGGTTCCCAGAGCAGTTCAGCCCTGTCTGTTCTCTCTGTGGACATCAAAAGGCAGACACACCACACGTCCTATACTCATGTAATCAAGACAAGCCATCACAGAGTCTGCAGCTCTCTACCCAATCTCAGTGGGAGGCCGCGCTGCTCAGCTCCGACCCGGAGGTTCAACTCCGAGTCACGAAGCGGGCTGAAGAGGTCGCCGAACGACATCGTCGGTCGGTCACCTGGCGTCCGGCCTAGAAGAGGAGCCCACCGCGGGGACGGGAACGTCAACCCACCCACGCGCCTACGACCTCTTCTTTAAATAAAGTTTACCTCCTCCTCCTTCTCCTCAATAAAGTTTTCTCTTCCTCCTCCATTACACGCGGAAACAAACCAATATGTCTCCCCGCTTGACGCTTTGAATCATTTCTTTATTCTTTGCAGAAACAAATCAACTACCTATAAGATATGTAAGTAAGCGGTTGCCTCTACAACTGGAGGAATAATTGCTGCATCGCTTCGCACTGAGCTGCAGAATCATCAGTTTGTGACAAAACAGCAAGGAACAACGGGGCACGAAACTAGGGCTTAAAGTCAGGGGAGTCTGGGGGGACTGAGCGCCAGCATTTAAGAGGGGTCTGAGACCCCTCTGCGCTCGAATATTGCATAAGGATTGCATGAATACAAAGCATGCATCCATCTTCTTTCTTGTCAGTGGTTGTCAGAACATTCCTTTTCTGTTGTTCCGGCAATTTCTCAGAAGTAACATATTTTCTAAAATTTGACGAGGAGAAAAATGATTTCTCCCCTTGAATTTTTCTAAAACGACATGAGAGGCAGGGCACCAGCTGCTTTGTCTCTCCCTCTTTATTTCCCTTTCCACCTGTGCTCGAACCACTAGAGACCCCACTCCGATGGAGCCAGACTTTAAGTGCTCTAAGCACTGCTTGCAATATTTTTGACTCTTGAGAAAGTTCCCTATTATACAGTCACATATTCTTACTGCCTGATATTCTTATGAGCGCTGCAAACCTAGAACACGCGTCTTTCGAGGCAATACCTTATGTTTTTTTACCTTCCTTTGCATCTACAAGAAGCACGTTTACAGTGGGGGCATTATACGGCATTAGTTCATACACAATGGCTGATTTCTCAGCGAATTCAATTATCAATAGGCCTGTTGCCAACGATGTACCGAACATAATTTTGCTATGTCCCGTTTTGAAAGGTTCCATATTCTGCAGTTGCTCCTTGCAACTGCGAACTTTGATCATTTAAATTTTCATTGTAATGTGCGGTATTGCAGTTTACGGATATGTGAAGTTTTTGTGACGCTCTTATGTTGCAGAATTCGATGCCTCATGCCTTTATTTATGTCATTGTGAACTTACGCCGTTGAATCCTGGTGCGTCATGCGATGACGTGGAAACTACAGAGCATTGCATCTTCTCCCCTCGAAGATGCAATGCTTCTTCTCGTCGAAGGTGTGGCCATCAGAGAAGAAATTATTTGGAGATTCTTCTTGCTCGCTTAGGACAGCTGTTCACCATTTGCTGTTCTCCTCTTCTTTGGTGCAACTGTCCAAGAGTATGCTCTAACACCGGTGTGTGAGTTACTCCTTAGCTGTAATATTGCGACAGGAAGATTCGTTTGTTAGTGCTTCTCAGTCTTGATTTTACTTAAAACTTTTATTTGCTTTTTTTATTTCCTTTGGTCAATATAATACCGTCTCCCGCCTCAACATTTTTCCCCAATTTTTGTTTTTTAACAACACTAATTCATAATTCGTGATGCATATTATACAGTTTAAGTAGGGATCATGTAATACATTACTCTACCTGGCCAATCCCCCACTGTGGGTATGTGTCATGTGTACAGAGGCGAGGAAGAAGAAAAAGAAGGAAGTCTGATCCCCCCGCTGTCTTTGGATGTGACTCCATGCTCGGAGTTAAAGAACACGATGGAGCAGGCTACCTCGGCTTCATCAGAGTGCGCCAACCCGATTGAAGACGCCGATTTATTTTTTGAGAGACTGGTAAACAGTACCAGCCTGACAAGCCATCAAGTTCACCCGCTTTAGCCTGATGAACATTCCCTGGGCATCCTCATTTTTCAGCTGACATCACAGGGGATACCCTTCGTGCTCGAAGGCCTAGCTCGGGTGGACGGCCTGTTGGACATTCATGGGGGCTCGGCGCTCCTGGACTCTGCCGACCAGCTGGTGAGCGTGCTGGCAGTGCAGTACCAGCTACTGCGCAACAAGCACGTCACCCACGACCATGTTGCCAAAGCAGACGTGATCAAGGTTTACCGGCAAATGGCCGATTTGCTTCTCAAGGTGTTTGATGGCCGTCCCTTGGGGCAAGAGGTGAGCAGCGGCATCCTGCAGGAACTGCTGTTCCAGTTGCTGATGGTGCCGCTAGACAAGCACTTCATCGAGCTCCGCCAGCAACGTCGGATGGGGCGCTCCATCAGAGAAATCCTTCAGCTCATCATCCGCAAAGGAAACCCTACCAGCGTACTCGACGCATTGATAAGGCACCTACACAACTGCCTAGGCAGCATGAGCACCCAGACGTCCGAAAGGCACATCGAGAAAATCGTTAAGTGCCTGCAGAAGATGCTGTTCTTGCTTGAGGAATGCGTAGATAAGCTGAGCCTGGACGTGGTCCTCCTCGATCTGCATTTGTTCCTGAAGGCATACCCTGGTTCCTTCTGGGAGGGGCGGGCCTCGAACACACCCCTGCGGGCAGGGCGCACCATCATCTACAAGCTGGCTGTCCTCAAGGGTCACGAACTGTTGACGTACGCTGAAATGGTGCCTGGACAAGAGGAGTCATCCCTTATGAATACGACAACCGAGATGCTAAATATGCACGCCCAAAACACTGCTGACATATCTGCCATCAAGGGCGCCTCTGGTGACTCTAAATAAGGGCAACGACGAGCACGAGCAGAAGGCAATCCAGCAACAGTTCAAGAACATTGTGCATAAGCTGAATACAGAGGACAATTTTGACGAGAACGTGCAGTTGCTTCACCATATAAGCAAGCAAAACCCAAGCGGGATAGTGGACCCACTTTTGTGCAACACTCCGGCCAACCTTCGCGAGTTGATCAGGACCCGACTGAATGAGCTGAAAAGGCAGCAGCCTAGCTCCAAACTTCAATGTAGGCCGCGTTCTTCCCCTGACCATGAATGAGTGCAACCGCGACAGCTCCTCTAGTGGAAGCCCGTGTAAAGGGGATGACCAAGGGGCTACATCCACTGGAGTCAGGCAGAGTGGGCATCCCACCTGAACGCAGCCTTGGGGAAAACCGGAATAAAAAGGTACTATCAAATTGACGACTGCCCTCCGTGCAGCAGCAGAACAACCTGTAAGCTACACAGATGGTGCAACGGTCCGAAAATCTCATGAAAACAGGACTAAAGCTGATTGCTGAGCTTAGATGTCAGATTAGAAGCCACGAATACTCCCACTGATATGAAAGCCGGCGGCATATGAATGCTTGTTCCAGAGACAAACTGCATTCTCCGGCAGCGTATGCCGCAGATTGCGAGCATAACTGACTGCACCTTATGGGTGTCTTACATTTATATTTAGGTTTAACGCGATACCATAAAGATCTATTCACCGCAAATCCATGAGCGAAAAATCACAATTCCGGCACTGGTAGGAGGCTTCTTGAAGCTGACATGGCCACGCACTGACAAGAAATATACTGTTGCCTGACATTACGCTTGGCAGGAGCTACCAATTTGGGTCTTTCCTGTGAAAGGGTGATAACAGATAGTTTGTGGGGTTTTACGTACCAATTAAAGCCACTCAGGCTAAGGAGACGCAAGTATTTCAGAATCAGCCTGCCAGATACCCTCGTATTCACGTACCTCTAGGCCACGCAGGCACGTTTATACGTTTATGCGCTTACACGCGTGGACGTACAGCCTTTGTCAAAAGTGTAGAGCCCGCGGGGTCTGCTTTTGAGCCAAATAGCGGCGCTAATCTAGCGTTAGGGGAGGTGCTTCCCATTGGAGAGGGTAGGACAAAAATTTTTCTAACCATCGAGAGATTCGGAACACTGGACATGCATTACAAGTCACGAAGCGGCTCAGAAGCAGATCCCCTGGGCTCTGCACTTTTGACAAATACTGTACCTGCCGCTGAAGAGGCACTGCGGCGACGTAAATATAGGTATATGCAGCAATTGGGGGAGCTATATACACAAGGTTCTTGGCACAGGGACTAGATTGTCAGGGGTTCCAGGTCGAGGCCCAAGCTGTGAGGAAGGTGGCCGTTGACCTTTTTGCAGACGACCCATCACCTGCTAGTGAGCTTGTCAGCCAGCGGGCAGGCGCCGTACCGATCCACTAGTAGCATCAGGGGCGGCCAGTCAGTTACAGCGGCTGCAACAGGTTGCAGTGCTGCAGATCGATTCAATCAGCTGGAGGCTGTTGTGTCCTCATGAAGACAAATGTAAATGTTCTGTTGGCAATTATGGACAGCAATAAATTATGGCGGCAGTGGGTGGTCGGGGCCAAGGAGGAAAAAACTTCTGGAGCGAAGATCGCCTATACTTACCAATAGGCGGAGGTGAAGCCGCGTGGCCATGTTGCCATGGGCAAGAAAATGGAGCCGCATCTCGCACGCCGCGCTTGATGCCTTGCCCCATTGTGGTTTTTAATTGTTATGGTGATCGATGGTGGTAGTTAATAATTAATTGAGGTTCTAATCGACGTTCTAGAGGCAATAAATACAAATAATAACAATTATGACTCATCATGACATTTATGATCATCATTCACTTTGTGTTGGCACCGCTGGCTCCTCCTCGACCGCGCCGCTACGGCTCGACCACGCTCTGACCTGGTGTAAATGCGCTGTCGAGGACGTTTTCTAATTAACAAGGTAAGGTAGCTGTTCAGTAAAGGGCGGATTATGTGAGGGAATGATGACCCATCACGTCCCCATCACTTCTTTGGTGTAGCCGCGTGGTTAGGGTGGCGGCACAGCTCGCGGGACCAGTCATATATGTACACACACACGGAGTTCTCACGCCGCCGCCGCACTCGTAGTCTTTTAAACGGCACACACAAAAACGGGGCTCAGACGGCGCCAGGAAAAGAGAGCAAGTGAGAATTGTCCAGAACGCATAGGTTCGAAGAACCTTTTATAACACAGAGAGCGAGCCATTCGATACACAAGCGTAGCAGAGCTGTCTGGACAGAGCTAGGGAGTGCGACAGAGTTGCGACTATGGAGACAAACAAAGAATGCCGTCGCTAAGAGTGTGATACTGATTGTATGCAAATGTTTGCACCTAGCACGTCGACGCACCTACGACCTCTTCCCGCAAGATCGCCTTCGCGTCTTCTCGTCGACTTCTCGGGCCATGTATTTCGATTTCATATTGCTGTTGAGCTCTGCAACCCACAAATTACAAAATGAGCAAACCTCGGCGGAGGGACTATTGATTTGCTCCTGGCTATAGTACCGGCCACTGCAGCGTCATTGGGAGATCCTAGATTGGGATGCTCTGGAGTTATGTCGTTATATTTGGCATTCCTAAAGGAATTGGTACTGTACACTTTCTGCGAAAGAGAGGGCTCGCACCACGTTGTATGAGCACTTGCTGGCCGTTGATGATATGCACGCATACGTAGTCTTTTAATATTTATCTCTTCTAAAAATGTAGCTCAATCACAAACGGCATATCTGCAATTTTCGGCGACTTACGGTGCAATTTGCGCCTTCAATGTGCACTCCTTCCATATATATGTTGCACTCCCACTGAGACAATTGGAAATACTTGGCGTTTGAACGCAATCCCTGCGGAGCACTTGCATGGGATCATTTGGCAGTCCAATGATTATTCACATCCTTCTCCAGAATCACTTTACACATGCAACTGCCTATCATTTTGTTAACCTTGCTCGGAGCATTAATTATATTGCCGACGTAAACACCCCTTAAGGAGCAATAAATGCTCTCCTAAACCTGAGTGACAAGGGTCTATGACTTCGAAGCATTAGCTTCAATTGTTCAAGGTATTATAAATTAGATGAAGCTGAAACTTCTCTCGTTAAAGCAGAACCATCAAGAGCCGAGCACTGTTTAGTGGTCGAAACACACCGATTAAAAAATTTTTCATTACATGGCAGTATACGTGACCAGAAAGTATACGTGTCCTGTACTTAGCGATATTTTCCTTTCCTTTATCGATAGAGCCATTCAAAATGACTTAGGTGAGACAACATCACGCATTTTCAGATACGTGAATGATTTTTTAGTATTTGTTGATAAAATGCATTTTCCGAGGCGTATGGTAGAAGTGATGGATGTGTTCAAAGCGAACGGTTGTGGTTTACAGTTCACCAATGAAGTCCCGGTTGATGATCAAATAAAATTTTTAGATTTATGTCTGTATATAGAGAAAGATCATTTATGCTGGAAATATTCGCCGCGGACTGACAAACCTTTACTTAACTATGTATCTAAGCATTCAAAAACCGTTAAAGGCGGGATTGTTGTATCTTTGTCATCGGCGTTATCTAGATCCTGCACACGCAGGGTGGATCGGAGCTTCCATGATCAAGTACGGAGGCTAAAAGAGGCAGGTTATCCGGATGAGGTGATCACTCTTGGATGCAATAAATTAATCAAAAGGCTCAAGAGCTTGCCGTCTACTCAGAAAGATTGTGAAAGGCAGAAGATAGCGGTTATTCCCTATATACACCGATTGTCGCATAACCTTAAGAATGTGGCCCACAGGTTCGGCGTTCGAGTTGTTTTTTCGGCCCCAAATAAGCTTAGAAAGATTTGTTCTATCGTTGATAACAAGACCAGTAACGCTTTAAATCCAAAACAGGTGTGCAGGATAAAACATGACCGGGAGTATGTTCCTTGTTGTCAGGGGGTGGTTTATAAAATTCCCTTTGCCTGTGGTCAAGTGTATGTTGGCCAAACGGGACGTTGCATTAACATACGTCTCTGTGAACATAACCGCTCCCTGGTATCTGCCCGTTCCTCGAACTTAACAGACCATTGCCATGAATGCCAATCATGTTCACCTTTATTCCATTTTAGCGACATTTTGTGCAAACACCCGGTGCAGCTGACACGTGAAATCATTGAAGCCTTTGAGATGAGGAAAAGAACCAGGTTGTGCGTCAGCAAACCTTCGCTGTTACTGCGCGATAGTGAAGTGGCGTATTTTGACAACACGTATCCACACGTGCTCTTCTTTGTATTTGTTGTTTTCCCCTATATTAGTGTTTCCGATGATTAAAAAAAGACCAGAAAGACGCACACGCACATACACAAAAACAACAACAAAAAACTGCGGCCGGATAGGCTTTTGAATTTCTCAAAAGATATGTATACTGCATCATCGCTGGGCTAGAAAAATTATTTACAGGATGTTTCAGTGTTGGAGAACTATATGCCACCAGCATCTGCGGCGTGATAACGCTTGTGAAGCAAATATTAATTCATTCGAAAGTTGTTAAGTGTAGTGTACACAGATAAGCGATCAGCAAGAAGGTGGTCCGTGTTTACATGCTTACGCGCATGCCCTTTCTTGTCAAATGATGAAGCAGCGAAAATAGTGCAAAACTAAAGTGGGCAAAACTTCTTTTGCTTAGTAGGACTGTGTAAAGCCCACGAGAGTCCGTCCAAACAAGACTTCACGTGCCTATTTGATGTGCAGCGAACGTATTCAAATGCCAGCTACCTAAACACCATATGCAACATCTTGGGCTTGACAAGAGGACAGTAACTGTTTGCCTTTCTTCCATAAATATTTAGTATAAGGATATACATCAGGCAGCCCAAATAACTTTAAGAATATACCTGCCTGATCCAACTATATTCGTTGAGCTGCTATGAGCGAGTGAGCGAGCGCGTGGATGATGGTGATGCTGCTGCTGCTCGGGACCGACCATACCCTTTGAAGCGAGTCAGCACCAGAGCTGGTGCACAGGCCAAAGGGGAAAATGAAAAAAAAAAAAAAAAGAAACAAAAACACAGTAAGGAAATCATAAACAAAAGTTAGATGTGGTTTAACTCTGGCTAACCTTAGTTGAATCCGCCTTTTGCGCGAGTTTTCTGCGCATGCGCGAAGTCCCATGCGGCGACTGCTGAAAACACATTGAACGGCGTCGACGGCGTTTCTCGCCGCCGCCAGTGCACGGGGGCCGGCGGCGAGGTGATCGTCACAGGCTTGGGAAAGTGATGCCAACCACATCTGTCGCATACGGTTGCCACTTTCGAGGCATACTGGGATGCAAGACGCGGTTTTTCAGGTTCCCTTCGGCGAGCCGCGACTAACAACGTGAAAACTTGAATTAGGGGCACCAAGCGTCAAGATGGGAATGGGCGACCTTAGCAACCGGCTGCGTACACTCGACTGTGCAAAAAAACATTTCGTTACAGGTATGTATGCATCTAAAGGATATGTGCATGAAGAAGAGTACCTACTGGAGTTTGCACAAAGCCTGTAACTCACCAGTGATAGCCGCAATGAGGATTTGTTCGGTGCGTGTTTGGTTTATGTGCGACGGGGCCTAGCTGATCGTGATGTATTTTGTCGTTTGTTTTCTTTATGTGCGAAGGGGCCGGATGGCGCAGGTATGACAGGCGGCTATGTGCGCTAGACCGTAATATTTAGCATGTTTTATCGTGACTATCGCCTGACTAACAAGAAAAAAGTTAATAAAAAGCATTTGTTGTGATGCACCGCCGTTCGCGAGCCTCATCTTTTTCTTTTCTTATTCAGGTAGGCAGTTGCAAAAAACATCCCCTGCCTCCTGCGGTAGCGCGGCCGGGTCGCCGCCGTGCAAGGGCAAAAGCCCAGCAACTGCGGTATGCGTAGCGTCCTCCAGTAGCGGCGTAGAGAGGCTAGTTCTCTGTTTTACAATGTGTTCCATCATTTCCCGATCTTAGCCTCTCACCCTACACATCACGTACTGCACTGCCGAGTCACACCTGCTGCAGTATTCCAGGGTCCGGAGGACACCTGCCCGTGCCTCAAAGAGGAGGCTGCTGCCGACGGTGTTGTCGTGCCACACGATGGGGTTGATGCCTTCTTTGTGCTGCACGTAATATGTCAGGGTGGGTTCGTCCTTGGCGGCTGCGAGCCAGATGGCTTCTTCAGCTGAAGCCACTCGACACCGCACCTCAGCTGTTCAGATTGAGGCAGATTCTGCTACAACAGGCTCTCGGAAAAAAACCTATTTCCTGTCCAGGTGGTAGATCCGGTGTGTCCAGGGAGTGCGAATGTACCTTGCAGCCATATATTCGAATTTACGACGCGCCCACCTGTCGCAATGAATAAAACGGAGGTGGGCGGGATATGCCAATTTGGTAGCGGCCTTTCGGGCCTCGAAGCACGCCCAGCCCATCTCCTTGCACCGCCTCGTTTGCGACTCGGCCATGACATTCAATCGCAACATGGCCAACATCGCGCTGTCGACGCTCCAACCAGTCGCACGTGCCAGACGAGATACAGATCACAGCATTCGCGAATGTCAATGCAGGCACATGCATCAACTTATTCCCGCACCATGTGGAAACGATTGCAGCCACAAAGGCTTCAGCGTCGGAGGATGCACTGGGCCCGGATGGCGGTCTGTCGGAGGTTGCGTTCATGCAGGCTGTAGATGCCTAGATGCATGTGCAGAGCAGCACACCGAGATACCTATATTCGGTGCACACTCACAGAATCACTCCGCCAAGAGTCAGGTCAGCTTCGCCCTCACTTGTGCCTGCTAGTTGGACAACGGCCGACTTTTTTGGCGCTGAACCAAAGACCGAGACTGGTAATCTGTTTGTAGCAGATGTCCTGTTCAGCAAGGTTTGTCGGTCGCTTCGACACTTCGCCCTCAGCACGAAATATCGGTAAATGCTAGACCTGGTAAGCGGCGGCTTTCGTCCAGCCCATCAGTGGTGTACTTCAGACTGATGCCAATAGCTGACTCGATGAGCGCTCGCTCGAGACCGGCCACATACAGTATATACAGGAGTGGCGAGAGTGGACAACCCTGTCGAAGTCCTTTGGTTACACTGATGCAATCGTCTGGCTCCGCGGATCCGAATTGTGCTGTCACCAAGTTCCGTGCATACAATCTCTGAAGAGCATCCAGCACTGTACCAGGCATTCCCACGGCCTCAAGACGCTCAAAGAGGGCATATGTAGCATACTGTCATACGCTTTCTCCACATACAAGAAGCAACAGAGCAGGGAGCGCCACTTTCTCCGCTCACTGTGTCAGCGCAAACTGTCGTTGATCCAGCCTGTGTCCGGAGCGAACCCCGCCCTGGGGCTCTGTTAGAAAACTGTTCGTTTCCGCCCATCCCCTTAGCCACTCCTTCACTACCCGTTCGAACATACGGGGCATGCTCGTGACAGCGAGGGGTCGGTATTCCTGAAGATTGTGAGCGGCACCTCCTCGCTTTCGAATAAGCGCAACTCGGTCCCGACAGCAGTCTTCTGGAATGGGGGCCCCGTTGATGATGTCAGCCAGCAAGACAGCAAGCTGCACCCTTGAGTCCGCGCTGAGACATCACTAAGCGAGCTGGCACGCCGTCCGGTCTGGTGGCTGTTTTGTTGCTGAGGTGGTGGTGGTACAAACTTTATTCAATGAAGACCAAAAAAAAAATAACTAAATTATGTTGCTGCCGTTCCGTGGGTGGCCTTCCGGCTGCTGGTCGTGGCCTCCAGGTCAAGCCTAGTGGCGACTTCCGCTGCCCAGGTCGTAAGCCGCTGTTGAATATGCGGCTCCGAGCTGGCCAAAGCAGCCTCCCACAGCTGCGGGCTATTTATTTGCCAGGAGACGGGGGGAAAGTGCGCTGGACAAGAGCAAAGAATGTGAGCATAGTCTGCTCGGGGAGAGCTGCAAAGCGTGCATTGGGGCGAGAAGGCACCGGGGTAAATAAGGGCAAGGCGCGCAGGGGAGAGGAAAGTGTGGGCCTGTAAATGGTGCCACGTATTCTGTTCAATTTTAGATAGGGACTTGTGAGGGGGAGGGAGGGATAATCGGGAGTTGCGGTAGTGGAGGGTGATGTCATGGAAGGTGAGGAGGGAGTCACGCGTGTCCATCCCGGGGTGGAGGGGGCCAGCTCGGTCGGTCATCTCGCGAGCGATAGAATTTGCCGCCTCATTTCCAGGGTGCCCCGCGTGAGCCGGAACCCAAAAGAGTTGGATAGATCGGGAAGGGGGGGAGGAGTGCTTAAGGATATTGAGCGCAGGGGAAGAGATTCTACCCTTTGCAAAGTTGTGGACTGCGGTCCTAGAGTCGCTAAATATGAAAAGGGCTGGTGTGCAGGCAATGGCGACGGCGATGGCTGCTTCCTCTGCGGCAGTGGAAATGAGAGCATGGATAGTGGCGACGGAGAGGGGGGTTTGTGTATTAGAAACAGTGGCCAGGGCATAGGCGGGATGCGAGAGGTAGGGTGCCGCATCAACATACACGGCGTCAGACCGTGTACCGTACTGGCACCAGAGGTTGGAGGCGCGGGCAGATCGGCGAGCGGCATGATGCTCAGGGTGCATGTTCTTGGGAAGGGGCTTGACAGTGAGCATGGAGAAGAGGGAGCTGGGCAAGGGATGGCTGACACAGACAGGGATCAAGCGAAGGGAAGTATGAAGAGCTCTGCCAGGGGTGGTGCGAGATAAACGATCGAGTTGTGCCACGCGATGGGCCTCCACAAGTTCTGAAAGAGTATTGTGGACGCCCATCGCCAGTAGACGAGAAGTGGGGGTGGAAGTGGGAAGCCCGAGAGCCGACTTATAGGTTTGGCGGATGAGACAGTTGACCTTGTCTTCCTCGGCACGAGACAGAAAGAGGTAGGGAAGGGAGTAGACAAGGCGCCTTAGCAGAAAGGCCTGAACAAGACGGCGGAGGTCGTGCTCGCGCATGCCATAGTGTCGGTTAGCGACCCGTCGGATCAGCCGTACCGTCTGCTGGACGGTGGTAGTAAGGCGGGAAAGGTCAGTAGTGTGTTTGCCATTGGATTGGAGAAAGAGACCGAGAATACGGATGCAAGAGACAGAAGGGATGGAATGTCCGTCGATAGTGACGTTAAGGTTAGGAGATGAGGTTGGAACTATGCCTCGAGCCAGGAGGAGCAGGAGCTCCGACTTGGACGGGGAACAAGCTAGCCCGACCGTGCGAGCATAATCGGCGACCGTTTTAGCGCCCGCCTGGAGTGCGGCTTCCATCTCTCCAAGATTGCCAGTAGTCACCCAGAGGGTGATATCATTAGCGTAGAAAGCATGGGAAAGGTTAGGAATGGTAGCTAGAGCACGTGCCATAGGGAAAAGGGTGATGTTGAAGAGAAGGGGAGAGAAAACAGATCCCCGGGGGGTACCTCAATTTCCAAGAGGGAAAGCGGGAGAGGAGAGGGTGCCGAATGAGATCTCAGCCGTGCGATGGGCAAGGAAAGCCTTGATGTAACCATGGATCCGGGAACCCACGTTAAGGGTAGAAAGGGCGTCTAGGATGGCGGTATGGAAGACATTGTCAAATGCTTTCTTCAAGTCCAGTGCCATGATCGCGCGAGTGCGCTTGGCGTGAAGAGGGTGAAGGACCTCTTCGGAGAGCTGGAGCATGACATCCTGTGTAGAGAGGGATGGCGAAAGCCGAACATCAAATCGGGGAAAAGATGGTTGTCCTCGAGGAAGCTCTGCAAGCGGTCTAGAACGACGTGCTCAAAGAGCTTACCGAGACAAGAGGTGAGGGAATAGGATGGAGATTTTGAATGTCTATGGGCAGAGGTGGGCATTTGACCTCAAAAACCTCGACCTCTCCTCAAACTCAAAAAATATTTGGCCACCTCACTCAACCTCAACCTCATAAATTGAGGTTGAGGTCCCCCAGGCGACCTCACCTCACTTTTCAGGTGACCACTGGTGACCTCGCTCAACCTCACCTCAAATTCAAAATGTGAGGTTGAGGTCGGGCGCTCGACCTCAAAAAAAAAAAAAGAATGATTAAATTAAACCGTAACTTAAGGCAAATATACATTTCTTGGTAATCCTGAGATATATAGGCTAGCCAGAATTTCGTCGTATGAAGACTGTATTTTGCTCTTAATTTTATACAACAATTAATATCCCGGATAAAAGCAGAAAAACTTCAGGGACTACATGTCCAACTCTGCACTAAAGTGGCAATCCTCTCCCCCTCCTCGCCTACCCTTTTGTGGTCGGTTTCATTCTAAGGCCTACATGGGTACCACGTTACTACGCATAGGCCCATAAGGTGATACAAAGAGTTTATCCCATCCGACCCGCGTGAATAAGATTAGTCTTAGAAATAAAACAAGCCAGTTCTTCCTATATACTGAAAAGACAAATGCTGTTAACCCTAGTGACGATGACAACAATGACGATATGCTCTTTTTCTTAATTCTAAAACAAAATTGATGATTGCCAAGCTTTTTTTAAATACACTATACATTGTCTTGTGACCGAATACATTAAATTAGGAAAAAAAATAGGAATGCAGTCGTGCCTCGTTAGTATGGACGCTTTGGTTTCCGACCAAAACTGTCCATACAGCGAGTCATCCATAATAACAAGTCATGAATAAAAACAAAAAGTATGCAATTGAGATAACATTTATAATTAATGGCTGCTGTATTAATTAAATTTGTAATTAAAATCAGCCGAGCTGTTGATGCTACCCCCTTCTCCACGAATCCGTCGACCCGAAACGTCATGTCTGTTCTTAAACCTTGTCAACCATCCTCTTGAGTAGCTGAAGTCAGTAATCCCTAGACAGAACATAGAATAATATTTCTCAGTAAACATCACCTTGTTTTACTGAACAAAGATTCCGTAAGTCATCACAGGTAAAACCTGTTGCCGAGGCAGCGCGTCTTCTCTTGAATCATTTCATCGCTCACGACAGCACCATTCGCGCGCATTGCCGAATAACATTAACAAGGCTGACTCCATTTCTTCGAACTGTGCTGGGCGCTGTCTATTGTGGCTTACGCTGTGATGCCGACGTTGAGCCATTTATCGGAGTCCTGTAGTATAGATGCTACCGTGGACCTGGCGAGGCTGCGCTCTAGTTGAACTTGGGTCCAGTCCCTCGCGGCTTGG
This sequence comes from Amblyomma maculatum, assembly GCF_055883805.1. Lineage (NCBI taxonomy): Eukaryota > Metazoa > Arthropoda > Arachnida > Ixodida > Ixodidae > Amblyomma > Amblyomma maculatum. Next base: position 177,101,305 of record NC_139344.1, on the reverse strand, counting down.
ATTGACTGAGATGGCTTTTGCCGCTTGTATTCACAGATTTCCCGCTTCGCGCCTAAGTTCAGCTCCGTTCTTTTGTTGCGTTTAACTCCCGCCATGCCAAAAGTCAGAATAAAGTTGAGGGTTACAGGCTCCTGATTTTTTACTCTTTTTGCCTAGTTAACTTCCCTGACATTCCGTTCTTCTGATTCTCTCTTTTTTGCCTTGTCCTGTTTCTGTAAGGAAGCGAGGGAGTCAAGTTGGCAGGCTACTATACAGAGGGCTATCGAACAGCCCTTTCCTGTGTCGTTTGTATGTGTTCCTATGAAACAAACACTGCAAGCTGAAGTACAGTTTAGAACGACTGCCAGCCGACTACGAAGAGCTCGGACCTTGTCAAGGCCGCATCGTTGACTCAAGGCGAAGCCGACATGCGGACCGCCCGGGGTGCAAGATGTGGCAGTTCGGCAGCGCAACAATGACGAAAACCAGGAGCATGAGAAGGAAGGGCGTCCAGGACGGGACGCCCGGTCCTGGTTGCGTGCTCGCCGGCCTTTCTTTTGTCTGTCTACTTCGTGAGTGTGCCTTAACCCTGACCGAAAAGCGTTAACGGCTTCATGGAACACACTTTGTGTTCTGGGATAGAAAAACTTGTCCCCCCCCCCCCCCCCCCCCTTTTGGCGCTTGTCTTTCTTCCTATTATTTCTTTCTTACGTTTTTACCGGCTTCTCTGTTCACGTTCAGCAGAATTTATTGCAAACACGTTGCTGTTTTCCGACTGCGGCCTCTCACTGCGGCGCTGCCGCTGCACCCAGAAATCTCCCGGTTGCCTCCTTTCGGGGTCTTTCTTAGTTAGCTGACCCTCGGTTTGCTGTGTTCGATCCCTGCCTTCCGCCCTCCTTTTCTCCTCCTCCTCCCTTCCTTTCCGCTCTGGCGCCCCCCCCCCCCCCCCCCCCCTTCCCCCTTTAAAATGACGACAAGCCCGCTTTGGTTCTTTCCAACTCCACAGGACTCGTTCAGGCATCTGACCGTATCGGCTGTCGCATAGGTTCCCGGCCTGCGCACCCTTCTTTAACTTGCGTTCGGACTCCCCGGCTTTTTTCAAACGATGTCCATATTAACGAGACAAAAATAAATGGGCCGAGTGGGCCGTGTGCATTCTTTCCCTGTCCATTGTTCAGACAGCGAGTTTCTATATTAACGAGGCATAAATACATTGAAAAAGTTCCGCCCCCAGAAAAGCTGTCCATAATTCTGGTCGTCCGTATTAACGGATGTCATATTAATGGGACACGAATTTTCCATGACAGCCCCTCATGAAACGACTTGTCCTAAAGACTTAATCCCCAACAAAACAAACAAAAGAGGAAAAGACAGCAACACACCAAATAGTCATAAAACTCGGCCAACGCCGAGTAAACAAATGTAAGTTCAGAAAATTTCGAAGAGGAATGCTGTTTATGCTATGAGGTCCCAACCGGCCACTCCTAGGTGTTCGTCTATAATTCTGTGATCCCGTGGCGTATTGCAAGAATTGGCGAAATTGCTTCTTCGAGCATCACGCTTACATTAAAAGATTACAGAGGTCGGAACTACTAGGAAAGAGGGTTAAACGTGAGCCACTTTGCTGCCGCGAACATCGGCTCACCCGTCAAATTTCGGCCGAGCAAAATGTCCAACTCCCACTTGCCTAAAATAAATAAATAAACAAACAAACATTTGTACGTCCGAACAGAATACTGGTTACCATTTCGCCGACAAGTCTGAGACGAGCTTCTTTGTGGTATTCACTTGTTTTCCTTTGAAGACTGAACTAATAAATCGCATGGTGGTGTCTCCGAAGCTGCTTCGCCGCGTGCACCGTAGGTGAATCTAGAGAAACCGTTTCCCTGTTAGTGTCGTATAGTTACAGCACATAAACGTAAAATAAAGACAAGAACAACAGAAAGGAGGCGAGCAAGCAGCCCGGAAGGACCGCGCTCCCTCCTGTGCACGCGCTCCTCCCTTCGCGGTCCGTCTCCATGCAGGCACCTGGTTTTGAGCATGCGGGGAATGGCGAACTGTCGCCAATACACACCAAAGGCAGTGGCACCACGGATCACTGTGAGTTATGTGCTTTGCGCGCTCTTGGCTCTTGGGTGTTCGAGCCGGCGGCAAGCATCGGCACAAACAAGTCAGAGGAAACGGGGGTGGCGGGCGGGGGGCACGAGGAGTTCGTGAAGTAAAAAAAAAATATCTCCTTCCAAGAAGACCAGAAGGAAGCGTCCTCGGGCTGCGGACATTACGGTGGAATACCGAAAGCTGAGCAGGGGCTGCTGCATCCGGTCGTCCAAATGGGGGGTAACCGAACACCATGAGTCGGCAGGCACACCGCGGCAGTACGCTCGAACTCCGCGTCAAAAGGGGCGCTATTCGAAGTAAGCCGCGGCAACAGCAAAAAGCCTGGACCTCACAATTTTGACCTCACGCAATGACGACCTCACTCAACCTCAACCTCACGCGTGAGGTTGAGGTCCAATTTCGTGACCTCACTCAAAAAATTTCAAGCTGTCACCGACCTCACCTCACTCCGTGAGGTTGAGGTCATTTTGAGGTTGAGGTCGACCTTATGAGGTTGCCCACCTCTGTCTATGGGTTTGCCAGGCTTAGGGACGAAGGTTACCTTAGCGTGGGTCTACTCAGAAGACAGAGTGCCTTCGTGCCAATGTTTGTTAAAGAGGTCCATAATGGCCTCTAGGGATGATGTGTCCAGGTTACGGAGGGCCTTGTTAGAAATTCGGTCTGCTCCTGGTGCAGAACTGGTGCAGAGCTTATGTAGCGCCGCACAAACCTCCCCCAAAGTGATATCTGCATCGAGCGCAGAATTAATGGTGCCGATGTAGGAAGGGAGGGAGGACGGAGGGGAAGTGCAGAGATAGCGATCTCGGAGTGGAAGAATGAAATCGGAATCGGATAGCAGTGAAGATTGTAGGAGGCGCGTCACACCCCTGCGTTGCGTGGCCTTGGCATGCGACGGGTCAAGGAGGACACGTAGGAGCGCCGACGTATCCCTCAGCCCGAGGTTACCGGCCATGCGGTCGCAGGTCTGGCCCCACTGCTGCCTGGTGAGGAATGAGCAGTGCTCCTCAATTTCTATACCCAGGCGGGCAAGGCGGAGGCGTAGTGAACGGTTGTGTTTTTGTGAAAGACAGCGGCGGTGCAGGGAATGATGCGCCTCCCATAGGTGAAGGAGGCGGCTGTTAGCCGTGGAGGAGTGAGGAGGGGTAGGGACGGTAGAGGTGGCGGATGAAACATCTTTGAGCAAGGTGGCAGTCCATTGAGAAAGGTCTGAGATGGAGGTGGGGGCATGTTGCCGTGACTGGCGGAACCGATCCCAGTCGACTACCTGGCTCAGACGCTGGCGGGAGGATAGGGTAGGAAGAGAGAAAGAGATGGACAGGATATAGTGGTCGCTGCCAAGAAAGACCCAGGTGTTTGCCCACGCTGCGTCTAAGACGTTTTTGCAGATGGAAAGGTCCGGATTAGTGTTGCGTTGGACGCTGGAGCCGATGCGGGATGGGTCAGAAAAATCATTAAGGACGGATAACTGTTCGTTCTGGACGAATGTCCACAGCGCGAGACCTTTCCTACAGTTCCTGGGGTAACCCCAGCTGATGTGATGTGCATTGAAATCCCCAAGAATGGGGAGCGCGTTGCGATGTGCGCGAGAAAGGGCTTTGCGTAGAAGGAGGAGGAGAGAAGCTGAAGGTGTGCGAGGAGGGCTGTAGGCATTAAGAACATTGAGACTGGCATCCTGTCGCCGCCGGGGGAGGAGTTCTAGGAAAAGGTGCGTGCACTCTGGAACGTCGAGAGGATGCTCTATCGCCGTGTAGTTGCGGTGAACCAGAGTGGCGATGTTCGGGGGGGATGCGGAAGGAGGATGGAAAGCAGTGAAGTCGCGCAGCTTAACTGGGGAGAAATTTTCTTGGAGGGCGATTAAAGCGGGAAGGTCGGATGGAGGGATGTTCTGGAGGTGGAGCTGCAGCGCGTTCCGCTTTCCGCGGAAACCACGGCAGTTCCACTGCCAGAAATTAAGGCGTGAGGGGTGTCTGGCCATCACGAGGCCTGGGTGCCCCTGCTGGTGCAGGGGGATTGGGATATGAGGAGGAGGGGAGGAGGGATGACACCATTAGGGTCGTCTGGGCAAGTTCGGCTTCGTGGGCACTCTGGCGGGCCTCAATTCTGGCTATGCGTTCGTTAATTTGCTCCATCCATTTCTTCGTGTCGGTACGCAGGGCAGAAATTGCGGCCATGAGGCGTTGCTCATGGGCGTCAAGAAACGAGGCTGTGTGGCGGATGACGGCCTCCACCTCCGGGGTGGATGTGGACTTGTTGGTGGATCGTCTCTTTTGTGGAGGGCTGCGGGAAGGGGAGGTGGCGCGGGAAGAAGAATTGGAGGAGATGGTCATGGGGGCGGAAAGGAGCGGCGGGGGCTTTGGAGTGACAGGTGGTGGGGGGCATTGTGGAGAAGGGGTGGGAAGTTGAGGGTGCCCCAACAACGCCTGCAGCTGTTGTTTTAGCAGGGTAATCTCCCTGTTTTGGACAGCGACTTGAGTTTTGAGCTCTTCTTTTTCGGGGTCGGGGGTGGAAGGCTGAAAGGCCGACTCACCTGGAAAGAAGTCGATGGGGTGTCTTGGCTCGGCAGTGGCGGAAAGGGACGGAGCGGCGGCGGGGGCTGCGTTCTTGGCGGGTCCGGGAGTTGGACCGCTGGCGGAGTCTAGATGGGCGGGAGTCTTCGGTGAAGAGTTTTGATAGCGGTGGGGTGGATGACGTTGGCTTAAGGTTGGAGTTGGTTGGAGAGGGACCGGTCCGCGTGTAGCGAAGTCTACACGGGCGGGACCCCGTGACATGTGTGCCTTGGCACAAGATGCATTTAGGTGTGCAGTCTGGGGGCTCCCGAATCTCGTGCACGGCTCCGCAGCGAGTGCAGCGTCCGGACCTGGGCTGGGTGCATACGTCGGAGCGATGGCCATAGCTCCAACGATTGGTGCAGGCTTCGGCCTTGCGGCGGAAAGGGTGGCAGATAAAAAGGCTGCAGTTGAATACCACGGTGCGGGGTAGTTCTTTTGTGCCGACGAAGGTGATAAGGATGGACCGCGTACGTCCCATCTGTCTTGCATCGACAGTGGCGTAAGTGTTGCTGGGTTCATAGCTTGAAGGTCTGCTATGATCTCCTCTTGGCTCTATTTGTCCACGGCGATGTAGATTACGCCGCGGAGAGCGTTGTCAGGAGCGGCAGCATAAGGGCGCAGGGGGTACGAATTGGTTGCGAGACGCAACTCAGAGGTTCGGACATATAACCGGGTGCGTTGGTCTGAGGGTGAACTGACAGTAAATGAGTTGTTGTATGGGTTGATACGTACGCGATCCTTGGCACGGGTGGTGGCATAGTCAACTTTGGCGATGGCACAAAGTGAGGTCAGGAGGGTCCCATTGGTAGTGGTGCGGAGGTCGAGGCCGCCGCCGGGGCGGAACACGATCTTGTAGTCTTCCTGTGGATATCGAGGCAGGGGGACATGGTGACGCAACCTGGGAGTCTTCAGTGATAGCGGGGGCGCTATGGCGGACTTGAGGGGGCCGCTTTGAGGAGTGGCGTCTCCTCTAGGGTAGGCCGAACACTGGGCCTTAACAATTCGGGTCCAGCGGGGGTCGTCGTCAAATTTTTCTGGAGTGATGGGCGTACCGTCGACTTGGTTCTCCATGTCGACGTCTTCGAGGCTACAGCAGCTGCGGCGATGGCTCAGCGGCCGCAGAGGCGGCGTGAGACGTAGCTCTGCGCTGCGGACGAAGCGGTGCCACGCCAAGCGTTAGGCTTAGCTCGGTTGCTTCGTGGCGGGTCAAAGATGAGGTCCTTGTCAACCGGCGGTCGGTCGGATGAAGGCAAATAAGGTGTCAGGTAAATCCTTACACCTTCACGGGTTTGCTCGCAAAAATGGGTGAGTATCCGAGGCGAAATATGAAAGTCAGGCGCTGAAAAATACGGAACCCATGCGAGGTACGTTCGCACGCGTTCTGAGCTAGGTAGCTCCGCCTTGTTGCTGAGACGAGGCATGACATGATCGACAGTGCGCGAAGAGAAGGCCCAGTGTGGCCGTGTCTCGCTAGGTGTGCTCTGCTCCACCGGATTACTCGTGGATGGGAGGCTTGTGGAGGCCTCACTAGCATTCGTGTCCGCGGAGGCGTACATACGGGCGAAGAACTGAGTGAGGTATGCCTTCACTTCGGTGTCCGGCTGGCCTGTTTGTATATCCGTGAGCTGGACTGGTGGTGGTTGACGTCTGTTCAACCAGCCAACATACAGAATTTTTGCGCGGCAGTCTGCCCTTAAGCTCTTACGGACTGTATGAGTCGGAGGTTGTGGGCAACAAGCCTGGCCTGTACTAGTCTCTGCACCTCGTGTTTTAGAGCGCGGCATTGCTGCCATGCCACCGTGCAAGCCTCAAATTCCGCTTCTTTGAGAGCCCAGCGATTTTCGTGGTTGGCATCTGAAGGCAGGCGAAGGCTGTGTAAGCGCCATTATTCGGAGTTGGCGCGAACGGCCTCAGCGCGCCGCCTTCCCTCGAACACTGCACCCCGAACCACTAACCCCTAATCTAGTTCATTATATCCGTGTATCGTCAGTATCGTGTCCAAAGAGGTTATAAAAAAAACTGCTGGAGCGGAGTCCCCTATACCGACCAATGGGCTGGGGTAAAGCCTGCGGCGGCCATCTTGAGGGGGGCAGGAAGTGGCCTGCCAAGCGCTTGGAAGCGCTGTTCGCGGGCGTTGCCAGTGTGTTTCAAGTTCCTAAAGGATTTTTAAGTTCTGTTGTAATGCCGTGGGCTATCAGGTGGGCCATACCGGACGTCTTAGAATAGATTTGAACCACCCGGATTTTTAAAGATTTCGACGATATCCGAGTAAGCGGAGTTTTTCACTCTACTCAGTGCAAAAGTCGCATCTCAATATCAGTGTCAAACCTTTGAGTGAAGCCGTAGCAACGCTAGTATTCCATATTTGCGTCGATTATGTCGAGTATAATAGCACTGCATTAATTGCAGGTCTTAATAAAACCTAGTAAATTAATTAACTGCTTATGAACTTTGGATTTTATGCGGCATTATCGAGTCATATGTATTTAGATAGCATATGCCGAGTATTATTGCACTGGGCTAATTTAGGTCCTAATTAATTACTGCTAATTAGATAATTGCGAATAAATATTAAAACACATGCAATAGCTACAAGTCGTTGGATAGGTTTTGCCAAGTATAATTGCACTGGAGAACTGATTCATACGACACATGATAAAAATATGGCGCAAAGAGTTCAACGAGCAGGAGGCTTTACTAGGCAAAAGCTTATTCCGCTTGCTCGAGATGGGAAGCTTGGTGGCGAAGAGTTAAAACAAAATACGGGAGAGATGAATGCGTTACCATTACGGTACTTATCTTCTATTATTATTTTCTTGTAGGAATCCTTGCATTTCATTTATCATTTAAGTTTATTCAGTCAAATTTGCTGAAAAACCGTTGAGGAACTTTGACTTGCTCTTCACTGAGTCGCGTTATTTTTATTTTTACGTTCTTTCCGTGACAGCCACCGTATATCCCGCACCTCCTCTCCACTACCTGGGCCTGGGTCCAGACTTTTCGCACTAAAATGCGGAACAAAGCGTTTAAAAATATTTTATTTCAACGTTCTCTCTTCTCGCTGGTCCCCTTTCAATTTCATTGGAGCCCACATTGAAATGTGCTTTAAAAGAGCCCTTATCAGATCTATACTGATAAGACCTGCGTTCTTTCCGCGAGCTGTTAGCGAGGAGAAGCGCGCATGGGGGGGGGGGGGGGGGGGCTTTGAGGACGAGAATGAAAGAGCAATTTTCTTTTCACTGATAAAACTGCTTGGCTTGACAGCAGTCGAAAGCCTTGGTCTTGGTCTAATTAGTTTTTGTTTTACTTACTAGAATTACTCTTGGCATATGTAATGCCCAAAAGTCATTTTCGACTTTATTAGAGAGAGAAAAAAAAAAGTGTCTTTTTGCGCTCACTAATCGTCTTTCATAGACGTCTGGCGCTGCCCATAGGGCGCCATGAAAACTAGTGTGCCTCGATGTTGCCCGCACGCAACCGTTCAGGGTGATGTTACGACCAAGCATCCGCATTTGCGCGCTCTATTGTTCGCCTGTGGGCATGGAAAAGTGCTGTGAATATGTGGTGATGGTCCAATGGCTCTAAGTGAGCCTGTTTCCAGGAATCCTGTTTTGTAAGCCTGTTTTGCTTTGTGGACACTCTGCAAATGCCAAATTGACCCTGCCAAGAGAACGTCTGGAAAAACACCAAGAAACGTCCCCCTGCGGGAAATGCAGGAAGTGCTTTCTTTCTTTTGTTCACCCTTCCAGTCGATAAGCCCTATCGTCCAGTGAGGAATGCCTACTTTCCAAAGGAGACGACAGAGTGACATGTCCGCTGACGTGCAGGACAAGAAAGGAGCATGACGCATACAGCCATTAAGTGATTTCCCAGGAATGCAGGAAAGATTTGCAATTGTCGAAAACGGACAATGCTGGGAGCGGATGCGGCGCCACGTGCACTCGGGTTTCTGAGAAGTAAAACCACTTGTCAGAACCAGCCTGTGGTTTCTTTGCTGAAGAATAGAAATGTACCTCCTCTCCTCGCCGTTCCCAAGCTTTTCCCGCCAACAAGTGATCACGCCCAACGAATGAATGCCGGACCAGTCAGTGCTTCAGACCATCAGTGCAGTGATGTGTTCGATTGGATGCCGATACCTGAGGGGCGTGCCCTGGATTTGGTTGGTCAGCATCTTCAGAGAGGGGCTGGACATAGGGGGTTTTAAGGACGCTGCAGAGCACGAAATGTCGCTCTGGGCCCTGGGTAAACGGCTCATCCAGTCGCTTCTCGCTATGAACTCTTAACGCTTGTCATTTTGCTGATGTACCCTTCTTTTTCATGTAAATATTCTTGTAAATACGTTTTCTCAAAGTGCCAGTAAACCTGCTTGTACATATTTTACCAACTTCGAAGATTCAGTCCTTCTTCAACCCCGAGTCTCTGCACGCTACCAAGTGAAGGCCGGGTCGACGTAGCCCCAGCGTCACGACAACTGGTGGCAGCGGTGGGGTAAAGCCCCAACACTGGTGACCAGCGTTGGGATCTGGATCTACAAGCTACAACATCTGGTGATTCGAGGTGGATCAGAATCTACAAGCCACAACATCTTGTGATCGGAGGTGGCATCTCAAGCAACAAGCAGGAGCAACAATCGGCCAACAAGAAAGCAGCTCGGAACATCGATCGCATGTGTGGGTGAGTGCTTGGCTTTTCTTCTGATGTGGACCAGGTTCTAGAACAGGGTTAGATTTTAGAACTGGTAAAGAGAGTGTGGAAACGCCTTTAGGTTTGGTAGTTTGCACAGTTGTTTTGGAAGTAGCCGACACTCGGAGCGATCATGGACCTACAAAAGCTGCAGAAACCGGACCTGTTGCTGTTGTGTGAGGAATTGGGAATTGATACAAGTGGTTTGGCACGAAAACCCTTGATTATAAAGGCAATCACTGATCTGGGAACCGATGATGAGGAGCTCAGTGAAGCATGGAACCTCATCGGTCAAAAAAAGGAGCAGCTCAGACAGCAGAAAGAGCGGGAAAAAGAGGAAAAGGAGCGGGAAAAAGAGGAAAAGGAGCGCGAACGTGAGTGGGAAAAAGAGGAAAAGAAGCGTGAAAGAGAAGAAAAAAAGCTGGACCAAGAAATTGAGCTCCGGAAATTAGAACTAGAGTTGAGCAAGAGGTCGGGCAATTCTCCCCAGCTAGCGGTACCTCTTCTCAACAAGGAGGCAGATTTCAAGATGTCAAAGTACATGCAGCCATATGTGATATTAGGGGATATCGGTCTGTATTTGGCTAACTTTGAGCGAACTTGCGAAAAACTGTCCTTCCAGCGAGACACTTGGTCTCAGAGATTATTGACGGTTCTGCCCTGCGAGGCAGCGGAGGTTGTCGCGCGGCTAAGCAAGGAGGACGCGGACAACTACGAGAAGGTCAAAGCTTGCCTTCTGAGAAAGTATAGGCTTAGCGCCGAGGCGTTCAGACAACGTTTTCGGAACGCTACTAAGTCCAGGGACGAGAGTTACCCTGAATTCCTGTACAATTTAAGAGTTAATTTGGGCGAGTGGCTAAAGAGCACTGATTCCTACAGTGATAGGGACGCTGTAGTCGAGCGAATTCTTTTGGAGCAGTTTTATAACTGCCTCCCAGAAAAAGAAAGAAATTGGTTACAGGACCGAGGCGAAATTAAGTCGGCAACTGAAGCTGCCGAACTTATTGAGGAGTATGCTTCGCGCCGACAATTCAGTAACCCAGCAGTGGATAGGCCCCGCAATCCCAAGTTCAGTGTGAATAACCGTCAGGAAAAGCACTTTGCTAGAGTTGGAAACGAAGAAATGAAGGTTTCTTCAGGCAAACTCCCTAGAAAGGACGGCAGTGAGAAAAGGGGGGAAGTGACCAACGCGCAGAACACAAAGAATAAGCTTGAGGCTAGGAAGCCGCTCACATGCTTTAGGTGTAATGAGCAGGGTCACATTGCCGTCAACTGCCGGAAAGAAAAGATTGCTTTCTCGTATGTCAGTGACTGCGATGAAAATATGCAGCTTTTAGAACCCTACCTGCATGACCTAGTAGTCAACGGGAAGCCTTGCAAGGTACTGCGCGATTCGGCCGCAACGATGGATGTTGTCCATCCGGCGTATGTGTCGCCCTCCGACTATACAGGACAGTGTGCGTGGATCCGCCAGGTAGTGGAGGAACAGAGTGTGTGCTTGCCAATCGCGAACGTGATCATCGAGGGCCCTTTCGGCAAGTTGACAATCGAGGCTGCCGTTTCAGGAAAGCTTCCCAAGTGCTATCCGTATTTGTTCTCCAACAAATCGGACATGCTACTGCGAAAGAGGGGCATCCTTTTCGGATACAGAGTTGTGCAAGCCTTAACACGTTCAAAGGCGCGAGAACTAGCTACACTGCTCATTCCAGAAGAATCCACAGCGGAGGAAACGGCAGCTAAAACAGTGGTAGATGCGGAAGATAGCAGGTCAGAAAACTTTGAGAGCGAGGCATCTCAGATAAGTCTTGAAAGTGAGCTTGATGAGACGCGGAATGAGGACGTTCTTGAGAGTAACCTCTTGCCGCCAGGGTCTAGTAATCTCACGAGACTTTTAAGTGGAACTCGAGAGGACTTAGCTATGGAGCAAGCCAATGATCCCAAGATACAGGAGATAAGAGAGCGCCACCGCGCCACTAAGACAGCAAAGAACATTTCTTTTGAGATGAGAAAGGGAGTGCTGTATCGCTTATTCAAGGATAAGCGCGGAGTAGAGCGGGACCAATTAGTCGTTCCCCAAAAGTACCGCGGAGACTTACTGCGACTTTCCCATGGCAGCTCGTGGTCATGTCACCTTGGAATAAGGAAAACAAAGCAGAGGCTGTTGCAAGAATACTATTGGCCTGGATGTTTTAAGGACACGGAAAATTTTGTACGATCATGCGACACGTGCCAGCGGGTTGGAAAGGCGCAAGATAAGTGGAAAGCTCCGATGGTGTTAGTACCAATCATTACCGAGCCGTTTCACCGGTTAGTAATAGATGTAGTTGGGCCACTTCCTGTGACAGAGTCAGGGTACCGTTATATCCTCACTATGTTATGCCCAGCCACAAAGTTTCCAGAGGCTGTTCCGCTGCGCGAGGTGACGTCCGAGAGTGTAGTGGATTCGCTGCTGTCAGTGTTTGCACGAGTTGGATTCCCTTTTGAGGTCCAAAGTGATCAGGGTAGCGTTTTCACGAGTGTCCTCACCACCTCATTTCTTGAGCGATGCGGCATTAAGGTAGTGCATAGCTCGATCCATCATCCGCAGAGCAACAGCGTAGAAAGATGGCACTCTGTTCTCAAACGAGTCCTGAGGGGACTGTGCTATGAAAACAAGCGCGAATGGGATACCTGCCTGCCTGCAGCGCTTTTCGCTTTGCGGTCAGTGCCGCACGAATCCACTGGATTTAGCCCAGCCGAGTTGGTGCACGGAAGCTCACTGCGCTCACCTTTGCGAATGGTGCGCGAAGCCTGGGAGGGGCGCGGAGAAGACCCAACAGTAGTAGAATTCATTCTGAACCTCTTGAATCGCTTACATAACACTAAGGAACTCGTTGAGGCCAGCATGAAGTCAGCCCAGGCTCGTTCCAAGGTGTACTATGATAAGACAGCCCGTCAAAGGACGTTTTGTATCGGGGACCAGGTGATGTTGCTGAGAAGTTCAAGGCAGAATAAGCTCGAAGTACAGTGGGAAGGACCGGCTGAAGTCGTTGCAAAGCTTTCTAACACTAACTACGCAGTGAAAATTCCCGGTAGGCGTAAAGAAGTGCGCATTTATCATTGCAATCTTATGAAGCCTTATGTGCAGAGGGAAGCCGTGGTAAATCTAACGTTAAACCTTCCCGAGGAGATGGGGGACAACTTGATTTGCCTCAGCGGAAAAGGAAGCAACGCTCAGGAGCTTCTCAAAAAGACGGAGCAGAGAGGAGAACTAAAGAAATCCCAGCTGTCCGATCTGGGCGAGATAATAACAGAGTTTGAGGCCTGCTTCGTGGACAGGCCAGGCAGAACTGATTTGACTGAGCACGATATTGAGCTGACTTCAGACGTGCCAGTGCGATCAAGGTGCTACCGATTTTCTCCAAGGCAAAGAGAAATTCTGGATAGGGAAGTAACTCGCATGCTGGAATTGGGAGTAATAAAACCCTCGGAAAGCGATTATGCTTCGCCTATGATCTTAGTAGAAGCTCCAGGTAAAGACCCTAGGCCTGTGGTAGACTACCGAAAGCTAAATTCTCTCACCAGGGATCAAGTGTATCCTATTCCGAATATTGAGGAGAGAGTAGAACAGGTCAGTAGAGCGGCATATGTGACTACGCTGGACCTTACTCGAGGATACTGGCAAGTACCGCTCACTGAACGCGCCAGCAGATACGCGGCTTTCGTCACTCCGACGGGCAGCTACCAGCCAACAATGATGAGTTTCGGGCTCAAAAATGCTCCATTTTGTTTTTCCCGACTCATGGATAGGGTTTTAAAGGGGTGTGAAACATTCGCGGTGCCTTATTTAGACGACATTGCGGTTTTTTCCGACTCATGGGCGGACCATATGGTACATCTAAGAGCTGTACTGAGCCTTTTGCGTCAAGCTGGACTAACCGTAAAGGCCGAGAAATATTGCCTGGCAAGGGCGACCGTGGACTACTTGGGTCACAATGTAGGTCAAGGTTTCAGGAAACCCAGCGAGATTAAGATTTCTGCGGTAGCAGACTACCCGCGGCCGAGCACGAAGACGGAAATTCGGGCATTCTTAGGGCTGACGGGATACTACAACCACTACATCCCTCACTATTCATCTTTGGCTAGCCCTCTGACCGACGCTCTCCGCAAGACAGAACCGACAAATGTAGTCTGGGACGAACAAAAGGAAGCCTCCTTCGTAAACCTGAAGGCTGTGCTGATTAGCCGTCCGGTATTGCGAGCTCCAGACTATGACCGAGAATTCACGGTCCAGTGTGATGCCAGTGATCGAGGGCTAGGTGCTGTTCTCTCCCAGAGAGATGACGACGGTAATGAGCACCCCGTGCTCTACCTGAGCAGAAAACTGAGTTCTAGAGAGAGGGCTTATTGCGCGTCAGAGAAAGAGTGCGCTTGCATTGTATGGGCCATTCAAAAATTGCAGTGCTATCTTGGAGGGGCCAAATTCACCGTAGAGACGGACCATTGTCCCCTGGCTTGGCTGCAAACTGCGACATCGAAGAACAGTCGCCTTCTTAGGTGGAGCTTGATTTTACAGCAGTACAATTTTGAAATAAGATACAAAAAGGGGAAGTTAAATGGGAATGCGGACGCGCTTAGCCGCTCTTTCTAAGCGGTCCGAGATGTTCCTCACCATGTATCCAAATTGATAATCAGGTTTTTTTTTTTTTTCGTGCGCTTGTATATGTGTGGCTATGTAAAGCAGCACGTTTGGTTTTCTAGGAATACGTGGGTCCTGAACGTCTTGAGAGTGGGCTTTTCTCGAACAACAATGGCAGTTTTCTTTTAACCTGGTCTCTTCAGACGGGAGCCGAGTGCTTGCTTCGACATGTGGTTGAGTTTCAGACAGCTCGAGCAATTTGGCCTACAACAATCAAGACAACGCGACAAGCAACAGCGAGCTTCAAGCGTTCACGTGCAGGCCATTAAGTCGTCTCTTCATGCAGCAGCTGGGACTGCTGCCCTCCGAGACTCTTCTGGCGGGGGAGGAGGCTGTTACGACCAAGCATCCGCATTTGCGCGCTCTATTGTTCGCCTGTGGGCATGGAAAAGTGCTGTGAATATGTGGTGATGGTCCAATGGCTCTAAGTGAGCCTGTTTCCAGGAATCCTGTTTTGTAAGCCTGTTTTGCTTTGTGGACACTCTGCAAATGCCAAATTGACCCTGCCAAGAGAACGTCTGGAAAAACACCAAGAAACGTCCCCCTGCGGGAAATGCAGGAAGTGCTTTCTTTCTTTTGTTCACCCTTCCAGTCGATAAGCCCTATCGTCCAGTGAGGAATGCCTACTTTCCAAAGGAGACGACAGAGTGACATGTCCGCTGACGTGCAGGACAAGAAAGGAGCATGACGCATACAGCCATTAAGTGATTTCCCAGGAATGCAGGAAAGATTTGCAATTGTCGAAAACGGACAATGCTGGGAGCGGATGCGGCGCCACGTGCACTCGGGTTTCTGAGAAGTAAAACCACTTGTCAGAACCAGCCTGTGGTTTCTTTGCTGAAGAATAGAAATGTACCTCCTCTCCTCGCCGTTCCCAAGCTTTTCCCGCCAACAAGTGATCACGCCCAACGAATGAATGCCGGACCAGTCAGTGCTTCAGACCATCAGTGCAGTGATGTGTTCGATTGGATGCCGATACCTGAGGGGCGTGCCCTGGATTTGGTTGGTCAGCATCTTCAGAGAGGGGCTGGACATAGGGGGTTTTAAGGACGCTGCAGAGCACGAAATGTCGCTCTGGGCCCTGGGTAAACGGCTCATCCAGTCGCTTCTCGCTATGAACTCTTAACGCTTGTCATTTTGCTGATGTACCCTTCTTTTTCATGTAAATATTCTTGTAAATACGTTTTCTCAAAGTGCCAGTAAACCTGCTTGTACATATTTTACCAACTTCGAAGATTCAGTCCTTCTTCAACCCCGAGTCTCTGCACGCTACCAAGTGAAGGCCGGGTCGACGTAGCCCCAGCGTCACGACAGTGATGACACGCTTTGTAGCTTATCGCGCCGCCGCTACCCTGACGCGGCTTCATTTTGTTTTAAGCGGCTCTTCGTGCGGCCGTCCCTGCTACGCTCGTCCCTGCAGCCCTTAAAACCAAAATGGCGGCGCCGCCGCGGTGCTGTCATCACACTGAACGGCGGCGCGAGGGAAACATCGAGGCACCCTAGAAAACTGTGCTAAAAAGCGCCGTCTAGACGTATGCTGGGTTGTACAAATCCCTGGCGTCTGCATCCGAATGCATGCAGTCGGTATGGATCCACGGCTTTAAATTGTGTTATATACGAATTACAAAAAATCGAAGGCGCTGAATATGTTTCCAGGGTTGTCACGATGTGAAAAAGGCAATAAATAAACCAACGTCAGGCATTATACGACGTGCAGTAATTGGAGACGAAGCCTCGGCGCGTTGCCAGTTGATATAGCCAGGCGATCGTTTGTCGCTCGAATTTGTGGAGCAGCTTTACATGCAACTAGCTTAAAGGGCCACTGTCCAGGGAAGGACCTTTTAAGCGAAGGAGCCCAGTGTTTCGATCAGGTACCGGAGATAGTCTGTGCAAAATGCTGCAGTGACACACGCGCCGCAAAGCAACGAAAATACAAACCAAAGCTCTCTCCTGCTTTCCTTCGGGAAGCCAGCTTTCCCGTTCCCTGCGCTGGCCCTTCGAGCCGCAGCTATGACGTATTTGTCGACAACGACGTCATTGGTCCGTCTCGCTGTCTGAGGGTGAAGGATGGGTGTCTACCGCTCGCTGCGCGCTTTTCGCTCGCCACGGCCAGACTGAATCCAGCGGCCCGCGCTCCCTCGCTCGTTTCTTTCTTCTTTTTTTTTTTTTTTTTCGCGCACGCGGAGTGACACGCGGAGGAGGAAGGGGAATTTGTTTTGCGGAGGCTAGACGATCTCGGGCAGGAGAGTGAAAAACCTTTGCGAGGGAACGGAAAGAGAGAAGCACGACAGAATCGGGTGATTGCGGTGGCTGTAACTGCGCTATTAGTTACTCTTTTCAAAACCATTTTTCGGCCTTGCGTTCTGGGGGCGAATTCTCACAGTCACCGGGGAAGAAAATATTTTCGACCGGAGGGTGGACAGTGGGCCTTTAAGCCACATGGATATGCAGCGTAAATAACCCTTCTGAGCCACAGTCTTTCGGATAGGTACCTACGTACCAATGCAAGCTTGTGCCTGAACTTGTAAGTTGATCCTGCACTGGTTCTGCTTTTTATGCCCCGTTTAAATGATAAGTCGCGCTCGTAAGGCTTGGAAATAGAGTACACGTACCGGAAAGTCACACAGAAAGCTGAAGCTGGGACTGCAGAAACGTTCGAATTATGCCACGGCAGGAGTTTCGGTGTTCGTCGTAAGGCACAGATATCAGTTAAAGCACGCTGACTTCGTTCCACTGCTCAGCTGCCAATCGCCTTTAACTTATGTGCTGGCAGCTCTCGAGCCAGAGCTTTTGCCAGTTGGCGCAGCGTCAACTAAGCGCATTGTCAGCGCATTGTCAGCTCAAGAACACGCAGCGCATAATGATCAAAATGCTATTGTCAGGTGCTTAGTAACTATAAATCTGCGCCAAGTGCCGTCTATTGTGTTTGGATCTTGAAAGTGAATGGCTGTCTTCCCCTTTCGTTGCTTGACGTACGTGCAGTTTTTATACTTGTGCTGCTGCCGAAAACAGTAGCATAACGGACGGTTTCTTTCGCGATCACAAATAAATATAGCTGACTGTACTCTCATTATATTTCTGCTTTGAGCCGGCGAAGCGGCCACCGTAGGGCGAAAGGCGTATTCTTTTGAACCAGAGTATGCATGCACCTGATCGCCCGTACCGATCACACCATATCGCCGTTTCGTGCGGCTATGAAAGAGAGCAAATCTGTCCGTGGCACCCTACGCAGCAAGCGGCAATATAGAGGGGTTCGAGACGGAGGGGTACACGGCAAGATGGATGCCGCATATGCTTTGAACACTTCGCCAGAAGGCAGCGAAGCGCTCCTTCTGTTAATGTTAGGCTACTGTCGGCTCACAATGATGTCCATGATATATGACGAGTCTTTCCTCGCTCACGAAGAGGCAGAAAGAAGCGCGAATCGACGTAGAAATCCTGCAAGATACGCGCTACAGCATATGCAAAGCCGCCGTTGTACTACCCAGCCTGGTTTTTCTTGCCCGTCACGAGGCGGCGCCACCTTATTCAAAACTCAAGCGCAAGGCTTGTACAAAGTACCACGTGCGGAGAGCAGTGACAGGAATCGGGCAGCGAGCACAGCTCGAGGAGGAGCGCGCGCCACGCCTGCATGCTTATGCACTTTTTGCCCACACGTGACACTGGCGTCACCTCACGTGACCTTGGCAGTGGTCACGGCCAACTTGGGGCCTACATGACTACGCCCTAAAGTCACATGGCGACCAACAGATCACGTGACCTTGGCCTTGACAGTGGTCACGGACGACTTGGTAGAATATACACGTGCTGTGAACAAACTGTACATTAATGCTCTATGGGATTGTTTTCCCGACTAGTTATGGCGCAGAGGGAATTTATTTAAGGGATTCTAATGTTCCTTTACAGATATATTCCTGCTCTATTGTGGGAATGCAACTATGTTAGAATGGGTGAACCCTACTTAGCGCCTCTGATCGAGGGCCGCGAAGGCTGGCTTCATGACGCGTAGCAACTGGAATGAGGACTTTAACGTGACTTTAGCCATGGTCCTGTATCGAAGTCCGCCGTACCTTTGCCGAAAATCAAATGGCTACATTGGACGAATCTTTAAACACTTTGTACAAGAAACGTTTTCGGCAAGTATAATTATTGAGCGTATCGTGGACCTTCATCGAAAAATTATCGAATGTGGGCTTTTTTTCCCCTTTAAATTACTTTCAATGTATAGAGTTCTGCAAGCATTTGAATGACATTTTTTTTTTTTCAGCTTGAAGCCCGTGTACTAGTTTTATGAATTTAGGTCAAGACATAATAAAAAAGGTCCATTGTTTTTTATCTTTTACATCCAATCAAACGTCAAGTTATGGCGTTTCGTGAGTCTTATTCGCAGTATCTTGCAAAAAAACAACAACAAAAAGCCAAATCCGAGAATCCCGGGTGTAGGTAAAAACGTCCCCAGAAGTTACGGCTCCGGCAAAAGCGTCACCGGAAGAAAAGGCCCCTGAAAAAGCAACCACTAGGAAAAAAACAACCTCCAATAATTTGACCTAAAAGTGAATTCTTCCGGAATTCAGATCGCAACAAATGCACTTTTTGTTCCATTTTTTCTTGGCTTTGACACAAATGTAATCCTCATTTGGAGCCTAGGTCCTCTGGGCGCCTGAAATTTTTACATGCACTGCGAAAAAGCATGGTGAAAAAGCCATTTGGCTCTTTACGTTGCGTGGATCCGATCCCTGCAGCTCGTTCAGCAGTCATGGAGAGAGGTCTAATCAGCTCGGTAATATTACCCGCTGAGAAAGGTACAAGCGTCTCGAAACGTGATAGCCTTGGAAAACCGCCCAAAACAGAAGGCTTCTAGAACTACCTAGAAGACATTTCGGTGACGAGGTTCGACCCTTTTTCTGATGATGGTGCACAGTCTTTGCTGCACTTCTGGTGGTGATGGAGATGCTGTATTGGGGAAGGCAGGGCTTAACCGGTCGCTGACCATTGTCACCCTATTCACACTTGCGATTCGCGAAAGGCGCGCGACCGGTTGTCGCATACGACCAGATGGCCGCGCAGCGCGACCGATGATCACACTTGCAAATGCGACTTGCGGGTCGCTTTCTACGTCTTGTCTACCTTGACTCATCACCAGATAGAGTAAAGCTAACTTACGTTTTCGTCAACTGAGCCGCTGATTGATTTAACGGTTTTCGACCAGCAGTCACAAAGCTGGAAAATCGAGCGAAAATCGGTCAAACGGCCTGCGACTGTCGCTTTTCGACCAATGCGACCATTTGTGACAGTCGCTTTTCGACCAGAACAGTCGCCCGACCTCGGCGAGTCGCAAATGTGAACGGGCCTTAGTGCATCTGTCCAAGCTTCCAGTTTAATAAAGCCGATAGTGAGCTCGCATTTTCGCTGGAAATAAGGTGAGGATGGTGCGCTTTCACTGGGTTACCACTGCCATTATTTTTTTTTTGTTCTTGTTATGAACGTCCCGCATCTGTTGGATGTTCGGTCACTTCCAAACAGACAGGTGGAAGCGTTGTAGCATACATCATTGCAGCTCACCACTGGCAACACAGTCCTCGCATGGGGACTTTTTTTTCTACTTCGCAAATAGGAACTTTCCTTCCAGGGACGTTCGAGCACAGCTGGAAAGAAAAATAAAGAGGGAGAGAGAAAGCGACATGGTGGCCTGCCTCGCACATCGTTTTATACAAATTTAGGGAAGAAGTGATTTTTCTCTTTCTCGAGTTTTAGCAAATATATTAATGGCTCCTTATTAAAATAGAAATTTCCGGTTCAGAAAACAAATGTTCTGATAACCTCTGACAAGAAAAAAGATGGCAGCCTGCTTTGTATTCATGCATTCCTTATACAATATTCGAGCGCGGAAGGGTCTCAGATTTCTCTTAAATGCTGGTGAGGGGTCTCAGACCCCCCAGACTCATCTGATTGCAAGCAATTCAGCCGTAAATGTTTGCGTGTAAACTGGGATTTGGAGAGGGAAACTGGTATTGAGGGCCTATGATGGCTGCGGTTGTCGTGCGTCTTGCCGGAGATACCCCGCCGGTGTGGTGCAGTAGTGCGGCGTTAGACTATACTGTGCCCAAGGATGCGGGATGAAATACCGGACTCGGCTGCCGCTTTTCGATGGAGGCGCCCATGTGCTGTGCGATATCAGTGCACGCTAAAGAACCCCAGGGGTCAAAATTTTTGGAGCCCTCCACTACTGCGTCTCTCATAGCCTGAGTCGCTTTGTGATGTTAAACCTAACAAACTAAACAAACCAAACGTTACCGCGGAGATGTTTCTGTTGATAGCAAACTCGACGGATTGCATCTGATCAGCTTCGTGGTGGGAGCCCATACGGAGCGCGTCAATTTAGGTCCACCATCTGATGATGAATCCCGTTCATTTAACTGATACTAAAGTTCTTCTGTCCGACGTTTTAAAGCGACATCCTTGTGGTAGAGAAACCGCAAGGACACCGCCGGGTACTCACCGGTTTTCGAATGGTGACAAAATTTCCCCTGCCTGGGGCTCGGCTTTTGAGTGAAATGCTTGGGAAAAGGAATAGTGCACGTTTTGTTGGCTGCCTACGGGTAGCCGCTGTGCTCAATCGATTATGGCGCGGATCATCTCGGCTTACGGCAGACGTGATCGCTGACACACGCCATGGACCGGCTGGCTGATGGCGGGTCAGGCTTCGAGTCGCATACGCGTGCCTGCTCCAACACTTTGTCGCTCCCCCGGCCCAGCAATTATGGCGATGAGAAGGCGGGTCCACAGGAGAGCCTGAAAAAGAATTCATCGCGTCGCAGCTCCTGGGGAAACATGTACTACGCGAACCTGATTACGCATGCCATCAAAAGCGCACCGAGAAACGCCTCCCGCCGTCACAGATCTGCGAGTAAATAGTGCAGAACGTGCCCTGTTTCAAAGACAAGGGCGGCAGCAACAGCTTCGCCGGCTGGAAGAACTCGTTCCGGCACATGCCGCTGCACAGCCGGATCATGCGAGTCCAGAACGCAAGCGTCGGCAAGAGCTCTTGGCGGATGATGAATCCGGACGCCAGGCCCAGATTAGCGATGCGGTGACTAACTACGTAGATAGAAACACCTCGCTATAAGAAGAGGTGGGGCCGGCTGATGAAAACAGTGGAAGCAATGCGCCCGTCCCAGAGTCTGTCTTCGTCGAAAGGGACGTTGCATGGACTTGCTCCTTGGGTCACCTCTGTGGTATTGCTGTGGGTTCGGATAGGGTTGGATTGATTGATTGGGCGAAATTTCAGTGATACGGACTTTTCGGTTAGGGCGCAATGTTTTTTTTTTCTGTCCATAGTTGCCAACAGGACATTTATATTTGCCTACATATGGACACTATACATTACCCCCTTGGGGAAAGTTGGATGAACACACAATTAGAAAAACTAAACAGAAAGCAGCTCGACAGTCACAGAGTCAGGTCAAGAAGTCAGAAAGGTGACTCTGAGGCTTCCTGTTTCTCTCTGGGTCGTGTCGATCCACTGAACTCTGGTGCAAAGCAGGTGGTGCAGGATGTGGCACTGAGGTACGGCTATCCAGCCTAAGTGGTGGATGTATGTCATCATAGTCAAGTGGTTGTGGGGTTCTGGCTGGTTTGAGTTAAGGTGAGTTGAGTTGCGTGCCTTGATTTGTGATCTATGAGCACTGACAATAGTGTAATTGTTTGGATCATAGTACGTAGTGAACTTGTCATGCTTTTCTTGCTTGCACAATACTCTCTGACCTATAAAGAAGCGATGAGGTTGAGTATATCTGTGTGCATCTGCGTGACATTTACTGCACCCTTTTTCCTGAGCCCGGTTGCTTCCAACCCTGTTACGTCTTTTGTTTCTGAAGGAGCTCCTGTGTAGCGGGGCAGAAGATTTCTCATTGGTCTACTGAACAGTCGCTCATGGGGGATCTTCCTGTTGTCATGTGTTTTGCAGACCTGCAGGGCATCGGAAAAGTGTCGAGTTCTAATTTCCGATCAGTTTTCTGTAGCTGACTCGTGTGAACAGGCTTTTTGTTTTTGCGATGTTTATTACCTTAGGGTATAAAAATGCTATGAAGGATGAAAGGTGTGGTCAGATTAATGAATAAAGGTTGGCTGATGCAATGAAGTCGAGGAGTGTATGATGATGTGGTCCCTGCGTCCAAGCTGCATATGACTACTGATTATGGGGGGAGAGGCCAGCTGCCACCAGATGCCGGATCCGCGTTGGCTTGAGTGCTGGGCAAAGCAAGGGATGGACGCCAGCTTCTGTATTTCTGGATTTCTGGATTTGCAGATGGGGCACCCAGGGTGTGGATAACAATGTTGAAATTGAGGCCACTTTCTTATCACTGCCTGTAATAGGGCCACCCCAACTCTAATCCTCCGAAGCGTCATCTCCTCTGCACGGGTTAGACCGCGGGGGAGGCTTACCGTACACGGAGGTATCAGAGCACGTGTACGGCGTCGGAGGTGTTCCTTTCTTGTCAAAAGTAGGGCAGCATTGTCAAATTTTATAAGGTTCGGCGATGTCGAGGTTGAAGGTGAAAGGCGGGTCGCAGAATCCGCCTGGCTTTGAGCGCTTAAAAGGTCGAGCGGAGTCCATTCGATACGAATTGGCTGTGGTATGCATGCCGCTAGACTGTGTATGTTTTGGCAGATTTCTGTGCTACCACTAACGCGTATAAGTAGCTTAGTCACTTGGAGAGCATCAGTGCGTATGACAATACGGGCCGTGGCAGGCTTGGGAATTACGGTCACAGAGCGAATCGCCTCTTGCACTGCAAGCAGTTCCGCACAAAAAGAAGATGGAGGTTCCGGTAATTTGAACTTTGATGTCCTGTTCAGTGAAGTCTTGCTGGGACAGTGAACTGCAGTTGTCACTTCACAGGCTTCGATGCTCGCGTCGACGAAAATTGTGGTAAGCGGGCGTCTTGTTCCATAATTCGCTCGCGAAGTGACGACGCCGTTTCCTGTGTTTTAGGCCGTCGTAAATCAGTTCGCTTGTTATCGCTCAACTGTACAAAACGCTAAGGAGGAAGAACTGGCAGTAGCGGTGGTAGAAGTGAATGCGAGGAAGCATAAGCTCTCAGAACGCACGTTGCGTGAGAGAGGGTGGGCCTCACCCGTTCATCTATTGTGTTTAGCTGAGCGTTTTCTTGGAGTGCCACCATTGGTGTGATGCGGGGGAGGCAGGTGAAGATCCTCATTGCCTCTCGGTTTATAGCTTCAATGCGATCTCATTGCGCCCTTGTTAAATGCCAGAATTGGGCTTGAGAAACAAGGTGCGGTTGCACAACTGCCCGCACCAACTGTCTTGCAACATCTTTGCGAGCGCCACCCGTTTTTGGAGCAATGCGTCTGATTAGACCAAGAGTCTGTAACGCCTGTTTTTAGCCTGAGACAGCCATTACGTTCCAGTTCCTGATTCATGAATTGTTAAACCCAATATTTTTACTGTTTGCTTCTTCAATGCTCTCATGAACCGTCCAGCTTCACCATTAGCTTGAGGCCATAAAGGCTTGATCCCATGTTCATTATTGATATAAACAGCGCGAACACGAAGACAAAGGACAAGATACAAAAAAGCCACAGTACAAGCACTGACTCACAACTAAGCCTAAGCCCTTTACTCCAAGGCCCAGAAAAAACAAACATGAAGAAAACGAAATAGTCACGTGAAACAACCCCTGGGTTCACCTGCTGCATAAAAAAATTACTTAAAAAAAATCACTTAAAAAAGACACCTCTTTGCTTGAAAGACCTCAGAATTATACTATCAGATAAAGAAGGGTATTTTACAATTTTTTCTGAGAATCAGTTTCAAGAAAAAGCCGAGGCTGCTGTTGAGAAGAATTTCAAAAGGTTTCCTATGAAAGCGACCATGATAAAAGAGAGGGCTATGGCTCTACTAGATGATCTTGGGCTTGAACGGATACGTGAACAGGTGAAACAATGCAAGCAATTACATTTGGAAGTATTCTTTTCGGCAAAAACCCATAAACGAGATGTTCCATTCAGAGCCATCGTACCTGAGAAGAGCACGTGGCAGCACCTGGTGTCCAAATATTTGCAGAAACACCTTTCCTCGTTGACTTTATCAGACCCCCTAAGGCTATCTACCTCTGAAGCCCTTGTTGTATTCCTCAAAGAACACAACCCAAGAAAATGTGTCGGCTTCAGCATGGATGTCAAGGATTTGTATTATAGCCTCCCCCATGACTGCCTCCTTAAGCATGTACAAATGTGCATTACAGAAGGCAATAATGAATGTGACTTCATTGACGCCTCAGGTGTAAGTGTTGAAAGTTTCCTTGAACTTTTGAGGTTCTACCTGGAGTCCACCTTCATAGGCTGGAAGAACAAGCTGTATACGCAGAAGGCTGGAGTATGCATTGGGTCGAGTGTTGCACCGGTCTTGAGTGACATCTTCTTAATGTACGTGGACAGACACCTGAAGGATAACTTGGAGGGCTTACATTATTCCACCTTCAGATATGTGGACGACTTTTTAGTATTCACAGACCGTGAAGGATTCAATCAACGAATGAAGGACATTATGGATGTTTTTACTGAGTGTGGATCCGGGCTGGAATTTACTGTTGATGAACCAGTGGACGATCGGTTACAGTATTTAGATCTATTGATTCAATTCGGTGATGATCATGTTTGTTGGGAATACAACCCGAGATCGATGAAGCCTTTGCTGAGCTCCAATTCGGGACATTCCAAATTAGTGAAGAATGGGATGATCAACACATGCTTATTAAATGCGTTGAAGAAATCTTGTTACCACGGCATGGGAAAGAGTTTTGAAAGACAAGTGACAAGAATTGCAAAGGCCGGTTATCGGGAGTCAGTTATTATTGAGGCCAGTTGCCGGGTACTGAAGAGCCTTAAAAGAACGCACAGACTGAAATCCCTGCCCAGCATGGGTGAGAGGAAGAGGAAGGTTGCAGTGGTACCGTATGTGCACAGAATTTCGCATGGCCTCAAAAATGTAGGCAAGAGGTATAATGTTGACGTCGCGTTGACCGCCCCGCTCAAGATGAAGAGGATCTGCCCAGCTATTCAAAGGGAAAGAGAAGCGAAGAAGCAAGAATGTGGGGTGAAACATAGAAACCCATATGTTGGATGCAAGACAGGTGTTGTGTATAGGCTTCCACTCTCTTGTGGAGCCAGTTATATAGGACAAACAGGACGGTGTATTAATAAGAGACTACAGGAACACCGGAACAACTTGGAAAGTGGAAAGGACAAAACGTTTCTGGTATCACATTGCCAGTCATGTGAACTAATGAAGAAAGAGAAGAAGTGCACTGCTAAGTTTGACAGTGTTAGGATTTTATATCGCCACAAAGAGAAGATAACGAGAGAGATAGTGGAATTATATTTTATTTCAACGGACAATAAGTGTGTCAGCAAGACTTCTCTTGCTCTTTCAAGCAAAGAGGTGTCTTTTTTAAGTGATTTTTTTTAAGTAATTTTTTTTTTGCAGCAGGTGAACCCAGGGGTTGTTTCACGTGACTGTTTCGTTTTCTTCATGTTTGTTTTTTTCTGGGCCTTGGAGTAAAGGGCTTAGGCTTAGTTGTGAGTCAGCGCTTGTACTGTGGCTTTTTTGTATCTTGTCCTTTGTCTTCGTGTTCGCGCTGTTTATATTAATAACGAATAAGTACCAACTCGCCCAACAAAGTATCTTGGTTGATCCCATGTGCCGAAATCTCTAGCATATTTCCAACTGGGAAAGGACAATAAACGTCAACTGACACCTCTTCCCAGGTACCATTGGGTGGTTCAGTGATGGCAAGTGGTTCTTGCTTAGCTTAGGGAACAGCTGTTTGGCATGGTAGGCAGCTTTTGATCAAAGTATTTAAAAGGTTGTCCATGCCTAGAAACCATACCTTCTCTCTCATTATTTGTTTTGTTTTGACGATTCCTTGATTATCTTTGTGAGCGAGCAGCACTGCTTGCTTTTGCAGGCTTGTGGGAAGGACTAGACGTGTTCCTCGAAGGACGATGCCTTCAGGTGTTGTCAGTTGCGCCTTTATCGACGCAAATGGCTTCAGTTTAGCTGATGTCCAGCTATTGAGTGGGGGGGGGGGGGGGGGGGGGGCTGAATAGTTCTTATAAGTAGCTGTAGCTGTTGGGTCTGCTTTAATTTAATCAGCGACTTCTTGAACCGAGAAGGTCTTTGAAATGCTGTGGCGCTCAAGAAAGCTAACATACTCATTTGGAAATTTGTCGATGCGGGCATATAGTTTCCTCTCAGAAACTGGATGTATGGAAAGGTAATCGGAAGGGTTGTTACTTTCCTGCGATGGTGCTGTACGTCAAACTTGTACTGCTGAATGCGTAGATCTAGGCGCTCAATATAGGCGGATGGGGATAATCTCGGATTTCCCAGTATGTTCACTAGGTAATGGCTTGTGATCAGTCAGCAAAAGGAAGTGAACTCCACAAAGATAAAGACGAAAATGTTCCATAGCCCTTCCCCTAATCTAAGTCAATGTGGCTTTCAATAAACATTTTCATCATCATCATCATAGCCCACACAGCTGAGGGCATCTCTCGCTCTGTTTGGGAGTAGCGTTTACACTGGTGTAAGTGATTTACTTGCATAAGCTATCACTACAATGTGTTCCCTGACACTTTTGTGAGGATATCACAGTCCATGTGGACTTGCATCTACAACCATTTCTGTCTGTTTGGGTTGGTCAAAGTAAGCAAGGGTGGAGGTGTCGGACATATGACTTGCTCTAAGCTCTCAAAATCATTCTGCTGTCGTCCGGTCCATTCCCATGCGACATCCTTCAATGTCAGTTCACGTAAGGTTGCGTGAGGTAAGTAGGTGTTTTTAGAAATATGCCCGAGGAGCTGATCATTCCTGGCAAGCTCTCCACTTTTTGCGGAGACTGGTGTTTTGATTGGTAGGAAGGTTGTAATTTTATTAGGATCAGGTCGAAGCCATCAGCTGAAAAATTGAGTCCGAAGTTCAGCTCTCGTTGATGAAAGTGGCACTTCTTTTCATTGAGTGTCAATCCAGCTTCTTGGAGTCGCTGCAGAACTGCTTCCATGGGTACGTCATGCTTCTGATTTGCTTGACCAAAGACAAGAATGTTATCAGTAACATTCAGGAATTGGGAATGCCATTAAGCACTTGACGGATAGTGTGCTGAAAGATTTAGGCTGCAATGCTGATGCCAAAGTTTAGGCGTTTGTAGCGAAAGAAGCCAACATGTGTAGAGAACGTTGTGAGCTATCTCGAAGCAGTATCAAGTTTCAACTGATGATATCCATTCTTCAGGTCAAAAGTGGAGAATACCGTTGCTCTATTTAAGCAACAATGATGTCATCTACTGCTGGGCACAAATATCGTTCCCGTTGAATGGCGGTGTTCACAACTAGCATGTCAATGCAATTTCGGATTTCATCAGGCTGATGTGGTTTAGGCACGATAACCACAGGGTACACGCACGGTGTAGATCCCATGGCTGGCTCAATGATGTATTCTAGCAGGAGGCGTTCAAGTTGTTTTTCTGTGGCGTCACGTAAGGCAAACGGGATATGCCTGTGTGGTTGCGCAACAGGTGGGATAGTGCTGTCTACAAATAGGTGAATTTGCTTTGTCGGAGTTGTCCAACTCCACTGAACAAGTTGGGGAATGTTTCCACGATCAACTTGTCAGCTGCATGGTCCTCAACTTGGTATGTGATTTGGACAAGCCTCAGGTTCGATGCTGCTGTGAAGCTTAAAAGTGGTGCACAGCTTCCTGGAATGACAAAGATGTCCGAGAGAGCATTTTGGCAGGATAGTTGGTGCATGAAGAATGGGGATAAAAACAGCGCGCAAACAAGGACAGTCTGCCCAAATCAGTGGCCAATGCTGTGATGTACTTGGAAGCTCGGATACCTAATCTACATTTGCGGTTTCAGCTTCTCACTGGGCGAAGATTTTTAAGGTCTTAATTGGAGCCTGTCCCTGGATTGGCTAACCTCATATTTACTTCGATCCCGTCATACTTCTTTGACAATATTTGGCCTAGGCATAAGCTCCCTAAGGTTGTGTTTGCTAATTCCCTGCGGTCGAAACTTTCCGTATCAATAAATTATTTAATACAAGTTAATCACCGGCGGCCTGATACTATAATCTTTATTGATGGCACCCTCGCAGCGAATGCTAAGAATTTGTCTGCCAATGTATTAAATGGCCTTACAGAGGAGTGTCTAGAGAATATTCCTAGCCATGTTGCCATATTTAAAGATGTCTTCCAACAGAAAGAAAAAGCAGCTATTGGCATATACTCCCGGGCTCTCGACTGGAGTTATTCACTTCGAGTCCCTGACTATATACGTCTTTTTTTGCTGCTGAGTTTCTGGCCATTGAGTTGTCCTTGCCAAAGATTCCTAGCAATACCTCTAAGGTTATTTTCCTTTCTGACAACCTATTCGTATTGGCAGCGCTCGAAAATTCGAGGGACACTCTGCTTTGCCGTTCCCTTTATTCTTTTTTATTCCTCCTCACACTACAGTTGCGCGTTTTCACTGGATTCGTGGCCACTGTGGCATTGATACTACGCGAGGTTTCAGCCCATCGCGTAAACCCGGCCGGTAGCCACGCCGCACCGCAGATGGCGCGTCGTTGCCATAGCAACAAGAGCGACTGCAGATGGGGCCCCTCTTCAAGCCATCGTGCAAACCCGGTCGGTAGCCAAGCCGAGCCGCAGAAGAAGAAAAAGAAGAAGAAAGAACGGAAAGAGAAGCTACGTCAGCTTTGCTTACGAAACCTACCGAGTTTAACTAAAAATAAACCCCAGCTAATTTTTTTACCAAAGTCCGCCCTTGGTGAGCCTCTTTTCCGTACCATACCTAATACCGTTTCCTTAACTTCAGCACGTTTCCAACGTCTCCATTATCTGAGTCACGAGCATGTTTTTTCTGCACCGGATTACCAACACCTGAAATGGCCTTGGCGTGGACGCGTGTGTAGTTCAAGGCAATGTGCAGTGTCTATATATGACTATCTTGCGCTGCAGATTACAGAAATTAAATCTGTATATGTCGTTCGGGTCTATCCGTCACTAACCTTTGTGAGTCTTGTAAAGAAATTGAATCCATAGATGATTTTTTCCTCTTCTGCCGGCGGTTCGCATCTATCCATAAAATTTACTTAGCGACTCCTTTTCTAGATTAGGCCTTCTTCTCACCATTCTAGTTTTCTCCTTCGGGGCAAGCGTCACGGGATATGCCTTGAAACCAATGTACGATTCTATTCATGGTTACATAATTTCTTCAGGCAGAGGAAAACAAAACAATGAAGTCTCACCTAGCGTATATGCTAGGTGAGACTTCATATTTTTTCTTTTCCTTTTTATTTTTCCAAATCCTAGTTAAAACACCCATATTTATCTAAATACACCAGTCCTTGACAATATATATTTGGTGTCTACATTGTACCCTCGCCAATTTCCCTCCTTGGCAATGTGCCATTTTGACTAAGGTCATTATCATCATCATCGTCTGTGCTAGTTGCTCTCATTGTGTCTGGGCTGACCCCCTGTCATAAAAGCTCTCCTTGGTGTCCCGAGTCATCGAGTATGTAATATTCATGATGGAGGCACTGGTTAAAACGGTCGCCTATGCAAGAGTCTTCATCTGGAAGACGTCACGCCAGTCCTGTGTCATTTGACACTCCGGTGCATCGCTCCAGTTGACGACTCCAGGGACTGTCTCCAGAGCTTCAGTCATTAGCCGCAGCCATGACATCCAGGGCTTCTACTCAACAATTAAGCCACCGGCGTCGCACCAGCCTGCAACTACACCTTGCAGGCCCCTCAGTGTAGAGGTCGCTAAAGGAACTCCCACCTCAGGCTTGGACGACAGTGTCCTTTATGTGTATGTTGGATGGGCTTGTTTTGGTGTGATTAAAGGGTAATTGTTGTTCGTCACTCGTGTGAGTAAGTCTTCCCTCTGTGTCGCTACTCCCCGACAACCCACTAGGCCTAAACGGAATTCCACATGGTGTGAGAAGTGGGATCGGTGTAACAGCGTTGTGAAGCAGCGTAGCTCCAGCCCCTAGCAGCGACTTCCGCCATGAACAGCAAGGGAGGCTCCGGCAACACGGACGCGGCATCTACAGAATCGAGCGACCAGGAGTGACGCGGCGTTGCTCTGCGCCAGCATGAGGTCTTCGACTTCGACGCGGAATCTTGGTACTCTTGGCTAGCCCAGTATGAAGACTACGTCTTCGCTTCTGCCATTTCAGCGGCGCCTGAATATGTCAAAGTACGCCTGCTGCTTTATTACATGGGCCCCGATGCGCGGTATCTCTTGTATTCATTCTGTCTTACTTAGGATCCATCTATACTGACGTCGTAGGTCACTTTACGGGCTATTTCGTTCGTAGGTCACTTTACGGGCTATTTCGTACACCCAGTGAACAAAGTATACTAGTCCACCAAGTTTCATCGTCGCGAGAAAGCAGCCAGGAGAGAACGTCTACGCATTTTACGATGCGTCTTGCAAAGCATTACAACTACGGTCGAAGAGCGTCTTGTCAGTTATCGCTTCGTTGTAGGCCTGACGAACGCACACCTCTCGGACAAGCTCGCGCGCAACGTGAAGCTCTCGATCAAAGAGGCATCGGTGCAAGCACGGCAAGCAGAAGACGCGGACAAGGAACGTGCTTCGATAAAGTGGGCATCGACAGGTGTGAATTCGGATGCTGCCAAGTTCGGCGTCAGACGTAAGCAGCATGGGAACAAGCCTAGCTTTCCACCTATGTCTGAAGCCGGAGAACGAAGCCGGGCGTCTCGCAGACCTGAAGACAAACTGATACGTGTTTCTTCTGCGGTCGCGTGCACGCAAGTCCCATTGCAATTTCTGCCAAAGTGGGACACTTCCCTGATGTGAGTAGATTGCGCAGAAAAAAAGAAGCCAGTCTCCCCTAGCGCTGTTTTACTCGATTCTTAAACCATTGTGCCTGAGTGCAGTCTATGCCGAAGAAAGAGCTAA
The DNA here is from genome assembly GCF_055883805.1 of Amblyomma maculatum. Lineage (NCBI taxonomy): Eukaryota > Metazoa > Arthropoda > Arachnida > Ixodida > Ixodidae > Amblyomma > Amblyomma maculatum. Next base: position 177,070,277 of record NC_139344.1, on the reverse strand, counting down.
GTACGTTAAGTATACTGTAAACAACTACACAGCGTCTTTTAAGGTTGATTCCGGCGCGGAAGTGGCTGCCATCCCAGATAACTTTCCGACATTACCTTATCGTTTAGACAAAGTTGACAATGTACTTCACGGACCGGGCAGACAGCCACTTACTGTTTTTGGTTCATTTTTGCAGAGCTCTTGCGGAACGGGAAATCTTTAAACAGCGTGTGTACCCTGTGCAGCCTCTGTGCACTCCTTTGTTGGATTTTCCTATCATGAGCCTTCAGGTGGTCAAGTCCTTGGACTCTGCTGCTAAGCCAGGCTTTGCAGAAGTCTTCACTGGTACCGGTATCTTGACAGACGGGTACACTATCAGGCTGCTACCTGTAGTGATCTCGTTTTCGTTGAGTGTGCCTCGTCGCGTTCCCGTTCCTCTAAGGGAGGGAGTGTGGAAGGAGATTGACAAACTTGAGTAACAAGTTATCATCCGTCGAGTTGACAATCCAACGCCATGGTGTGCGGGAATAGTCGTCGTTCCCAAGGCTACAGGTGGATACCGCCTGTGCGTTGACCTTACTAAGCTCAACCAGTACGTCCTTCTGTAGCGTCATATACTTCCAACGGTGGATCAAGTATTGGGACTCCTAGGAGACGCAAGAATATTTTCGAGATTGGATACATTCCACCAAGTGAAGCTGGCTAAGTCATGTCAGGAACTGACCACATTTATAACTCCTTTTGGCCGATATGCTTTCGTCGCTTGCCCTTTGATATCACGTCTGGGCCTGAATACTTCCAGAAGCAAATGGTTCGCATCCTGAAAGGGCAAGAAGGATGTGTCAACATGATAGAGACATCCTGCTCTTTGGAAGCACTCGTAAGGAGCATTATGTGCGGTTAAAGCAAGTCTTCTCTTGATTGTCAAATGCCGGCATCACCTTGAACAGGGACAAGTGTGTGTTTGGGGTAACAGAGGTCAGCTTTCTGGGCGTCAGAGTATCAGCTGACGGAGTGAAGCCAGACCCAAGCTAGATAAAGGCTGTTCAGGCGATGAAACCACCCGATGATGAAGCGGGAGTGCAAACATTACTGGGAATGGTCAATCATGTGGCGCGCTTCGTGCCGCATATCTCAGAAGTCACATCCACTCTTCGAACACTTCTAGCCAAGAATAACGCCTGGGTCTGGGAACCTGAACGGGTAGCAGCTTTCCAGCAGCTGAAGGACCTACTTGCTTAATACTGCTGTTTGGCGAAATACCATCCGTCGTACCCTACTACGGTCTCTGCAGATGCGAGCTCTTTTGAACTGGGTGCCGTTCTCCTTCAAGATCAACTTTCAGGAGAGAGTTGTGCCATCACGTTCGCGTTCAGGGCAATGACCTCAACAGAGATGCGCTGCAACCAAACTGATAAAAGAAAGCGCTGACAATCGTATGAGCTATTCGCCGCTTCGATGAATTTGCCTGTGGCTTGCAACTCAACGTAGAGACAGATTATCAGCCTTTAGTATCACTTTTTGGCAATATGGAGATAGACGCGCTTCCTCCTCGAATCCAGCGTCTTCGGCTTAAGCTGATGCAGTACCAATTCCGAATGTTGTACGTTCCAGGCAAACTCCTAGCCACGGCTGACACTCTCTAGAGGTCCAGCCAACACTATATCCAGTGAGAAGAACCTGGATCTGCGTAGTTCATTTACAATATCGGCAATGGAGGCAGCATCGGAAAGCTTTCCAATCCTGATAAGGGACATTCAGGCGGCACAAGAAGCAGACGGAGAATGTAGTCTCCTAAAAAGTTACTGTGAGAATGGATGGCCGGCAAAGCATTAGCTTCCACTCCACATGACCCAGTATTGGGTGGTAAAGGGAGAACTGTGCATTTGCCAGGGAGCTCTGCTTACGGGATCAAGATTGCTAATACCTGCATAATTAAAGCCAATGATTTTCTGCCTCGTGCACCAGGGAGTGAACAAGTGTGCAAATCAGTTGCTGACACTCTCTAGAAGTCCAGCCAACACTATATCCAGTGAGAAGAACCTGGATCTGCGTAGTTCATTTACAATATCGGCAATGGAGGCAGCATCGGAAAGCTTTCCAATCCTGATAAGGGACATTCAGGCGGCACAAGAAGCAGACGGAGAATGTAGTCTCCTAAAAAGTTACTGTGAGAATGGATGGCCGGCAAAGCATTAGCTTCCACTCCACATGACCCAGTATTGGGTGGTAAAGGGAGAACTGTGCATTTGCCAGGGAGCTCTGCTTACGGGATCAAGATTGCTAATACCTGCATAATTAAAGCCAATGATTTTCTGCCTCGTGCACCAGGGAGTGAACAAGTGTGCAAATCAGTTGCGTGACTCCGTGTGGTGCGCTGACATTTCGACAGACATCAAAACGTAGTTGGTCGCTGTGAACAGTGTGCCAAGATAAGGATAGAATCAGCCGAGCCTCTTACCTCCTCCTCTCTCCCAGCTAGACCACGAGAAGAGGTTGGAGCTGACCTGTTTCACTGTAACAGAATGGACTGTATAGTCATTCTGCTTATTGTAAGGGCGGACAATGGACCTCAATTTGCGTCCAGGGAGTTCTCTCAGTTTGCGCGCGATTATGGTTTCGAGCATAAAACGAGTAGCCCTAGGTTCCCGCAGTCCAATGGGGAAGCGGAGTGCGCTGTGCGGACTTTCAAGGACCTTCTAGTGAAGTCAAAAGACCTATTTGTCGCACTCCTGAGTTACAAGGGATACTCCGGGTGTCTTGGGATACAGTCCCGCTCAGCTGTTTGGACGTCGGTTTAGAGCTCGCCTTCCAAGAGCACAAGGTATGGAAGACTTCAGACCGCCATCACCTGACCGGGTGAGAGTGAGGAGCAAGGCCTATAAGGGGCAGCAGGCCCGAGCCTTCAATTGAAGACATGCAGCTTGAGAGATACCTCTTCTGCTGCCGGAAAACAGGGTATAGGTGCCCTCAGAGAGGCGTCGTGCTACAGGGCTCAGTCCTGGTCAACGTCCACGTTTGTACATTGTGGAAGCTGACAATGAAGGCCCTGGTCTGCAGCGAAACCGCAAGGATCTAGTGGTCTTCACATCGGCAGCAACTCCACTCACACAGCAAGCTGATCAAGACTGTCCTCGTCCAAGTGGAGATACTGGCGCGTACCGGACACGTAGTGGCCATGCAGTGGTAGCGCCAAGACGCTTGAACTTGTAGTGTGATGCAGTGACAATTGTTCCTCGAGGAGAGGAAATTGAGAGGCCGCTAAATAACCTCCCACCTCGGGCCTGGATGACAGTGCCCTCTATGTGTATGTAGTATGTGATTGGCTTGACGTGATTAGAGGGTACTTGTTGTCCGTCACTCGTGCGAGTAAGTGGTCTCTCTCTCTGTCGCTCCTCACCGACAACCCACTATACGCCTAAACGGCACTCCCACACTCAGGTACCGAAATCTTTTCACGGGAACCTCTTTGAGGATGTGGTGGGCTGGTTCCTTCAGTTTGAACATGTCAACGGGACGATGTTGCCAAACTAAGGAATGTCTACTTCAGCCTCGAGGATGGCGCTCTTATTGGTTCGAGAACCGAGAGTAGGTTTTAACATATTGTGGCGTGAATTCCGTCAACTGCTTGTAGCTTACACCAGCGCAGATCGCCGCGAACATGCAGAACGTGTCTTGCACTCTCGCTTTCAGATGATGTCGAATGAGAGGTTTTAGGCATACTTGGAAGGCATGACGCTCCGCTCCAAGCGAGCCGATCCTGCCATGGCTGAAGACAAAAAGGTTAGGCACTTAATGCGTGGCGTGAAAGAGCAGCTGTTCGCAGGCCTTGTGCACGATCAGCCGTCGACTGTCAATGGATTTCTCGCTCAGGCTACAACAGTAGAAAGGGTCCTACGACAACTTGCCGTTACTCATGGCTGACCTTTGTATACTGGCACAATCACGGAATCGTTTAGCATCTTCTGAGCGGCATCCTGACTTCTGGCGCGAACTGATTCGTAGCGTCGTGCGCGAAGAACTGAGCAGGGTCTGCAACCTCTTGCAGCCATTGCCAGCTTCCGTTTTTGCTATCGTGCTTGAGGAGGCGCGACAGGCGTTCAATAGCCCTTTTTCGCCTGTCGATACGCGGCCACCATCGCTGCCGGGACCGACACGTACCCGTCCCACATATGCATAATCTCTGCAGCCTTCAGGCTCCCCCTTCGCCGCCGCCTATTCTCGCCCCACCAACAGTTCCGCTGCCCTCGGCGCAACCAGTGCAGTATTTCGACGATCATTCTCTGCCTGACGCAAAACCAATATTTGGCGCTCGCCTGACCGCCATCCGCTCCGCTTCCACTGCGGAGAACCAGATAATCTATATCGTGATTGTTCGTATCGACGACTTGGGCTTCACGGCTTGCGCATCGACTCGCCTCCTCCCCGGTTTGGCCAACGACCCCGATTTAATGAAGAGTACCTGGCAGAGCAGCGTTCTTCATCCCGTTCGCAGCGTAAGTACCGCTCCCCGTTACCCAGACGCTCTTCCCCGTCCACTCACGGTTCCATGCGAGAGGAGCAGGGCCGCTCACCTAGCCCTCGTCGGAAAAACTGAAACCAGCGACCTTCGGGGATGAGGCCGCTGGTATAGTCGCTGCGTTGAAGACATCCCATCGTCGCGGCTTCGACCGGACCGAAAGCTGCTGGTACCATCGCGTGGGGAAGTCAAAAACGTTTCTTTGGACATTCCTTGTATTTTAGACGTTTGTACTACCATCAATGCATTAGTGGACACCGCGGTGCCGACTACAGTCGTGCCTCGTTAATATGTACACTTTGGTTTCCGACCAAAATTGTCCATAAAGCGAGTCATCCATAATAACGAGTCATGAATAAATACAAAAAGGGTTTTATTGAGAAAAGAGAATTGTAATTAACGACTGCTTTTATACATAACGGTGCGCACTGGACTCAAAATTTCACAGAACACCGGCAATTTTGAGTGCATTATCCTTGCCATTGTTGTCTTCGAAAAATTGTAGTACAGTCTGGAGCGACTCGCTTACCATGACACCCGCGATGTTGGGCTTTGTGTTGGTCGAACTTTCGAGCACGAACTCCTCACTGGCCGATGAATCAGCGTCTGATTCTCTACTCACCGCCACTTCCAAAATGGCCTCTTCACTGAGCAAAGTAGGCGCTAAGTAGCTGCTTGAGATTCTCCTGAGGCGAGGAAACAGCTGTGCTGTCGATGCTAGAACCTCGCAGCTTGGGTTAACTGAGATGGCTTTTGCCGCTTATATTCACAGATTTCTTCGCGCCTGCGTTCAGCTCTATTCTTTTGCGTTTAACTCCCGCCATGCCAGAAGCCAGACTCAAGTTGAGGGTTACAGGCTCCTGATGCTGTTCACTTTTTGCCTAGTTAACCTTTCTGACTTTCCGTTCTTCTGATTCTTTCTTTTTTTTTTTTTTTGCCTTGTACTGTTTCTGTAAGGAAGCAAGGGAGTCAAGTTGGCAAGCTGCTATGCAGAGGGTTATCGAACATCCCATCTTCTTGGCGCCGTTTTTATGTGTTCCCATAAAACAAACCTGCAAGCTGAAGTATAGTTTAGAACGACGGCTAGCCGACTACGAAGAGCTCAGACCTTGTCAAGGCCGCATGTTCACTCAAAGCGAAGCCGACATACGGACCGCCCAGTGTGCGTAGTTTGGCAGTTCGGCAGCGCAACAGGGACGAAAACCAGGAGCATGAGAGGGAAGCGCGTCCGGGACGGGACGCTCGGTCCCGGTTGCGTGTTCGTACGTCGCCTTTCTTTTGTCGCTCTACTTTGTGAGTGTGTCTTAAGTCTCACTGAAAAGCGTTAACGGCTTCATTGCGCTTTGGGAAAGAAAACTTCAGTTCCCACCGCCACTGTAGGCACTTGTCTTTCTTCTTGTCATTTCTTTCTTGCGCTTTTACCGGCCTCTCTGTTCACGTTCAGCAGAATTTATTGCAACCACATGTTGCTGTTTTCCCGACTGCGGCGGCACTTCCGCTGCACCCAGAAATCTCCTGGTTTCCCGCTTTCGGGTTCTTTCTTACGCTGACCCTCCGTTTGCTGTGTACGTTCTTCTCCGCTCTTGCGCTCCCCCTCCCTTAGAACGGCGACACGCCCGCTTTGGTTCTTTGCAACCCCACAGGACTCGTTCAGGCGTCCCGCCGTATCGGCTGTCGCGTAGGTTCGCGGGCGGCGCGCCCTTCTTTAACTTGCGTTCGGACTCATCTGCTTTTTTTTTTTTTTTTTTCAAGCACTGCCCATATTAACGAGACAAAAATACATGGGCCCAAGCGGGGCGCGTGCATTCTTCCCCTGTCCATTGTCCAGACAGCGAGTTTCCATATTATCGAGGCATAAATACATTGAAAAGGTTTCGTCCCTAGAAAAACTGTCCATAATTCGGGTTGTCCATACTAACGGGGGTCATATTAACGGGGCACGACTGTATTCGATTTTGAGTGGCAGCATGGCGACTATTTTGAGAAAAGTGCTTACTGCTTGGCCAGGTGTGCACCTTCGAACCGCCGGCGGTCATCCAGTTGTTCCAAAGGGGATGTGCATGGCTCGCATTCAGTTTAACGGATGTACGGTCGTCGTTAGCTGCGTCGTTTTGAGTGACTGCTCCCGTGACCTTATCCTCGGCATTAACTTTCTGCGAGAGTACGGAGAGAGTATCGACCTTCGGAATATACTCGTCATCTTTTCGATGAGACAATCTGCTGAACATGATAGTAGCAGTCCTCACTACGCCGCACTTCGCATTTCCGCCGAGAGCGTCTCACTGCCGCCACGAAGCAGTGTTCCGGTTGAAGTTACTTGCGACGACTTCCGTGCCGGCGACACTGTAGCGGAGACGAACCATTCACTTCTTCTAGCTCGAGGCGTCTGCGCTGCTCGGAGTTTATTGTCACTTCACATTGGTCGGGCTGCACTACTTGTCAACAGTTTTGCTAATGAGCACTGTCACTTGTTTCCGTGAGCTGCTATCGTTTTCGCCGACCCTGTTGCGCACGATCCGTACGTCACCTTTGCGTACAATAAGGCTTTATATGAAACACCGCGCTTCACGTCATTTCGACTTGTGTCATCATCATCATCACCAGCATCAGCCTGACTATACCCGCTGCAGGGCGAAGGCCTTTCCCATATTTCTCCACTTAACCCGGTCCTGTGCTAGCTGCATCCACTTGACCCCTGCGAACTTCTTAACCTCATCCGCCCACCTAACTTTCTGCCGCCCCCTGACGCTTTCCTTTCCTCGGAATCCAGTTTGTTACCTTAAGCGACCATCGACTTGTGTACGGACGCGAAGTTCAGAGCATGCTTGATTCCATGCTCCTGTGTCCAGATGATGACCAGCTTGCCCCATATGCCCAACAATATACCCTTCGCGCTGAGAAATCCCGCCAGATCGCCCACGTGCACATCAGGCGGCAGCAGACTTCTCACGCGCGCCGCTACAACCTCCGCCATCGACAGGTTGACTAACCTGGGGACCAAGTCTGGGTGTGGACACCAGTTCGCTGCCCAGGCTTTTCAGAGAAACTCCTTTCTCGCTACTTCAGGCCGTGCAAAGTGCTACGTCGTGTAAATGACTTCAGTTATGAAGTTATTCCAGACGGCGTCGCACAACCAAACCGTCGAAAGCCCAGCTCCGACATTAGCACATTTTGCGGCTGAAGCCGTGGTGCCCACGTTCGCGTGCGGCCGCCGCTATGACCACTGTCTTGTTTTTCACACAATTCTTTTCCGCAATTTTTTTTCTATTTTTTTTTCGGAAGGGGAAGTAATACCACCGAGCATTGCCAGGTGGCGCATGACGAAAGTGTGAAGGACGACGAAGTTGGTAGGACGACGAAGTGTCGCTTCCACTTTTTTTACTGAAATCAAATCGTTTGCCTTGCTAAATATTTCAGCATCACTTGTTCTACAATTGCAGTGTTAATCTCCCGTGTGTGTTACCAATTTTCATTTCATATTTCACTTATTTCCCGTTTTGTTTCCTTTCCTCTACCCCTCAAATCAAATTTTTTTTTTATATGCAAGTATACTTCAAACATTTTCTTTGCTACCCAATTCTTGGCCGATCCCCCTCTGTGGGCATGTGCCATAAGTTATTTGGACAACAACAACAACACTTCCGCGTCTGTGCTGGTTGCTACCGTTGTGTCTGGACTGACTGACCCCCTGTCATAAAAGGTCTCCTTGCTGTCCCGAGTCACCTAGTGCGAGGCAATATTTATGAATGACATTATAAACCTAGATTCATTAATAAAGATTTTAATTACGCAGGTGACACCAGTCTTTTTATAACAGATGATGATAGCGAGGTACTGTACCGGCGGACAAACGACGCATTAAAGAAACTGCAAGACTGGGCTTCTAGTAATGTATTAGTCATTAATACTGAAATACTAAAGCTGTAATTTTTCGAGCAAGAGGGAAGCAAGTGAACCTTATTCTTTAATATTGAATAATAAACCCATCGAAATAGTGACTAGTATTAAAACACTAGGGGTACTTTTTCAAGAAAATATGCGATGGGACACGCACGTCGATCATGTAGTAAGCAAATGGGCACGTCTATAGGCATATTGTTACGCAACAGGCAGTTGTTGCCTTTAAACGCTAAACTTCTCATCTATCATTCCTTTTTTCTTTCTCATATAGAGTAATTTTTTTTTGGGAGGGGGGGGGGGGGGGGGTACAACGATGGCAATAAATATAAAGCTAATAAAACTTCAAGACAGGCTCATTAAAATTATCTCTAAAATTCTTCAGCTAACAACCATGATGTTTTGTTTGAAAAGTTTGATTTAATAGTGTTATCAGACCTCTAAAAGTATCGGCTTTGCAAAACATTCGGAAGCCAACAAAAACGAATTAAACTAGTTGACACATATAGCATGTTTAATACCTAATAGCCATTATTATTGAACGTGGCGCCCCGAACTTTGGTTTGTGCCTCGTTCGCAGGCCAATTACGGCATTGAAATGTTGCGTATAGCCATTCCGAATATGTTGAATTCTTTCAGGAAAGAGGGACTCAACATAGAGAATCTATCATTAAGGTAGCTAACTTATTGTTTTTGTAATCTTTTTTTTTTTCACATCCGTAAAATTATTGACATGCTCTAAATGACTAATTTCTTTATATATTATCCTTGTAATTCACTGTGTACATTTCCTACTGTGTGTTTTTTATTCATTGTAAACTATTTGCTTTATTGATTGTAGTTCAGTCATGTATGTATTATTTGCAGCATTGATATTTCATGAATTTGTAGCTGATGCTGTGCTCTTGTTTGGAGTTAAATTTTGGGTTCTGTTCGCAAATGCCTTTTCAACTATATATAGCTCCACATTGTAGCCTGAAGTTAGTCACCATCAACTAATTAATGATTATTAACTAAATAATACAATGAGCGTAGGGCAGTCGCACTCGATGTAAGCATCTAGCGATATATGGCTACACAATCGCTGCAGACACATTCTGTACACACGTTCCGTACATGGTGCGCATCAATAAAAAATCTGAATGAAGCTGACACCCTCACTTTGCTTCCCTGGTTATCCTTATCTCCTTTTAGTGTACATCAAAGTACGCAGCAATATTTGATACCTTAGACGGCGATAAATTAAAACTTGCGTGTCGCTAATCCTGTAGTGATCAGTGTCCAGAATTCCCCGACAGGGCGGAAACGCGCGCGGTCAGCGCAAGTGGGCGCTAGTTTTTGTATAAGGTAACTCTATAGCCTTACCTGTCTTACCCTGAGTGTAGCGCCGCATCGCGGCAATGGATTGAAGTGAGGCGTACAGACGGTTCCCCTTCAGCTGTCATTGTAAAAATAAAGGAGGCGTTGGTAAATAGGTACATGAATCAACTTGCTGACGTCCGCGGAAAACAAACCATTGGCTGTAAAATGTGCAGTCTTAGAAAATACAGTAAAATAATGCAATTGTGAGAATAGCTTTCTCAACAATTCTCAAATTCTTGTGCTCTCACGAGCAGAGGTGGGCATTTGACCTCAAAAGCCTCGACCTCACCTCAAACTCAAAAAATATTTGGCGACCTCACTCAACCTCAACCTCATCAATTGAGGTTGAGGTCCCCCAGGCGACCTCACCTCACTTTTCAGGTGACCATTGGCGACCTCACTCAACCTCACCTCAAACTCAAAATGTGAGGTTGAGGTCGGGCGCTCGACCTCAAAAAAAGAAAAAAAAAGAAAAAGAACCATTAAATTAAACCGTAACTTAAAGCAAATATACATTTCTCGGTAATCCTGGGGTACATATAGGCTAGCCAGAATTTTGTTGTATAAAGGCTGTATTTTACTCCTAATTTTATACTACAATTAATATCCTGGATAAAAGCAGAGAAACTACTTGAAACACTACATGTCCACCTCTGCACTAAAGTGGCAATCCTCTCCCCCTCCTCGCCTACCCTTTTGTGGTCGGTTTCAATCTAAGGCCTACATGGGTACCACGTTACTACGCATAGGCCCATAATGCAATACAAAGAGTTTATCCCATCTGACCCACGTGAATAAAATTCTTATTAGAAATAAAACAAGCCAGTTCTTACTATAAACTGAAAAGACAAATGCTGTTGACTCTAGTGACGACGACAACAATGACGATATGCTCTTTTTCTTTTCTTGCCACATCGCGCTAAACAGGCAGGGACACAGCGAGACACACGGGACGGGCGCTTTTTGTTATCGCCCGTCCCGTATGTCTGGCTGTGTCCCTGTCTGTTAAGCGTTATGAGGCAAGAAAACCGACACCAACTTGCTCTTTTTCTTAATTCGAAAAAAAAAATTGATGATTGCCGAGCTTTTTTTTAATACACTGTACACTGTTTCGCGACAGAATACATTAAATTAAGAAAAAATAGGAATGCAGTCGTGCCTCGTAAGTATGGACGCTTTGGTTTCCGACCAAAACTGTCCATAAAGCGAGTCATCCATAATAACGAGTCATGAATAAAAACGAAAAGTATATAATTGAGGAAAAATTTATAATTAATGGCTGCGGTTTTAATTAATTTTGGTATATAAACACAGCCGACATGTCGATGCTACCCTCTTCTCCATCAATCTGTCGACCTGAAACGTCATGTCTGTTCTTAAACCTCCTTGTCAGCCATCCTCTTGAGTAGCTGAAGTTAGTAACGCCTAGACAGAGCGTAGAATAATATTTCTCAGTAAACATCTCCCTGTTTTACTGAACAAAAATTCCGTAAGTCATCACAGGTAAAACCTATCAAGACGGAGGAGATGAAGCACCGATAATGTTGCCGAGGCCGACGGTATAGATGATATACCGTCGACCTGACGAGGCTGAGGCCTAGTTGAACTTGGGTCCTGTCTTTCACGGCTTGGATTGACTGAGATTGCTTTTGCCGCTTGTATTCACAGATTTCCCGCTTCGCGCCTAAGTTCAGCTCCATTCTTTTGCGTTTAACTCCCCACCATGCCAAAAGTCAGACTAAAGTTGAGAGTTACAGGCTCCTGCTTCTGTGCACTCTTTTTCCCTAGTTAACCTCCCTGACTTTCCGTTCTTCTGATTCTCTTTCTTGCCTTGTACTGTTTCTGTAAGAAAGCGAGGGAGTCAAGTTGGCAGGCTACTATACAGAGGGCTATCAAACAGCCCTTTCATGTGCCGTTTGTATGTGTTCCTATGAAACAAACACTGCAAGCTGAAGTACAGTTTAGAACGACGGCTAGCCGACTACGAAGAGCTCAGACCTTGTCAAGGCCGCATCGTTGACTCAAGGCGAAGCCGACATGCGGATCGCTGTGGGGCAAAATGTGGTAATTCGGCAGCTCAACAGTGACGAAAAGCAGGAGCATGAGAAGGACGGGCGTCCAGGACGGGACGCCCGGTCCGGGTTGCGTGGTCGTCGCGTTTCTTTTGTCGCTTTACTTAGTGAGTGTGTCTTAACCCTGACCGAAAAGCGTTAACGGCTTCATGGAACACACTTTGTGTTCTGGGATAGAAAAACTTCATTCCCACCCCCAATTTTGGCGCTTGTCTTTCTTCTTATTGTTTCTTTCTTACGCTTTTACCGGCCTCTCTTCTGTTCACGTTCAGCAGAATTTGTTGCGACCACATGTTGCTGTTTTCCCGACTGCGGCCTCTAGTTGCGGCACTGACGCTGCACCCAGAAATCTCCCGGTTCCCTCCTTTTGGGGTCTTTCTTAGTTAGCTGACCCTCGGTTTGCTGTGTACGATCCCTGTCATCCACCCTCCTTTTCTCCTCCTCCTCCCTTCCTTTCCTCTAAAACAACAACACGCCTGCTTTGGTTCTTTCCAACTGCACAGGACTCGTTCAGGCATTCGACCGTATCGGCTGTCGCATAGGTTCCCGGCCTGCGCACCCTTCTTTAACTTGCGTTCGGACTCCCCTGCTTTTTTATAACGATGTCCATATTAACTAGACAAAAATACATGGGCCGAATAGGCTGTGTGCATTCATCCCATCTCCATTGTTCAGAGAGCGAGTTTCTATATTAACGAGACATAAATACATTGAAAAATCTTCGCCCCTAGAAAAACTGTCCATAATTCGGGTCCTCCATATTAACGAATGTCATATTAACGGTGCACAAATTTTCCATAATAGCCACTCATGAAACGACTTGTGAAGACTAAATCGCCAACAAAACAAACAAAAGAGGAAAAGACAGCAAAACACCAGTTAATCATAACTCAGCCAACGCCGAATAAACCTTCAGAAAATTTCGAAGAGGAATGCTGTTTATCTTATGAGGTCCCAACCGGCCACTCCTGGGCGTTAGTTTATAACTCTGTGATCCCGTGGCGTATTGCAAGAATTGGCGAAATTGCTTCTTCGAACACCACGCTTACATTGAAAAATTACAGGTGTCGGAACTGCTAGGAAAAAGGGTTAAACGTGAACCACTTTGCTGTCGCGAACAGCGGCTCGCCCGTCAAATTTCGCCGGAGCAAAATGTCCAACTCCCACCCGCCTAAAAGAACACACACACACACACACACACACACACACACACACACACACACACACACACACACACACACACACACACACACACACACACACACACACACACACACACACACACACACACACACACACACACACACACACACACACACACACACACGCGCACACACGCACACACACGCACACACACGCACACACACACACACACACGCACACACACACACACGCACACACACGCACACACACGCACACACACGCACACACACACACACACGCACACACACGCACACACACGCACACACACGCACACACACGCACACGCACACACACGCACACGCACACACACGCACACACACGCACACACACGCGCACACACGCACACACACGCACACACACACACACGCACACACACACACGCACACACACGCACACACACACACACGCACACACACACACACACGCACACACACGCACACACACGCACACACACACACACGCACACACACGCACACACACGCACACGCACACACACGCACACACACACACACGCACACACACGCACACACACGCACACGCACACACACGCACACACACGCACACACACACACACGCACACACACGCACACACACGCACACACACGCACACACACACACACACACACACACACACACACACACACACACACACACACACACACACACACACACACACACACACACACACACACACACACACACACACACACACACACACACACACACACACACACACACACACACACACACACACGATATAAATGCTTGTATGTCAGAACCGAATACTGGATGCCATTTGCCAACAATTCTGAGGCGAGCTTCTTTGTGGTATTCGCTTGTTTTCCTTTGAAGACTGAACTAATAAATTGCGCGGTGGTGTCTCCGAAGCTACTTCGCCGCGTGCACCGTAGGTGAATCTAGAGAAACCGTTTCCCTGTTAGTGTCGTATAGTTACAGCACATAAACGTAAAATAAAGACAAGAACAACAGAAAGGAGGCGAGCAAGCAGCCCAGAGGGACCGCGCCCCCCGCTGTGCACGCGCTCCTCCCTTCGCCGTCCGTCTGTAGGCATCTGGTTTTGCTCATGCAGTGAATGCCGAACTGTCACCAATACACACCAAAAGGCAGTGGCGTATGTGTGTCAGCTCCGCTTTCAGAGACTAGATCGCGCTTTCCAATACTTGCAAAAGAAAAAAACAAACAAACTAAATGACCGCGCGGGTAAGTGGAAAGGAGGGTTGTGTTATGGGCCTCTGAAAAGATGCCAAAGAAAGAGCCTAATGTGAGGGAAGAAGCCTGTTCTCTTTTCGGCAGTGTACGAACTTAACTGACATACAAGAAAATATATATAAATAAATACCATGTTGAAGAAAGTAATAACAAATATCGCACACTAAAAACAGAAGAAAACTGCGCTTCCCAGAGCGTATAGAAGGTTTGAGACATCGACTTAATACTGCATTCCTCAGTGCTAGCATGTGATTGGCTTCATATCACGTACATCTAAATTGATTTTTAAAGAAAAAATTACCGACGATTACGTTACTTCCTAATGCGAAATTTGAGCGCAGCAAATAAGCTGTTTCACCTTTTCGATAGATTGAGGCAAAGAAATCGAGCCACACATGTATGCGCTATCACAGAATTTTTTTTTTATTTTTCACACGTATTCCTTTAACAAAGACTCCACTAACAGTTCTTGACAGTCATGAAGGAAGCTTTGTGGTCGGAGGAATAGACTGATATATGTTCGACTTGGTACACCAATGCTTGATTCTCAAAGACGAGGTCTATACAAGTGCCTCGCGAGGTTGTCACAGCCGTGGGACGCGTTACGAGCGAGAGGAACGGGATGTTCTCCCGCATAAGCGTGAAGAAATTCCTGTTTGTCTTTATGTCAACATTCGTCTCGCTCATGGCTCAGAAAGAACTGGCGGATAATTTCGCAGTGGCGAACGGCAGCGGCAATTTCGGCTCGGGCGGTGCACATATACAGATCCGCCGCCACCGATCTGGCTCTCTGATTGCCACCGCACAGGGGTTGCATTGGAGGAGGAGCGAAGAAAGGAATTAAGTTCGAGCCGGCGCTTTGACAACCGGAGACTCGCAGGAAGAGGGGGGAGGGGGGCGGCGTGTACACCCAGCGGCAAACGATGGGGGCAGAAGCGCGCGCAGCATGCGGACAACGCGATAAAGGGAGGAGGGAAGAGATAGCAGCGACTGACTGATGCTGCTGACGCCGATAGTGAGTCAACCCCAGCTGCGGAGTTGGTTTCAGGGACAACGCCGCCGATGCCGACGCAAACAATATGATACCCTCGCTTCCGCAGCGCCAAGAACCAGGTCTAGCCGTGGGAAGGTGGTCACGTATTCGTCGACGTGCCGGGGCCTACGTGAAATAACCGGCGCGTCGGCAACTGAAGAGCACCCTATCCGCCACACAGGAACAGTGGGGGGGACCCTAACCTCCTCTTTCTGCATGGCGGCGACGGTATTCTATGCAGTCACGTTATCTTGACTCTCTAGCGGCGTCAGCGGCATCCAGCGATATCAGTCGGTCGCTGCTAGCGCTGGGGGGATGAAAGGGGGGCGGAGATGGTTACGAGGCCGACGCCGACGCGAAACCCAGGAACGGACGCCAAAGAGCTGCGCTTTAAAAATAAATACAGTCGTGCCTCGTTAATATGTACACTTTGGTTTCCGACCAAAACTGTCCATAAAGCGAGTCATCCGTAATAACGAGCCATGAATAAATACAAAAAGGTTTTTATTGAGAAAAGAGAATTGTAATTAACGACTGCTTTTGTACATAACGGTGCGCACTGGACTCAAAATTTCACAGAACACCGGCAATTTTGAGTGCATTATCCTTGCCATTGTTGTCTTCGAAAAATTGTAGCACAGTCTGGAGCGACTCGCTTACCATGACACCCGCGATGTTGGGCTTTGTGTTGGTCGAACTTTCGAGCACGAACTCCTCACTGGCCGATGAATCAGCGTCTGATTCTCTACTCACCGCCACTTCCAAAATGGCCTCTTCACTGAGCAAAGTAGGCGCTAAGTAGCTGCTTGAGATTCTCCTGAGGCGAGGAAACAGCTGTGCTGTCGATGCTAGAACCTCGCAGCTTGGGTTAACTGAGATGGCTTTTGCCGCTTATATTCACAGATTTCTTCGCGCCTGCGTTCAGCTCTATTCTTTTGCGTTTAACTCCCGCCATGCCAGAAGCCAGACTCAAGTTGAGGGTTACAGGCTCCTAATGCTGTTCACTTTTTTGCCTAGTTAACCTTTCCGCCTTTCCGTTCTTCTGATTCTTTCTTTTTTTTTTTTTTTGCCTTGTACTGTTTCTGTAAGGAAGCAAGGGAGTCAAGTTGGCAAGCTGCTATGCAGAGGGTTATCGAACATCCCATCTTCTTGGCGCCGTTTTTATGTGTTCCCATAAAACAAACCTGCAAGCTGAAGTATAGTTTAGAACGACGGCTAGCCGACTACGAAGAGCTCAGACCTTGTCAAGGCCGCATGTTCACTCAAAGCGAAGCCGACATACGGACCGCCTAGTGTGCGTAGTTTGGCAGTTCGGCAGCGCAACAGGGACGAAAACCAGGAGCATGAGAGGGAAGCGCGTCCAGGACGGGACGCTCGGTCCCGGTTGCGTGTTCGTACGTCGCCTTTCTTTTGTCGCTCTACTTTGTGAGTGTGTCTTAAGTCTCACTGAAAAGCGTTAACGGCTTCATTGCGCTTTGGGAAAGAAAACTTCAGTTCCCACCGCCACTGTAGGCACTTGTCTTTCTTCTTGTCATTTCTTTCTTGCGCTTTTACCGGCCTCTCTGTTCACGTTCAGCAGAATTTATTGCAACCACATGTTGCTGTTTTCCCGACTGCGGCGGCACTTCCGCTGCACCCAGAAATCTCCTGGTTTCCCGCTTTCGGGTTCTTTCTTACGCTGACCCTCCGTTTGCTGTGTACGTTCTTCTCCGCTCTTGCGCTCCCCCTCCCTTAGAGCGGCGACACGCCCGCTTTGGTTCTTTGCAACCCCACAGGACTCGTTCAGGCGTCCCGCCGTATCGGCTGTCGCGTAGGCTCGCGGGCGGCGCGCCCTTCTTTAACTTGCGTTCGGACTCCTCTGCTTTTTTTTTTTTTTCAAGTACTGCCCAAAATAAGGAGACAAAAATACATGGGCCCAAGCGAGGCGCGTGCATTCTCCCCCTGTCCATTGTCCAGACAGCGAGTTTCCATATTACCGAGGCATAAATACATTGAAAAGGTTTCGTCCCTAGAAAAACTGTCCATAATTCGGGTTGTCCATATTAACGGGGGTCATATTAACGGGGCACGACTTGTCTGAAAAAATTATTCCAACACCTGGCCGCAAAAATTTTCATCCGATTGATTTGTCCGTCTCGAGCAGACGGGAGTACAAAAGAGACACGTTCACTTCGCCACACCAATTCGTCCGTCTAGACACCAAAATGTCGAGCCGGAAACCATCTCAATACTTTCTAGCTCATAAAAACATGTAGGAGAACGCTTTTATCTTTTTTTTTTTCTGCGCCTGAATAAGAGATTTCAAGAAAAACCTGATATTATGAAGTTAATATTCCCTTACTCTCCTCCTTCTTCCTGCATTGCTTGATTTCACTAGAATTTGAGGGAGAAATAAAGGGCCTTAGCGAAGCGAAATCATTTTTTTTTCATTGCGTTTTACTGCATACAAGCCCCATATATTTTTTCGCCTCTTCTATCTCGGCAAATGGTTAACACGCGCAGGCTTCTTTCCTGTATACCAGTTGCGTCTTATAAGATGTGCCGTCCGTTTCATCCTGTAGCATGTTTTACCGCTACACTAGCACCTTCATCCCATTGAAGTTGTTCGAGGCCACCTGTGAATCTGTTAGAAGAAACAACAGCACAAGACCAAAGAGAGGTTGTTCTGGAGAATACAAGAATATAAATTTACAGGACCGGAATATAGAACGATGACGTACAATTCGAAAGGGAGGACTTCGATAAAATGCCCAGATGGTATTGTGCCGGTTTTTCTGGTTTGATCATGTTTTTTTTTTATCTGTTAGTATCACGTCCCCTAACAATTTCGCTGCACCATTTTCTGTGAGTTTCCGTGTAATGTACAGCGGGGTCCTTTATCGAATGTAAGGCAGCAGCCGTGACGTTAGCGCCTGGAAACGGGCATGCACAAGACACAGTTCTGCTCCGCGCCGTCTGCGCAAAGAGAATTTGCTTCGCTTTTTAGTTTGCTGGTTTCTTTGCGGCATCCGACAAAAGCACCGCAGGTCAACGTGAGTTATGTGCTTTGCGCGCTCCTGGGTGTTTGAGCCTGCGGCAAGCATCGGCACAAACAAGTCAGAGGAAACGGGGGTGGTGGGCGGGGGGCATGAGGAGTTCGTGAAGTAAAAAAAAAAAATATCTCCTTCCAAGTAGACCAGAGGGAAGCGTCCTCGGGCTGCGGACATTACGGTGGAATGCCGAAAGCTGGGCAGGGACTGCGGCATCCGGTCGTCCGATTGGGGGGTAACCAAACACCTAGAGTCGGCGGGCACACTGCGGCAGTACGCTCGAGCTCCGCGTCAAAAGGGGCGCTCTTCGAAGAAAGCCGCGGCAACAGCAAAAAGCCTGGACCTCACAATTTCGACCTCACACAATGACGACCTCACTCAACCTCAAACTCACGCGTGAGGTTGAGGTCCAATTTCATGACCTCACTCAAAAAAGTTCGAGCTGTCACCGACCTCACCTCACTCAGTGAGGTTGAGGTCATTTTGAGGTTGAGGTCGACCTCATGAGGTTGCCTACCTCTGCTCACGAGAGTTCGACGAAACGCCACCTGAAGCGAACATGTCATCGAGCGCCGGCTTAAGAAAAATGGGCGAGCGCTTTGGGTTTGTGCTTCCTCGTGTTGTTGTGTCCCGTTCCTTGCGTTCAGAGGTGGGCAACCTCATAAGGTTTCGACCTCGTGAGGTCGACCTCAACCTCAAAATGACCTCAACCTCACGGAGTGAGGTGAGGTTGAGGTGAGGTCGGTGACAGCTCGAAATTTTTTGAGTGAGGTCACGAAATTGGACCTCAACCTCACGCGTGAGTTTGAGGTTGAGTGAGGTCGTCATTGTGTGAGGTCGAAATTGTGAGGTCCAGGCTTTTTGCTGTTGCCGCGGCTTTCTTCGAAGAGCGCCTCTTTTGACGCGGTGCTCGAGCGTACTGCCGCGGTGTGCCCGCCGGCTCTCGGTGTTTGGTTACCCCCCGTTTGGACGACCGGATGCCGCAGCCCCTGCCCAGCTTTCGGCATTCCACCGTAATGTCCGCAGCCCGAAGACGCTTCCCTCTGGTCTTCTTGGAAGGAGATATTTTTTTTGTTTACTTCACGAACTCCTCATTCCCCCCGCCCGCCACCCCCGTTTCCTCTGACTTGTTTTTGCCGATGCTTGCCGCCGGCTCAAACACCCAGGAGCGCGCAAAGGACATAACTTACGTTGACCCGCGGTGCTTTTGTCGGATGCCGCAAAGAAACAAACTAAAAAGTGAAGCAAACTGTCTTTGCGCAGACGGCGCGGAGCAGAACTGTTTGTCGTGTGCATGCCCGTTTCCAGGCGCTAACGTCACGGCTGCTGCCTTACATTTGATAAAGGACCCCGCTGTACATTACACGGAAACTTAACAGAAAATGGTGCGGCGAAATTGTTAGAGGACGTGATACTGACAGATATAAAAAAAAAAAGGAAAAGATGAACAAACCAGGAAAACCGGCACAATACCATCTGAGCATTTTATCGAAGTCCTCCCTCTCGAATTGTACGTCATCGTTCTATATTCCCGTCCTGTAAATTTATATTCTTGTATTCTCCAAAACAACCTCTCTTTGGTCTTGTGCTGCTTGTTCCTTCTAACAGATTCACAGGTGGCCCCGAACACCTGCAATGGGATGAAGGTGCTAGCGTTCCGTATATAACCAATACAGCGGTAAAACATGCAAGAGGATGAAACGGACGGCACAGCTTATAAGACGCAGTGGTATACAGGAAAGAAGCCTGCACATGTTAACTATTTGCCAAAGATAGAAGAGAAAAAAAAAAATATATATGGGGCTTGCATACAGTGAAGCCCATTGAAAAAAAAAAATTATTTCGCTCCGCTAAGGCCCCTTGTTTCTCTCTCAAATTCTAGTGCAATCAAGCAATGCAGGAGAAAGGAGGAGAGTAAGGGATTCTTAACTTCATAATATCAGGTTTCTCTTGAAATCTCTAATTCAGGCGCAGAAAAAAAAGAGAAAAGCGTTCTCCTACATGTTTTTATGAGCTAGAAAGTATTGAGATTGTTTCCGGCTCGACATTTTGGTGCCTAGACGGACGAATTGGTGTAGCGAACTGAGCGTGTCTCTTTTGGGCTCCCGTCTGCTCCAGACTGACAAATCAATCGGATGAAAATTTTTGTGGCCAGATGTCGGAATAATTTTTTTCAGACATTTGTCTTTTT
Source organism: Amblyomma maculatum (assembly GCF_055883805.1). Taxonomy (NCBI): domain Eukaryota; kingdom Metazoa; phylum Arthropoda; class Arachnida; order Ixodida; family Ixodidae; genus Amblyomma; species Amblyomma maculatum. Next base: position 177,049,762 of record NC_139344.1, on the reverse strand, counting down.
CTTTAAAAATCAATTTAGATATAGGTGAATGAAGCCAATTACATGCTAGCACTGAGGAATGCAGTACTAAGTCGATGTCTCGAACCTTCTATACGCTCTGGGAAGCGCAGTTCTCTTCTGTTTTTAGTGTGCGACATTTTTTATTACATTCGCCAACACGGTATTTCTTCATATATATTTTCTTGTATGTCAATTAAGTTCGTACACTGCCGAAAAGAGAACAGGCTTCTTCCCTCACATTAGACTCTTTCTTTGGCATATTTTCAGAGGCCCATAGCACAACCCTCCTTTCCACTTACGGGCGCGGTCATTTAGTTTTTCGGTTTTTGCAAGTATTGAAAAGCGCGATGCAGTCTTTAGAAGCGGAGCTGACACACATACCCCACTGCCTTTGGTGTGTATTGGTGACAGTTCGGCATTCACTGCATGAGCAAAACCAGATGCCATGGAGACGGACGGCGAAGGGAGGAGCGCGTGCTCAGCAGGGGGCGCGGTCCCTCCGGGCTGCTTGCTCGCCTCCTTTCTGTTGTTCTTGTCTTTATTTTACGTTTATGTGCTGTAACTATACGACACTAACGGGGAAACGGTTTCTCTAGGTTCACGTACGGTGCATGCGGCGAAGCAGCTTCGGAGACGCCACCGTGCAATTTATTAGTTTAGTCTTCAAAGGAAAACAGGTGAATACTAGAAAGAAGCTCGTCTCAGAACTGTTGGCAAAATGGCATCCAGTATTCAGTTCAGACGTACAAGTATTTATATCATTTTTTTTTTTAGGTGGGTGGGAGTTGGACATTTTGCTCCGGCGAAATTTGACGGGCGAGCCGATGTTCGCGACAGCAAGGTGGTCTACGTTTAACCCTTTTTCCTAGCAGTTCCGAACCTTGTAATTTTTTAATGTAAGCGTGGTGTTCGAAGAAACAATTCCGCCAATTCTTGCAATACGCCACGGGGTCACAGAATTATAAACAAACGTCCAGGAGTGGCCGGTTGGGACCTCATAAGATAAACAGCATGCCTCTTGGAAATTTTCTGAAGGTTTATTCGGCGTTGGCCGAGTTTTCTGATTAATTGGTGTTTCGCTGTCTTTTCCTCTTTTGTTTGTTTTGTTGGCGATTTAGTCTTCACAAGTCGTTTCATGAGTGGCTATTATGGAAAATTTGCGCCCCGTTAATATGACATCCGTTAATATGGAGGACCCGAATTACGGACAGCTTTCTGGGGCGAAGATTTTTCAATGTATTTGTGCCTCGTTAATATAGAAACTCGCTCTCTGAACAATGGACAGGGGATGAATGCACACAGACTATTCGGCCCATGTATTTTTGTCTCGTTAATATGGACATCGTTTGAAAAAACCAGGGAAGTCCGAACGCAAGTTAAAGAAGGGTGCGCAGGCCGGGAACCTATGCGACAGCCGATACGGTCGGATGCCTGAACGAGTCCTGTGGAGTTGGAAAGAACCAAAGCGGGCGTGTCGTCGTTTTAGGAGGGGGGGGGGGGGGGTATAAGGAGGGGGGGGGGGCAAGAGCGGAAAGCTAGGGAGGAGGAGGAGGAGAAAAGGAGGGTGGATGGCAGGGATCGTACACAGTAAACCAAGGGTCAGCTAACTAAGAAAGACCCCAAAAGGAGGGAACCGGGAGATTTCTGGGTGCAGCGGCAGCGCCGCAACTAAAGGCCGCAGTCGGGAAAATAGCAACATGTGGTCGCAATAAATTTTGCTGAACGTGAACAGAAGAGAGGCCGGTAAAAGCGTAAGAAAGAAATAATAAGAAGAAAGACAAGCGCCAAAATTGGGGGTGGGAACTGAAGTTTTTCTACCCCAGAACACAAAGTGTGTTCCATGAAGCCGTTAACGCTTTCCGGTCAGGGTTACACACTCACGAAGTAGAGCGACAAACGAAAGGCGACGAGCACGCAACCAGCACCGGGCGTCCCGTCCTGGAGGCCCTTCCTTCTCATGCTTCTGGTTTTCGTCACTGTTGCGCTGCCGAACTACCACATTTTGCAACACAGCGATCCGCATGTCGGCTTCGCCTTGAGTCAACGATGCGGCCTTGACAAGGTCTGAGCTCTTCGTAGTCGGCTAGCCGTCGTTCTAAAATGTACTTCAGCTTGCAGTGTTTGTTTCGTAGGAACACATACAAACGGTACTGGAAAGGGCTGTTTGATTGCCCTCTGTATAGTAGCCTGCCAACTTGACTCCCTCGCTTCCTTACAGAAACAGTACAAGGCAAGAAAGAGAATCAGAAGAACGGAAAGTCAGGGAGGTTAACTAGCGAAACAAAATGCAAAGAAGCAGGAGCCTGTAACCCTCAAGTTTAGTCTGACTTTTGGCATGGCGGGAGTTAAACGCAAAAGAATGGAACTGAAATTAGGCGCGAAGCGGGAAATCTGTGAATACAAGCGGCAAAAGCCATCTCAGTCAATCCAAGCCATGAAAGACTGGACCCAAGTTAAACTAGGCCTCAGCCTCGTTAGGTCGACGGTATACCATCTATATATACTACAGGGCTCCGATAAATGACTCAACGTCGGCATCGCAGCGAAAGCCACAGTCCGACAGCGCCAAGCACAGTTCGAAGAAATGGAGCCAACCTTGTTAATGTGGTTCGGGAATGTGTACGCGAATGGTGCTGTCGTTAGCGATGAGAAGGCTCGCTGCCTCGGCAACATTATGAGTGCTTCTTCTCCTCCGTCTTGATAGGTTATACCTGTGATGACTTACGGAATTTTTGTTCAGTAAAACAGGGGGATGTTTACTGAGCAATATTATTCTATGCTCTGTCTAGGCGTTACTGACTTCAGCTACTCAAGAGGATGGCTGACAAGGAGGTTTAAGAACAGACATGACGTTTCGGGTCGACGGATCTATGGTGAAGAGGGTAGCATCGACATCTCGGCTGTGTTTATATACCCAAATTAATTAAAACAGCAGCTATTAATTATACATTTTTTCTCAATTATATACTTTTCGTTTTTATTCATGACTCGTTATTATGGATGACTCGCTTTATGGACAGCTTTGGTCGGAAACCAAAGCGTCCGTACTAACGAGGCACGAATGTATTCCCATTTTTTCCTAATTTAATGTATTCTGTCGCAAAACAATGTACAGTGTATTTAAAAAAAAAAGCTCGGCAATCATCAATTTTTTTTTCGAATTAAGAAAAAGAGCAAGGATGGAAGCTTGGGCGAGTTGGTGTCGGTTTTCTTGCCTCATAGCGCTAAACAGACAGGGACACAGCCAGACATACTGGACGGGCGGTAAAAAAAAGCGCCCGTCCCGTGTGCCTCGCTGTGTCCCTGTCTGTTTAGCGCTATGTGGCAAGAAAAGCTAAAGAGCATATCGTCATTGTTGTCGTCGTTACTAGGGTCAACAGCCTTTGGCTTTTCAGTTTATAGTAAGAACTGGCTTGTTTTATTTCTAATACAAATCTTATTCACGTGGGTCAGATGGGATACACTCTTTGTATTGCATTATGGGCCTATGCGTAGTAACGTTGTACCCATATAGGCCTTAGATTGAAACCGACCACAAAAGGGTATGCTAGGAGGGGGAGAGGATTGCCACTTTAGTGCAGAGTTGGACATGTAGTGTCCGGAGTTTTTCTGCTTTTATCCGGGATATTAATTATTGTATAAAATTAGGAGTAAAATACAGCCTTCATACGACAAAGTTCTGGCTAGCCTATATACCCTAGGATTACCGATAAATGTATATTAGCTTTAAGTTGCGGTTTATTTTAATGATTATTTTTCCTTTTTTTTTTTTTTTTGAGGTCGAGCGTCCGACCTCAACCTCACATTTTGAGTTTGAGGTGAGGTTGAGTGAGGTCGCCAATGGTCACCTGAAAAGTGAGGTGAGGTCGCCTGGGGGACCTCAACCTCAATTGATGAGGTTGAGGTTGAGTGAGGTTGCCAAATATTTCTGGAGTTTGAGGTGAGGTCGAGGTTTTTGAGGTCAAATGCCCACCTCTGCTTGCGTTGTTCCTTCACCACCAAAAATAGCTGCCCTGGCCTAATGCACATACAACCCGCCCGTCCCCCTTTACGAACACACTTCTTTTCCTTTCTCTGAGTGGTCCCTCTACCCTAGTCACACTAATTAAATATGCCTCATGTTTCATTTTAATTGCATCAAATTAAAAGAATAGAACGAAATGGGATCAGAGGTATTCATGCGACAGTAATTGCGTTACTATTACTTTTACACCATACAAAACACTTGACAAAAATGACTCAGAACGCCCGCCATATCGACCGAGCTCCAACTGCGCGATACCGTGTTGCTGCGTTCCGCCCCCTCTCCTCTTTTATTGGCGCCAAGCAGAAACCAACATACGGGTGTTCATTAGCATGACCGTTCTAATGGGAAAGCATTTAACCTGAGCAGGCTAAGCTAGAATCCTGAAGGCCCCACAGATACACTGGACGTTCCGCTGGTGACTAGGGCAGAGAAACACTCGTTAATTAGTTCACTTATAGCGCAGTTATTTTTATTATCTTTTCGATCCCACCTTCCTATATATATATATATATATATATATATATATATATATATATATATATATATATATATATATATATATATATATATATATATATATTTATATATATATAGTATATATATGAAGGAAAGAAGCCAACAGACGGCGAGGCCAAGGAAAGCGTTGGGGGTGGTATACTTTATGTCTTTTTTTATGTTTACCTGGATAATCACAAAAATTAGTAATGTAATCTGTTTAGGGGAGAGATAATTAAACAAAAAGTAGAAGAAAAACAACGTGCCGATGGTGGGAACCGAACCCACGACCTCCGAATATCGCGTCCGGTGCTCTTCCAACTGAGCTACATCGGCCGCTGTCCCCCCTGCTACTTGCTTGGGTATTTATGTTGTCTGTATACGAACCTTGAGAGTGTTCACCAGCGCCACACTCAACCAGCGCCACCCGCCACCCTTCTTCTACTTTGTGTTTAATTATCTTTCCCCTAAACAGATTACATTACTAATTTTTGTGATTATCCAAGTAAACATTAAAAAAAAAGACATAAAGTACCATCCCCAACGCTTTCCTTGGCCTCGCCGACTGTTGGCTTCTTTGCTTCATGTATTATAACGAGCACCCTCCATTTATCCCTATATGTATATATATATATATATATATATATATATATACCTGGTTTGACACAACCAACCCCATAAAAATGCCCATGCAAGAAAAAAAAATGGCAGGAGACACTTGAGGTTTATGAAATGTGCGCTTTTTTTCTATATTCGCCTTTCATTCGTTGACTACGTAAAAAAAAAATAATAAAATATAATAAAAACAAGTTTCATCAGCATGCACCCTCCTGTGCTATTTTCTTCGTTGTTTTATAGGGGGTTCTGTTATTTCATTAAGCCCCAAGAGTCTCTACCCTCAATGTTCGCCAAGTAAGCCTAATTATCTGATTGACTATTTAACGAGCGTTTCCTTTTACTGTTGGCCGCAGGAGCACCCACGGCCTACTTCTTTTTTAATTTGATACACTTGAATAAAAAGCTGCCGGAACTATCAAAAGGAAGATGAAGTCTTTCTTATAGACGTTTGCTGTTTTAAATAACACTAGCAACCACGTTAACTTTGTTGGTTTAGTTTATTTGCATTCTATTTTCCCAAAATGCCTTTGGCTTTGTTTGGACGACTGAATCTAATCACGGGAGGGGACATGTGGTTGTATCCAAAACATTTGCTATTGAAATTGAACAAAAGCATCGAAATGCAAGGGCCATCGTAAAGGTCACACAAAGAATACACAATTGATTCGTGATATATTCAATACTTAAGGGACCCATGGAAATCGACTAAAACTAGAAAGCGCGCAACGAGCAATAAGTATCACATCAGATCTCTCCGGAACACACACACACACAAAAGTAAACTCGCTTCATTAGCACCAAACATGCCAGCGATCAGATGATGTTCCTCCTCTCTCCTTGAACTCAGCAACTCAGCGTACACCAGCGCGCCAGAAATGAAGTCGCGAAGGTGCCCCGCCACTCCCGCGCCTCTTGGGATTGTCGCATGAGTGAGCGCACCCAGCCAACACCATTAAGACTAGAGGGTGTTGATCCAGCCAGCCTCAATGATGCCATTAGGAAGAGAGCGCGCGGGAAGGTTTCGTTATAATTGGTTGCAAGCGTTCACCAGGAGCACTTTTTAAAATATTATTTGCAAATTATAGGCTGTACGCAACAATTTTAAATTTGAATCGAATACTCACAGAGAACACCTCTATGGATTTCATGTTTTAGAATATTACCCCAAGATCCGTTTCAGGGGCCTTTAAGGCAACATAAATGCGAGAAAATAAGACTAGACTACAGATGCAAATGACCAACCCTTGCTACAAAACATGTTTGAAATCGCCTTTTTTAAAACTGAGACGAGGAAGGACGGCAGCAAATAAGAGGTGCGGGCAGGCGCCCTTTGTAATGAGATGGAAAAAAAAAAAACAAAAAAAAAAACAGTAGAGCTGATTATCAGCATGGTTATATCACAAGAAGAAGGGACAAGAAATGAAGATTCACGTTTTGTTAGAACGTAAGCTCGATTACAAAACATTCTACAAGGTCATTCATTTGCATAACGGCGCATGCGTCTTCATCATTTGCGCCTCGTTACAGCGGAGCCGCGCTCTCGCTCCTTCGGCTTGCCGCCGGCCGAACCGTGAGTGAGCACGGCCGGTCGAGAGAGAGAGAGGAACATTTATTCAGCCGGGTAGTATTTAGGAACGGGTTACGTTGCCCTACGGGATGGCCAGCAGGTCAAGCCTAGTGGCGAACTCATAGGCGCGCTTGATGGATCTGGTCTCGTATGTCCGAGCTGCGCAGCAGGGTCTCCCAGTAGTCTGGAAGCACGATTTCCCCTAATTCTGGAAGTGGGCTGTCCTTCTTGCATCCCCAAAGTATGTGGTTGAGGGTAGCTCCCTCATCACAGGATGCAATCGGGAGAAAATTGGCTTGTGAGCATATTGGAGAGAACTACCGGGTTAGGGAAGGAGTTTGTTTGGGGTCTGCCCGAGGTGAGTTGGTGCTCTTTACTAAGCATCTTGTGCAGAGACGGAAACCTCCTGCGTGCAAGGCGAAAGTGGTGAGTTAAGTCATGAAATGAGATAAGGCTTTCCTTGGCTGTCCTTGGAGCGGAGGTTGTCACCACCCGGCCGACTAAATCTCGGACTCTCGGGTGGGCTGCCTCATTTCCAGGGTTGCCAAAGTGTGCCGGCGCCCAAATCAATTCATCTGGAAAGGGGATCTTATTAATAATTTTGAGAGTGGATTGTGCAATTCTACCCCGGGCTAAATTGTGCATGGCAGTCTTGGAGTCGCTGAAGGTATCTGCCTGTGAATTTGTAAAGGCTAAAGCAATGGCTGCCCCTCAGCCATTGCAGGTGTGCGTACAGATGGAGGATGAGAGCGCTGCGGCGTGCCACATGCGTTCCTGTAACCCCTGCCACTGCAAATGCTCTGCTGGGAGCTGGGCACTTTGCCTCATCGATGCAGAGGACACACCTTGTTGCTGTTTACAATTCCGATGGAGAGCTAGAGCTCCGACCGTCCGCTTACCCTTGTGGTGTATAGGATGCATGTGTTTAGGAATATATTTAATGATAAGCCGGTCTCGAGGGACAGGGCGCTTTTCTTCACGCTCTCCTCCGAGACCGGCCATGGAGTGAGGCCAGCCTCGCAATCATGTGACCACTAAATACTCCGCGTGCTCCTCCGCTTCGCCGCTGGTTTAAGCCGGTGCTCTCGCCGCTGCGCAACAGCTGCTTAGAGAGGGTATGGATAATGCGGTATGTGGGCAGTCAATGTCTGCACTCTGTCCCAAAAGGTGGAACCGGACAATCCTGCGGATGTAACCCAGCACGAGACCTACCTCGCTAGCTGAGAAGCCCGACTGGCCCAATTTAGTAGCTCTTAACAGGAGCGTATACGCTCGTTAACTAGGTGCAACCGGGTTGAACCCCGCCAATTATTAGTTACAGCTTAGCGTTTCATTGAGAACTTTGAGGTTGGAAGATGACACATGGAACAAACAGCACAGGAAACTTTCTTGTGTAGCGCAGTCATCTCTTAAAATGACATCTTTAGCGCCTTCACTCTGTCGAAATCAGATTTCGTCTGTTCGAAAGACAGATCGGGGAGGTTACTTTCAATGGACATGATAGCAAGTGAGATGTTCCAGAGTCGGGTGATCTTGAACTATTTGCACTCCTTGGTCTCCGAAGCTGAGCACGCAGTTTGGTCTTTTTTGTTATTGCTTAGTTAAATATTATAGCTCTGATCGTTGTAGCATTTAGCGTTGATTTAATGGCCATTGACTACCTGAACAATTCAATAAGTCATCACATTTCTCTATCAAATCGTTTAAGGTGCACTGAAAAGGTGTCCAACGGGTCGAGCGAGAAAAACAAAGAGAACAGACCGACACCGCAATCCACCCATAAATGCGTCACCAAAGCGATCCGGCTCAGTTGCACACTTTTTTATTTTTGGCCGCTACTCCACCGCTACGGCTTGACAGCAGATGAGTGAGGGGGAAGAGGAGCCAGACGAGCTGCCGTTTCCTGTCCGGCGTGCACCCCGGCTTCTTCGTCGCGGCCTTTGGCTGCCTTCTCAGTGAGGTTCCACGTGCATTATGGCGTGCCAAGCAGAATTTGCGCGAAAGATCGGCGCCGGTGCATGGTCACCGTGAGGCGCGCGAATGGCAATTGTATATAAAAAAAAATAGCGCCTTACCTCCGAGGACTTGTACTTGGCGTGCTCGCCCAGTGGCAGTTGCTCTACACAGTGCAACTAAAAGGTGCTTTTATCAGCCTATATTACAAAATTACTTTAATGATTATACTCAAGGTGCAATTGCGTGTGCCTTAAACAAAAGGGGACCCTGCACTCCCTTGTGGGACACCAAAACTGACAGGCAGAAGGGAGGAAATCGCGTTATCTATACCGATATCGGGCGACTTCTGTTTTAGAGCTAGTCTTAAAGCCAAGGAATTCGTGGTTTATCACTGATGCCGTACACTGAAAGGTTTTTAAGGGGATCGCATGATTTGCAATGAAAAGCCTCACTAAAATCGGAGAAAAGGTCCACGATATACAAATTATCAATAATATTGTTCAAAATAATTTTTGTTCACTGTTCATACTTCTGTTCTTGAAACCAAGCTGTAACTCTGATATTACCTTATGTTCGTCAAAAAACCTAGTTGTTCGGCTCTTTAGAAATGCGGTACTGAAATGCGCCTGCGATTTGATAGTATATTTAGGTCACGCCCTTTATGAATTAGAAACTTTTGCAGTTTTTATTTCCCTGGGAAAAACCCTGCGTTGCAATGAGATATTGTAGATGTGAATAAGCAAGGCAAAAATTATGGGTCAAAAATATTTCAATCGTTTTATCTGCATGCTGTTTATGTCTAATGCTTTGCTGTTGCTAATTCGATCTCCTCTCTGCCTTTTTACGGATATTCACGGATGACATGGATTGTGAAAAAGCCATATTTGTTACAGCTTATGGTCCATCCAACTAGTTTGTAATTTAACGAGTTTAATAATTTGAACACTTTCGAGCCGGGGGAGGAGGGAGAAGAGGAAGCCACTACACCGGGGGCTGTTTACACTAGTGACCACGGCGCTAGTGACGACGCTACGGCATCTTTCGCCAGACGCAATTCGCTTTTCAGCTTGAATCAGGGCTACAAACTGCGCCATCACCTCGTTGCTCGAAGGGGCATTCCGTTTCTCCTCTGAGGTCGCCATGCTCGAGCGAGTTCTTCAAAAAGGAAAGCCGGATCCCTCTAGCAATGGCTTACGTAGCACTGAAACGTTGTAGCCGCGTTAATTTTGGGTTTGCAAACGTTAAATGAACATTGGTAATTTTCACGAACTATAGGCGGCACCACCGTCAAGCTAAGATGGCGGTCGCAAGGACTCCGCGTCTGTGATCAACCTGGGCACATTAACAAGTTTCTCTGATACTACGATTGAATCGCCTTTTATCATTCAAGGTTAGTACGCAGTTTTAGTTTTATATTAGCGTATGTAAATCAAAGAATCGATAACAGCCTCGACGTCGTCAACTTGTGTCTGCAAACGTCTGCCGCGCGAACGAAACCGCACACAGTCGTCACCCACCTCCAGGGCGCTTTTAGCGATGAACGCCATGCACTAATCGTTTCCCCCACGCCGAGGCAGTCAGACACGTGTGAGAATTTCTCGGTTTTAATGATGCCTTGCTACTGCATAAGTATATAACAGTTGCATCTTACCTGTACTCACCTATGGGGCTGAAACGTGGAGGCTAACCAAGAGGGTTCTACTTAAGTTGAGGACAACTCGGAGGGCTATGGAACGAAAAATTAGGGGTAACATTAAGAGATAGGAAGCGTGCAGAGTGGGTCAGAGAAATAACTCAAGTTACTGACATTCTAGTGGAAATAAAAGAAGAAGAAATGGGCATGGGCAGGACATGTAGTGCGAAGAGAGGATAACCGATATGGTCGCTTAGGGTAACAAACTGGATTCCAAGGGAAGGAAAGCGTAGCAGGGGGCGGCAGAAAGTTAGGTGGGCGGATGAGATTAAGAAGTTCGCAGGGGTCAAGTGGATGCAGCTAGCACAGAACCGGGTTAAGTGGAGAAATATGGGAGAGGCCTTCGCCCTGCAGTGGGTATAGTAAGGCTGATGATGATGCTACAGCAAGTAATCTAGAATTGGCGAAATCATTGCATGATGCGCAAGTTATAATTTTTCACGATAATGCCGCTTTCTACGGTATACCACTTGGGTTCTAATTCAGGAAGTCGAACCCCAGTATCGTTTACTTGTCGTTATCCCTTCAGTCGAGCAAGCAACGCCCTCGCATGCACATACTTGAGCAGCATTCTTCGTGGTGCATGGGCGGTGCACTGTGGAACAAATCTATAGCGAGCAATTGCCATATTTTTTATAATGTACTCGATCGTGTCTCGCGTTTACTTATTCTCAGTATCGCTTCATCGAGAGCACAGACAGTGAAACCCAGCACCTATTGTAAAATTTCGCTTTGTTTGCTCTGCAGAGAACCGCTTGAGCGCTTCGAGGCAAGCTTGCTCAAGTAATGGGGACAAAAGTTTCCAGGAGTCATCATCAGGAATTGAAGTCAATAGCTCTGTTGTTACCTGGTGTTCGGAGGTCAGACTCAACGGTCTGAAAGTCGAACTCTCATGTTGTGACATCAGCTAATGAAATGAAGAGATCGCCAAAGAATGCGGCGCTTGTACGCCAAATTTGCGTTTCTCATGTCCTGGAAACTTTTGTCACCAGTAGTACGGGTTCCGGTAAAAAAGTCCTCGGAAAAAAAGTCCCCGGAAAAAAATGTCCCCGAAAAAAAAGTCTCTTTTTGCTAAGTAGGAAAAGATGTCCCCAAACGGGTGACGTCAAATGCATAGAAACGTCAATCTTTCGCCTGCCCTGGGGCTCGGCTTCTGCGTGGCCATCCAAATTTTCTTATCAGCATCGGTAATACAGATTGTGGTCACCGAAACGGTTGACCCTTGTCACTGAAAGATCTGCGAGGGTGTTCGGGAGCGCTTTCTCTTGTTAGCGGCTACTCAAGACTACTAATCAGGCATCCAGAGGCCCCAGCTCCTATATAATAGTTACATCTATTGTCAAAGTCAGCACAGAATACAATGAAATGTTCGTGTTTTTTTTTTTTTTTCTGGCAAATGAGGTTTGGAAGGAATAAATTTCGCCTTGAGTACCTTTTCTCCTAGCAGCCGCTACGTCAGGGGCCTTTTCTTCCGGGAAACTTCTTTCCGGGGTCGAATATTCCGGGACTGTTTTTTCAGGGGACGTTTTTACCCACACCCCCAGTAGTACACATGTACTTTGCTACGAGAACTCGGGGCGCGTTCTGGTAAGAGTGACGGCGGAAGAAGTAAAATAATCGCGAGCTTCTGTTCCAGCTTTCACTTGCATATAATACAGTTTCTATAGGCGTGCAATGAGTGGACGCAACTGAGCGATGGCGTCTAGTGTATAAACGTACCTTTCACAGGTGACTTAACTCGACCTGCACCATCAATTTATTATAACTTTTTTTTTTTGTTTTACTCTGGCTCTCCTTTTCTCAAATGTGCCGCTCGACTATCATCACTGCGGTCTCTCCCCTCCGATTTTTTTTTTTTTGTGCTTACCATGGAACACAAGTGCCGAGAATAAACAAACGAAAGTAAAAAAAAAAACGCAGAGATAAAAATAAACGGCCGACACTTTCACTGCAGCTTGGGTTACGATTAGCTACAATTTACGCGAGCGTTATGGTCGCACCGAGGTCGCAGATAAATCCACTAGCCACGATTAATATATTTATAACAAAGCTATATAGGCACCAAATCCTTATCTTGTAGAAATGGGTCGTCTTCGTAAAAATGCCGCGGTCACACGAACATCGCCATTGCCACTGGCTAGCCAATCCGCGGTTTCTGTATGCCCAAAGCTGTATTCTCTTTTTTGCCGCGGCGCTCGCAGGAGAAGTTTCGGAAGTGCGTGCTACGCTGTGCGAATCTTCTTTGCGAGTTTTCCGTCATACCTCAGCTGCAGTCTTTACGAATGCCGTGTGGTATCTGGAGGAGCGCCTCCAAATTAACTTACGCTGGATGTCCGCGCTATATACGTCCGTGCACATTGTCCCTTTCTTTGTTGACCCTGTGTGCTAGCGTTGCTTGTTTCAGGATGGACAGCGTTGCTTGTTTCAGGATGGATGCCAGTAGGCTGCGTACGCCCAGTGGCATCGGCGCGCCGAAAAAGCGTGAGAGTACACTGCTCCCGATGGCGTCCCTTTCGGAAACGGGCGCTGTGCCTTACTTCGACCGGCGCGGGCAGTAGTGCGGACCATACGGAGCAGCTGCCCACCACTTTCGCAAAAAGCGTCCTGCGCTCGCACGGGCCCAGATTGAATCGAGTTCCTCCTTCTGCAACGAATATGCCTTCTACACCCTAGAATAACTGCGCGCGCTCACTTTCGGGCTATGCGGGCACATTTAACTTAAAGAAAACGGCCGCACGACACCCTGTATCATACGGTGGCGACTTTCCGCATATGCTCGGCGTGTCCTTAATTGGGCGCGGCTACATGAGCCTATACGAGAGCCACGCAGTTTGGTTCATGTTTCGGGCAGCCCCTCTTAAAGAGAAAAGAGGCTCGTGCACATGCGGCCAGCAGATCGAATAAAAGGCGCAGCGGGCGTAGGACGCAGGAAAGCCTTCAACGAAAGAGCGCGCTGTTCTTTTAATTTCGTTTCCGCGGTCGGCGTTCTACGTCTCTTTTCTTCTTCTGCTGTCGTGGTTGGTCGCCGGAGCATAGAGCAGCTGGACTGTAAGCCGCGGGGAATCAGGAACCGCCTGCACGGCGTTTCCATGCCGTGTGTAAACTGCGACAGCCACTGCGCGAGCAGCTCGACAAAAGGCAGTCGTGTCTGGCACGCGATACTCTCTATGTATACTGAATGTATCAACAGCGAACCGGGAAAAGAAAAACAGGCGGCCTGCTTAAAAGTCACTTAACGAGCGCACCGAACGTAATCAGGAAATCCCACGCTCATACGTTATTTCCTTCAAGCGGCTCAAAGAATCCATTGTTCTTTACGTGGTTTTAACCTAGGTGGCATGCATACGCCCTTTTCAATGAGCACAGATATATGAACGTGAACGCTCACGCAGCTATTCTCTTGTGAGCTACACCTCTTGGTGTACGTTCTAAAAGCGCAAGATTAGCAGGTGTTTAAGGGGCGCCAGAAGGAAGAAAGACTTTTTCAATTGGAGCGACCGAAAGTATAACGAAAGCAGATCGAAACGCAACAGATGTGACATATATATATATATATATATATATATATATATATATATATATATATATATATATATATATATATATATATATATATAACGCTACCATAACGCTATATATATATATATATATATATATATATATATATATATATATATATATATATATAGCGCTGAACAATCCAAGTTCAGCGCACCCAGAATTGATCAAAGCTAAACTGGCCTCTAAACAACGCGCCCTTAATATGCCATCGCAGCAAGACCTGTAGAGAATGTGAGGAAAATGCAACGGCGTCAGTATGCATGCCGCTAGAGCGCATTCGGCTCCTTCCAACACCGCGCCGCTCGCTCTTCGGAGGTGCCAAGTCCTCTTCCTATCTGACAACGGCGAGACGCTTTGCATTGCAGCTCCGTCCAGCAGTGCAGTCAGTGCTCCAGTTTCACTGACGCCATCTCTCTTTCTCTTTCGAGCGCGCTCTCAGTTTCTGCACTTCTTTCGAATTTCTTTCGCTCTGAAAAAGTAAAGTCGGCTTCGAAATTACGTGCTTTTATCGCTGTAAAACGGTGTCTATTTAACCAAGACAGAGCTAGCTGTCGCGCGACTTTTCTTTTTCTTTGTAGGCGTGGGTTTCGCGAACCCCGACAATCGCTTCGCGGTCCCCATAAGGTCCGCAGACTCCCATTTGAGAAACTCTGCTGTAATGGATGGGTTCACGTCACATGATCTTACATATGAAAGGCTTGCGTAAGTAATACAAATAAACCTCGGCATACAAAAAGGGTTATAGCGAAATAGTGGATATAACGGAAACACAGCTAAAGTGGAATGTCACTTGAACGAAAGTCAATTAAGCGAAGTATTCAGTTGCACGAACTTCACTAAATCCTCCGCCAAAGCTCCTTCGAACGCTATGCAAACGCTCATTTTAACTAAATTCAATTATTGCTTATCTCAACTGTACGAACATTTTCCGCGGCGTCATCTTGTGCCTCCCACGTCGTACTTAGCACTTCAACAACTCACTTCAACACTTCAACAATTTTACGTTGAGAACCGCGTCTCATTACCGCGTAACGAAAAGTGATCGCCATTTAGCTTTAAACTGAATTGACTATCTAAGCAAGCTTGTAGCCAGCCGACTCCATAGCTGACTTTGCAGGCCTAATTGGCTTCAAAGTCATAGCCAGCCATAGCCAGAGCCTCAACCCCAACAGTCTTTTAGCTCCAAGAAAGGCGTACGTATGCATACTGGTTAACGATGATCTACTGAAGCAATGATATACGGGGAGAAAATGAACACCTTTGCTGCCCAGAAGACCGTTATGCCGGACAAGGTTCACGGGAGCTTGCTCACAGTGACTGAGTTCAACACCACTGCAGTCTTAAGTTCGAAAGTGCCGCAAAAAGGTAATGCATTGTTCGCTTGCAATTGAGGGCAGTTATAAATAACTGGGTTGAGATATGATATCATCACGCGATGTTTCTTGGAGCTAATGTAAACAAACTTGCACGCACTTACTTCAGTTCAGCGTACTTTCACTCTAACTAACTTTTACTAAGGTACATTGAAGTTCGCTCAAGTGAAGTTCGACTTTATCCCCTTTGGGAGCTCCCATATAGAAGACCATGCATTTCATATCTCGCTTTTACGAAGCCAGTTATTCACACGAAGGGATATAACGAACCACAATGAAGCTTCAGTGGCCATTTTGTGCTGTTTGCACGAAATGGCCGTAGCGGTGTGCAGCAGGTCCACGACCATTCGATACGATAAATTGGAATTGCCAAGCAAATAGACTTTGCCTAGAATCACGGAAAACAAGCGTAGAACTGCACTGAAGTTTTATGTGGACGATTCGTCTGCTTCAGAGCGGCAAAATTTTGACCCCGGCGCACCCATCTTTGAATATTCGGCCCCCTGAACGATATCATGGGCAGCTGCGCCTCGATTGAGTCGTCAAAGTCATTGGAGCTCACCGGCTTGTACTCTGGCTTCGTCAGTGTGCATGGCTTCTGGTATCCTCAGGTGCTGTGCGCAATTCAATTTCCGTTCAAGATATGCGGTGCCTGCTGTGACTATTTTCCAGTGCGTTTGGCATACTTAAAAGATATTAGAGTTGCACGACCCGCTTCAGATGTACTCACATGATGGACCACTGGCCTGCGAACCACCGCGGAGCAGACGTCACGTGACGTCCCACTTCCGCTCTTCGTGCTTGGCCAGGGATGTTAGCGAACGCAGCATGGCGAAATGCCGTGCTCACGCCTAATGCGCTAACCACCAGCTGCCGATGGGAAGGTCCTTAAGTGCGATAATCACCAGGATAGTTAAGCGGGCGAGTTGGTTGCACCGTGAGGTTGCATATGTGGATATCACATAGCAACCGTGCGTTCTGGTTTTGGTGTTTTGTTGTTTCTGTTTCCTTATATAAGCGTGTTTTCTGTAATTAAACTTTAGTTGAGAGTCAGCGCTGGTTCCTGTGGTTTCTTCCTTTCGTCCCCCTTTGTTCGCGCTGTTTTCTTGGATAGCGATAATCACATAAGACATGTGCGTGGTCTTTCTCCGCATGGCCAAGAGCGGACCTCTAGGAGTAGAAGTGATATGCCACGTGATGTTCGGTCCCTGGGCCAATATCCTAAAACGTTTATTCTCACGACGGACCAGTTGTCGCGTGACGACCCAGGTGGATTAACGCTAGAGACGATTGGTCTGAGGACAAAACGTCATGTGACGCATCACTTCCTCTCTCCGAGATCCCCTTCTGGCCCATGTAGTTACGAGTACGCGGCGTGCAAACGGTATATCGCCGATTCGTGAAACTCAATGGGCATTAAAGGGCAAGTGTGACGGCCGGGTATGCACGCGGTGCTCAAAATTAGACATTCACGATTTTTTTCTTTTCTAAGAAAATGGTGAGCAATTCACGAAAGCCGTATTTGGATGTAAGTTAAGCCACCAGACCAGGCGGACAGAAAGTGAAAGTACAACGACCATCGCCAATCTTTTAATTATCTACAAGTTATTTTATATTTTAGGCATCGCTGTTTGTCAGCATGCTCATATACTGTAAACTTATGAGCGTTCCTGTTCCTACACCATTACATTGGTAGAATATTCGTAGCCCGCTTGGTCCCCAGAATCTCGCCTTCAAATTTTCCTCTGAATAAACGTAGTTACTCTTGAAAAACAGCGACGATAAGCACTACATTTCACAATGCTGCGACGCCGCTGTTGCATATATGCCGCTTATTCGGCAACATTAGCAGACGGTAAAGGGCGGAAGTTACCACTTTCACCTGCTGTCTTAGGTTTTTGGAAGATGGGGATATCAACAATACCTGTGTCATGTCGCGTTGCGAGCTTTGCGGGTTGAGTTGGAAATTATGCAGATTGAGTTTGGCGACTATCTCGCAGTACGGTTGTGGCACGAGATATAATTGTGCATGATTTCTTCCGGGGCTAAATGCTTATCGATCGATTCTAACCCTTTAAGATATCGGCGAAAACAATTATTCGTAGACTTCGAATCTGCCTGGTCACGAAGCCTGTGTGCAGGAGCAGCTTGCACGTACTGCTCCTCATTTGTCTGCAAAAAGAAAAAAAAAAGAGAACGGGGGGTTCAAAGTTGCTGAACCGAATATGGAGCGAAAGCATTAGCTGTGCTTGACCGAGCGCTCCTCTTCTTTTTCTTCTTCGCGGCTGTTCAAGGTCATTCGTGGCTGCGGCCACGGACTACGCGACGGGTCGATACCTGGCGCAGTATTGCTTTCGCAGAATAAGGACCACGGCCTAATCTTGAATACCCTGTATATGTGTGTAGCTCGTCTTTTCATGTGTTTCCTGTTGATCGAACTTTTACGCGACCCGGTGAAATGAACCTCCGAATTTCGCGACAGTGTTTAAAGAAATATTTCCTACAAAAGTGCTGTTGTTAATACAAGAAAATATCTGTATCGCAATGAACTGGTTTTCCATGAATGGTCTTTTGGTAAATCAACAAAAAACAAAACCGGTTTGTTGTAGAAACCCATTGAAGGCAACAGTACTGAGTGAATCGGTTTTTTTTTTTTTGAACTGCCACAATGATAAGACTGCCATTGTGCTCCAGTTGAAAATGTCGATTGTATAAAACATCTGGGGGTTCACTTTGATAGTAATCTTTCATGACATAGTCACACGACTTACGTTTGTGGCAGATTACGTAGCACGGCATGGCTATACTGTTTACAGTTAAATCTTTCCATCCTTTATCGGTAGAAAAGACAATCATGTATGCACGTACTTACAGTGTTATAAGGTATGGTATCAGAGTGTTTGCGCACTCTTCGCAAAGGTGACATGATCGGGTAGACGCTCTTCTAAAATATATGCTGAAAAATACCACCTGTGAACATTCCTTTCCCCCTAAAGTAAACTTGTTTAATTTTCTTGGTCTTCCATGCTTTGAAAGTTTATGTAAGCAAACTGTTATTTTCGGCACTTTTGGAATCCTACCTTCAAGACGAGAGCAGTTGCTGCCAGAACACTACGGAATTGTCAACGCTGCATGGTAGCCAGATAAGCAACCAGATACGGCAAAGCAAGACGATGTGTATATGTCCCTTCAATATTCAATAGTCTTCCATGACCAGGTTTTGTCCGCTACTTCTAAAGCTACCTTAAAACGAATGCTCAAATCGGTGAAATTTTAATGCGAAATGATGCAGGAAACTTGTAAGTTCCACAGTGTTTTTTTTTCTTTTATACATTGTATCTTCTTCAGTATTTGCATTTCAGTGTGTGTGCGCACTTACCCTGATATTTTATTGCCTTTACTTTTCGCTCGCCGATGTTGCCGGGCCTAGTCCTTCAAGCCTCCTCTTGGCTTTGACAAACCCGATGTATCACAATGTGTTGTGGTAATAATAATAATAATAATAATAATAATAATAATAATAATAATAATAATAATAATAATAATAATAATAATAATAATAATAATAATAATAATAATAATAATAATAATAATAATAATAATAATAATAATAATAATTATTATTATTATAATTATATTATATTAATTATTATTATTATAATTATAATTATATTATAATAATAATAATAATAATAATTATTATTATTATTATTATTATTATTATTATTATGTTCGACGTTCCGATCTGGAAACTGTTGAAGAATGTGTGTGGCTTGAGCTCACTTTAAATAGACATGAAAAACTTTTACTTGCGGCTTTCTACATTCCTCAGAACCTTCCACCTCCAGCCTATGATGATGTTCTGCTCTCAATCGAACATGTTATAACCCGTCATAGCAAACACAAACTTCTTATTTTAGGCGATTTTAATACTCCAGGTATCAACTGGAACTCATTTATTTCTTCTCATAACAATCATTATATATTAAGTAAGTGTAACACTCTACTTGATTTTATAGCCTTTAACTCTTTGCAGCAACACAATTTAATTGAAAACTGCTGTGGTAACATTCTTGACATCTATCTATCGAATTTTGAAAGTGTTCAAGTCTCGAGTTCTGACATACCGCTGACTCGCTGTGACAAATTTTACCCTCCACTTCTAGTTACTGCTGCTGTCTCTGCCTCACCTTCTACTAATTCAGATCGGGTGAGGAATTCGCCCCGTTTCGCGTATGCATGTGGTGATTATGTCGGTCTTTTCACTTTCTTCTCTTCCGTCGACTGGTCCCTTTTAAATGACATTAATGATTCAGACGGACAAGTCAGTCGCTTCACTGAAATAGTTCTTGATGGTATGCGTCAGTACATACATTTTCATACTCCTACGCGTAGGAAGTTCCCTTCCTGGTTTTCAAGGGAACTAATAACGGCGTTAAAACTCAAGGAACGGGCCCATCGTAAAGCGAAACGCCCTGGGTTTCACAATTGGGCAGATGAGTTTCGCCGCTTGCGTTCTCTTTGCAAACGCTTATACAAGCGGGACTACGACTCCTATCTTGAGTCTTCAGAGAGGAGTGCCTCAAATCATCCTAGTCAGTTCTGGCGTTACGTTCGCAAGCGTTCCATTAAATCAGATTTGAGTATCAGCTTAGTTGACTCTCAGGGGTCGGAGATTCGGGATGTTGCCGACAGTTTTGCCCAACATTTTTCCTCCGTTTACAAACATCCACATTGTGATTCCCTTTGCCTCCCATCTGGTGCACTATCTAATTCCGTTCTTTTTGACGAGGAGTTGATAACTGAGAGTCTTAAGCGTCTGAGACCATCTTTGTCTGAGACCATCTTTGTCTCCTGGACCTGATGGCATTCCAGCCGCCATAATAAATAAAAGCCTTCAGTTATATCTTTGTACCAGTACTGACTGCCATATTTATTAACTGTTTAAAAAATGCTGCCTTTCCTCGCGTGTGGAAAATGGCACGCGTGTTTCCTGTCTTCAAGTCTGGAAACAAATGTGATGTTTCCAATTATCGTCCGATTTCTCTTCTATGTGCAACCTCTAAGCTTTTCGAATTAGCTTTGCACAATGTACTTTCTTTCCATCTCAAACATATCATAGTACCGAATCAACATGGCTTCATGTCGGGTCGCTCTAATTCTACCAACCTAGTCACGTTTATGACGTATGCCTTTGCAGCAGTCCTTCAGAGGGGTCAGGTTGACACATGTACTGTGATATGAGCAAAGCTTTCGACGTTGTTACTCACTCACTACTTCTTGAAAAACTTCTACTCTCTGGCGTCGAAGTCTCACTCGTAGCCCTCCTACGCAACTATCTCATTGATCGCTTCTGCTTTGTCAGTGTCAATGGACAGACTTCTTTCGTTTACCTTGCAACGAGTGGAGTTCCTCAAGGTTCAGTACTAGGCCCGCTTCTCTTCTCCGTTTTTATTAATGATGTTTCCTCGGCGATAATGAACTCCTCGTTTCTTCTTTATGCTGATGATATAAAAATATTCAAGGTAATACATTCTTTTCAAGATTGCTTGTTGTTGCAATCGGACATATCTGCTTTTTCTGATTGGTGTGCGAAGAATCGACTTACCCTCAATTCTTCCAAAACTAGTGTTGTGTCCTTTACTCGTAAAACACATAGCTTTCTCTACCATTATTCTGTTTATTCTGTGCTGTTGGACAGGGTTGATGAAATTAATGACCTTGGTGTACTTTTTGACCGCACCCTCAGCTTCTCCTCTCACACTAAACGCATTGCTCAGCGGGCTATGCGCACACTCGGATTCGTTTGCAGACTTTCGAGAGAGTTCCATACTCCGCTTCCGTTCCTAAAACTGTACCTGTCCATATGCTTGCCGCTCTTAGAGTATGCGTCGGTTGTTTGGAATGGCACTTGCAAATCGAACTTGGACAAGGTTGACAGAGTACAAAAAATTTTTTACGGATATTTCATTATCGCTTTCCTTGCGCAACTTCCTCGTCTCGCTCCACCAGGAGCGCCTAATTGAGCCTTCCTTCTCTTCACTGCCGTCGTATCAGACTTGATATCTTATTTCTGTACAAACTCCTTCATGGCCACATTATGTGCCCTCAGCTCTTAGAGTACATCCTACTGCGCGTTCCGCGAAAGAGCATGAGGGAATTCAGACCATTTCAGGTTGCTCCTCTTCATTCCCATTCCCCTCTGGACAGGATGCAGTGGTTATTTAACTCTTTCTGTCCTCACCTTGACATATTCCAAAACTCGCTCTGTTCATTTACATTGGATGTTCGTAGCGTTGTATTCTAAATAGTACTTTATCACCTATAACTCCCACTTTCTAGCCTTAATATTGTGTTTACTTCACTTTTTGATTTTTCTCCTGTTCAATGCTGTTTGTATCTTGAACTACTTTTTATCTGTATCTTACTTATATTTCAACTTTAAACTTTATATTCGAATCTTACTGTCCCTTGTTCAATTCTACTTCTTTATTGTATTATTCTGTATTTCTAGCCTGTGTTTTAAGTACCATGCACTTGTTGCGCCTGGAATGGTTGTTTATTTTATGTATATTTCTATATTACTATAATCAATGTCAGTTATGTGTTGTTGTTTTTTTTTCTCTCTCTTCTATCTACCGTTCTTTTTTTTTTTTTTTCTTTCCTGATGTGCTCAAAAGTTCTCTCACTGTGTATATAAGTGATGCTACTCATTTATTGGTAACTTTCCGTGATACTTTTCGTCTCAGTTTCATTTCATGTATTATTTATTTCTTCTTTTGTGTTCTCTCTGTGTGTGTAAACATGTTTGTGCATTTTCATTTTTGTTTCTTTTTTTTATTTGTGCTGCAGCACGAAGACCTCATGGTTGTTCCTGCGCACATTAAATAAAGATTGATTGATTGATTGATTGATTATTAAAGGTCTCGGTTTTAATCAGTGCATGAGGGGTAATGTGTCAGACTCTGGATCCAAGAGTCCTGAGTTAGATTCCCATTTCAGTCTCCCATACCAAAGGATTAGTCCGAGTTGAAGGCCCCTGCCAACTCGGACAGGTCATATGGTCTTATGATGTCACAAATCTGCCGACCAATCAGTGCCCGGTTATGTCACCTGTCCACTACACCTGCCATACGTACTCTCGTGATCTTTCGTACAAAACGCCGACAACGCCAATGCCGGATTTTCTTAAGAGAGCCCACTCTCACTCTGTCTAGTTAAAAACCTCCGAATTAAAAAAAAAAAAAGAAAAGAAGCAGAGACCTAAGGCCCAGCAACAACGAAAGTGCGCGCACACATATGTAGCTTATGGATACATCGAAAAAGTGGAAAGGTAAGGTTGCGTCTTCTGCACCTTGCGCTTACATCTTACCCACGTCGTCCTCGCCTAATATTACCCCTGTCGGCGCCCCAATTTATTAATGCCACCGCGCTTTAAGTGATGGCCGCAATTAGGCCCTCTACCGCGCTATCCTGCGGGTGTACGAGGAAGTTAGCTTTCCGTGGTCATTTTTGTCTACCCATCTCTCCTTCCTTAATGCACACAGCCGCTACTCTACATACTGATACGGGCGCACTGAGAAGGAAAAGTATGATTGCTGGAACAAACCGTGAACGCATTCCCGGCACGAACGTGTCCGCGCTCCTCGCTTTATTCCGACGGAGGCATTCTGGGCGCAGGATCACGCACGTTTTCTCTCTGATTCAAGGCGCACTTCCACCTTCCCGATGTAAAACGATTTTGCATAAATATTTTCTACGAAATCATAAGCACCAAGGCCAACATTTTGCTTTTTTCTGAAAAATAAAAAACAAAACAAAAATGCAATTCCGGCCAAATGAGAAATCGAGAAATACGGCCTGTTGCGTCCAAGCAACTGCACGTTGTGAGGTTTGCCAGTCTAAGAACACTAAGCGACGCGCATAGCAATATTTGCGCCTGGCTTGCCCTCTAAATATAGTGCATTTTTTATGCATTTCAAACTTCTGTTACAGGTTTCTTCTGCTAAAAGGGCTGCCTCTTGGTAAACAGAACCTCAGAGCTTTAGCGGAATTTACTCTGAGCGCTGGCAGAACCAGTTGAGTTGTTGAGTAAGAATGACATTTCGCTGTTGCGTAAGAGGTCGTGTTTCGAGTGCTTGGCTACGGCAGCTGCATTTCGATGAGGGTGCACTCGTGTTCTTACACGAGTGCAGTGAGATTTCGATCGAGCCTCAGCAACAGGATGAGCAATGACTGACAGACTGCACAGTGAAACTATAAAAACCTTCCCGCTCCGCTGATGTACAGCGGGTGGTGGAAAGCCAGTAAGAAATATAAAAGGATTGGCTAGAGGCGAAGGAAATTTTGATTACAATAAATTAAAATATGAATGTGGGTAAGAGAAATGGGGAAGAAAGAAGAAAGATAGAGGAAAGATCTTTCATCAGAGCGAGCACAGCTGAGGGGACACGGTGATCATCAGTTTTCACTGAAGCTTTTATTTTTTTTTTAATCCTAGCTTCTTCATCTTTCTGCACGTTTTCTATTGAATGAACATATCTTCTAATGTTCACCTTCATATCTTCCTGGCTCCTATTATACTATGTATGACATTTAAACGTGAGAAATAAAACACATTATAGAGAAGTAACTGCAGAAGGAGAGTTCTTAGCTCTTTGTTCGGTTTGGAAGTGATGTGTGGCATTTTTGTGCAGTTTTCAGTGTCTATGATAGCCTCAACGACCCATACGTTTAGATGAGTCAAAGGCAGATCAGGAAGGAAGCTTTCTTTGATAACTCAAGAGACAGTGCCCTACTTTTCGAAGCTAGATCAGGGTGCCTTAGAACACGCAGCTACAAAAAGAAATTTAACAATGAAGATGACGCATGTGCTGTATGTAGTAAGTCCAGTGAAACAATTGACCATATTATACTCGAATGTAATGGTATCCATCTGGAAGTCGATGCAGGCGCAGTCACTCTTCCTGAGGCCCTAGGGTTTAGAGATACCAGTGGTCGAGTGACTGAACCCGCGGTGGAAGCCAGCAAAAAACGATTGGAAGATTGATGGCTTACTAAATAAAAAAGTGACATAATGTTAGTAATGTAGAAACAAAAATTCAATAAATGGAAAGGTGGTATAGTTAACCGATCTAAAGTAATATAAGATATAGGAAAACAACGAGCATGGTAGCAACTGCTACCACCGCGTTTCAAAGGGGACGCTTCTACAATCAATCAATCAATCAATCAATCAATCAATCAATCAATCAATCAATCAATCAATCAATCAATCAATCAATCAATCAATCAATCAATCAGTCAATCCATCCATCCATCCATCCATCCATCCATCCATCCATCCATCCATCCATCCATCCATCCATCCATCCATCCATCCATCCATCCATCCATCCATCCATCCGTCCGTCCGTCCGTCCGTCCGTCCGTCCGTCCGTCCGTCCATCCATCCATCCATCCATCCATCCATCCATCCATCCATCCGTCCATCCGTCCATCCATCCATCCATCCATCCATCCATCCATCCATCCATCCATCCATCCATCCATCCATCCATCCGTCCGTCCGTCCGTCCGTCCGTCCGTCCGTCCGTCCGTCCGTCCGTCCGTCCGTCCATCCATCCATCCATCCATCCATCCATCCATCCATCCATCCATCCATCCATCCATCCATCCATCCATCCATCCATCCATCCATCCATCCATCCATCCATCCATCCATCCATCCGTCCGTCCATCCAGCAAAGACATTCGCGGACGCTTCCTCCCTACCGTGTAGCTGCTGAGGAGAAGGTTCCCGCCCTCATCGGTTTCTGGCAGAACTACTACGACACATACGTCACTGCAGCGACATGATTTATGGAGAACTTTGCTGTTGTCGGAGTTCGTATTTGCTGTGCAACCGTAAGCTGGATAAAAAAAAAAAAGGGGGGGGGGGGGGGGGTGCTACATGAAGGTAGCCATGTTATGCCCGTTTTTTCGTGTCATAGTTTCCAATAAACGTAAGTCGTTTTAATTGTGCATCACCCAGAATTCTTGACGTCCGAACAAAATGTGCTTCTAATTTTGGGGTGTCCTTAAGTATGGTTTATTGATAAGTGGTGACCAACGCTCTTTGAAGAGAGGTATATGCTAGATGACAATTAAGCACTGCTATACAACGTGTAGCTATGGGACGAATAAATGCAAACTGCGCCTTCCATACACCCCCCTTCCCTCCCTAATTTTTTTCGCACATTAGGAAATGGCTACTTGCTTGAGACGAAATTTAAGAAACGTGTTTGAGTTTAGTGTTTTACTGGCGTTTTTAGAAGACGGCCGTAAAAAAAAAAAATAAAAGAAAAAAAAAGAAAAAAGAAGAAAACCAGGCGGGTAAAATTGGGAGGGGTGGGATTAGAATCGTTGCGTGGTTCCATTCCTTTTTTTTATTACACGAAAACTTCTCAAGCTCTGTCTTTGTCTGCTTGACTTCAGAAGTTTGGATCTTGACACAGGTTCTAAAATCTACCCCCATGAAGCTTCGATGGACATTCGAGTCTCTGCTGCGAGGAATCTAATTTGCAGCAGCCTGGTTCACGTCATTAAAATGAAATCATGCATAGGCAGTTATATGTGGTTATAATGAGGCGAAAATAAATTAGCAAACCGCATTTAGCAGATACACATTCAGTAGGCGTAAAAAGAGAAAGTAAATGCGCCCTGCAACATGCCACAGCAACCTGATGTCCTCGAGTTTATCATCATCATCATCATCATCATCATCATCATCATCAGCCTGACTATACCCACTGCAGGGCGAAGGCCTCTCCCATATTTCGTCACTTAACCCGGTTCTGTGCTAGCTGCATCCACTTGACCCCTGCGAACTTCCTAATCTCATCCGCCCACCTAACTTTCTGCCGCCCCCTGCTACGCTTTCCTTCCCTTGGAATCCGGTTTGTTACCCTCAGCGACCATCGGTTATCCTCTCTTCGCACTACATGTCCTGCCCATGTCCATTTATTCTTTTTAATTTCCACTAGAATGTCGGTAACTTGAGTTATTTCTCTGACCCACTCTGCACGCTTTCTTAATGTTACCCCTACCATTTTTCGTCCCATAGCTCGAGTTGATATGGTGCACCATATTAGTTTATGTGCTGCATATAATGTTTGAGCAGATATCCTGAGATTGCGCCAATTTTTCAGAAGTCGAACACTCGGGCGAACGGATTGGCACTCGTTCTGTGCGTAAGTGGTTGCATGCTTTGTCTTGGGGCACGTTTCATTCAAATCACGAGCTCAAGGCGCCAGGATTGCAATGTCAAATGTCCTTTTTTTTACTTGCGAGGATATTGCTGCACAACTGCGCCTTTCGCAATAATTCAAATCCAGGTGTCATCGTACCCAAACCAGACCATACAACGTATGTTTCTGACAAACACGTCAGCATACTCGACCTCCTCCACATTTAGGCTATTTATATCAGCATTTTTGGGTTCGACGATCGCAACACTACTCAGGCTATGAGAGACACCGTAGTGGAGAGCTCCGGCAGGGTCGCCCACCTGGGGTTCTTTAACGTGCACTGACATCGCACAGCACAAGGACGCCTAGATTCTCGCCTGCACCGAAACGCGGCCACCTAGGCCAAAACATTAAATAAGTGTACTGAAGTTAAGGAAGACAATTTCTTGGTTTTTATCACGATTTCAGGGAATATATTACACTGAACGTTTTTAAAGGCTTCTATATATCTCACGACCATTGTAAGCTCGTCAGTAACAAGCGATGATTGGCATTAGACGGTGGCATGTGTTGGCTGATTAAAAGAACACGTGGATCCCCGGAATTGGCGCCTCGTCGTTGAAGTTTACACGACGGCCCTTAGGATATATGACATACTGCCATGCGGAAACAAGTGGGCTTTCAAGCCTGCGCACGATAGTTGGCGAGTTCATTTACTGCAGGCCAGGAAGGACTCTCGACAGGCTCGATAGCGTGCGGACAGGTCGCGTTAGGGGTTGCGGGCGGAGACGACTCCCTTATACCGATTCTTCGTTCGCGTGTGTCATGGTAAAATATGCACGAGTTGAAAAAGTCAAGAGTCAGCGTGACGGTGCCTAGCAAATCGGCTGGCGGCAACTTTCTGAATGCGGAGCAGGTGTGCACAACTGCGAGTGGAAGTTAGAGGCAGCCGGGAAAACTAACAGCTCCCTCTAGGCTCTTAAATGACAACAACAAATACATTACTGTGAAGCCCGGCAAGGGAAACACGTCACCTATTGGCTTCAGAATGACTGTTGAAAGAAGGTGCGATGGTGCTATATCTTTGCGGCCCATCGAGCAAGAATTACGCTAGGAGGGCTGAGCGCTGGAGAGCATACTACGGAGAGAGAGTAAGGCGACCTTGGGGCCAGTCTCTTCTCCTGGGTCACCCTGGGTTAAGGCAGTTGGACCACTATTCTGGACGTTCCTTGGAACAGGGTCAGTCGTGCCGAAGCCGGCAATATTTTTATTTTCCTCGGGGAGCCCCAAATCAACACAGATCGTCTCCGCGAAAGCTTTTTCCATGCGCTCGATCCCTGTCTCTCGCAAGCTTTCCATTTTCTGCCTCCCTCTCGCCAGCTACTGCGGGCGAGCCTGAGAGGGAAAGGTAGCGGCTGCAACCATTGTGGATCGAAGCGATGAAGTTAAGACGAATGAGCACGGAAATCACCAAGGAAACGCAAAGGTACGCGCGTGAAACGGTGCGTGATGCACTTCTTAACACACGGTCGTGGTGGCTGCAGGCGCGCGTCCCGGAGCGAACAAGAAAAAAAAAAAAATGAAGTGGTTCCGCGAAAAGCAGATTGGGCCTCGCACGCACGAAACTCGAGTGTAAATGGCTCATAATACCGCGTCCTTATTTTCTTCTTTTTGTGAGTGGGCCATTAGGGCGTTAAACGGCTGCAGTAATGGGCCCAAACAAATTTGGTGGCTGCGTGCTGTGCTGAGAAGCAGAACCGGTGGAGGCGCACCGAAAGACCGCTCTTTCCGTACCCTTGAGCGGTTCACAATCCGTCCATTCCAGGCACGGTCTGCGGAGCGCTGGTTTGCTCATCCCGAGTTGCTTTCTTCGAGGAAGTTCTAGCTGATCCGCATGGAATGCGGGATGAGCCAAGTTGTGGTCACCTAGATTGCGCGTTCGCGGCTTACGTGCCGCGCGTGCAGAGGCACCGAAGTTGACCTCGCGCCTAGATGGTTAACCGGCGGTTGCCTAATAGCTTATCGCGAACAGTACGCAGGAAGGGGGGGGGGGGGGGGGGGGATGTCCTTAACTCACTGTCGCTGCACGTGGCTGCGAAATCTAAGTACTCAGGTATCGAGAGGAAAGAATTCTGACGAAAGGTGTCCTCTGAGTAAAGAGGTAAAGCTTTGGAAATTTAGAGTTGCGAAGAAAAAAAAAAAGAAAACGAAGACAACAATTCTTTTCGTAAATATTGGAAACACTGGAAAAAATATTGCTATCAAGAATATGCAGATAATTAATGTCAAAGTGCGCACAGATTTTAACGCCGGAGAGCCTGTGCTATCAATTATTGTTTACATAATTCCATCACTGGCTGGTGCCCTGGTCTCCCAAAAACTGCCGTCTGTTGACATATGGTATCGGTGCATCATTCCGCTTACTCACAGCCGTGATGACGCAAAGATTACTTTTGCAGAGTGAGCGCAGCACAGGAGGGTTTTCGTGAAGTCGCCATCGGACATTAGGGTGATCTTCTCAGTCTCTACTACACGAAAGTATTTCGACACAACCTTTCCAGCAGTCAATCCAGGGGAGTTGTGAGATGCGGGAGTTTTCGATGGAGTTTAAACCCAAAGCGACTCAAGCTGAGGGACGCCGCAGTGCAGGGCTCCTGAAATTGCGACCATCTGGGGTTGTGGGAAAATATTTCTACTCTAAAAACCATCCTAAGTACTTTTTTTTTTTTTCGAAGAGTTTGCCACAAGGCATAAGTTGAGAAAGGGGGAATGGGATGCAGGAGATAAAAAGTTAAAAGAAGGAGTGCAGTCCAGTTGTGCTTATGAATTCGAGAAGGTTGGCAGTATAGCGATTGTCCATTGTCCATTTCTCATAATCACTATCGCGATTCCACCGCAGGCCCACCTTCATGATTATCCGTTGCCTGATGTGTGTTGTTGATGGACACGTCCACAACAAGTGGCGCACATCGCAGACGTCAGGTGGAGTGTCACAGTGAGGGCACCTGTCAGTCACTGGTAGGTCTTTTTCCCGCCATCGATGTCGAACAGATGGGGTCAGAGCCGCCCCTGCCCGGATCCGGCGCACTGTCACCTCCTCCTGCCGAGTAAGACTACGGGGGAGAGGGTGCGAACACGGAGGAATGAGAGCGCGTGTTCGGTGGCGCAGAACTTGCGAATCGGAAACGTGGGACAGGAACGGATCTGGGGGAAGAGGGGAAGGTGGTGGATCGTCTGATGTGTTTATATGCGTCATAGCATCTGCTTGTATGTTATGTGGATCGCGAGCATGGCCGCGAATCCAGTGTATGCGAATAGGACATGGGTACTTTGAACATAGCAAATGTATGGACTGTGTAATTTGGAATGTGCGTCGAACGGCCTTAAGCTGTTTAAGGGCAGTGAGAGAGTCTGTGTAAAGATGAACTGCATTGAATGTAGGAACTGGTGGGAGGGAATGTATAGCATTGTAAATTGCTTGAAGTTCCAGTGCCAGAGGGGTGCACGTATCCGCGGTACATGTCACGTGAGTGTTGAGATGCGGATGAGAGGGACTATACACGGCAGTAACTCCTCGCTCGGCAGTATGTGATGCATCGGTATATAATATGCACCCTTCAGGCAGATGTGCGGATGATACCGACGGGGAAGCAGTGGGGCGATTGTCCGTGAGCTGGCAGTACGACCATGGAGGTAGTGTCTTTAAATGATGTAGTTGTAAAGACTGTTTGAGAGCTCTGTTTGCCATCCGCTGATCAACGAGTTCAGTGAGCGTATTTAGCTGGGCATACTCCTGAAGTATTGGTATGGGTGTTAGGCGGGGGAGGTACGTTATTGCACGCATAGCCTCACGATTGATGGCCTCAAGGGAGTCCCACTGTCTGCGGGTGAGACGTTGAAACTGTGCCTGGTATATTATACGTGGCTGGAGGACAGAGCGAACAAGCTGGCGGGCCGTGTGAGCACGTGCGCCGCCAGAGCGCATAGCTATGCGACGAATGAGACCTAAAGTAGGGTCTTACGGATGGCTGTCAGCCACGGTGTGCCAGTCCCAGAGGAATGTAGAAGAAGACCAAGAATACGAACGGTTTGTACCTGAGGAATTGGGGTATTATATATCATAAAATTTATATTGGGAGCTTTCCGTAAGCCAGCTTTATTTCCAATTCGAATGAAAGAGGATTTTGTATGCGAAAGAGTTAGGCCCAAAGGAGGGAGGCGAAATGTCAATACATCCAGCGCATGCTGGAGGGCCGCCTGATGGACAGACGTATCTGGGTGACAGCACCATAAGGTTATATCATCGGCATACGCAAGCACCCGTATAGAAGGGATGGCCTCTAGGGCTCGAATAAGTGGAATGAAGGCCACATTAAATAAAGTAGGGGCGAGAACGGAGCTCTGGGGCACTCCTCTGTTTGAGGGGAAGTGACCAAAGGGCTTTCCATGGACACGCACACTGAATGTTCTATTTGTTAGAAAGGCGTGAATGGCGAGGAGAAACCTGTGAGGAAGACCAAGAGTTTGTAGGGAGGCAAGAATGGCTGAGTGAAGGATGTTATCATATGCCTTTGTTATATCTGTAGCGATCACAGTTCTAACAAGATGACTGTGCGGAGAGTGGTGAAGCACGTCAGCAGCCAAAGTAGCAAAACCGTCCTCCGTTCCTATTTGCGGGCGGAAGCCAATTTGGGATTCTGGATAACAATCATGGGATTCCAACCACCACGATAAGCGAGTGGCGAGAATGTTTTCGTAAAGCTTGTAGATTGTTGGCGTCAGGAAAATTGGACGAAGGGCCGAGAGAGATACTGGAGGATGACCTGACTTCGGTATTGGAACAACAATAGAATGCTTCCACTCGTCCGGCATGACACCAGAATGCCACACGTCATTGAATGCATCAAGCAGGGCCTGCAAAGCAGTCCCTTCCAAGTTGCGGAATAAGGAGTTAGGTATGCCGTCGTGGCCGGGAGCAGAGTTAGATTTGAGGCGTTCAATGAAGGCCAGCAGCTCTGCCATGGTTAGGTCAGAAGTAATCGCATCGGGGGGTTCGGTAACCGGTAGGCAAGGTGGAGAAGTTGAGGTGGAATCATAGTGGGGAAAAAACTGTCTGGCCGCCTGTTTTGCAAATGTGTCCTCATCTACATTCATAGCAAGGCGAATGCTCTCTGTGTAATCAGAAACTTGAGAAGAGCGCTCCATGGCGTGAAACACTCTCCAAAGTTGTCGATTACTCTGCTTGGAGGACAGGCGCTCACACCATGAAGCCCAACGTTGCCTTCCTAGACGCTTTTCATACCGCCTCGCACGCGCGGTAGCCCGGTGAAGAGCGGGGATAGCCGATGGGTCATCGGGGTTACGAGCAGCATAATGATCTGCCTGGCGACGCAGAGCCCAAAGATTCAGGAGATGGATGTCCGGGTTTGGCTCGTCTTCATTTACAGTGGTGGTAATCGTGTGGGACGCAAGAACAGCAGAGAGAGTAGACAATGCTGATGATGGGGTGAAATCAGATAAGCGATTGTCTGCGCGTACAGAGTCCCAAGATGTTATTCGTACGCTACGGTGTATTTTACGTATCCGCGAAGGAGTGAGAGAGATAAAGATAGGACTGTGATCACTATCCCAGGTATCTGCTTCAACAGCCCAACGAGGGCTACCAGGGCCTAACCACCAAGTCAAATCAGGTGAATAAGGCCCACCTCGTGGACGGGTAGATGTATGCGGGTGGTTTAAAAGGTGAAAAGAATTATCTGAAAAGCTTCCCTGGATGTATGCACCCCTGGGAGAATCCGATGGGTAACCCCACGAGGTGTGTGCGCCATTGAAGTCTCCACCGACTAGAATAGAGATACCCGAGTAAGTAGAACGCAGAAAACGAACCCATCCAAGATTAGGAGATGCGGAACCAGGACGGCCATAAAAGGAAACTAGTATAAGTGGCGTGCGTACAGGCTTAACTAGGAGTGCTACCACCTCTTGGCGTGTGTTACACCAGCGTGAAAGGTCGATCGGTGTGTGGGGAACTGAAGTGTGAATATAAATTGCAGATTTACCTGGGCTGTGGGAAGAGGTGATGCAACGGCGATCAGGAATGGAAGGTGAATGGTAAGCGCAGAATCCTGAAAGGCGAGGAAGTGAGTTATGCTCTTGAAGTAAGAAGGCCCACGCCTTTAGCTTTTTGTCGCGAAGACGGATGTTCACTTCAGAGGCCTTATTCGCAAAGCCTCGACAATTCCACTGCACCACCAGAGACAGTGCATTATCCATTGCGAGGCCGAAGAGCTTCTACGATGAGGGAGGTCACCTGCTCCATAAGGGCTAATATTTTATCCACTGTCGGGGTATTCGGGGTTAACGTGTTGTCTGCACGTGATTGTGGTTTGATGCTTATTTGGAGGTGATTCATTTGAAATCTTATCACGAGGTATTATAGTTCTTCGAGAGGGGTGAGAGCGACGCTGTTCTCGGAGCTGGGTGAGTTCGTCTAGACGTTGGCGAGCCTCTGCAATGGCATTGTCTAAAACGGCGTCTTCATCTGCGGCATCCACATGTGATTGGTGCACTGGCCATTTTGGTGTACCATTTGATCCACGAGGGTGGGTCGCTTGTGCGTATGAACCATGCTGAGAAGACGTATGATGAGCAGGTGGGTCAAGTAAAGGAAGTGCAGGGAAGTCGGTTTCATCATATGTAAGAGCAGCGAAGCGATTACTTGTAGGAATATCTTCTTTTCCAGGCGGCTTGCGCGACGGCCTCGTTCTCTTCTTCTTTGGACAAGCGGGGGAGCGCATGTCATGGTCCGCCGATTTGCATAGGGCACAAAGCGCTATTGGTTCATTCATGTCGGCCACAGCTGCCGGATTAGGGCAGGTATCTTGCATGTGCCCTACTTTATGGCAGTGATAACAAAATATACGACGAGGTCGGAAGGGCTGTGGTTTGATAATCGCACCATAATAGGTTAGGTACTCAGGCAAAGTCAGCGGGCCTTGTAGAGTGAGTAGGTATGAACCCCTGCGCCCCAGAGGCCGTGCTTGCAACACTGAGTGAGTTGAACAGCGAATGTTTGCTCGCACCTCCTCAGAAGGACTTCTGCTGTCAACATGGTAAACGACGCAGCGGAGGGTGTCAGGGCCAGAGGCAAAATATATTTACACTGGGACATGCTCATTCGCATCCAGGGGAATTTGAGTAACTGCACACATTTTCTGGGCGTCCACCAAGGATGGCAAGTTCACCGTAATGGTGTTCGATGGGCGATGGACGACAAATCCACAGTAGTTAGTAGAACCTAGAACTTGGTCAATTGTGGCTTGGACACACCGGGGAGGGATAGTCGTTACATCAAAGCGCAATGTAGGCTTGATGGTGACGCGGAACGAGTTAGCAGCAAGTGGAAGCGAGGCTCGACTCACTGGCGGCATCTGTGGTGGTGTCAGGGGCTGACACGCTGTAGTTGGCCTTAGAAGGGAAGACTGAATCGGTGCGACGGGCACAGTTTCTTGAGGGAGGGTTACAGGCACAGAGGCGGCGGAGCAATCCATGGGACAAGCCGAAGTCGTTCCATCCGAAGACGAAGCAGACTATCAGGCACTGAAATGTATTGCATTATCTAAACTAAAAATATAAATATGAAACTGAACGCTAATCTCTGCACGTGCTTAGGGTTTCCCCTTATGGATTAGGTGTCAAACTTTGGATTTAGTATTTGCTGAAATTAGTTACATTTTATCTGATGCAATATCCAAAGCCATCTTAATGCTTATAAAGTTGCTTTCTGCTTGTTTACAGGTTTGACGATAGCTTAAAATGGAATAAGTTGGCTTTTTCTTGCAATTTCATGGGAGAACACAAGTGACGTTTGAACTTTTTCTCAATCCTGTAATCTCTTTTATTGGGGGGTGCAGTGCTATTCAATACAATTGTTAATTATATATTTATTTATATAAATAGATATATATAAATATAAATATATAAATATATAAATTTTATATATTCTTTCAGTTCTCGGTTATGACGAAACTTAACAATACTACATTTTTCTAATGTGCACCAAAGTACAATTAAAAGGAAAAAGCTTTGCCGCATTATAGTTTCGCGAGAATTAATTATTGATTTATGGAACCTGCAAAAGAGGGGGGGGGGAATAAGTCGGTATGGCGAGGATTCTAGTCGACCAGCTTCAAGAAAAAAACAAGGTGACTAAGCACGGAGCAATATTTCACCGTTCGCCTAACCTGCAAATTGTACCCTGCAGTTTAGATGGAGAGCGGGTTCGCTCTATATTGGCTCGCGTTTTCTTTGAGCAAGGTAGCTCTATCTACAATAATACTTGTCATCTCGGCTCATTCTTGTTGCTGCCATAAAGAAATAGAATATTCTACCAAAACTGCTATGCTGTAAAGCATATTACTTATGATTGTAGTTATCTGCACATTAGAAAAATGGTCTTGAAAAATAAAATATTGTTACTTTTTTTCATAACCGAGAAATGAAATAATATATTTAAGAACTAGACTGAATACAATTGCTCCTCGAAATAAAAAATTAATACAGGATGAGAAAAAGTTCAACCGTCACTATATATATATATATTGTGAAGAGGAAGAAATGCACGATGAACATTCCAGGAAGTGGCATCGTGATCGCTGAGCGTGTTGGACATGACTGTGGTCGCCGCTAATCTGCCCAGTCCTGCTGATCTGCTCAATAAACCCGCCCATATATATATATATATATATATATGTAGCGAACTTTCTTGAATGGTCGTCTGGGAGCGGTGAAATTGCTGGCCTATCACGGGGTTGATTTTGCATTTTGCAATCTTTCTTTAAAGGTCAAGCAGTAGCGCTATATATATATATATATATATATATATATATATATATATATATATATATATATATATATATATATATATATATATATATATATATATATAAGAGAATCTCTGGAGAAAACCGTGGAAACGCACGGCGGAGGTAAAAAGCACATCTGCAAAAAGAGGAGTTCTTGTTCTCGCTAAACACTAGCTGTTCCCGTATACAATGTGCCATTCGTGGCACATTTTTTGTTTCGTGACATTTATGCATTGCTCTGTGAACAAGGCTATGATTTGAAGCGCAATTGTTTGGTCGTTTTTCTTGGCGGGTTTTGTTGCTTCTTTCTGTTTAAAATCAGGCTTTTCGCGAAGTGCAGTTGTGAGTAATTGAAAGAATAGTGAGTACAGCCTTAGTCAAAGTTTTTCAGGCCTCATTTTTTATTTTCAACGTGTACAGGAGCTCTTACAGCAACTTCAAGGTATTCATCTATATAGCGGAAAGCCATCATTTGTACGTTTCTAAACTGTTTAGAATAGTTTAGTGGTGTCAGTGCACCACTAAAAGGCTAAAAAAATCTACATGCCCTGAAAAATTTTAAGTCCACTTGAGCTCTCAGCATTACAAAAATGGCCGCTCGGGCTGTCATGCACCACCATCTGAGTGAATGGCGATGGGACCTGTCTTAGTGCTGGTTGTAAAAGACTACATAGCAGCATTGCGTAGTAGAGGGTATACTATTTCGAAGTATTGCTTGGGAGAACAAGTCTGGCGAGAATTAAGTGAACATAGGAACAAGAAGGCTTTTGATAAGTTTAGGACATGATGACACCTAAAATTTCTAATGCAGGGCTGGCACAGTAGAATAATGATCCTCAAAACCGCATTCTGGCGTTCTCAAGCAAAAGTGTAGTCAAACGTTTGCCGGAACATGTGGCATTATCTTTAGTCCCGACTTAGATTTCAAGTAAGCAAAAAGTAGCTAAGTAGGCTAGTTCACACTTTTGTCACTAAGAGGTCCCAAAAGTAGCCAATTTGATGCAAAGCCTCCAGACCTGGAAACCCAGCCCCAGAGGATTTTGTTTTTAACAATCGTGTAAAATATCTTAGCACGTAAGTGATTAAATGAGACCCACTGGGACGGCCTAAGAGTTTAATTGCAAATTAAGCAACGTAAATGTTCTAGTTCTTCAAGGCCCAATATATTTACGGCCATGCTTTCAGCGTTTTTCACGTCAAATGTATTGAATGTATTAGGAATAAACCTTTTAATGAGCGAGACTTTAAGGCATTCTTGTCCCCTGTATAAACTGAAACCATGCACCTTCTATTAAGCCCTTCCACGGAAACACCACTGGCTAACGTCGTCGCAAGTCCCTCGTCCGCAAGTTAATGGGAAGTGGGTCAGAGGAAAAGAGCGCGGCGTGAGCGCCGCTGGACACAGCCCGCGCAGAGATCTCGGCCGTGGCTCCGAGAGCTTCTGTATTGTCTCTTTCGCCGATCACTCCCGTGAGCATACCTTCGTTATTCGAACACTTATTTCTTTCGCCAAAATTCGGGCCCCAGTTAAAGCTGTTCTTGCCACTCCACGTGCCAGCAGTCATTTAGGCAGTTTCCTCGGCGTTAGTTCATAGTCTACGCTCCGAAGCTGCATCTCGCGAGTCTCCGAAAGCGACCTAGGCACCGAAGCATTTACAAGCTGCCATGATCGATCCTCATTTTATTCGCGCAAGCCCCCGGCGTTGCCGGAGAATAGGCACCGATCGCACATCCTACCCTCGCCCGGCCATGGGTGTGCATGACCAAACACGTGTTTGGAGCACGCGGAACAAGCGAGCGGCGATTCGAGGACATGACGGCACGTGCGCGTACAGGGCGCATTAAACGGCGGCAATCAAACTCGCGGCCACGGAACACACCTCCTCCGTGCAGCAAGCCTTCTGATACGTACTGACAAGAGCGGGCGGGTGGAAAAAGCGCGCGCGCACTTCTCGGCTACCGCGCCAGGAAGAGGGGCATGATAGCCGTCCCGAAACGAGCGAATCGATGGTGTCAACGAGCGAAGCGTGCGCGCCTGGATTGTTTGCCAGCGGTCACAGCAGACGACGGCAGGATAGGAGAAAATCCCAACTCTGGAATACGTAGACCTAATTTTCTCTACACGTCGTGCCAACTACAAAATATCCTCCGGACGCAGCTTCAGCAGCACATCGAAGTCATCTCTACTGAAGAAGCTCGAACAACAGCGAAGAAGTTGTCACCTTAGTCTATACAGATGATTAATTAAAGTTCTCACTTGGAAAGTGTCTCGTATCCCCAGCTGTAAAATCAGTGATTTGCCTTCGAGAAAAAAGTGCACGTGTACGCTTCACGCTTCGCGAAGCACTATCAATCGTTTCCGAAACCAAGGGGATAAATAATAAAGTCCGGATAAATAATTTATTTTTACTTTTGTTAAAGTAACGTGATGCGTTTTGCTTTTCTTGCCATTCGTCGCGAGGCATTCTGGAGAAGACAAAAAATATGAGAATAATAAATGGATAATGTTTCTTTCGGTCTCAGGTAAAACGTCACTCCTAGTTCGCAGCTTCATTGAAGGCCTTGGTAAGGGGAGCTCTCATAATCCATAAAGAATGTGTCTCCAAAGGCTACTTCCAAGATTGCCAATTAGAATTTGCACCCAAAATAGAGAGGAAAAGTATAAAAATACCGCGTTCTTTCACACGAAAAGAAGAGACGACTTGCAACTCGGAAGAAGGCGGAGCAAGAATCGATGATGATCGAATAAAAAATGAGGTGCTGCCGGCAGAGGGCTTTGTTATCTAACATTTAATAACTAACAGCAGAGGATACATTGCTAATGACACTTTCTCTTTCCTGTCTGGGAACGAGGTATTTGTAATGTCAATGCACACGGACATAAGTAATCAAAGCACGCTGTTTCTTTCTAATTGCATCTACGCCTCCCATACCGAGCATGAAACATTATTTGTCCACGAGAAAGCGCACAGGTGTCTACTCCTAGGCTGCGCTTATCACAGCTGCCAGTTTTAATTCAGCAACACGTGATAAATTGTCAGAAGGCAATAGCGCGCTATACGTTTACTTTTGTCCGCACCTGCATATTTATACATGGTCTGCTTTGAGTAATATTCATGCGAAAACAATCGTGCGGCATATAAGGGGATTGAAATGGCACTGCAAATTTAACCGCCGACTCTCTAAAACACTACGCAAGTATTTTCGAGTAAGGAAAGTATACGTGTACAGTATCCCGATTAATTCCTCACCATTTGACAAATATATCAAAAGTAAAACCGCTTGGAATGACGCAAATGCAATACCTGTCAGATTCGACAGAGGTGCGCTGGCTAAAACACTTTCCGACAGCACGCTGCTGTCATTGAGGCCCATCAGTGGCAGGATATTAACTAAGGATATATCTCAGGCATGAATGTATTTAAAAGGTGACGAGGACATGAATATTAGCTTCAGAATGAACAGTGTCCTTGAAGAAGAAGATTCGCTGTGTTGGCTTAGTGGCTGGGGCGTTCGGCTGGTGAGAGCAAGGTCGCGTTGTCGAATTGTGGCTGCATTTCGACGGAGGCGATTCGCAAAAAATGCTTTGTGTTGTCCGAGACAGCGCGCGCGTTATGTAACCGACGTGGTCTAATTAATCTTGACTATAAAATACTTAAGTTGAGGACAACCCAGGGGGCTATGGAACGAAAAATGGTAGGGGTAACATTAAGAGATAGAAAGCGTGCAGAGTGGGTCAGAGAAATAACTCAAGTTACCGACATTCTAGTGGAAATTAAGAAGAAGAAATGGACATGGGCAGGACATGTAGTGCGAAGAGAGGATAACCGATGGTCGCTTAGGGTAACAAACTGGATTCCAAGGGAAGGAAAGCGTAGCAGGGGGCGGCAGAAAGTTAGGTGGGCGGATGAGGTTAAGAAGTTCGCAGGGGTCAAGTGGATGCAGCTAGCACAGAACCGGGTTAGGTGGAGAAATATGGGAGAGGCCTTCGCCCTGCAGTGGGTATAATCAGGATGATGATGATGATGATGATGATGATGATGATGATGATGATAAAATACGGAAGTTCTCATTGCGTGCGAGAAGATTTTGCACATTAAATCTCACGTACCATATCGTACCACATAATCAAACCCACCAGTTTGCGGAACTGTTTCGATTTCAAGCCATCCCAGTTTGTCCTGGTTAGGACAGGCGTTATTCCCTGATTCTGATCTCGTCAGACTCGCGCACACTAAGGCCGTGCATACGACTGTACACAGATATCATGCTGCCTTCACCATGAAGGATAGTTATGGCTACGGTAGTCTTCAGCCAGTTTAGTACTGAAAATGAAATACTGCTCTTTAACCACAGAATAATAAAGGATTGTGTTTGTTTCTTTGTCTTGTTTATTTGGTTTTGGACTTTGAATTAATTTATTTATTATGTGTTTATTACCAACCTCTCATCACTCTTACCCCTCGTTTCTACTTCCTTCCTGGAAAGTTGGTGACCTTGGCAGTAATTATCGCCTCCGCGAAGCGAGCGTGGTAAGAGCGATACGTTAGGTTACATGTGCACGTGCGTGTGAAAGGAACAGTGTCGCTTTACAGGCTGCACCAAGTCTGTGTAGTGGCACGCGTTCGCCGTTTTCTCAAGCAGTGGCGCGCTTTCCTTATGCTCTGTCCGCGTGCACAGAAGGGCAGTGGCATGCTCGCGAGCGGGTCCTCACGATGCGGAGCGGGCTCGCGTATAGAAGGGGTATTTGCCTGACCCACTCTTCCTCATGCGACCGGCAACAAGCTGGCATCGGGCAGGGGTACGGTGCCCATAAAGAGTCCCGCCAGCTGCCCACAACGCGGGAAGGAGCCCAGCCGGCGTGGTGCAGACGCTCCGATTCCCTCACCCTGACACATTTTTTCTCTTCTCTCGCCGAGCAAAACACAAACAAGACACGCGGTCCTTCCCGGCTTCCAAAACAGCGTCGCAGGCCAATGGCTCTCTGAGAAACAAACGCCCGGCTGATGGAGAAAGGAAAGGAGAGGAGGAGTGGAGAGGCCTTCCTCGTAGACAGCCCTCGCTCGACCGCTCCAGCGACCTATGACAAGAAACGAAACGCCACAATTCGAGGCACCGTTAAAGGCCCCTTGCCCTGCAGCTGGGCCACGGACATCAACTTTCACCGCTCGGATCCAAGCGCGCCTGAACGGATCTCCAGCAGAAGGGCCGACCGCTCTCCGGCCCGCTCATCTTTCCGGGCCCGTCCAAAACCACGCGAGGCGAAACGTCACGAGACGGACAACCGTGATATCGAGAGTACTGCGGCTTCTTCTCATTGCCAGTCTGCGCTTCAGCGAATAACGGTTCGCCGCAGCTCGTCTATGGCACGATTGTGAGAGCAGTAAATTAAGGGAGCTTCACCAAAGTTCTTAGTAGAGTCGTGAGAATCCGGAACTATGGAGAGGTTACCTTCATTCCTTGCGAGAACAGCGCTGCTCCTAGTGATCCTACTTTGCTTAGAAATAGATCATTATGCGGCCATGGAATCGCCGACTACGACGCCGGACCCCTGGTCTGAAACGAGCAAGGACGACACCGATGAGGACGTGTCCGTAACGGCCGCGACGACGACGACCTCGAAGTACGACCTCTTCGTACACGCTGTCCGAGAGCAGGAAGCCGAAGGTCGCAAAATGGTGGCCGAGGCGCTTAAAAGGATCCTACCCGCCATGATACGCATGGGGCACGAGTCTGGTATCTCGAGTGACTGCCAGATGGCCTACTTCAAGAACATGATGGGCATCAAGGACCTCAAAGCATGGGCGCTCAAGAGTGAGTACACTTCCCGTGCATTGTGCTAGCTTCGTCATAGGGTCCCTTTTGAGCTGTTTACTCAAGCCATCTTTTTTATACCCGAAATGTATAAACGCTTCTGTCGCGTTTAATTTTCGCACGAGACACGACGGCCATGTCGAATAATTCTTCACTGTTGGGTAAATGGGTGCCCTCGAAGGTGTAACTCCGCCTGATTTAAACTGTTTGAGTAAAGAATTAGCTGGGGTTTAGCTTAGTTAAACCTGGTAGGTTGCGTAAGCAAAGCCGACGTAGCTTCTCTTTCTGTTCTTTCTCTTCTTCTTCATCTGTGGCGCGGCGTGGCTACCGACCGGGTTTACCCGACGGCGGTCGCTCTAAATGTTAAACGTGGCTACCGGCCGGGTTTACGCGACGGGATGAAATCTGGCTTAGTATTGCTTACGCAAAAAAAAAAAAAAAGAGGAAATAAACGTCTTAAAATTGTGCAAGGACTCCACGCGCATACCTCTACATGATTTTGCTAGTACCTTCCCAGAAGCGGGTATATTAGGATATTTCTTTTCTTTTAACCGCGCACTTCCCAGCTCACTACTTTGAACTGCCTGCCACCACAATTTTACTTTTGACGCTCACGTGCGCCTCTTTTCTGATGTCACGCCTTCCATTGCTGTTAAGTTTTCTTGGGTGCCTCTCTCTCGCCAGTGAAGTAAATACAAGAACAATGTGTTATTGCAATGGTGGCTTTGTTGTCGCTGACATACAAAAGATGTAGCAAGAGAAGGTTCCAGTGAATGTTATGAATGTTTATACTATAGGATCCCATCTCGGGGTAACAGCAAAGAGCAATATATATATATATATATATATATATATATATATATATATATATATATATATATATATATATATATATATATATATATATATATATATATATATATATATATATATATGAGCATTCTTAAGCTATACATTTCCTGGCTCTCCCATTTGGTTCGCACTTTTACCGCATGCAGTAATGCGTCTTCCATCATTATAAATAGAGCAGATAGTGGGCCAGTTTCTGTGTCAGCGATTATTATTTTTGGTTTTTCGTGTTGCCCTTGCAGCTTCTAAAGACAAGAACTGATGAGCACGGGTACGTGTTCATCGGTTCTTTTTTCTTTGTTTTGTTGATGTTTCATTTGATCGCGGATAGATGTTTAGTGTTGCGACGCGATGATGTAATTAATGAGGCATAATCGTGTTGGTCGCTGACTTGTGGTTAAAAGGGACACGGTAAATATTGCTTGCATCACGACTTATTGTTGTTCAGTAAACAAAACAAAAAATATTCAATTCATTCTTATTCTGGTTTGTTTGCATCTGCCGGGTGGAGGCATAACCAGCAGTATGTAATGGAATTACATCCGCGGTGTGTGCTTACTCATGTTAGCAGTTTTGAATCGGAAATTCAGCTGATATGCTCTGAATTGAAATAAACGCATAAAAAAAAATGTAGGATACCGTCAAGTCCTATGATTCCACCTGCTGGCACGGCTGTGAGAAATTGGTGGATCGTCTCAGATGCGAAAAATGGTTATCTGCTAGCGCTAATTTTATCCCGTCCAACTATGCTCCAGTGCAGGCTATACACTGCGAAATACAATCTATGCGGCAGTTTCTCCCAGGTGGGATGGCTTCGGGCACTAATAATTTGGACCGTGTCTCAAAATGCTTGCAAAATAGGCAACTTGTATCTTTAAACTTCTTTCGAACTTGGAAGCTTCACGTATTTACAACTGAGGGCGGTAACATTACGAAGAGCATCTTCAACAGAACGCCGTGACAAAGGATGTGGTGATTTCAACGCTACCCTTTTAATTGGGTCCCACCGCGGTGGCACAGTGGTTTGGGCGCTCGATTGCAGCGCTGCGCCCAAGGGTGCGGGAACGAATCCCGGCCGCGGCGGTCGCTGCGCCCATGTGCTGTGCGATGTCATGGCACGTTGAAAAAATCTCATGTGCTCGAAATTTCCGGAGCCTTCCTACTTCGTCTCTCATCGTCTGAGTCACTTTGGGGAGTTAAACTGCATAGACCAAAGTAAACCTTTTAATTTGGTGAAAATGAATCCACCGTTCTTTCACAAACGAAATAAACCGATTTATTTTTTTTCAACGTTCGCCCACAAGGAGCTGCTAAGTTTATTGCTGGAAAAATGAAAATGCAGATAAAAAGAACGAATGTAGAGGCTACGCAGCGTACAGTTTGTGGATTGGGGAAAAACATGAGTCTGTATAGTTCCTCATGCCTTATGAGGGCGCACATATCAGGGAACGTGAAGGAATTAGAAAGATGGTGTAGTGCGCACTCAGAGCTGCCGTAATGAAAGCCGACATTCGTCAGCTTACTTGGGTTCGGCAAAGTCTTTTCCTATCGAGCTGAACCTACAATAAAAACTTAGCACCTAACTACAATCCGATGCGCGGCCTCACTACTCTCAAGAGCTGCCAAATAATGAAAAGATGTAGTACGTTTACGACGAAGTAAATTGCTTTCATATCGCTCGTGTGAACAGAGGCGTTGATAGCTGCGATAGACACCCTGCATAAGTTTGCTGTAGCGATCACCACGCCGTAACACATAGCCTAGTGAGAAGAGCAAATACTTTTAAGGCGCTTTCGTAAGGCGTATTAATGCCACCTGCATGAGCTTACAGGGATCAGATTGCACGCTCTGTCGAAGCTTTGCAGAGCGCGTCAGACAACTGGGCTACATCGAGAGCGCCTAGGCAAGGACGTTATCTCTCACATGTGTATCTATAACAGTGATGAATATGCTCGGTCGTTTATCACAAACCAAGCGGCTAACAGCAACAATTTTTAGGCACGCTGCGGAACAAATGCAGCGCCGCCTAGCCAGTGCAGATTCCCTCTAGCAAACAATGTGTGGGATATTCCCTCATTTTCAACACGAAAAATATATTCCGGCAATTCCGTGGCAAATCTGTCCTGCGCGAGGTTGCGCTGCGGAACAAAGCATATTGCACGGCTGCAATTGCTACCCGTTCGAGGTGCGATGATCATGGCTGTGTGTCTTTCTGTCTATGGGGCAACACATGACCTCGTTGGGCCTCTTCTTTTCTTGACTGTTGTGACTTTTATACCTTTCCACTTGCTGT
Organism: Amblyomma maculatum; assembly: GCF_055883805.1. NCBI lineage: Eukaryota > Metazoa > Arthropoda > Arachnida > Ixodida > Ixodidae > Amblyomma > Amblyomma maculatum. The sequence continues at coordinate 177,005,424 of NC_139344.1, read as the reverse complement.
GCTCGATAACCTATGTCAACGCTTGTTGCGTTCACGTGCGCACACATGCTCGGCTGTGTGTCCGGCATTAGGCCATTAGGCGCATTTTGCCCAAAACCTGCGAGCGTGGAGCGCTGTCACATCCCTCTAGCAGGGCGCTGGCGAATGCTGGATAACACAGTTCCTCGTTCGTGAGCGAGCTAAAGGGTTGGGCCACCGAGAAAACTCGCTGAAATTTCCCGTGAAGCGATGCGCAAGTCCGGCCGACGGGCAGTGCACTGACAGGCAGGCACGTGTCCTGTTAATGAACGACACCCTCGGCAGACCTAGCGCGTTCGAGAAAAGAAAGTAGGAAACGCGTGAGTGAGGACGCGCGCGGGGTGTAAATTTCAGCCGCCGCACACTGGTGGCGTACGTAAGCGTGCGAAGGCGGCCTGTATCTTTCCTCGGCATTGCTATTCTAACCGCGGCAAAAAGTTCCCTCCGGCAACTTGCATCCTCATCTTTGGAGTTCCTCGGCGGGGACCGACCTCCAGCGTGGTGGCGGCATCCCTCCCAGAATAGCGTCCTCCAGAAGCGGACGGCGCGACAGAAAAAGACGGTGAAGAAGTGCGACGGAACAAAGAATGCGCCGCTGTTTCTTCGACAAAGTGCGCGTAATGAGCTTCCTTTTCCGCCGCGGATCCTCGGGATTTCGCTGAATCCTGGCCAGCCAGCCCCGTCCCCAATCGGCGCCGCGGCACCCGCGCTACGTAAGCGAACACGGCCCGCTATCGCGGCCCCCGATCGGCTTCGCAGGAGCCGGAATCGGGAAGACGCCGAGAACAGCGTTCTTTCCTGCAGCTCTGGGCGCGTCCTTCCGAGCGTGGCGGAGGCGTCCGCGCCGGGCTTTTCCACTTACCCCGTGAGCTTATCCGCGCCGCCGAGTTTGGGCAGATTAGCTGATTTGCGGCATTGTCTTCATTGCGTCACCTCGCAAATGGCCCAGGCATCCGCATTGCAATGGCTTAAGTAAGCGCGGAAAGATCGCCCCCGATCTGCGTAGTCGAACACGAAAAAAAAAAAAAAAAAAAGTTCATTTATGTGCACCCCTTCTCTCCCACAAGGAAACAAGCGAGCTTGCTTTTCGGCCAAAAATAATTTCTGTGGCACGGGTGTAATTAGCGCACTGCACTTGTAGTTCTTATCATTTGCGAATTTAAATTAATTCTGAGTAGCAAACATAACTGGCAGTCTCCTGTAGGGAAGGGCTACATGACGCTTCCTATGCAAAACTTTAAATTTCTCTGTCGCTATAGTCTGGGGAGGGGCATGCCACCAAGCTTGCCATTTCTGCAGGGGTGCTCATATAAGCAAAGCATGAAGGAGAATTTCAAGTTGTAGTAGATGCTTTATTTAAGAGCAACGTGGTACATTTCCTAAGCCTTCCCTGCCTTTCGTTTTGGTGAAAATTGAATACAAAGGCTAAGGACGCTTTGTTAGGATGATAGGCCCTGGTGGCCTGAGGATTCGAACCGAGTACTCCCCACACACAAAGCAGATACTCTCATCTGTAGGCCAGCGCTACGATGGGTCATAGCAAGGGTTAAGTTTAAGCCATGACGTACGTCAATACGGTTTGCGGCATCCGGTGGGTGGCCTGCCACGTCACCTCCCTCGCCCTACTACTCTGGTTCGGTGTCGCGCTCAATCATACGAAAGATAATTCAGTAAATAAGCAATGAAAAACCTGCACCGCTTTCTCAACTCTGCACCTGTTGCGATCCACAACCCTAACCTCTACGCAGTGGCGCATTGAATTCATAATCGGATTGAAAGTACCTGAAGCTTGCGAAATATTTTCCTTCATGACAGTAGCTACACTTGCAGAATAGATCCCAAAGCAATAGCGTAGCAAAGTTGATTTTGATTGACATGAATTTGCTTTATTGAGTTTCATCTTTTACATGCCAAAGAAAAGTTCTGGAGGGCACACCATAGTGGAGGGCTTCAAACTAGTTTCAACCACCCTTGTTCTTTTAGGCGTTTCAACACTTCGTTCACGTCCAAGTGCGGCCTCAGCGGCCGAGATCACATCCAGGACCTCGAGCTCAGTAGTTGATAGCCACTGAGACGCCTCGACGGCTTTAAGCTTGAAGGCAAATTTACTCCGTATCGCTGAACCACCCAGTGCTATGAAGCTAATCGAGATACACCAAACAAGAAATTAGTTTTTGGTCAACAGAACCTGCACCATGTCCAGTAAACATGACGATTAATGCGACAAATGGCGAAAGTCGTAGTACTGAATTGCCTGTTTATTTCTACTACGCGGTCTACGGCAAGAGTAGAACAAATGTTCAATGTGTAGTTGCTGATAGATGCAGCCGTGGAAAAAATAATAGGGACCTTTAGCATACCGGACACGTACCAGCTGTAGATACGACAGGATTATCGGACGCCTTACTGCCCACGCGCAGTGGCATCTGTGGAGCAAAGCGAGGGGCGTCCGGTTAACCGGTATACGTCTTCGATATTACGTCTCCGTAGTCTTAAAAGCCTCTGATATGGACCGCGCTTTAACGTCCAACTTTTGCTGGAAATAGAAAAGTTTATTGCTTCGCACAAACGGCATTTACACGCAAAAGAGTTAGCTACCCATTTATTCTCTAACAAACAGGTAAGAAGAAGTTGACTATATAGATGCGCAACATTCTTTCTTTTGCGGGCGCGGGCGCAAGTCAGCCCAATAAAGAGCTTATTTCATTGCGACGCTAGTCTCTTCGTTTGTCTTCTACGGGTTTTGTCACTACCACGTGACAATATTTTACCGCGTTGCCTGGAAACAGTTAAGGCCCAACTCTAACGACATATCCTGGACGTCGGCGCTCAGCGTCGGCGCTGTCAGCGCCGTGCCACAGTGGGCGTCACAAGCGGTGCGCATCTCCATGGGACTCGGCGCTGGCGACGTTGGCGCTCACTGCTGACGCTTGTATTCGCGCTGGTGCGTTGTTGCAGTTTTAATATTCACTCAATGATTTCTGCTTTTTAAAGCGTTAAGAGACGTAATTTAGACATGGAACTTAATTACAGTTTACACTTTCTACTTCTGCACAAATAAACGTACATCTTCCACATTTTTCTCGGCTTTTCAATACAGTCTGCAACGCCATCGACGCAACACCAATTTGTCCCGTTTTCTGCGACCGTAGCTGAGACGAGTCTTCAGTTTTGTTCCTCCACGGCTGAGATCAACCGATGGGCGGCGAAGGGTTTTGCCATCACGGCCACGTGCGACGATGCAAAGCGATCACGAAAAAAAGGAAGAAAAAAAAAAGCACGCGAAAAGACAGCGCGAGCGAAAATTCAAAATCCGGAGGTCGCGGCCACCCTGTCCTCTCATTGGTGTACGGCGCCTAGACATGGGCCAATGAGAGACCTACGCGGGTGAGCAGCTCGGCGCCTGCGTGAACGCTGACGCCGAAATCTAGCACGGACAGATCTCGGCGCTCCGCTTGAGTTTGCTGGCGTCTCGTACAGTGCGCATGCTCAAACCGGTTCCTGCATACGCCAACAGCGCCGACGCTGAGCGCCGACGCCCATGGATATGTCGTTGGAGTTGGGCCTTTAGAAGCGAATGCGCTTGGAATGTACTAGGCGCATATCTTGCGATCGAGTTGAAACACGATCTGATATTATACTAGCAAACGACCTTCTCTTCTGATAGGCTTGGTGGCGTCTGTTGGATTAATCTGTCCTGAGAGAGAAAAAAAAAACAACAAGAAAGATCTTCAAGAACGCCGATCTTTTCGCAGAGGGAATCACTTAGAGCTCCTTAATTTCCTCATTTTATTGCTTTAGCAATACTGCGCCAGGCTTCAGCCCGTCGCGTCGTCCTGGGAAGGGCCACGTTTGACCTTGAACAGCCGCGAAGAAGAAGAAGAGGAGGAAGAAGAAGAAGAACGCTCGGTCACCGGTAGCTAATGCTTTTACTCTATATTCGGTTCAGCATCATTGAACCCTTCTCATTTATATGTGGGCTGGTATAGCTTACGCTCTCCCGTCATACTCTTAAAGGACGAGCTTAAGTGTCCTCAATAATGTAGCACCTTCCACTGATAGGGCGTGATAGGGGAATAATGTAGTAGGCAAAAGAAGCTTCCGCCGTTGCTATCGCAATTCAACTAGGGTTAACCAGAGTTCAACCACAGACAATTTTTTTTATCGTTGTAATTTCTTCCCTTGATCGCCTCCTTCCCAAAAAAGTTCAGAAGCCTTTATGCCGACCATTGCGCTGCATTACGCTTTGAACGCGACACGCGCAGCGCGCGTGCCTATTTTTCTCCGGCCACTAGCGTTCAGCCTGTCTCCTGTGTTGGGATGCAATTAAATAATGGGCCCTGAACAGCCCGCGTGCGATACGTGGCCGGCGCACCCGACGGTGACATGTCGTTTTCCCTTCACCTCGCTCAATCTGGACCAGCTTGGCTTCCGGTCCGGAACTTCACGGCTGGTAGTGTGCGCGCAACAAGTAGGCTCGCCGTTCGCTCGTGGCCGGTGCGATTGGTGCGATTGCCCTCCTCCTCAAGAAATGATGAGCATAGGTGGAGGACGCCCGCTTCCTGGTGCTTGCGCACATTCCGTGACGCGTGGTCCCACCCAATTTCTCGCTCTGCGCAAGGGAGGCAGCACACGCAGCGGGGGCAGGGCGCTGTCGTGTTTAGTTGTCGCCCGACAATGCAGCACCTTGCACGCGGAGCGAGCGCTACCTTGTGAGTTTCACGTTAGGGCTTGCCATGCCTGATCAAGGTTTGAACCTTACGCGATGTTATTGCTTGTTTTAACATTTCAGGTTTCACTCGAATGCCTAAGCGTTGTCACCCAAAAACACCTGCAGAAATTAAGACTTCCGTGATGTAATGTTAGTCATGTTGTTAGGATCTATTTATCGTTGAATATGCTGTGAAGGGGCAGGTAAGTATGCCTTAAAAAGACTAAAAAATTACCGGTACGATCGTCAGCAATAAGTTGCTTCTTCCTTTCACACTGCGGAACGTTACCTGTTAAACCATGTTTGAGAAAAAAAAAATAAAAAGGCCTCTTCGTATCACGGGGGCTGCTTTAGTTGCCATAAACCGGAATCTATAGACCATATTTTCTTTGACCGATGGAGTGCAGTATTTTTCTGGGGCATCTGGTAGAGGATTTCAAAAGAGGACCTGCCAAGTGCATGCAAAACGAAAAAGGCAGTGAGACACTCTGACGCAGAGGCTCGCTCGACGAAGGAGTATTTCATTGAAAGCGTGACTTACCTGAAAGCTAGTGTCGTGACGCTGGGGCTATGGCGACCCGGCCTTCACTTGGTAGCGTGCAGAGACTCCGGGTTGAAGAGGGACTGAATCTTCGAAGTTGGTAAAATATGTACAAGCAGGTTTACTGGCACTTTGAGAAAACGTATTTACAAGAATATTTACATGAAGAAGAAGGGTACATCAGCAAAATGACAAGCGTTAAGAGTTCATAGCGAGAAGCGACTGGATGAGCCGTTTACCCAGGGCCCAGAGCGACATTTCGTGCTCTGCAGCGTCCTTAAAAACCCCCTATGTCCAGCCCCTCTCTGAAGATGCTGACCAACCAAATCCAGGGCACGCCCCTCAGGTATCGGCATCCAATCGAACACATCACTGCACTGATGGTCTGAAGCACTGACTGGTCCGGCATTCATTCGTTGGGCGTGATCACTTGTTGGCGGGAAAAGCTTGGGAACGGCGAGGAGAGGAGGTACATTTCTATTCTTCAGCAAAGAAACCACAGGCTGGTTCTGGGGGTTTTACTTCTCAGAAACCCGAGTGCACGTGGCGCCGCATAGGGCTCCCAACATGGTCCCTTTTCGACAATTGCAAATCTTTCCTGCATTCCCGGGAAATCACTTAATGGCCGTATGAGTCATGCTCTTCTCTTGTCCTGCACGTCAGCGGACATGTCACTCTGTCGTCTCCTTTGGATAGGAGGCATTCATCACTGGAGGATAGCACTTCTCGACTGGAAGGGTGAACAAAAGAAAGCACTTCCTGCTATTTCCCGCAGGGGGACGTTTCTTTGTGTTTTTCCAGACGTTCTCTTGACAGGGCCAATTTGGCATTTGCAGGTTGTCCACAAAGCAAAACATGCTTACAAAACAGGATTCCTGGAAACAGGCTCACTTAGAGCCAATGGACCATCACCACATATTCACAAAACTTTTCCATGCCCACAGGCGAACAATAGAGCGCGCAAATGCGGATGCTTGGTCGTAACAGCCTCCTCCCCCGCCAGAAGAGACTCGGAGGGCAGCAGCCGCAGCTGCTGCATGAAGAGACGACTTAATGGCCTGCACGTGAACGCTTGAAGCTCGCTGTTGCATGTCGCGTTGTCTTGATTGTTGTAGGCCAAATTGCTAGAGCTATCTGAAACTCAACCACATGTCGAAGCAAGCACTCGGCTCCCGTCTGAAGAGACCAGGTCAAAAGAAAACTGCCATTGTTGTTCGAGAAAAGCCCACTCTCAAGACGTTCAGGACCCACGTATGCCTCGAAAACCAAACGTGCTGCTTTACATAGTCATCTATATTCAAGCGCACGAAAAAAAAAAAAACCTGATTATCAATTTGGATACATGGTGAGGAACATCTCGGACCGCTTAGAAAGAGCGGCTAAGCGCGTCCGCATTCCCATTTAACTTCCCCTTTTTGTATCTTATTTCAAAATTGTACTGCTGTAAAATCAAGCTCCACCTAAGAAGGCGACTGTTCTTCGATGTCGCAGTTTGCAGCCAAGCCAGGGGACAATGGTCCGTCTCTACGGTGAATTTGGCCCCTCCAAGATAGCACTGCAATTTTTGAATGGCCCATACAATGCAAGCGCATTCCTTCTCTGACGCGCAATAAGCCCTCTCTCTAGAACTCAGTTTTCTGCTCAAGTAGAGCACGGGGTGCTCATTACCGTCGTCATCTCTCTGGCAGAGAACAGCACCTAACCCTCGATCACTGGCATCACACTGGACCGTGAATTCTCGGCCATAGTCTGGAGCTCGCAATACCGGACGGCTAATCAGCACAGCCTTCAGGTTTACGAAGGAGGCTTCCTTTTGTTCGTCCCAGACTACATTTGTCGGTTCTGTCTTGCGGAGAGCGTCGGTCAGAGGGCTAGCCAAAGCTGAATAGTTAGGGATGTAGTGATTGTAGTACCCAGTCAGACCCAGGAATGCTCGAATTTCCGTCTTCGTGCTCGGCCGCGGGTAGTCTGCTACCGCAGAAATCTTAATCTCGCTGGGTTTCCTGAAACCTTGACCTACATTGTGACCCAAGTAGTCCACGGTCGCCCTTGCCAGGCAACATTTCTCGGCCTTTACGGTTAGTCCAGCTTGACGCAAAAGGCTCAGTACAGCTCTTAGATGTACCATATGGTCCGCCCATGAGTCGGAAAAAACCGCAATGTCGTCTAAATAAGGCACCGCGAATGTTTCACACCCCTTTAAAACCCTATCCATGAGTCGGGAAAAACAAAATGGAGCATTTTTGAGCCCGAAACTCATCATTGTTGGCTGGTAGCTGCCCGTCGGAGTGACGAAAGCCGCGTATCTGCTGGCGCGTTCAGTGAGCGGTACTTGCCAGTATCCTCGAGTAAGGTCCAGCGTAGTCACATATGCCGCTCTACTGACCTGTTCTACTCTCTCCTCAATATTCGGAATAGGATACACTTGATCCCTGGTGAGAGAATTTAGCTTTCGGTAGTCTACCACAGGCCTAGGGTCTTTACCTGGAGCTTCTACTAAGATCATAGGCGAAGCATAATCGCTTTCCGAGGGTTTTATTACTCCCAATTCCAGCATGCGAGTTACTTCCCTATCCAGAATTTCTCTTTGCCTTGGAGAAAATCGGTAGCACCTTGATCGCACTGGCACGTCTGAAGTCAGCTCAATATCGTGCTCAGTCAAATCAGTTCTGCCTGGCCTGTCCACGAAGCAGGCCTCAAACTCTGTTATTATCTCGCCCAGATCGGACAGCTGGGATTTCTTTAGTTCTCCTCTCTGCTCCGTCTTTTTGAGAAGCTCCTGAGCGTTGCTTCCTTTTCCGCTGAGGCAAATCAAGTTGTCCCCCATCTCCTCGGGAAGGTTTAACGTTAGATTTACCACGGCTTCCCTCTGCACATAAGGCTTCATAAGATTGCAATGATAAATGCGCACTTCTTTACGCCTACCGGGAATTTTCACTGCGTAGTTAGTGTTAGAAAGCTTTGCAACGACTTCAGCCGGTCCTTCCCACTGTACTTCGAGCTTATTCTGCCTTGAACTTCTCAGCAACATCACCTGGTCCCCGATACAAAACGTCCTTTGACGGGCTGACTTATCATAGTACACCTTGGAACGAGCCTGGGCTGACTTCATGCTGGCCTCAACGAGTTCCTTAGTGTTATGTAAGCGATTCAAGAGGTTCAGAATGAATTCTACTACTGTTGGGTCTTCTCCGCGCCCCTCCCAGGCTTCGCGCACCATTCGCAAAGGTGAGCGCAATGACCTTCCGTACACCAACTCGGCTGGGCTAAATCCAGTGGATTCGTGCGGCACTGACCGCAAAGCGAAAAGCGCTGCAGGCAGGCAGGTATCCCATTCGCGCTTGTTTTCATAGCACAGTCCCCTCAGGACTCGTTTGAGAACAGAGTGCCATCTTTCTACGCTGTTGCTCTGCGGATGATGGATCGAGCTATGCACTACCTTAATGCCGCATCGCTCGAGAAATGAGGTGGTGAGGACACTCGTGAAAACGCTACCCTGATCACTTTGTACCTCGGAAGGGAATCCAACTCGTGCAAACACTGACAGCAGCGAATCCACTACACTCTCGGACGTCACCTCGCGCAGCGGAACAGCCTCTGGAAACTTTGTGGCTGGGCATAACATAGTGAGGATATAACGGTACCCTGACTCGGTCACAGGAAGTGGCCCAACTATATCTATTACTAACCGGTGAAACGGCTCGGTAATGATTGGTACTAACACCATCGGAGCTTTCCACTTATCTTGCGCCTTTCCAACCCGCTGGCACGTGTCGCATGACCGTACAAAATTTTCCGTGTCCTTAAAACATCCAGGCCAATAGTATTCTTGCAACAGCCTCTGCTTTGTTTTCTTTATTCCAAGGTGACATGACCACGAGCTGCCATGGGAAAGTCGCAGTAAGTCTCCGCGGTACTTTTGGGGAACGACTAATTGGTCCCGCTCTACTCCGCGCTTATCCTTGAATAAGCGATACAGCACTCCCTTTCTCATCTCGAAAGAAATATTGTTTGCTGTCTTAGTGGCGCGGTGGCGCTCCCTTATCTCCTGTATATTGGGATCATTGGCTTGCTCTATAGCTAAGTCCTCTCGGGTTCCACTTAAAAGTCTCGTGAGATTACTAGACACTGGCGGCAAGAGGTTACTCTCAAGAACGTCCTCATTCCGCGTCTCATCAAGCTCACTTTCAAGTTGACTTATCTGAGATGCCTCGCTCTCAAAGTTTTCTGACCTGCTATCTTCCGCATTTACCATTGTTTTAACTGCCGTTTCCTCCGCTGTGGATTTTTCTGGAATGAGCAGTGTAGCTAGTTCTCGCGCCTTTGAACGTGTTAAGGCTTGCACAACTCTGTCTCCGAAAAGGATGCCCCTCTTTCGCAGTAGCATGTCCGATTTGTTGGAGAACAAATACGGATAGCACTTAGGAAGCTTTCCTGAAACGGCAGCCTCGGTTGTTAATTCGCCGAAAGGGCCCTCGATGACCACGTTCGCGATCGGCAAGCACACACTCTGTTCCTCAACTACCTGCTCTTTCTGCTCTTTTTCCCGCTCTTTCTGCTGTCTGAGCTGTTCCTTTTTTTGACCGATGAGGTTCCATGCTTCACTGAGCTCCTCATCATCGGCTCCCAAATCTGTGATTGCCTTTATAATCAAAGGTTTTCGTGCCAAACCACTTGTATCAATTCCCAATTCCTCACACAATTGCAACAGTTCCGGTTTCTGCAGCTTTTGTAGGTCCATGATCGCTCCGAGTGTCGGCTACTTCCAAAACAACAGTGCAAACTACCAAACCTAAAGGCGTTTCCACACTCTCTTTACCAGTTCTAAAATCTAACCCTGTTCTAGAACCTGGTCCACATCAGAAGAAAAGCCAAGCACTCACCCACACATGCGATCGATGTTCCGAGCTGCCCTCTTGTTGGCCGATTGTTGCTCCTGCTTGTTGCTTGAGATGCCACCTCCGATCACAAGGTGTTGTGGCTTGTAGCTTCAGATCCACCTCCAATCACCAGATGTTGTGGCTTGTAGATTCAGATCCACCTCCAATCACCAGATGTTGTGGCTTGTAGATTCAGATCCCACCGCTGATCACCAGTTGTCGTGACGCTGGGGCTATGGCGACCCGGCCTTCACTTGGTAGCGTGCAGAGACTCCGGGTTGAAGAGGGACTGAATCTTCGAAGTTGGTAAAATATGTACAAGCAGGTTTACTGGCACTTTGAGAAAACGTATTTACAAGAATATTTACATGAAGAAGAAGGGTACATCAGCAAAATGACAAGCGTTAAGAGTTCATAGCGAGAAGCGACTGGATGAGCCGTTTACCCAGGGCCCAGAGCGACATTTCGTGCTCTGCAGCGTCCTTAAAAACCCCCTATGTCCAGCCCCTCTCTGAAGATGCTGACCAACCAAATCCAGGGCACGCCCCTCAGGTATCGGCATCCAATCGAACACATCACTGCACTGATGGTCTGAAGCACTGACTGGTCCGGCATTCATTCGTTGGGCGTGATCACTTGTTGGCGGGAAAAGCTTGGGAACGGCGAGGAGAGGAGGTACATTTCTATTCTTCAGCAAAGAAACCACAGGCTGGTTCTGGGGGTTTTACTTCTCAGAAACCCGAGTGCACGTGGCGCCGCATAGGGCTCCCAACATGGTCCCTTTTCGACAATTGCAAATCTTTCCTGCATTCCCGGGAAATCACTTAATGGCCGTATGAGTCATGCTCTTCTCTTGTCCTGCACGTCAGCGGACATGTCACTCTGTCGTCTCCTTTGGATAGGAGGCATTCATCACTGGAGGATAGCACTTCTCGACTGGAAGGGTGAACAAAAGAAAGCACTTCCTGCTATTTCCCGCAGGGGGACGTTTCTTTGTGTTTTTCCAGACGTTCTCTTGACAGGGCCAATTTGGCATTTGCAGGTTGTCCACAAAGCAAAACATGCTTACAAAACAGGATTCCTGGAAACAGGCTCACTTAGAGCCAATGGACCATCACCACATATTCACAAAACTTTTCCATGCCCACAGGCGAACAATAGAGCGCGCAAATGCGGATGCTTGGTCGTAACACTAGCTACAATGACCAAAGTGAGAAACATGAATGTATGTCAGTTTTGATAAAGCTGGCTAACCTAAAACGTTTTCAACATGTAGTGCAGCCTTACTTTTCGCTTGAGCTTTCAGTGATATATTGCACTGTAATTGGGATTGTCGCCCCGATTTATTTTTCACTGTGAACAAAAAAGCAGATGACGTAGTGGCTTAAGACAGTGGCCAGCGAAGGTTTTACCTCGGCAAGATGTCGAAACCTACTAACACACAACATGGGTTAAAACCGCGCGATTTCGGGCTGCGTGATCCATTACAAATCAGGCATGTGCAGCAACATTTCCATTCTCGGAAGCAACTCAGGCACTTCGTCTTGTCTTGAAAACATCGATAACGCTCGCAACGGTTTCGGGAAAATACTGCCGTATTTTCCTCGCATCAATGTCTGCATTTCTAAGCCATTTTGGATCGCCAGATACTGTGCAAACCCAATAACGTGATCATGTCCAGCGGTAGCCCATCATCATTTTCAACTGGTAAAAATCGAATTCCGAATGCATCCACGGGTAGGTCTTTTTTAATCGTTCTTTGTAGAATGTCCCAGAAGAAAAAGGCTTCCCAACGGTCTAAGAAAACGTGTTCGATAGTTTCTGGCTTGCGGCATATGAAACAGGGATTTCCTCAAGGCACAAAAAGCCCTTCATTTCTAAATAAGTCTTAACATCTAGCGTATTGCTATGGAGCTTGAAAAAGAAAGTTATTGCTCCCCCTGGTACAGCCACATTTTTTACTCGTTTAAGGACTGAATTCCATGGACCTGCACAGTGTTAACGATCTGTAAAATGGGATCGGGAGCAAGACATCGCACAAGTCCTTGTAAAGTTTCTTTCGCGTCACAGTTGATAAATATTCAAACGAGAAACAGGCTTGCAATACATGACATGACAAGTACACTTCTTTAAGGATTCCGAAAATCCTCCCTTAAATGCTCGCCGAACTTACAACTAAATTTGGTAGCACGTTGTTCAACCTAACCTGACACATAGTTCGTAAAAATGGGTCCTCTGTATCACGAAAGGACTTCCCCAAACAAAAATGGCGAACACACAGTGCAATCTCTGCACCTTCACACGAGAACAATGCAGTACTTGTAACACGTACCATATCCTGGTAACAAGAAATAAATTACAACTCGCAGCACGTGACAACATAGACCAACCGAATCCTTTTAGTTTGTCGGCCTTCTCACGCGCTTCTAAAACCTGCTGGTTCCAATATGACTCACTGTCTAGGTAGTTTTCCAGTGACACTTCTAAATACTTCACTGGGGTTGTTACCCTGGGCATGTTCACGAACTTCGCAGGGGTTGTGGGCCACTCTTCATGCCAGAAACCCAGACACTAATCCCAGTTAACAGCACCACCATTCACAGAACAAAAGTCTTTCACTGCGAATCCTTTCGTGGTCGGCACAGAAAAAGGCAATGTCATCGGCATACGCGAGTATGCGGAACTCTGCTGCATGCAAACGAAAACCTCGGACACTGCTGCTCTCGGTAATGTTCAGACAAAATGGTTCAATATACAAGCATTTTAAAAGCAATGGTGACAGGCTCGTAGGTGGTCGCCACAGCATAGCAGTGTAGCACTTCTTCGCGCTGTGCACTGCACGTCGTCGTCTCCATTAACTTCAATCTGTGCCAAAAGCTTGTCGTACCTCTTACCCGGTTTAACTGTACATCAAAACCGTATACCATTTCCTAGCCGTCATTTCTTGCACACTGCTCGAATATGGCGCATTTTTTTTTTCATACTCTCGTACAGATGGAAGTGCTCTTGATGACATTTAAACGTGATTTTTGTTTTTCAGCTCTGCAGAATAAGTTCAAAGTGACGTCTGGCTCAAAGGCGCGATTTCGAATACTGAGCAACTGCGCCCCTATAAGTCATTCACAATGACGGATGTAAAAGCCCGACATCGCAGACCCTGTGTGCGAGGCTTGTCCAAAGTGACTTTGCGTCGCAGTCAACAACAAACTCGACGGACGTCACCGGGATGAGAGCATGTACAGCACGTGCTCGGCCTCAAACGAAACAAAGAAAAATGCGCCCATGATTGCCCCGGTCCTCTCAAGCGAATGTAGAGGAGCGCAGGTTGAGAGAAGTTATGCGAATCATTTACGTCGTTCACGCGAAGTTCGATGGGACAAATAAGAGTAATAATAAAGCAAAAAAAAAAAGAAAATCAAGTCGAAGAAACTGAGGGGCGAGCGCGACCCCTCTGTCAAGTGGCCGCTATTGCCGGTAAACGTAGTGCGTGATCGGCCGAGCGTTTGACGTCGGCGGTCCGAGATGGCAGCGCGATAGTGCCGTCAGTCTGCTACGCGAAACAGCCCGAGGGTCAACGCGGACGCTTACCTACGCTCGCGTGCGCAGCATTGCCGATTGGGTCCTAAGAGTGCGAGGCCACGCTACTTTCCGAGGTCGAGCGGCGGTCCCCTCGCAGGCGCGCGAAACAGGAAACGCAGATGAGAGGATGCAAGGGTTGGAGCATTCCAGCCCGATAATTAGGACTCACAAGGCTTGGCTCTAGGGATGTGCGCATGACGAACGGAAGAGCCGCCAGTGACGGAACGTGAGGGTTTCCAACGGGCTGGTTTCCTATACTTCCTATACTTTCCTGTAGACAGAGCATGGCTTCCGAACAGAATATAAAGGTGGTTTCACAAAGAAACAAGCAAACAAAATAAAAATAATAACAGTGTGCGCAGCCTGCGGGGTAGAATCGATAACCTACCACATGTGCGATGACCAGCTGTGAGAAGCTTCTCCAGTGACAACGACAATTTAGCGAGCTTGTAAACGTTAACGGGGGGTTAGGGCTGCTTGTTATTCTTTTTAACGCAATTGAAAACATTTTATATTGTCCAAGACTCCGCTGTGTTAATTAAGGAGACTGCACCGGTTTTAGATTTCGATGAGTTTCGAGGGGTGGATTGATTACAGCTTGAACTTTAACCGCGCGAAATGTTTTGCCGTTATAGCATAGGAACAGTGGCACAATTAGCGATTAAAACCGATACGGCTATTAGGCTTCTCCGCAGAGCACAGCGACGAGTGTAGGGTGCATGATGACGTCACTGACGGTACCAGTATATTTTCCGCATAGAAATACTTGATTTGAAGAAGTAAAAACAATGCTACCGAAAGCAAATCCCTAGAAACGTTGTTTGGCGGCATCAGAAAAGGCATCACAGGACGCGGGTGAAGGCAGCGAAAATAAAAACTTTTACCTTCCTTGACGTCATCACCGAGCTCCTTCGCAGTTCTTTCGGGCTGTGAGAAGAAGCTCTAGCTATAATCGTCGATTATATCATCGGTTTTAATGCTAGCGAAAAAAACCTTTGCATGCATTTACCTACAGACTAAATAGATTTGAATCTTTGAATATCGCAGAATGCTTGGAAAGTGATGCAGCTGCATTTTAAGGGGTCGTATAGAGGTTTTCACAGGAATTTAAATTGGTCTTGGGGTTGAGGGTAGAGGTGAAGCGGTAGTCATTAATATTGTTAATCATCAGAGTAACATTTTGAGGCAGCCTGAATGTAACTTCAGATAAACTCATTTCCCAATACGAAGCTTTATGAATTCTCATAACCCGCCATTTATTCTACACTGTGTAAACATATTATGGCCAATGAGTCACTCTATCACATATACTATGGGAATGCCCTCAGTATCGCCCTCCGCACGGGCTACAGATCTCATATTCCGAGCAGTGGGAGGCCGCATTGCTCAGCTCAGGCCCGGCTACTGAAGTCCGAGCCATTGAGCGAGCCATAGGGTTAGTCAGAGCCCAAGGGCTCTTGGCTGTTTAATAGGGCGCCGCCCCCGCTCTTGTAAACCTCGACTAGAATGGTTTTCCTCCCGCTGCTGAGGAATTTCTTAAGCACTTCCTTCAAGTAGTAATGCGATAGCACGTGGGGAAACATAAATCACCTCCTCTGCTATTGTTCTAGGACCTTCCATGATATTACACCAATCCGACCCGATTGTGCACCCTCTAATACGTGTTTATGTCCAAAGGCTTGGGCAAATTGACCGATTATTCTAATCGAATCCGATTCATTCAGATAATCCGCCCACTAATCCGCCTTACCCCCCCCCCCCCCCCCCTCCTCCTTCACCCCCCCTCCCCTCCTATTTTGGGTGATACAACCCATTTCGCGGGTTGGTATTGAATATTTTGGGTTGGGCCACTGTTTATAATGGTTGAACGATCTGTCAAATTGTCAGATTTCGGGGGCCACCCACGCTTCGGTGGTCCCCGGCACATTTCCAAGCTTGGCGCCATCACATGATGAGATCCCTGATTTCGCGTGACCTTAATGATGTCACAACCTCTCCGATCAATCAGTGAATTTCCTAGCACAGAATGCGAACTTTTCCCGTCGACAACAGCTTATATGCTTTCGCATTATATATGCCCGTTTTCAAAAAGTGAGTGGCTGGTGACACTAACGAAGCGTTGCTGTAATGCACGGCTGCCTACTCAGCGACATCAGGACATCACGTGTCTTTTATAAGGGAAAACAGCGCAAAAGGACGAAGGACAAAGTAACAAGAGCTTGTTACTTTGTCCTTCGTCCTTTTGTGCTGTTTTCCCCTACAAAATGAACTTCGACCAACTCTTCCAACTCAGCATCCTACTGCATCACGTGTCTTCTAAATTATCGTTCTTAACCAAAACCATTTTCGGTGGTGTAGTGCGGCAAACGGTACATCGGCACTGGAACCTTTATGTCCACTAAGTCAGACGTCCTTCCTCAAGAGAGTTAAACAAATGCCAATATTACCGTCAGTAAAAATCTTTTTCTTCAAACTTCACACTAATACATTATCAGTCAAAACATGGATGCATGACAAAAGCCTTTTCGCACCTTGATCGAGTGACTGTTTCAGATGCAAAAAAACATGAAACATTTTAACACGCGTTTTCGGGTTGCTGGGAGGCGATTTTTTTTTTTTTTTTTTGGGGGGGGGGGGGGGGGGGGGGGAAGGGGGATATCCTAACATTAAACAAAATGTTTCCGTTACATTCCTATGGCATTAGGTCCTTTGCTGTACAAACCACAGATGACATTCTTTTTGATGCTATTATGCTCGTGGGCCTGCACGGTTAGTCTAAAACGAGGCTGCAATTCAACGCAGATATCGAAGTGCGATCTGTAAGTGAGCACTTCATTGAAAGTGTCATACGGTTCATAGAAGTACCTCGTGTACTTCCTGAACCGCCATCTTAGATTGGAGTTCTTGGTGAACTGGTGCTGTTGAAAACATTTTAAACCTGTCACGTCAGTAAATGTGTTGCTGATGTGTTTTACCATTACGTTTTGTAGCTGTCTCATGCCAAAGTCGGCAATGAATAAAAAAAACTTCGGCGGTGTAGGGGTGGCGAGCCGAGCATACGACCGAGAGGACAACGGTTCGACTCTCCGCTCGGCCGCACTTTTCGTTCCAGAGAAATTGCTTTTCTGTCTCTAGAGGCGCCACGTAATGGTGGCAAAATTATACTTCGTTGTAGACTAATGAGGAATTGCGTAGTGACGTCAAAACTGTTTCATTGCGATTGTTGGGGGCTGATTGAATTACTCGATCGTGCGATGTCATGTGCTTTGGAGTCAGGACCTTCTCGACCAATCAGGGAATTTAAGGACGCAGAACGCGAAATTATGATCTCGACGACAGCTTAATTGATGTCGTACTAAAAAAAAAAACATCAGCAGAGACATTTAGGAGTGCCTACATGTATGATGACGAAAGCTGGCTCGCGCGATGCACTGTTGGACGGCCGCGCCTTATGCTTACTCATGTGGTCAGCGCCACCACGCGATTGCTAGCGAAATGCCCTTTCCACTCCTCTGTTTCTCTGACGGCGCCCGCTGCGCTAGGTCAAGTAGTATGTTGAGGCACGAAATTAGGGCTGCATATATCATCGGTTCGAATCTATATCGTTAACTAGCTTCTAATTTAACTAGCAGATGCATGCTAAACGGGAAGCAAAATGATATATGAGACTACTCGGAATGCTGCGCGCGCGCACGCACGCACGCACGTACACACGCACACACACACACACACACACACACACACACACACACACACACACACACACACACACACACACACACACACACACACACACACACACACACACACACACACACACACACACACACACACGCACACACGCACGCACACACGCGCACACACGCACACACACACACACACACACACACACACACACACACACACACACACACACACACACACACACACACACACACACACACACACACACACACACACACACACACACACACACACACACACACACACACACACACACACACACACACACACACACACACACACACACACACACACACACACACACACATACACAACGGTTGCGTTACAATGTTGATACAGATACAAGAGAGGAAAAATCTGGCGCCACATAGAGATTCGTTAGTGAGGCCGTAAGTCGACGCCATCTTTATGGGTAACGGCGTCTGTTGACAAAGCCAACAACTCCAGACGGATTTTGCCGCGATGGGGCTAGTAAGCGCTTGATATTAAGAAAAAGAAAATGGCATGAATTCATGAGGTGCATTAAAAAAAAAAAAAAACACGGGGTAGGTATAGTAGGGATGTCAGTGGAGTCGCCTATGCAGGGGATAAAACGGCAGAAAAAAAATTGATGGCGGCTTAATTCAGTTAAGCCTGGATATGCGTAGAGAAAGCTACCAAACGGATTGTTCACAAAGTCTGACGCGAACGTTGTCGCCGATGCACTGGCTTCAAGCCGTATGGTGTGATCTGCGATTCGGTGCGTCTTCTTGGCGTCTTCCGAATCATTCTTGCTCCCTTTGATCGGCTTCTTCTTCTTCTTCTGTGGCTCGGAGCAACTAGTTGCCGTGGTTGCGGCGCATGCGCAGTAGTGTATAGCTATGCTTACCTGAAATGCACAGCTGACTACTTTCATTACAAAAAAGAAAAAAAAAAAGTCAGTAGTGGTTCGACGCTGCCGAGCTTGAATATCGAGCGTTTATTCAGAGTTATTTAGCGAAGACGCGTAGCTTGTACGGCTGCCTAAAATGTCTTTAATGACGATTTTTACACACGATGTAGGACTATTTTAATCGAAACCGGCCAAGGTAAAATTTGTGGGGGGCTCGGAACAAATTTGGAGGCCACCATCGTGTTCACCATAGTGGAATTACGCTCGACATCAAGTTTTGTTTAAATAGACTGAGGTCAAATTTTGAGGGGGGCCCAAGCCAAATTTGGGGGCCACCATCGTGTCCGCCATAACCAAAATAAGTTGGACATCGATTGCGGTCCAAAATCGACCGTCAAGTTTTGGGGTTGGCCCGGACCAAATTTGGGGGCAGCCAAGGCGAATTTTGGGGGTCGCCATCGTGATCGCCGTAGTCGAATAAGACTGGACATCGATTTTAGCCTAAATTGACCGAGGTCAAAATTTGGGGTTGGCCCAGGCTAAATTTGGGAGTCACCATCGTGTTCGCAATTATCATTTCTTTTGAACGTTATGTGTAATGTGAAAGAAAAAAAACTTAACAAGTGTCATTATATATATATATATTTTAGAACGCTATATTAACCTTTAAAGTAAACGTTACGCTAATGCTGCCTTCAGAACACTATTTTAATGTGCAAAGCGTGCCTATGAGAAAAAAATTACATATTATAATGCTGTTATACAGTTGCAATCGCAATCATAAAAGAACATTGGCAATATTTAAAAAAAATTTTTTCCCGCCGTTCGTGCATACTAATACCTTCAACGAGTTGAACAATGTAGCTGAAGGGCTTGCACGGTGCCTGCCATGGATTGCATGCAGAACCTCAGAATTTAATGAGAAAACTTAGCGCTTTCTCATCCCCCGCGCTCCCTGTGCGCTTCTTGGCTGTCGACTGAGTTAAACCTGGAAAGCGCATAAAAACAACGGACAACAGAAAGAGACAGACACACGTGTGTCTGTCTCTTTCTGTTGTCCGTTGTTTTTATGCGCTTTCCAGGTTTAACATGTCTAACCAACTCGCCCAAACGCTGCCATTATTGTCGACTGAGGTCGCGCTACGCGTATTTGTTGTGCCGTATCATAGCGCGTGTTGACATTATTGCCCGTTGCTTCTTGCAAAGTGCTGATTGAAGTTGTGCTGGACCACAGTTCGCTGGTCTGGTCTTGTAAGGTTACTTTGCCCTATCAGAGAAAATTTCATATACGTTATTTAAATGTTTAGTAAGGATAGGAAAATATAGTCGCAAAGTTTATTTGTAACGCATCGGAAACATCCAATGAGAGGACATTGATTATTTTCATGCCATGGACCAGCCGGATTCGTCCACACGTTTACAATAAAGAACGGCCAGTGACGAGCTTAGCTTGCCGACGATAATTATAATTTTCTTGCAATCTGTCGAACATGCCAATTTGGCCCCAAGTAGTTTGACCGTACTTTGATGTTTAGTAGCTCAGGGTATTTGGGGCGGCGCGAAAAGGAATTGGTTTATAATTTGGGTGAAGGAATTCGTGCCTTATTTTTCACCACGGTAAGGAAAGCCAGCGATTTTTTATAAGAATTCGGGCAAATACCGTGGAACGGGCTGAAGTTTAGTACAGCAAACAAATAACAGTATTCGAACTTTTAATTACTGTCTGAGAATCTTCAGCGCTTAACTCGGTTTGCACCACACGTCGACTATGCCCTTTCCCGTTGTTCAGTTCGTCCAAACAGCGGTCTCTGAAAACCAAACAGTTCAGATCACACGGAGCTAAAAATGAGGAGAATGCCACCTCGTGGAGTAAGCAGTGCCGCATTCGAGAAGGGATCGAAGCAGACCCAACGTTGGCGAAGAAGTTTAATAGAAAAGGAAAAATTGCTTTCGTTAAGAAATGTCAACTGAAAACCTTTGTCTGCCTTCGTTCTGCCCGTGGTGGAGAGAGGGCAGCAAGATGGGGTTCTAGAAGAACACAAAGCAAAATGAGCAAGGAGGATACCTCAGCCTGTTAGCGAACGTTTTGACAAGAGGACTTGTTTCGTCTGATAGTGGATAAGCGTTGAGAGAAATTATAAACTTCACCGAGAAGATATAGAAAATTTGGGAAAAAAGAGTCACCGCTAGAAATTTGAAAGCAGTCACAGAGCAGCAATCAGCTTTCGAATTCTTACTGGGCCACAATTCCGGCAAGCGAGGCTTTAATATATGTCAGATGGTCTTGCATATAATGCCAGAGCTTGCCGTACGCTAATACGTGTCCCCAAAATTATTTATTACATGTGTGTGTGTGTGTGTGTGTGTGTGTGTGTGTGTGTGTGTGTGTGTGTGTGTGTGTGTGTGTGTGTGTGTGTGTGTGTGTGTGTGTGTGTGTGTGTGTGTGTGTGTGTGTGTGTGTGTGTGTGTGTGTGTGTGTGTGTGTGTGCGTGCGTGCGTGCGTGCGCGCGCGCGCGTGCACAAAGCTCAGCAGCGTAAATTGGCTCGCGATACAAAGGGGCAAGCAGACAATAATTCGTGGCTGAAAACGACCCCACTTTGTAAGGCTGCAAATACGCGCCGCCGCACAAGTGCACCGCGCGATCCAGCGCGCGCAGAAGAATTTGCGAGGAATGCGTCCGTTTTTATGCGCGGAACCCGTACTGCGAAATACCGTACACGCCTGCACCGCGCTTTCTGAGAGGCGGCCGCATAAGATTTTTCCCAGCCGGTGCGGCCGGCAGCGCACGCGCGGGACGGGCGCGTGGTCCCGCAGGGCTCATTATTCCATAACTACCGCTGCCCTTTGCGGCGGGAAAGTCAAGAGCGCCGGGGTAGCACGCCCGCTGCCGTGCCGCGGAAGAAGCGCCATCGCGCGACCTCGGCTCGCGTTGAATCGGGCGCCTATTTTGGTCCTGAATGGGGTCACTATTGTCTACGAATCGTGCTACGCGTACCGCTCGGACACACGTCTTATCTGGCGGACTGCGCACGGGGCTCGCGTACGCTTTCCTATGGGCCCAGGTTCCCAGTGGCCGAGGCACGACGCGTGAGCTTCGGGCGGTTGATTTTTATTTTCTATATTTGGTCTCCCTCATTCCTCCCGTAGACCACGCTGCCTTAAGAGTGCCTCGGGTATGCGCACGCACGATTACTGCCAACGGCGGTCACATCGAGAGAAGAGATCGCGGCGAGCGTGCTACATGCGCGGGCGCGATTATGCACGGGTTTCGTTATTGAGCCTCGCCCTCCTTTTCTTCGTGCTCAACGTAAGTGCGTAACTCGGTTCACATTTCCTGCTTACTCCCGCTGTCAACTTGCGCCAGTGTCCGAGGACAGCAGCCCGCGAGGCTGCGTTTGTAACATCGTCAGGCTGCTGACAGGACGCCTTTCTTGATTTCCCCATCGTCACCTCTCTTCCACTTCTTTACAATTTAATTTGTATGCCGAGCTCGTCGTACTGGAGAAACATTTTGAGGGAACCGTGGAAGTGGACCCTACCGTCCTGAACTGCATGATGGTGACGTCGGCACGCGTACTAGGCGCGTGGTCCCATTTCATCTGTCTTAAGCGCTCGCTTGATCTGCATCCCCTCCGCCCCGTTAGTTCCCGAGGTTGCCTGGAGGCGTCGCGGCAGCAGGGTGGCGCGCTGGACCATGTCCAAGAACGCTGTACCCGTGCAAGAGCTAGGCTGCGGAGGATAGCGATGGCTATTTCGGTATCTGCACTGCTATCAACCAACCAACGAGGATACGTTGCTCGGTTTCCTTGTTCTTTAAGCACGACTGCTAACTAACTGCTCAAGGAAACGATGATCTAGAAAAGAAAATTTGAAAAAAAAAAAAAAAATTTCGTCAAAAGTCAGGAAACTTTGAACTGCGCAAGTCCCCCGTCTCGTGAAATCACAAATAGAATGCACAAAAGCGTCGATACGTCGCTGAATTATCTATTTTCAATGCAAGACTAAATGTCTTCCGGTGCATTAGAACTATACTAGCCGTAATCGAGGACTTCGCCAATGCCTGTCCGAAGGGTTGAGCCCAAGGTCGTAAGTTCGATTCTAGCCGCAGCGGCTGTATTCCAATAGAGGCAAGATACCAAAATGTCAATGTTGTTTGGTGCACGTTTCAGTACTACGTTTTTGGTTCAACCTCAATCCTCGTGATTGGTCCAAACCTTGGAGCCCACAGTGCTGCATTACCACCTACAAATTTACGAATTAACCAATTGGCTTCGACTAAATCTCTCGCTCACATCGACCAATCAGGCACTGCTGATAACCTCGTGCTAACGGGCGGCGTTTGTGAATGATGGATGACAAGCATTTGACTTCCTTTTCATTCCGCTGGCCGTAATCGACTGGAGGCTCAAAAGAAAAAAAAAGAAACATTAAGTACATAAATCTGTATCAGTTCTTTGTGGCCCTGCATGTACTGTTTAGAGACTAGTTACAGGCGACCGTAGCCGCTGACGGAGAAGTTATGTATCCTCTGCCCTTCTTTCCGAACAGCTCGGCGACAAAATCTGTTAAGAGCCGCCGCCGCTACTAAAGCGCAGCCAGAACTGTCGTTCAGATTTCCTTATATGCTTATCTGTATATGCAGTGATGTTGGGGCTTGTGTTCTGAGTCTAGAGTTTAGTTCACTGAGACACAGCGTTCCTGTGACTGGAGCACACCAGAGAGTCTAACAATCACCTCCACCCAGTTCTTTCTTCGTCAACTGTTGCAACTTTCCAATTAAAATGCAGTTTTTTTTTCTTTTTTAAGGATCCGGGGCAGAACTAGAACAAGGTGGCGGCACAAAGTGAAATAAAACCGGGAAAAGGTTGAGGATTGTATTTAAGACTTTTGAAGGCCGTGGTATGGATAGAAATATTTTTCAGGGGGCATTATACGCCATCGGCTGAAAAAAAAAAAAAAAGGAAAAAAGAAAACAAATGGGCGAAAAAAAGTGCCAAGAAAAAGAGGGAGGGGAGAATGTAGAGCTCAGAAAATTTCGCGGGTTGTTCTGATACTGAAGCTAAGCTCATGCTATATGCATAGCGAAAAAACGCCCCAAAACATCGTGTATATTGATGAACTCCATTGTGCAAAACTCGGGGGCAAGAACATCAAATTACTGTCTGAGTCATTTTGCCGCCCGCCGGCGACAGCAACTTCGCCTGACCACCTCACATCACTGAGCCATCACGCTCATGCCGGTGCGCTATAGGACTGGTGGGGGCATCAACGTGAACCAGATCGCTCCAGCAGCTCTGAGAAAACCGTCGGAGAACCTGGAAGCGCTCTGGGGGGAGATGAGCGCTCGGAAATCGCCAGCCGAATGTAGTCAGAACGCCGCACCACATTTCTACCTGCCAAATGTAGCCACGACTGTGGCAATGGCTTCACGGGGCGAAAAAAAAAGCGGAAAATGCGGGAGAAGGGGTTCCCGGAAATCAGTCCGCAGGAGGAACGGCCGCTGTTTCGCGAGTCACTTCGGCGTTCGCTGTCGACTGTAGACAATGACAATGGCTGACGCGATGCCGGGAAAAACG
Organism: Amblyomma maculatum; assembly: GCF_055883805.1. NCBI lineage: Eukaryota > Metazoa > Arthropoda > Arachnida > Ixodida > Ixodidae > Amblyomma > Amblyomma maculatum. The sequence continues at coordinate 176,981,503 of NC_139344.1, read as the reverse complement.
CCGCTTGCGAGGGGGTCTCGTGAGGTGTGGACCGGAACGGTCTGCGGCGGGAGAAGCGGCCGACCCCGCAAATCATCGTCCTGCGCAAAGGCCGGCTCCTGTGCTTCGCGCGTGTGAAGCACGCGAAGCCTACCTGTTCGTTGATGTCTCCGAGCTCTCGGGAAATACATAGGTGTGGGTTGGCTCCCCTGTATGGTGTACACACAAGTGCACTCGAAATACAAGCGCACGTTTCACTGCTGGATTAGCATGGACTGCTGCAATCTTGACTGAAAAATGCTGACTTCGACGGGACTAGCAATGGCTGATCGACAGAGCCGACAGTGTAGCGGTTGTGGCTGGTGTCAGAGACTGCACCTGGGAAGGCTTTCTTCTTCTTCTTTTTTTTTTTTTTTTGATTTCATGCATCGAAGTGGACACAAAGGGCAGGAAAACGTATAGCGCACGAGTAATTGGAGATTAATGGAAGATGTTTTCTTAATGAATGTGACAGTGGTGCTGCTGCTTATCATGATGACGATGACGATGCGGATGATGATGATGAGGTGGTAAGGGTGCACCCTTGCTGCCCTCTGTGTTTCTTCCTATAACTAATTATATGTATGGTTGGTCCCCTGTGAAATTATTTCCCTTAATAATCATGACTAAAAGCCAAGCCAAAGGGAAAAGAGATGGGGACATTCGCTTGAGAATATAGAACAGCTCGGCAAAAAAATTAATAAAAAAATACAAAAAAATACAAAAACAGCACCAACAACAACAACAACAAAAAATACAAAGTCAAAGTACTGATTGTCATTACTATCCCTACTACTTGAAAATTTTTCCAAAACATTTCTGACCAATTCTTACTTCACACTTTATGTATGGTACAGCTATAAGTCAGGATGAATTATTCATTTCTTGTGCCTACACTGAC